>NC_135317.1:10852853-11481671 GCF_048772815.1 Callospermophilus lateralis
TTGATAGCCATGTGGCAGTTATTTATTAATTTTACATGCCATAAGATAGATATCCTATTAATATAAAGCCACATGGCAGCTATTATATTAATATTAGGTGGTAAAATATAAACATCACACTAGTACTAAAGGACACAGGGCATACAGTAGTTATTATGCCATAGTAGATAGTACATTAATATTAAAATACACAGGGGGATCCAACATGGCAGCGGGCAGAGAGGCTGCACTTTTAATGCACCCCCAGTGATGGGGTCATAAAGTCGCAAGGATAACTCTTGGATTCTACCAACGGAGATTCTCCTAGCAAAATTCCACTGAAGAGAGACCGCCCGGGAGCTACTAGGATTTTTTTGAAGCATCTGTGTGACCCGGACGAGCAGGACCCTGCCATGAGACGCGGAGTTCCAGATCCACCAGCCACAGTCTGTGAACCGCGGGCACAGCTGCAGATCTGTCCACCCGCCCGCAGCCAAAGTGACTGGGTCCCGCTAGACGCCAAGACACAGCTTGGCAGGAAGAAGTCTTTAGCCAAGCCTCCACGAGCCAGGAGCTGAGGCGAACCGGGCCGGACCAGTCCCACCCCTCCCCTCGGACACTCCGGCAAGGAGCCTGGGGCCCACCGTAGCAGAGAGGTGACGTCATCGGAGTTCAGCCGGCAGAATTCCTTCCCAGCAGAATCCACTTTAGCAGGTGCGTGACTCCCCATACTGATACAAGCAGCCAGGAAACTTCATTGACTTCTCAGGGGTCGTGTCCGTAGGGAAGCAGAGGGGATCCCAGACCCCCAGCCCCCCATATCACCAGCGGTGACCCCCAAGGTCTTAGCCGCCAGTTTACCACAGCACTGGGGCTTAAAAGGGACACGTGGTGGGGCTGCAAGTGTAACTAGATCTCTGGGGAATCACTTCTGGGGAACAGGACCTGGCTGGCAGGCTGACAGGAGGAAGGGGGTTAAGAGCTGGAGAAGTGAAATGGCTCTGGACTGACAAGTCTGAGAGACCCCCAGGAGACGCCCTACAGAGATAGCTCTCGGCAGGTAGAGAGCAGACACTCCGCTTGGAGGGCACAGCTCCGCCTACTGGAAGAGAAGAAGGTGGATCTCTAAGACTTTAATTTTGTTGTTGTTGTTGTTGTTGCTGTTGTCGATATTTTTTTTTCTCTCCTTCTTCTCTCCCTGTTCCTTTCTCCCCTTTTCCTTCTCTCTTTCTATCCCATTTCAAGTTTTATTGTTCTTTTCATTCCCCTCTAATCTACCTCTCCCTCTATCCTTTTTTCTTTTTAACAGCACCTTCATTCCCCTACCCCCCAACTCTCATCCCAAGCATTACATCTTCCATTGCGTGTAATTGTCTAAATGCAAATAGGTGAATATCTCGAGGCTATCTATAAGACTCCTAAATACCTAGCTACTACCAACACCCTGATCCAATTGCCTGGTAGTATCCACCTTCAGTGGAGCAATCTTCTAAAGTAGCCAAGACATACTAACCATCGTACCACCAAAGCACCTAACCTAAACATATAGTCCTAAGAACAAACAGCAAATCATTATATGCATACAGAACCTAGAAGCCTTATATGAATTGAATGAATCAGCTTTAAAGTACAACAAAGTCCAACATTTCTAGGCATAATCTCCCACCACAAGAGAGACAACAGAGATATACAAAGCCAAAACAAATGTATAGGAGAAAGCAGTTACAAAGCAGTCAAACAGAGCTGGAAAGCAATGTGAACAATATGAAAAAACAAGGGAAAAAAGGGTTACAAACAATGCAGGACAACCTAAATATACAGGAGGACCTAGAAGAATCAGAAACATGGACAGGGAAAGAAATCAAGGCATACCTAATTCAGATGGAACAGAATATTAGAGAAGACATGAGACAGCAAATCCAAGCATTGAAAGTATATTTTGAAGAGGAACTAACCACACAAATTCAATCCGCAAAGAATGAGCTTTACCAGGAGATAGAGGTGTTAAAAACAAATCAAGCTGTAATCATAGAAATGCAAGAAACCGTAAATCAGATTAAAAGCACTAATGAGAATATTACAAACAGACTAGATCAAGTAGAAGTCAGAACATCAGATAATGAAGACAAAGTTTATCAACTTGAAAAGAATATAGTCAACACAGAAAAGATGCTGAAATCTCACGAGCAATCTATCCAAGAGATATGGGATCTCATCAAAAGACCAAATTTGAGAGTCATTGGGATAGAAGAAGGCACAGAGATTCAGTCCAAAGGAATGGATAGCTTACTAAATGAGATAATACTAGAAAACTTCCCAGAGATGAAAGATGGAATGGATTGCCAAATCCTGGAAGCTTACAGGACCCCAAACATCCAAAACCATAATAGACCAACTCCAAGACACATAATTATGAAGATAGCTAACATACAGGACAAGGAGAGAATACTAAAAGCTACAAGAGAAAGGAGGCAGATTACATTTAGGGGTAAACCAATTAGGTTAACGACTGATTTTTCATCACAGACTTTGAAAGCGAGAAGATCCTGGAACAACGTATTTCAAACACTGAAAAATAATGGTTTCCTACCAAGAATACTGTATCCAGCAAAACTAACCTTCATATTTGACAATGAAATTAAAATATTTCACGATAAACAAAAGCTAAAAGAATTCGCAGCCAGAAAACCAGCACTGCAAAGCATGTTGAGCAAAATATTACAAGAAGAGGAATTGAAAAATAGCGCCCAAAACTAACAGTGAGAGGTATCTCGGTAAAGGGGGAGAAAAATAACCAAAGAGGGAAAACTAGCCAATCTAAAATAAATAAATAAATAAACATGACTGGAAGTACAAACCATATTTCAATTGTAACCTTAAATGTTAATGGCTTAAATTCACCAATCAAGAGACATAGGCTAGTAACCTGGATTAAAAAAACAAATCCAACAATATGCTGCCTTCAGGAGACTCATATGATAGGAAAAGACATACACAGACTGAAGGTGAAAGGTTGGGAAAAATCATACCACTCACATGGCCCTCGGAAGCAAGCAGGAGTGGCCATTCTCATATCGAATAAAGTCAACTTCAAACCTAAGGTAATCAAAAGGGATAAAGAAGGACACTATATACTGTTAAAAGGAACCATCCACCATCAGACATAACAATTATCAATTTGTATGCACCAAACAATGGTGCTGCAACGTTCATAAAACAAGCTCTCCTCAAGTTCAAGAGTCAAATAGACCACAACACAATAAAATTGTCCATCTCTAAAAAATATTCTGCAAACAAGAAACAGGATACAAAATAGGTAACACAATAATTATGGGGGACTTCAACACGCCATTGGACAGATCCTCTAGACAAAAGCTGAACAAAGAAACTATAAAACTCAATAACGCAATCAATAACCTAGACTTAACTGACATATATAGAATATATCAACCATCATCAAGTGGATACACATTCTTCTCAGCAGCACATGGATCCTACTCAAAGATAGACCATATATTATGCCATAGGGCGACTCTCAGTAAATATAAAGGTGTGGAGATAATACCATGCACCATATCTGACCATAATGGAATGAAACTGGAAATCAATGATAAAAGAAGGAAGGAAAAATCCTGCATCACCTGGAAAATGAACAATATGTTACTGAATGATCAATGGGTTACAGAAGATATAAAGGAGGAAATCAAAAAATTCCTAGAGATAAACGACAATACAGACACAACATACCGGAATCTATGGGACACAATGAAAGCAGTTTTAAGAGGGAAATTCATCTCCTGGAGTTCATTCCTCAAAAAAAAGAAAAAACCAACAAATAAATGAACTCACACTACATCTTAAAACCTTAGAAAAGGAAGATCGACAGACCCTTAGCCATGTTAACGAAGAGAAGAGAGAGAACGCAAATTACTAACATACGGGATGAAAAAGGCAATATCACAACAGACACTACAGAAATACAGAAGATAATTAAAAAGTATTGTTTTTGCTATTCTGGGTCTTTTGTTATTCCATATGAATTTCATGATTGCTTTATCTATTTCTACAAGAAATGCCGTTCGGATTTTGATTGGCATCGCATTAAACCTGTAGAGAACTTTGGGTAATATCGCCATTTTGATAATGTTAGTTCTGCCTATCCATGAACAGGGTTCATTTTTTCCATCTTCTAAGATCTTCTTCTATCTCTCTCTTTAGGGTTCTGTAGTTTTCATTGTATAAATCTTTCACCTCTTTTGTTAGGTTGATTCCCAAGTATTTTATTTTTTTTGAGGATATTGTGAATGGAATGGTTTTCCTCATTTCCATTTCAGAAGTTTTGTTGCTGATATACAGGAATGCCTTTGATTTATGCATGTTGATTTTATATCCTGCCACTTTGCTGAATTCATTTATTAACTCTAGCAGTTTCCTTGTAGACCCTTTTGGGTCTGTTAACTATATTATCATGTCATCCGCAAATAGCGATAATTTAAGTTCTTCTTTTCCTATTTTTATGCCTTTAATTTCTTTTGTCTGTCTAATTGCTCTGGCTAGTATTTCAAGAACTAAATTGAATAGAAGTGGTGAGAGAGGGCATCCCTGTCTAGTTCCAGATTTTAGAGGGAATGCCTTCAGTTTTTCTCCATTTAGAATGATGCTAGCCTGAGGCTTAGCATATATAGCTTTTACAATGTTGAGGTAAGTTCCTGTTATCCCTAGTTTTTCTAGTGTTTTGAACATAAAGGGATGCTGCACTTTGTCAAATGCTTTTTCTGCATCTATCGAGATGATCATATGGTTCTTATCTTTAAGTCTATTGATGTGGGGAATAACATTTATTGATTTCCGTATATTGAACCAGCCTTGCATCCCAGGGATGAATCCTACTTGATCATGGTGCACAATTTTTTTGATATGCTTTTGCATTCGATTCGCCAGGATTTTATTGAGAATTTTTGCATCTAAATTCATTAGAGATATTGTTCATTTCTTTCTTTGAAGTGTCTTTGTCTGGTTTTGGGATCAGGGTTATGTTGGCCTCATAGAATGAATTTGGAAGAGCTCCTTCTTTTTCTTGAAATAGCTTGAAAAGTATTGGCATTAATTCTTCTTTGAAGGTTTTGTAAAACTCTGCTGTATACCCATCCGGTCCCGGGCTTTTCTTAGTTGGTAGTCTTTTGATGGCCTCTTCAATTTCTTCTTTTGTTATTGGTCTGTTTAAATTGTGAGTCTTCTTGACTCAATCTGGGCAGATCATATGACTTAAGAAATTTATCAATATCTTCACTATCTTCTATTTTATTGGAATATAGGGTTTCAAAATACTTTTTAATTATCTTCTGTATTTCTGTAGTGTCTGTTGTGATATTGCCTTTTTCATCCCGTATGTTAGTAATTTGCATTCTCTCTCTTCTTCTCTTCGTTAGCATGGCTAAGGGTCTGTCGATCTTATTTATTTTTTCAAATAACCAACTTTTAGTTTTATCAATTTTTTCAATGGTTTTTTTTTTTTTGTTTCAATTTCGTTGATTTCCACTCTGATTTTAATTATTTCTTGTCTTCTGCTATATTTGCTGTTGTTTTGCTCTTCCTTTTCTAAGGTTTTAAGATGTAGTGTGAGTTCATTTATTTGTTGGTTTTTTCTTTTTTTGAGGAATGAACTCCAGGAGATGAATTTCCCTCTTAAAACTGCTTTCATTGTGTCCCATAGATTCCGGTATGTTGTGTCTGTATTGTCATTTATCTCTAGGAATTTTTGTAATGCATTCCACTGTCATGTATTTAAAAAATAAAAATAAAATAAAGATCAAATAACTAGAAAAAAATGTATTCTCAATCAAAATGCTGATTAATTTAGTTCCATAAAATCCATGAACTATTTTTTTCACAAATTCTGGCTTTATTAGAAATTACATATTTAAACGTAAATAACCTCGTGGGTTTTATACATCTACTTTTCCATTTTTAATATTTTTTCCTGCTTTAACACAGTAAGAATAGCAATTAGAACAATTTCTCCTCCCTCTGTGCCAGGGTTCCCCAGAAATCACCCAAATAGCTGTATTATGATGACAAGTAATCAGAGCCTCATGAAGGGATGTTTCCCTAAAGTAAACCTTGCTGAAATAATAAAGGAGAGCAAGGCTCCCTCCTCAGCTCTCAAATGGGGGCAGGAAGTGAATCTGATTTTTCTTCACCCTTTCCACCTTTTCCTCACCTGCTGTCTATTTATCCAGAAGTTTCTGGAAGGTCTCTCTTGAGGCTGCTCTGGGCATGCCTATAGACATGATCTACAGTATCCCCAAACCAGGATCTCTCTAAGGCTAGTCTGAGAGCTCTAGGTGTCCCTGTAGATATGACTCACAGTGTCCCCAAGCGAGGCATCACTCTGAGGTTGCTCTGAGGAGAAGGGACCTCTGGATGACCCTACACACATGACCCACAGTACCTCCAAGTCAGGCATCTGCTTGAGGATGGTCTGAAAAGAATGGAGCTCAAGGTGTCCCTATAGCCTTGACCCTAGCTGGTCTGAGAACAGAATCACAGCCTTGATCCACAGTGTCCCCGAGCTGTGTGTCTCTGGGGCTAGTCTAAAGAGAAGGGAGCCCTAGACGTCCCTATAGATATAACACAAAGTGTCCCCAACCTGGGAGTATTCCTGAGTCTGCTTTAAGATGAAGCTCCAAGTCCCCATACACATGAACCACATTGTCCCCAAGCTGGGAGTATGCCTGAATCATCTGAGAAGAAGGCAACTTCCTGTCCCAATACATATGACCCACGAGGGTACCCAAAGCTAGGCGAGTCTCCTCAGACCAGAGGCACACAGGGGACCTAGTGTCTCCGAGCTGGGAGTACCTCCTCAGACCCGAGGCACACGGAGGACCCAGGGTCCCAGAGCTGAGAGGACCTCCTCAGACCCCAGGTACACGGGTCCCCACGCTGGGAGTATCTCCTCAGACGAGGCGCACAGAGGACCCAGGGTCCCGGAGCTGGGAGGACCTCCTCAGATCCGAAGCAGGTCTGAGGAGGAGCTGCGTATCCCCACACACAGTACCCCCCAGCTGTGCATCTCTGGGAAGTCAGTCTCACCAGGCAGGACCATCAGACCTGTGTGCTACGTGCTATCCCAAGTGCCCTGGAGGACCCTGGCAGTGGAAACTGGTGTTCTTCCCATGTAGCCCTCACTCCAGAAGTCCCCTATGGGGACTGCAAGTAGCAGATTCACCCTCATACCTCATGCAGCCTTCACTGCAGAGACATCTGGGGGCTTCAGGACCCCCATGATCATGGACATTGTAGCCTTGTGCTAGGTTGGTTCAGCCCACACTACAGTTGTCCTCAGAGCTTTGAGGCTCCAGGAATTCTGGGTATTGTAGTCCAGTTTGCTCAAGCATTCCTGACCTCAGAGGTCTAGAGCTGTGGGCTATTGATTACTCTGAGCAGTGCAGTCCATCCTATCTAAGTGGACCTCACCATCAAGGCTCCCAGTATCAGCACACCACAAGCCTGCCTGGACACCCCTGAGGAGTCTGGGTAGTGCAATACAAATCTTGCCCACGCAGTCCTCAAGAGGTAGGTGTCTGGGAGCTACAGGCCCTGGGGGATTCTAGTAATGTACTCTTGCCTTCAGCCTGCACAGCTCTCACTGTGGAGGCTTCTGAGTGGCAGGCCACACAGGTACCTGGACATCTCCAAGAATTCTGTGTAGTGTAGTTCAGTTCTCTACCCTGCAGCCCTCACCACAGAGTATTTTGGGGGCTGCAATTTCCTGAGGATTCTGGGTAATGTAAGTCAGTGTTTTGCCTGTGTGCCCCCCCCCTGTGAGGGCCAGGATAAATGCAGGCCACATGCTTGCTTAGTAACACAGACCTCACTGTGGAGGGTTCTTGGACTATAGGCTTCAGTCACTAGGGTATCCCCAGGAATTATGGGTAGTGTAATATAATCTTTAGCATGAACAACCTTTGCTGTGGAGGCCTCTGGGAGTTGCAGGCCACATGCTCACCCAAGCAACATGTCCCCCTAATGATTCTTGGTAGTATAGTTAAGTTCTCTTTCCTACAATTCTCATCACAGAGGATCCTGGGAGCTGCTGGCACTAAGATTTGTGGGTAACATAGTTCTGTGTTTTGTCCATTCACCACAGAGGGTTCTGAGAGCTATAGCTCCTGAGGATTGTAGGTAATGTAGGCTAATTATTTGATCACCACAGAGGATCCTAGAAGGTGCAGCCCATGAGGATTCTGAATAATGTAGTCTGCCGCAGTCTGGCTGGGCACAAATCATGAGCCACTGAAGCAGGAACAAACTTTATTTCTGAACTCCACCAGCACACTCCACACACACTCTCCCAGAACTCTCCTGAATGCCACGCAGCTCCTCTAGGAACCACCAACCGGAAAATCCCTCCCCCAGGCTGCGCACACACTGACTCTCAGAACCCCTCAAGAACTCAACGGGAACTCCAAAGTAACAGGCTCCGACGCAGCAAGAGCCATTCTATTACTGGACAGTAAAGGTCTAATATACAATTGAATCAATCCAGCAACAATTGAATCAATCCAGCATCATCTTAATGGCTCGCCTCTCAACCATTACTTCTGGCCAAAATGCCATGCATCATTCCCACTCTGCTATGGCTCTCAGCAGTAGTCTAGCATTTGCCTGTACAGCCCTGTTGGGAGGACCACAAGACCTGCAGATCCATGTTTTCCCTGGTACCCTGGAGATTCTAGGTACTGTAGCTCTCATCACAGAAAATTCTGTGAGTTATAGGCTGAATACCAGGCTCAGGGCAGACATACCCTGCACTGAGCCTGGTGTTCTGCCTTTGCAGCTCTCAACTTAGAGGCTCCTGGGAACAGCAGCCACCCAAGGGATTTTAGAAGCACAGTTTGTCATTCTGCCTACACCAACCTCACTGCAGAGGTCTCTGCAAGCTGCAGGTCCCCAAGGGTTCTGGGTCATGCAGTCTGTCATTTGGTCCATGCTGCCCTCAATGCAGAGGATTCTAGGAACTGTAGATCCTGAAGGATTCTGGGTAGCACAGTCTATCATAACCTTTGCAGCTCTTGCCCCAGAGCCTCCTGGGAGTTGCTGGTCACATTCTCCATAGCCACTCTTGAGGACTCTGGGCAGTGTAGTAACCAATAAGTGTTCTCTTTTCTACATTGTATCTGAAATAAAAGGGCTACACTGCCATTTAAAAACCTGGCTTTTATCTGTTTTAACTATGTCTATTTCTTATTATTAACACTGTTTCCTAAATGTTTAAGAGATCAAAAGCTGTCCTTTCACTTTTGCTAGTCCTGCTAACATATGCAGACCTGTGATTATAATTATTATACACTGTGGATTCTAGATTTTACTTTAAAAGTTAAACTTAATTAATTGTAACACTAACCATTACTAGCTTTTTCATATTTTAGATATATTCATGCTTTTACAGTATACAAGCCCTTTAAAATGTAAGGTTTGGGAGTGCCTTTTTACCAAGATGATGTTCTCTAAATTAAAACTGCCTGAAGCAATAGTCTCTTTCAGGTTTATATAGAAATAACAAATTTGATTGATATTTATTTAAGTTATTTAATGTTTTATAACTGGATAAAGGTAACCTGTTATCAATAAGTTATATATAAAATTTTGTGTTACTCTTTATACTGGGATGGGAATTTAAGTGTATTTTTGGAAAGTAATAAGCAGAGCCTGGTTTGTTTAAAGGCTAATAATGTGAAATATGCATTTTGCCACATTTTCCACAAAAAGAAAGTTAAGAGCTCTCTTAACTTTTCTGTTTTATTCATGTTTCAGATGTAATGTTGTTTGTTTGTTTGTTTTAATTATAAAGAAAAGAGGTTTATTTTGACTCAAGGTCTGGTCCAAGATTGAAGGGATGAATCTAATGATGGCCTTCTTGCTGGCCATCGAGGTGGCTCAGGAAATCACGTAAGAGGGAAGGGATTCTCATACTCAAGATACCTGGTTTCTATAGCAGCCTCACTCTCTAGTTAACCCATAAGTCCATTAATTTGTTCATGGTGTGAATGGGTCGATCCTTCTCAAGTTAACACATAAACCTATTAATCTGCTAATGATGTGAATGGACAAAGCTCTGGTTGCTTTATCACCTCTTAAAGGTCCCATCTCTTTTTATTTTTTTTGACTGGGGATTTTACCCAGGGGTATTTTCTACAGAGCTACATCCCCAGTCCTTTTTAATTTTTTATTTTGAGACAAGATCTTGCTATATTGATGAAGTTGACCTCAAACTTGGGATCTTCTCCCTCAGCCTTCAGAGTCATGGGACCTCAGGTGTGTACCACCTTGCCTTGTGGTTCCACCTCACTTATTTATTTATTTAATTTGTTCAAATTAGTTTTATATGGCATATTGACGTATTATACACAAATGGAGCACAACTTCTCATTCCTCTGGCTATACATGGTGCAGTGTCACTCCAGTTGTGTAATCATACATGTACATAGGGTAATAATGTCTGTCTCATTCTATTGTCCTTTTCCTCCCCATAGCCCTAACCCTCCCCTCACAGCCCTCTACACAAAGCAAAGTTCCTTCATTCTTCCCTACCTCCCCACCCCACTATGGATCAGTATCATCTTATCAGAGAAAACATTCAGCTTTTGTTTTGGGGGGATTGGTTCATTTCACTTAGCATGATATTCTCTAGTTCCATCCATTTACCTGCAAATGCCAATTTCATTCTTCTTTATGGCTGAGTAATACTCCATTGAGTATATGTACCACATTTTCTTTATCCATTCATCTGTTGAAGGGCTTCTAGGTTGGTTCAATCACTTAGCTATTGTGAATTGAGCTGCTATAAACACTGATGTGGCTGCATCACTGTGGTGTGCTGATTTTAAGTCCTTAAGGTATAAAATGAGGAGTGGGATAGCTGGGTCAAATTGTGGTTCCATTCTGAGTTTTCTGAGGAATCTCCATACTGCTTTCCATAGTGGTTGCACCAGTTTGCAGTGCCACCAGCTATGAATGAGAGTACCCTTTTCCCCACATCTCTGCCAATACTTATTATTGCTTGTATTCTTGGTAATTGCCCTCTACTGAGATGAAATCTTAGAGTAGTTTTGATTTGCATCTCTTTATTTGCTAGAGATGGTGAACATTTTTTCATTTGTTTGTTAATCAATTGTATTTCTTCTTCTGTAAAGTGTCTGTTCGGTGCCTTAGCCCATTTATTGATTGGATTATTTGTTTTTAGGGTGTTAAGGTTTTTTTGTTCTTTATATATCCTGGAGATTAGTGCTTTATCTGAGGTGCATGTGGTGAAGACTTTCTCCCATTCTGTAGGCTCTCTCATCATGTTATTGATTATTTCCTTTGCTGAGAAGAAGTGTTTTAGTTTGAATCCATGCCATTTATTGATTCTTGATTTTACTGTTTGTGCTTTAGGAGTCTTGTTTAAAAAAGTCAGGTCCTAAGCCACCATGATGAAGATTTGGGCCTACTTTCACTTCTATTAGGTGAAAGGTCTCTGTTCTAGTGTTCAAGTGTATAATCCACTTTGAGTTGATTTTTGTGCAGGGTGAAAGATAGAGGTTTGTTTTCATTTTGCTACATATGGACTTTCCAGTTTTCCAAACAAATAGCCATTTGTTGAAGAGGCTATCTTTTCTCCAATGTATGTTTGGGTGCCTTGGTCTAGTATGAAATAACATATTTATGTGGATTTGTCTCTGTGTCTTCTATTTTGTACCAATGGTCTACATGTTTATTTTGGCACCAATATCATGCCATTTTTGTGACTATTGCTCTGTAGTAGAGTTTAAGGTACTGCATTGTGATGCCTCCTGCTTCACTCTTCTTGCTGAGGATTGCTGTGGCTAATCTGGGTCTCTTATGTTTCCAAGTGAATTTTCATGATTGATTTTTTTAGTCTATGAAAAATACCATTGGGATTTTAATAAGAATTGCATTGAATCTGTAAAACACTTTTGGTTATATAGCCATTTGGACTATATTAATTCTGCCTATTCAAAATTATGAGAGATCTTTCTATCTTCTAAGATCTTCTTTAATTCCATTCTTTACTGTTCTGTAGTTTTCATTGTAGGGGGTTTTCACCTCTTTTGTTAGATTGATTCCCAAGTACTTTATTTATTTATTCATTTATTGAGGCTATTGTGAATGGAGTGGTTTTCCTAATTTCTCTTGCAGTGGATTCATCACTTAGTGTAGAAACATGTTTGATTTATGGGTATTGGTTTTATATACTGCTACTTTGCTGAATTCATTTATTAGGTCTAGAAGTTTTCTGGTGGAATTTTTTGGATCTTGTAAATATAGAATCATGTCATTGGCAAATAATAATAATAATATGTGTTCTCCTTTTCCTATGAATATCCCTTTAATTTCTTTTGTCTGTCTGATTGCTCTAGCTAGAGTTTCAAGGACTTTGTTGAATAGAAGTGATGAAAGAGGGTATCTCTCTCTTGTTCCAGTTTTTAGAAGAAATGCTTTCAATTTTTCTCCATTTAGAATGATGTTGGCCTTGGGGCTTAGCATAGATAGCTTTTACAATGTTGAGGTATGTTCTGTCTTTCCCTAGTTTTTCTAGTGTTTTAAACATGAAAAGGTGCTGTATTTTGCCAAATGCTTTCTCTGCACCTATTGAGACAATCATATGATTCTTGTCTTTAAGTATATTGATGTGATATATTGTTTATTGTTTTCAGTAGGTTGAACCAACCCTGCATCCCTAGGATGAATCCCACTTGACTGTGTGCACTATCTTTTTAGTATGTTTTTGTATACAATTTGCCAGAATTGCAAATTTTATTGAGAATTTTTGCATCTATGCTCATCAGAGATATTGGTCTGAAGTTTTCTTTCCTTGATGTGTCTTTGTCTGGTTTTGGTATCAGGGTGATACTAGCCTCATAGAATATTTGGAAGGGCTCTCTCCTTTTCTATTTCATGGAACAATTTGAGGAGTATTGGTATTAATTCTCTCTGAAGGTCTTGTATAACTTGGCTGATAATCCATATGGTTCTGAGCTTTTCCTGGAAGGTAAGCTTTTGATGATATCTTCTATTTCCTTGCTTGAAATTGACATGTTTAAATTGTGTGTGTCCTCCTGATTTTGTTTGGGCAGATCATATGCCTGTATCTTTAATATTTTCTATTTTACTGGAGTATAAATTTTCAAAATGGTTTCTAATTATCTTCTGTATATCAATAATATCTGTCATGACATTTCCTTTTTCATCACAAATTTTAGTAATTTGAGTTTTTCTCTCCTTCTTTTTGTTAGGGTGTTTAAGGGCTTATCAATTTTATTTATTTTTTTCAGAACAAAAAGAATCAGCTTTTTGTTTTGTCAATTTTTTCAATTGTTTCTTTTGTTTCAATTTCATTGATTTCAATCCTGATTTTGATTATTTCCTGTCTTCTACTACTTTTGGTATTGTTTTGTTCTTCTTTTTCTAGGTTGAGATGTAATGTCAGGTTGTTTATTTGTTGACTTTTTATTCTTTAAATGAATGAACTCAGTGAAACAAACTTTCCTCTTAATACTGCCTCCATAGTGTCCCAGAGATTTTGATATGTTGTATCAGATTTCTCATTTACTTCTAAGCATTTTTTAATCTCCTCCCTGATGTCTTTCATTATCTATGCATCATTTAATAGCATATTGTTTAGTCTCCAGGTGTTGGAGTATCTCCTATTTTTTATTTTATCATTAATTTCAAATTTCATTCCATTGTGGTCTGATAGAATGCAGGATAGTATCTCTATATTTTTGTATTTGCTAAGTCTTGCTTTGTGGCACAACGTATGGTCTATTTCAGAGAATGATCCATGTGCTCTGAGGAAAAAAGTATATTTGCTTGTTGATGGATGAAATATTATATATATATATATATATATCTGTTAAGTCTAAATTATTGATTGTATTATTGATTTTATAGTTTCTTTTTTTTTTGAGGATCTATCCAGTGGTTAGGGCATGTATTAAAGTCACAAGTATTATTGTGTTGAGGTCTATTTGATTCTTGAAATTCAGAATCATTTGTTTGATTTATGTGGATACTTCATTGTTTGGGACATAAATATTTATGATTGTTATGTCTTGTTAGTGTATGATTCTCTTAAGCAGTATGAAATGACCTTCTTTATCCCTTCTGACTAATTTTGGTATGAAGTCCACTTTATATGATATGAGAATGGAAACCCCTGCTTGTTTACATGGTCCATATGAGTGATATGTTTTTCCCATCCTTTTACCTTCAGTCTGTGGATGTCTTTTCCTATTAGATAAGTCTCTTAAAGGCAGCATATTTTTTAATCCAATCTGCCAGTCTATGTCTTTTAATTGATGCATTTAGGCCATTAACATTCAGGGTTACTATTTGAAATACAGTTTGTATTCCTGGTCATTTTGGTTCATTTTGGTTTTTAATGTGACTTGGTTTCTCCTTAATGTAATTCCTTGGCTTTTCCTTTAGTGTAATTCCTCCCTCTGCTGATTTTCATTGTTGTTTTTCATTTTCTCCTCATGGAATATTTTATATTGCCAGATTTCTCATTGTCAATTCTTTATAATTTTTGTTTATCATGGAAGGTTTTTATTTCATCATCAAATCTGAAGCTTAATTTTGCTTGATATAAGATTCTTGGTTAACATCCATTTTCTTTCAGAGCTTATTATATGTTGTTCTAGGATCTCCTAACTTTGAAGATCTGGGTTGAAAAATCTGCTGAAATCTGAATTGGTTTCCCCCATATGTAATCTGAAACTTTTCTCTTGCAGCTTTTAAAAATGTATCCTTATTCTGTATGATAGGCATTTTTATTATAAAGTGACTTGGTGTGGATCTGTTGTAATTTTGTACATTTGGTGTCCTGTAAGCCTCTTATATTTGATTTTCCAATTTATTCTTCATATTTGGGACATTTTCTGATATTATTTTATTGAAGAGATTATGCATTTATTTGGTTTGTATCTCTGTGTCTTTACTATCCCAATAATTTTTAGATTTGGTCTTTTCATTTTATCCTATAATTCTTGAAATTTCTGTTCATGGTTTCTTACCATCTTCACTATGTGATAAACTTTATTTTCAAGATTATATATTTTGTTTTCATTGCCCGAGGTTCTGTCTTCCAAGTGATCTAGTCTATTGGTAATGTTTTTTTATTAAATTTTTAAATTTAATGTATTGTTTCCTTTATTTCAAGGATTTCTCTTTGTTCATTTTTTCATAACCTCTGTTTCTTGAAGTAATATTTTGCTACCTGTATTGCTCCTATTTATTTGTTGGAATGATCAATTTTTGCCTGTATTTGCTCTCTTATATCATTCTTTGCTTCACAGATAATTTTAATTATGTACTTTCTGAACTCCTTCTCTGACATTTCATCTACTGTGCTGTCAATGGATTCTATTATTATAGCATCTTGGTTTGTTTGGGGTACTTTCTTCCCTTGTTTTTTCATGTGGTCCATGTGTCTTCCTCTCTAGCAGTGTGGAGCTGAGGTATTATAGTTTCTATCCTATAATCTTGTGTGTCCCTGCAGGTTATCAATACCTTGCCTTTGAGGGTGAGATCAATATTTACAGCACCTGATGCAAACAATATGCAGCCTTAAACCAAGTAGCTCCTATTTAGAAAATTACAGCTTTGTCACAATAAACAGAAATGATGTGTTTTATTAATATCTCAATATAAATAGTAGGTTTGCATAAGAACCCATAGTTTCTATTAGTGGACAAAGACAGAGCTGGGATTGGGTGGGGTATAGGGGGTGGGGATTATGAGGTAGGAGGTGAGAATAGAGAGGTATTAGATCATAGGATGAGTGAAAGAGGAATCAAGAGAATAGGCTAGCAGGGATACCTCTGGTGTAACCAAGCCTGCAGAGACCTTAATGATGGTCTTCCAGGTTCTGACTATTGTCTCTAGATAGAAGCAATCACATCTCTAGTTGGTAGAGGCAGTAGCATCAAACCTGTAGGTACCTTGATGTTAGGCTTCCAGACCCCAATCAGTATCTTAAGATGGAAGCTGCCCCAACTAAAGATGGTGGTAGCAGCAGTGGAGGTGACCCCAGATGGTGGCAGAGGTGTCCCAAGATGGAGGCGGACACTTTCAAAGATGGGGCTGAGAGGGCAGGCCATGTGGTGCTGTTGTGTAACACTGTTTGGAGATGCATACAATGCTGTTGTGGGCTGATGCCTCCAGGCCCTGTCTGTTGTCCCAAGGTGGAGACTAACACATGGCAGTGGGGCTCAGAAGGTGGCTGCAGTGTCCCAAGATGGAAGTGGGCAGGGAGAGCCACACATTGGTAGATGGGGGGACACAGCCCAGTTGCTCTCCTCTCCTTCATCTTTGTGGCAGTCAGGGTCACTCTGCTCCTCTTCCTCCATGCAGTGGGCCAGGGTTGCTCTCCTCCTCTTAATATACATACTGGTTTATTATATGGGATATCACAAAAGGATACAGATGGTGGCAACGTAGAGAAGGATGGGGAGCATCCATGCTCTCTCCAGGTGCACCATTTCCAAACGCTTCTGTAATGTTGTTTTATGTTAACCAATATTCACATGGATTCAGAAAACTAACTTCAAAAGTAAAACATTTCTCAAGAAACCAGCCTCACCTGAGTGCTTGAATAAAGGTTTGGTTAAATTGTAAAAGGTATTTATGCTTATAAAACAGGTTTTTTAAAGTAATTGAGTTGATAAATATGAGTCTAAGATACATTAGTGTTTATTTTATATTTTCCTTGTAAAACTTTAGTACTGTTGCCTGTTGGTGTTTTGCAAAAGTACTAGTTCTAACAGAACAACCTGAGTTAATTTAAGACAATAAGTCATCACCTACAGGAGAGATGAGATAAAAATGCTGATTTTTAGTACTAATACTCACCCCCAATTAAATGAAAAGTGTAGCTACAAAATTATAGACATTAAAGTTATGATCAATTACTCCCACTTTAAGACTGGTGAAACTGACCTGCTGGATGTTTAAAACCAAAAACTTGGAAGCTGAATTCAAGAAAGTGAAAGGGCCAAGAAAAAAGCAGCCAAAATTTTGGTCTTATCTCCTAAGGTCAATCAGGACCCAGGGGATGACAGGACCCCTCTAAGAACCTTGCAAATCCAGGGAGTCACCTGACCTCCCAGTCAAGGGATTAAGAGGGCACTAGAGAACTAGAACACTAGAGAAAAGGAGAGTCATTGAAGAGGAAAATTCCATTTGTGCTTCAAAAGGAAGCCATAAGTAGTAAGCAAGACCTTGACCCATCCTGGCAGATGCCATGACTGGTAGAAAAAGAATCCATAATCTAGGAATCTTTCCACTCATTCATAAGAGTGATCTCTGGAATCTCAGCTGACTCTAAGAATATAAGAACAAAGTCAATTTTGACCAATTTGGTCTTAAATATCTGGCATGACAGTATGACCAAAGCACAATCATGTGTGGACATTTAACAAGATAGTCCATTGTTTAAATAAATTCCATTGTTTAAAGTTACTGTTATGTGGACAGATTTAGGAGCAGGTGAAACACTGTGGGTGTCTAACAAGACAGTTCCTTTATTCCCAGGAGCTGAGTGTCTGAGATTGAGGTGGAGGCTGATAAGACTCTAGCATAGACCCTTCTCATAGAGGGCATTACCACAGCAGCTAGGCATCCTGCACCTTTGCACAGAACCTTCCCAGACACCAAGCACGTCACAGCCATGAAGTCATTAGAGACCCCAATCTCCGACACTACTCTCCCATTATCTGTCATTGCTCTCCATAACCAGACTTGCTCTCCTTCCCACAGTCAGAACCCTTACAAGAAGGGCTCCTGATTTCTAGCAACAAGCTTCAATCTCTGGTCACACAGCTACCAAGCAACAGAGTAGCCATCCTCACCAAGTCAGAGGCCATGAAGGTGCTGAGCGAACACTACAAATCTCTCCATTAGTTTAATAGGTGTCTTAAAGAACATGTGCCGAACACAATGACCTAGTCTCAGAACACCTACCCACATGGCTAAACACTCACCTCTGCCCTGTTCTGTAGGCCAAATGTATCAATTTCTGTGGCAGCTGTAAGAAAGTACCACAAGTGGGTGGCCTAAAGCAGCAGAAATGTGTTCTCCACAGTCCTGGATGCTGGAAATCAGAGTCCAGGTGGCAGCTGTGCTCCCTCTGCAAGCTCTGGGGGAGGGCCACCTGCCTCTTCTAGTTTCTGGAGTCTCCCAATTCTTTGGCTTGTGATAGCATAAACTGCAATCTGCCTTCGTCTTCTCATGACTTTCTTTACCTCTTTCTGTGTCTCCTCTCATCTTGTGAGAACACCAGCACTCCTGGATTAGCACCCTAACTTCCTGTGATCCCCTCATAGGTTTATTACATCCACAAGCAGTCTGTTTCTAAACAAGGCCACAGTCACAGGTACCAGACTTAGGACTTCAACAAGTCTTCTTGGGGGCACAATTTAACCCATGATAAAGATTTTTAAGGAAGTCCCCCAGAGTCCTTTCTTTTTGCATGTGACCTGATTTTCAATTCCAATTTTTATAGAAGTATAATCTGCATGACTTTCTATGATCAGTTGCTACCTCATTCTTTTAACTGCAGCATTTTTTAAATTTTTTTAGTTTTTGGGTTTTTTTTAAGGTGGACACAATATCTTTATTTTATTTTTATGTAGTGCTGAGAATCGAACCCAGTGCCTCACTCACTCATGCTAGGCGAGAGCGCTACCACTTAAGCCACATCCCCAGCCCCATTTACTGCAGCATTTTTTTAAAATATTTATTTTATAGTTGGACACAATATCTTTATTTCACTCATCTATTTTTTACGTGGTGCTGAAAATCGAACCCAGGGTCCCATGTGTGCGAGAGGAGTGCTCTACCTCTGAGTCACAACCCCAGCCCCTACTGCAGCATTTTAATTACCAAGCACAACAGATTTTGCTTGAGTGCTAGAAATTACCAGGAACACATGCATATTGCCCACCATCTTTAGCATTTGATTTACCTATTCTGGAGTTGATTCTAATTTTTCCAGGTCCACTAACTCTTCCAGAGCTCCCTTGCTCGGCTCACTCATGACCAAGGATTCCTGGGAACTGTGCACTGTGACCTTGCACAACGACTTGCTTCAGGCTCACTAGCGCCCCCTGGCCTCCTAAAGCCCACACTACCTGATGCCCACTGGGTCCTCTGGCCTCCTGGGGCTCACACCAGTGTCCCTAGTCTTATAAGCCTCACATGATTGTAATGGACTCCAAAGTGATGACTCTACTTTGGTGTGGTCTTGCACCAAACTGCTTTTCATGTGATTCCTTTATTTAAAGCTTTCTGAAAATATGTCTTTCTTTGAGGGGAAAAAAAAAGATTTATTTAACTTAAAATGAAAAGTATTGTAGAAATTAATTATAGATGTGGCATGCATGATGGAAAAATTCACATCCAGATCGCTTTTATATATTGTGTCAAGATAAATTAGATTTATATCGGGGAACAATAAGCCCTTCAGGACCCCAATCTTTATGAAATTAAATTTCATTCCTGTCTCTTTTTCAAAGATAGAAAATAGGAGTCATTATAACTTAGAAATAAATTGAATGAATAGTCACATGAAAGATATTTCTTTTTTAATGATAGTAGTTAATATTTGGCAAGTATGAAGTCAATACCTGCTTATTGCAGGAAATTTGAAACATACCCAGCACTGGCTCACCTCTGAACTTTCTTGCACTGTCTCACACATGAGCTTTGGGGAAAAGATTCATATCTAAACCATAATGATCTTGACTCTTCCTGCAGGATCTGATGGAGAGAAAGGAAATGAGAAGTTTGCAGACCACAGCATTAGCGAACCTTTGAGAGCAATTTTCCAGGAGTGAGATACTCAGGTCAGAAGAGAGCCACTCCTTTACCTTCCATAATGGCGAACCTCACCAAACAACCTGATCTTCTCATTTGCATTCTTGCTTCAAAGTGGCCCAGCATGGTTCTGAACTCAACTGCCCAAGGAAGAGACCCTGGTGTCACATGGCTGTTTAATGTTCTTCTCTGATGCAGTATGTGAACCTGGCTAGTTAAACGTTCACTTGGCTTCACAGCTCTGTCTAGCTTCCCTTCCATCAAGAAAAAAGACTGAGGATGGCTTTGAGATGGGAATGGTTGGCTGTGAAAGCTCCCAGAAGGTACAGCCAGCAGTCAAGAGTGCCTGTTAGTGGCACCTGTGGCCAAATAAAAAAGTGTAGTCTCTGATTAATCCCTGCCTCATCCTCCTTTCTCCATCTTTTGAACTAGGGCAGCAGTTCGAAGAACTATGGACTAAATAGCTGCATTCTCTCAAATTTTATATATTGAAAACTCACCATCGTCATGGATGGCAACAGGAGACTGAACCTTGAAAACACGATTGGGTCATGAGAGTAGAATCCTTGGTAATGGGACTAGTGTCCCTAGAAAAGAGTCTTCAGACCTCAACCCCTTCCCTCCCATGAAGATACAAAAAGAGAATAGCTATCCATAAACTAGGATTGAGGCCTTCACCAGACACCTAATCTGCAGGAACTTTGATCTTGGACTTTGTAGCCTTTAGTACTATGACAAATACATTTCTGTTGTTTATAAAGTACCAGTTCATGAAATTTCGTTAATCATTCAAATTGCCTAAGATAAAAGGGTGTAGGAGATTGCCATGTGACAAATCTGAGTATTGTTAGGATGGCTTACTTCTTCCCTTCTATCTGCTAGTTCTTGAAGCCTAGTGCCAAGGATTCTACTTCCAGTCCTGGACATGCATTAGGAATTCTGTCACCAAGTCATGATGTCTCCTCCTGATCCAATTATTATTCTTTCTGAGCTAGATCAGCACACTCGCATTGAGCATTACTCTTGTGCTAGCAAGAGATGCTGAGAAAGGTAAAAACTATTCTTGCCTTAAGGAAGTCAAAATTTAGTAGGGAAAGCAGTAAGTGAAAAGATACAGATGTTCTGAAATTATCCATCTCTAAAAAACATTCTGCAAACAAGAAACAGGATACAAAATAGGTAACATGTTAAGGAAATTATAACCAGAGAGAAATTACTTGAGAACCTGAGTGCCATTTGTCCTAGCATCAGCAGAAGCCTCTCAGTGGTGTGGAGACCATTTATATCAAAACCAAGAAAAGAAGCTGCAAGGAAATAGAGTCAGCAGGCACCTCACCCAGAAGTTTGGGAAGCAATGACCAAGTCAGGGACAGCAACACATGTGTAATCCTGGTGATCTGTGCCATCACACCTGGCATGCTGCTGGCTTTGTTGTAATTCCATATACAAAGTGAACAGGACTTTCTGTGGCACAGATTATCCACCCCTTTAAAAAAGGCATGCCCCAGGTTTCTCCCTCAGGCTGCCTGGACTCAGCCAACTTACCTGGGATAGAGCAGTTGCTCTGTTACAACTTGGCCAATGCTGCAAGGGGAATTACAGACTTTTCACTTTTACTAGCCATAAGCAGAGGCTGTTGGAAGAACATTGATCGGGGGAAGCAAAATGTTAGTGTTTCTGGTGACCTAGGAAGAAACACCATGGGAACCCTGTGTTGCAGTTGAAGCACCCATGTTCCCTGTCTACACCCTATTTCAACACCCACACCCCCATGCCACAAACTACCTCCTTTCCTATTCCCAGAACCCAAATTCCTCCTTTTAAGCATAGCAGGTATTGGGCCAATGAGAATGTCCTAGAGATTGCACTGAGACCTCAGGAGCAGGGTTCTCCAGCTGCAGCAGGGGTGTGAGTGAGGCTGAGCTGTGCCTGGAGCATGCACATTAGAGTGGGGATAGACCAGAGAGGACAACAGACCTGAGAGAAGGGCTAAGGTACTGAGAGTTAGGGAAGAAGAAGCTTCCATTGAGAAGACTGACATTTTAGGCAAACTTCAGTGCTCACCACCCACTGACCTTGAGACCCAGGGAGCACTCACCCCCACTGACCACGAGGTCGAGGGAATGCTCTGACCATGGAGTCCAGGGAGTGCTCACTGCACTGACTATGGGGTCCAGGGAGTGAGTGCTCATCACCACTGACCATGAACGCCAGGAAGTGCTCACCACCACTGACTATGAGGTCCAGGGAGCACTCACTGCCACAGACCAGGAGGCCCAGGGAATGCTCTGACCATGGGGTCCAGGACTCCTCACTGCCACTGACCATGAAGTCCAGGGGGTGTTCACTGCCACTGACCATAAGGTCCAGGGAACATTCACTGCCACTGACCATGAGGTCCAGGGAGCGCTCACTGACACGGACCGTGAGGCCCAGAGAGTGCCCCGAACTCCTGACCATGAAGTACAGGGACCTTCAGCACATAGACTCCCCTGCTACTGAGCTTGCACTCCCAGGAGGGTTGCTGCCATGGAAAACAGGCTAATGCGGCTGATGTGACCGAGCTCCTAGGGCTGTTCTCGCTCTCTTGCTCTCTGGTTCTCTCATTCACCGCCGCGGTGGAGTGGGCTGGGGGCGGGGGGGGGGGGGGGGCTCGGCCCACCGCTCCTCTCCTCCCGGCTCCATCTACCGGGAGCCCCAGGAGCGCCCAGAAGGCACCCTGCGCCCTCCGGCCTCCACCGCTCCTCAGCAACTCCCAGCCCCTTCCTCCCGCCCCCGCCCCCACCCCCACCCCACCGTCACCAGGCGTCTCACGCAGGCCTAGCCTGGAGCCCAGAGAGCCAGGGGAGGAGACGCGAGCCGGCACACCCTACAGACACACCAGACACCCTGACAGAGGCCAACCGCCCCAGAGGGCAATGCAGTCCGACTGGGCATGGCGAGCAGCCGGCCACACATAACACCTGCGCGTGCCTAGCGCCTGGGGCCATGCGTGCAGAGGGCACCTGCTAGCAGTCGGGACCCGGGGAGGGTGGAACACACGCACGGACCCACAGAAAACCGAGCTTGAGTATGGCGAGGGGGCTGTGGCCAGCTGGCTCCCAGTCAGTCACCCGGCCAGGCTCAGAAGTGCGCCGCTGGGGCCCAGCCTCGCCCTGAGTTTCCAGTCCGCTCTGCGAAGCAGCCCTTCCCCGCCCCCAGTGACTCTATTCGACAGAGTGCCAAGGTCGGAGGGCTCTGCGCTTTGTCTGTATCTGCGCCTTGTTTGTACCAGTCAACCAACAGCACCTGCACAGCACCGCCCTAAGGAAGAGCACAGACCCCTCGGTCCATGGGCGGTGCTCCCGGAAAGGACCACCTGTGAAAGTAGCGCCCGGAATCAAATCCCCTCAGAGCTTATTCGACGGCCTCACCAGACAGGAAGCCCCCTCTTCTGCAAGCCTTGCGGGGGAAGCAGTGATTTTGGGGGCGTGCGCCCACAGGGCGGTCAGGCCCTGATTTCTGTCCGGGCATCTCCAGATGGACAGGTCGCCACGACCAAGGGGCCTCTGCCTTTCTGTCCCCACCAGCTGGTCTACAGCTCCCCTTGGCACGTGGTCCTCCGGAGCAACCTCCTGGCCCCCCGAAACATTTGCTTGCTCTTCTCGGAGTACCTGCCATCATTTGCCATCTGCAAGAGCTTGCCTCCCCGGACCCTGTGACCTCCTCGGCCTTCTCTCAGCCTTTGCTGAACACGTGCATGCCCTTCAAGGGTGTTGTGTGAATCCACTCTTACATCCAGGGAAGTTAGATGGGAGATGAGATAACCTGTGACTGCCTGTCTGGAGGCTACCATAGATTCGGTGACTTGTGGCCCACAGTGAGGTGGCTGGGGTAGGAGGGGGGAAAGAGGAATGAGTGTGTCTGTGTGTTGTGTTTTATGTGTGAGAGAGGGGGTGGGGGTAAAGAGAGAGTCAAAGAGAAACAGGAGAGCCAAGACCAGAGAGGCACTGAGTGGGAGATGGAGACAGACGCCTCCTCACAGGCCAATAGAGGTGCAATGGAGAAAGAGAGATGGAAGAGCAAAGAGATAGACAATTCAGGTAGACACCTGCTCTTCCCCTTTTCACTCATTTCCTGTTTTCTGCCTTTTTGTTTTTTGAGATGTTTTCTAATGGATTTCTTTTGAATCGTTTTTTTTTTTTTTTTTTTTGAAATGTTCTTGCAGATTCCTGTATGATCACTCTCATGGAATACAGGACATTTCAAAAGCCAATCTCTTTCATACATTTATTTAATAAGTACAGTCAGTTTTTTTGGTATGTACTCCAGTAAAATGTGCACACTCTTTTTACTTCTAGGAAAGGGAAATTGTAGTGATGCAGCAGTCTTGAGCTCTCTGCTCACATAAAAATTTTGGGGGGAAACAATTGGTGGTTTTCATCAGACTTCCTTAAAATTTTTTCCATGTGAAAAATTTAGTTGTAACCTTTAGAATGCCTTTGTTATTTTATTTGTTCTTTTTGTTCTGATGATTAATTGAGACAGTAGTTTTTGGTGAGCTATATCATGAGCTTTTTTTTTTTTTTTTTTTTTTTTTTTTTTTTTTTTGAGACCATGTCTGATTTGCTGGGCTTACCTTGAATTTGGATTCTCCTGCCTCAATCGCCTGAGTCTTTGGAATTACAGAGGTCTGCTACATTGCTGGGCAGAATGTTTCTACTTGGTTGGGAAGTCCACAGTAGATTGTTTGTGGGCATGTTGGGTATGTCTTGAAATCTGCTGACATTTAAATATATAATGCTTTTGTTTTCATGAATCTAGTACAATCTCATGGTGGAGGTTTTGTTTATGTAAAGAAAGAGATAAGCAAGGCTTCTCATGATTGTAGATCCAATTCTCCCCAAACAAGATCTTCTCTTCCTCTGAGAGCCCATTTATCTCATTTGTATCAACCATCAAGTTTCACCCTGAGCCATTCAGTGAGATCCTACAGATATCAGTAGGGATAGAGGCAGGAAGTATATTTCAATGCCAGGTCCAACTGAAGGGGTTGGAACAGGTGTGGGGAAGAGCAAGAGAATGCCCTGAAAGATGGCAGCTTCATATTTGCTTCGTTGGCATTATCCATCTTCAGGTAGGAGTTTTCCAGAAGCAACAGGAAAGCGGAGTGTTTGGTTGTTGAGTAGGGCTGTCACCACATGGCGGGCAAGGCTGAAGACTTCAAACAGTTGTATACTTAGAGCAGCCTGGGCCGAGGCTACCTAGAACAGTCCACTCCAAAATTCCTGGACTGGTCAGGCTTGGCTGCTGAAGCAAAAAGCCCCTTGGGAGAGTGGCAGTGGATGTTTTTGTTTCTCTGGGTCTCTCTTTGGAGGCAGGCAGACCTGCTCTGATAAGCTCCTCTTCCTCAAAGCTCAGTCATCCCATGGGTGCTACCCTATCCACATGGGCCAAGGTAGACTAGCCTCATAGTGCACATTCCCTGCAGCAGGATAGATTTCAAGTTCCAAGGAGCAGAAGGAAGGGCCCTTTCTCCCAGCGAAGAAATATTTTGGGGCCTATACACAGTGCTTCCCCTCTCAGCCTGAGAGGTGAGGCTGCTCACAAGTGACTGCTGAGCAGGGAGTTTCAGTGGTTTTGGGCAGCCGTGGGCCCAGCTATGAGCTAGGTACTGGGTTGTTCTAGGAGAGAAGTGAACGAGGCTGTGAGAGCCATGTGGATATTGTGGCTGCTCATTAATGTCCACTCCCGTCAGGAGTTCATGTCTTGTAAGAGTTTATCTACCTCACAAACTACATTAAGCTGAAAATCATACCCAGAGAATAATTTTCATTGGGCCTGCTGTCAGCACTGATGGCAAGTCACACTTAGCCCTGGGCTCTCTGTGGTAAAGGGAGAGGTTCAGAAAGTTATGGAATAATAGCAGTTCAGGACAAGGACAGGGAAGGCCAGAGAGGCTCTCACCCATAGGAAGAGCAACTCGGACCAATCTCCCAGCAACCTACCCATCTTCTTTTCCCAAAGCAACATGGGGGAAAAGGCATACAAGATTCAGTGACATCACACCTGAACCCTGGGGAAGATTCTCTTCCGGAATTCCAAAGTGAAATAAAATTAACATTTACATATCTAATTAGCAAGGATTCAAGAAACTTGCAACAGTTGAGGAGATGTGAGCTATTAAAAGCTTCAGGCAAAGTGAATTTATTAGTTTATTTGAACAGAGACTGACTTGTAGATTGCGCAGGCTTCATGATTAGCAGAGGTTCAGAGGTCTGCTCTCCAATGTAGGCAGTGAATACTCATAGGCAGGGAAAGGACCAAGGCAGCAGAAACAAGGAACAATGACTAGACTGATTATTTTGAAGTCAATTTCCTTGTAGGAGTAAAGCTGAGGCAAATTCTTAATGGTGCCAGCTAACACTAGCCTGCTTGGGAATCTCACAAACTACATTAAGACCCTCTAGGAAAGAAGGTCTGATAACCAACACAATTTTGAATTGTGCCATGGAATTTCAGCACCAGTGACTATGCTGGTCTGATCTGTTGGGCCTCGTGTAGGAGTTGAGTCCAAATCAATGACCTCCCACAAATGTCATTTAGCTGTTGCAGTGAGACTGCTGCCTCTCTGGTGTTACCTTGGGAAGAATATAGATGGTCCTGTACTTCTGGATCCTCATTTGAGTGAACACTAAGGAACTAATGTATGCACAGCCTTTGAACTAGTAATGCTACTTGTGGAAATTTTTCCTGAAGAATATAGAGATGCTGTCAGGATTTATGCACAAAATATTTACTATAGCATTATTTATTATGGCCAAAAGTTGGAAGCAACTTTAGTTCCCTCTCAATGGGAACTTAGTAAAGAAAATCAGATGCACTAAATAATAAATATTGTGTTGCTTTAAAGTCATGTTTTGCAGAAGTTTTGATGTTGTTGGGGATGATGGTGTTTCTTCTGTGGCATTTAAAACTATAAGTTCCAAAGAGGATTCTTGACTTTTCCCTTTCAAATCTGTTTTTCCCTCGACTTCTCTTAGTGGAAAGTTCCATTGCTCTCCCAGTAAGAAAAATCAAAAATTTGTTCCTGATGCATTCCTTTCTGTCTGACTGGATGGACACTTCTCTATCCTGCAGGGGTTGTCTCCTACCCTGTCCACTCTCCTCCTCCTTCCTCCCTTCCCCAGCCTTACCTCCCTTTCCTCCTCTCCCCTCCCCACACTGTCCAGTTTAAGGGGGTCTGCTGTGTATCCAGGTCAATACAGCCACTCCCTGCTGGGCCCCTGCAGAGCCCCCTGCTGTTCAGAACAAAGAGCCCTCTCTGTGCAGCTGAGTTTAGACAAGTGAGGGAAGAAAGAGGCAGCCCCTAGACCAGTGCAGAAGCTGGAGACTTCCCAAAGGGAAGAACTGTGCCAGCTAGCAGCCATTAGAGCTGAGCTATTGGTTTAGTTTGTAGGCTGAGAGCAAAACTGCACCAGTGGGGGCTTGTCCTGGAAACAAGGAGCTGGTCCATTCCCCATTTCTGTCCTGAGTGCTCTTGTACCCCAGCTTCTGTCAGCCCAGATGTCTCCTGTCCAATCCCTATGGCCACATCCATTGGTCCCCCACTAGACACCTCCCAGGCGGCAGGAAGTATGCAGAGCAACATGGACCTTTCCTTTGTACCTGTGACTCTGTTCTGAAGACAGTCAGTCTGTGTTTACCTTCCCAGCTGGGCCTCAAGATCCTCACAGTAGGATCTATGCACCTTGGGCTTTCCAGGGAGGAAATAGCCTGAGCAAAGGCACAGAAGTAGGATGTTATCTTGTGGCCTGGACCATTCCATGTGTGTAGAGTAACATGCACATTGGAAGAGAAGGTCTGCAGGGGAACAGATCACAGGGGTCCTGAAAGTCCTCTAAGAAGCCAGTACTTGGCTGAGGGGGTGGGAGCCAAGGTTGGGCTATAAGCAGAGCAACTTTGGGTGACCACAGATGGTATGTTAAGTGTAAGGAAAATCATGCCTGTTTGGCCAAGGGGAGCCACAGACACCCAACCCTATCCCCAGCCTCCCTATTGCTCCTTCCCTGGCCCTTCCTTTTTGGGGCACAGGAGAATCTATAGGCCACTCAGACTCCAGGATCGTCCTTGGCCCCCATACTGGCACCCAGGGTTAGCACGTCAGAAGCACACACAGTGCAGCTGGGAACACATGAGGCAGCTGCTCCTGGGCTTCCTTGGGCCTCTTAGGAACTCACGTGGGTTTCTGAGACCACAAGATCACTGCCTAAAGTAGGTGCTTGGCTCCTGGAAGCCCAGAACTCACCTCATGAAAGCCAGCTTTCCACCCACACCCACAGGGTCTCCCTCATCTTTCCTGAAGACCAGGGCCTCCCATGAGTGTCCCTGCACCTTGGGCTGCCTGAAGGCCTTTCCTGGAAGAGTCTCTTAGAAGGACCACTCTGTGCCACTATTCTAACAAGGAGAAACCAGGTGGCACATACCTGTCATTTCAGCTACATATGAGACTGAGGCAGAAGGATCACAAGTTCGAGGCCAGCCTTGGCAACTTAGCAAAACCCTGTCTCAAAGAATAAAAAGAGTTGGGGACGTGGCTCAGTGGCAGAGTGCCCCGGGTTAAATTCAGTATGCAGGGAGAGGGAAGCATTGGAAGGCCCAACTCCTGACTTGTGCAGTCCAGAACTCAGCAGGACAGACAAATGACCCCTGAGTCACTATGGGGAATGACACCTGCACTACTGCTCTGCCTATGACAGTTGTTTTGAAGGACTTGTTATCCTCTTGCAGAGCTCGAGCCAAAGTTTATATAGTCCAACAGGTCCTACTGGTCCTTCTGAAGCACTGAGGAAGTCTGCAGGGAGGTGGCACAAATGAGCCTGCATTTCTGCCCCACAGTTTGCTCAGACCCTCATCCCCCTTACCATCCCTCAGGCAGCACCTCTGACAGCCTGCTCTTGCAGACACTGTGAGGACTCCCCAAGCCCTTTTCCTTTCATGTTTTCCATTGACTTCTTGTGCATTCTACTGCTTGTTTCTTGACTGGAGGAAATGAAGTCTCCTTGGAGATCCCTCTCTTCCCCAGCATATGAGGAAAGAGGAGGAATTGTGCTCCTGGGATGTAGATCCATTCACACACACACACACACACACAAAAAAAAAAAACACATTTTAGCTCATTATAAAATAATACCATTTCAGAAATCAGAAACAGAAGCACACATAGGTTATTAGCATTTAAAAACATCTGTTGGCCAGGTGCAGTGGCGCTCACCTACTGCCTCAATGGCTTGGAAAGCTCAAGCAAGAAGATCACAAGTTCAAAGTCAGCCTCAGCAAAAAGTAAGGTGCCAAGCAATTCAATGAGACCCTGTCTCTAAATAAAAATACAAAATAAAGGCTGGGAATGTGGCTTAGTGGTCAAGTGCCCCTGAGTTCAATCCCTGGTACCTCCCAAAAAATTTTTTTAAAAAATATGTTGTTTCCTTTGGCTAATATCAGTCCTGAAATGAGGAAAGAGATGCCAAGTGAAATTGTATTTCTTGAGTTTTAAGAATTCTGACAAGGCTGGAGTTGTGGCTCAGTGGCAAGGCACTTACCTCGCACATGTGAGGACTGGGTTAGATGCTCAGCACCACATAAAAATAAACAAACAAAATAAAGATAGTGTGTCCATGTATAACTAAAAAAATTTTTTTTAAATAATTCTGACAATATGTATACCTCCACCTTTCCCTGCCCACTGTATTGAGGATTGAGTCCAGGGGACTCTACCACTGAGCCATATCCCCAGCCCTTTTATTCTTTATTTGAGTTGCCCAGGCTGGCCTTGAACTTGCCATCCTCCTGCTTCAGCCTCTCGGGCAGCTGGGATTACAGGTGCAGCCACTGTGCTTGCCTGGCAGTACACTTTAGAAACACTAAATTATAAACCCTTTAGAACTCAGGCCATGCTGACATTCAGTGCATAGGTTCACTTGTGAATTTTTAAATCTGTTAAACAATTAATATTCTAGACAAACCATGAATTACACACTTATAAAATCATCACTTGCTTACAAAAAGCCCCCATAGCATATGTGAAGTGTGAAAAGCCCAAGACTTTTGCCTCTGAGCCAAGGTTTCTCTATAAAAGCAAAATGACTTAATAAGTTACATTTTTAAGACTCTAAGCAAAGAATAAGAAGATTGCAGTAGCTCATTCATTGCAAAGAAGTAGGCAAGCCTTTCTAGGTTTTATCATGTCTGCTGGCATTGGGCTATATAAACAAATGTATTTATCAATAGCCCAGATAAGTGGTAGCCATCAATCCTGTTTAGAATTGCTTCCATTAATGGGTTATTACCATAAAGTAAAAGATGTTTTTCTAGAATTTATTGAACATTCATAATGCCTGTCCTGTATATTTCTCTAATTTACTCTTTTTAATAACTATTTTTTAGATTACTCATGGAAACCAAGCACAATTAACAGCTTAACTTTTGGGGTTTTTTTTGCAAAAATATTGAAATTTTTTGTATAGGGAAAGCATTGAACATCATATCTTCAATATTTAGAGACAAATATTCCAATTGATTAGCAGGCCAAAAAAATATGTTAACAAAGTTTAAAGATATACTTATTACCAAAAGTTCAAATTAACTTATTTGTCAAAGATTTATTCAAGTCATGTGAAATCAAAATGTATCTGGGCTAATGGAACAGGTTTTAAGTTAGGTGAGTGGTTATTTGGCAATAAACTAATTTGGTACCACGCACACCAACAATTAAAAAACATACAAGTAAGTTACACAAGAAAGTCTCAAAACTTAGGTTCTTTGCTGGTTTTTAAAAACTTCATGATCCATTCGACAAAATACAACATCCCTTTATGTTTAAAACATTAGAAAAACTAGGGATAACAGGAACTTACCTCAACATTGTAAACGCTATTTATGTGGTGCTGAGGATCGAACCCTGGGCCCGCACGCACACCAGGCGAGCGCGCTACCGCTTGAGCCACATCCCCAGCTGTAAACGCTATTTATGCTAAGCCTCAGGCTAGCATCATTCTAAACAAAGAAAAATTGAAGGCATTCCCTCTAAAATCTGGAACAAGACAGGGATGCCCTCTCTCACCACTTCTATTCAACATAGTTCTCGAAACACTGGCCAGAGCAATAAGACAGACAATAGAAATTAAAGGCATAAAAATAGGAAAAGAAGAACTGAAATTAGCACTATTTGTGGATAACATGATCCTATACCTAATGGACCCAAAAGGTTCTACCAAAAAACTTCTAGAACTAGTAAATGAATTCAGCAAAGTGGCAGGATATAAAATCAACACTCATAAGTCTAAGGCATTCCTGTGCATCAGTGACAAACCCTCTGAAAGAGAAATCAGGATAACCACCCCATTCACAATATCCTCAAAAAAATAAAATAAAATTTATGGAATCAACCTAACAAAAGAGGTGAAATATCTTTACAACGAAAACTACAGAACCCTAAAGAGGGAAATAGAAGAAGACCTTAGAAGATGGAAAGATATACCTTGTCATGGATAGGCAGAATTAATATCATTAAAATGGCCATATTACCAAAAGTACTCTATAGGTTTAATGCAATGCCAATCAAAATCCCAGTGGCATTCCTCGCAGAAATAGAAAAAGCAATCATGAAATTCATCTGGAGAAATAAAAGACCCAGAATAGCTAAAGCAATTCTAAGCAGGAAGAGTGAAACAGGTGGTATAGCGATACCAGATTTCAAACTATACTTTAGAGCAATAGTTACAAAAACAGCATGGTCCTGGTACCAAAACAGGTGGGTAGACCAATGGTACAGAATAGAGGACACAGAGACCAATCCACAAAATTACAACTACCTTATATTAGACAAAGGTGCTAAAAGCATGCAATGGAGAAAGAATAGCATCTTCAACAAATGGTGCTGGGAGAACTGGAAATCCATATGCAACAAAATGAAATTGAATCTCTTTCTCTCACCATGCACAAAAGTCAACTTAAAATGGATCAAGGAACTAGGAATCAAACCAAAGACTCTGCATCTAATAGAAGAAAAAGTTGGCCATAATCTCCATATCGTGGGGTTGGGCTCCAAATTCCTTAATAGGACACCTATAGCACAAGAGTTAAAATCAAGAATCAACAAATGGGACATATTCAAACTAAAAAGTTTTTTCTCAGCAAGAGAAATAATACGTGAGGTAAATAGGGAGCCTACATCCTGGGAACAAATTTGTACTCCTCACACTTCAGATATATCTCTAGAGTATACAAAGAACTCAAAAAGTTAAACAAAAAAAAAGAACCCAATCAACAAATGGGCCAAAGATCTAAACAGACACTTCACAGAGGAGGACATACAATCAATCAACAAGTACACAAAAAAAATGCTCACCATCTCTAGCAATCAAAGAAATGCAAATTAAAACCACTCTAAGATACCATCCACTCCAGTAAGAATGGCAGCCATTATGAAGTCAAACAATAACAAGTGCTGGTGAGGATGTGGGGGAAAAGGTACACTTGTACATTGCTGGTAGGGCTGCAAATTGGTGAGCCAATTTGGAGGGCAGTATGGAGATTCCTTGGAAAGCTGGGAATGGAACCACCATTTGACCCAGCTATTCCCCTTCTAGGACTATACCCAAAAGACCTAAAAAGAGCATACTACAGGGACACAGCTACATCTGTGTTCATAGCGGCACAATTCAAAATAGCTAGACTGTGGAACCAACCCAGATGCCCTTCAACAGATAAATGGATAAAAAAAAATGTGGCATTAATCACAATGGAATACTACTCCGCACTAAAAAATAACAAAATCATGGCATTTGCAGGGAAATGGATGGCACTAGAGCAGATTATGCTAAGCAAAGTTAGCCAATCCCTAAAAAAAACAAATGCTGAATATCTTCTCTGATATAAGGGAGGTGACTCAAAACAGAGTAGGAAGGAAGAGCATGAGAAGAAGATTACCATGAAACAAGGAAAAGAGGTGGGAGGGAAAGGGAGGGAGAAGGGGAATTGCACGGAATACGGAAGGAGACCCTCATGGGTTCACAAAATACATATAGGATGGTGTGAGGGGGAAGGAAAGAAAAAAAAGAGAAAGAGAGAGAAAAGTGTCACAGTAGAATGGGTAGAGAATAGTGATGGGAGGGGAGGGGAGGGGGAGATAGGGAGGGCAGCAGAATACAACTGACACTAGGATTGCTGTATGTATACACATGGATGTATAACCAATGTGATCCTGCAATCTGTACATGTGGAAAAATGAGAATTCATACCCTATTTGAATCAAATGTATGATATGTCAAGATCATTGTATTGTCTTGAGCAACTAATAAAAATAAAAAAAATAAAAAATAAATAAAAGCTTCATTATTTATACCTCTCAACAGTTCTAAATCTGCATCTTCAAGATGTAACAGTTGAAACCAAATAGAAAATTTATATCTCAAAGGCTCAGGCCAGCAAGCTTGAATAACTGGTTCTCTTGGGCTTGGGGGGTAGGGGCAGACCTCAGATAGAGAAAATCAAAAACTTTCAACAGAATGGAACAAAAATATGTAATCTAAGTGTGCAAAATAAAAAAAAAATGAACTCATCAAAGAAACCCTCTTTGAGCTACAGGTGGCCAGCTGTGGGCATTCCAGCTAGTTATTATTATTCCCAGGAATCCCAGGCAATTTGTCCAGCAGAGTTCTTTTTTTTTTTTGAGGGGGGGCGGGGTGGTACCAGAGATTGAACCCAGAGGTGCTTAACCACTGAGACAAAACCCCAGATCTTTTTTGTATTTTATTTAGAGACAGGGTTTTGCTGAGTTGCTGAGGCTGGCTTAGAAGTCACAATCCTCCTACCTCAGTCTCCCAAACTACTGGGATTACAGGCCAGCGCCACTGCCTCTGGTCCAGGTGGGGTTTTTTTAATTATAATTTGTTATATATGACAGTAGAATACATTATAATTCATATTACACATATAGAGCACAATTTTTTCATATCTCTGTACATAAAGTAGAGTTACACCATTCATGTCTTCATACATGTACTTGGAGTAATGATGTCCATCTATTCCACTGTCTTTTCTACCACCGTGTCCCCTCTCTTCCTCTTCCACCCCTTTGCCCTATCTACCAGGTGAATTTTAATGTGACTTTGGAATGGGCTATGTGCTTCCAAAATGGAATTCCCTATGAGAACCAAGCATTATATTCCAGAGCTTCGACAAGTCACCCAGGATGGAAAAAGGAGCATCCATCTCTTCTCTAGAGAACCCTCATGCAGATAAATATTGCTGCAGTCATCAGGGTTCTAACCTCTGCTAAGCCAGCAGCCAAATTAACACACTTAAAACAGTTGCATTGAATCAGATGTAGTTTTAGATGTGCTGTGCCACAATATAAAATCATTCAATCAAAAATTCTCTAAGGCCAGACATGGTGGCACACGCCTATAATCCCAGCAGCTTGGGAGGCTGAGGCAGGAGGATCAAGAGTTCAATGCCAGCCTCATCAAGGCAAGGTGCTAAGTAGGTCAGTGAGACCCTAAATAAAATGCAAAAAAAAAAAAAAAAGAGCTGGAGATGTAGCTCAGTGGTTGAGTGCCCCTGAGTTCAATCCCTGATCCCCCACCTGCCCCCCCACCCACAAAAAAAAAAAGGAGCTCTGAGAGATCTGGCACTGTTCATTTTCATAACATAGTTCTTTATGCCTCTTGTGTCTCCTTCAAACAGATTGGCACCAGGGAAACAACCCCTGTCAAAGACAAGGCCAAACTTTCCTATCACACAATCTGCTTGTTAGGTAGGTTAGCCAACCATGAGCAGGTGGGTGGGAAGGGACAGTAAAGGGCAATAACTCAAGGGGGGAAACAGACAAATTGCTCAGAGAGAGTCCATGGGTCACTGGACTGGGGTGGGGGATAGAGCACTTTATGAAGGCAGACGAGAGCTGTGACCTGGCAGCTCTAACAGCCTGACAGCACTATGACCAGCTCAGGAGGAAAGAAGCCAGGCCATAGTGCTCTCTGCTCCAGAGATTCAAAGTCAATTTGGTAGAAAAGAAGGTTCTATTCAAAGCCAGCTTTGGGGGAAGATGGAAAAAAACTCTACTCTTTGAAAATTTCCAATTCCTATAGCTCTGGGAGAAAGACAGCTTTAGAAGGGGAAGGATACTCTCGGATTAGAGGGATTTCACTGGTTTTCACTCTTTCTGTTCCCAGGAGTCTTCCTTTTTCATCCCAGAGGGACCCAGGCTTCCTTGCCTCTGCATCTTCCAGGTTGGGAGTAGAATTCCAAGTTCAGTCTTCAAGAAAATCTCTCTGTAAGGCCCATGTTGGCCTCTCTCAGTGTCTGGTTCAGTCTTTCCAGAACACCTGCTTCTCCACTTTTATAATAATCTGCCTGCTACTGTGCATGACTCATGTGAAATTCTTTCTGCAAGAGTGCAAGAACGGGCGGCTGAGGGCCCCACAGCCACTGGGCTCCACGGTGAGCCATGCTATGCACAATGTTCATCATTGAACTCCAAATCGGTTTCAGAGAAACTCCAAATTGGCTAAAGCCCCAGAGGACAGGAAAGGAAAGGCAAAGATTGACATGTGCTGTCATGGAGACCAGAGGGTAACCAGAGCTCAGGCCCACAGATTCCTAAAACTTCACTTTTCTTCCCTACAGGGGCTCTGTTGTCTATATATAAGTGGGAATGAGGGCAAAGGGCAGTAGATGCTGTCGAGGGGAAAGGAAGGGAGATCCTGAGACAAAACCCAATTTCACAGCTGCAGGATGTCCTCCCAGATTCCTCCCCCACGGTCAGCTAGCCATAGGGGACATCCTGGTCCTGCCAGTGTCACCATTCTGTCACCAGCACCAAGCTAGGAGTCTGCCTGGTTCTGGCTGGCTGGATTCGGTTGCCTGCCTGCATAAGAAATAAGATTTTTTTAAAAAAGGTAAATGAATTTAATAGAGCATGGCCATAATGGTGGGGAAGCAGTTTTCATCTGCATTGCTGTGGAAATGGCCAAGGTACAGATGTGAAAGCCTCTGGATGTGGCCAGAGGACACTTGGCCATTCTGTTTCAACTGTTGCTGGTGCCACCAGAGCTTTGGGTGTGGTTTCTCGCCTTCTGTTGAGATGATGAAAATAAGAACCCGGAAACTGTAGGGGGACGTCATTTTAGGGCTTTAATTTCAAAGAAGAAAAAAGTGGAAATGAGAAGGGAATTAAAATATTTCACTACTAAGAATCACTAAATACAGAAGAAATCAGTAATGCAGGAAAAGGGGGTAGAGACTGAGAGGCATATAGAAAACAAACAGCAAAAGGCAGAAGCAAGTTCCTCCTTACCAGCAGTCACTTCCCCTGCAAACGGATGCAACACCCAGTTAGTGATAAAGATGTGGACACACATCCCACTGCATACTGACCACAAAGGGTCACTCTGAGGCAGGATGAAGGAATAAGAAAGAGGCAGAAAGGAGACACCAAGGAAGGACAACAAAATGGGATATTTTTATCTAAAGTTTTTGTTTTAATTATACAAATGAAATATGAAATATGTATTCTTCTGCAAAAGCTGAACTACTTTATGCCTAAGTATGACTGCTATTCCTTAGGAGTAGTTGTCACAGATCACACTTCTGTGTCATTATTCTAGGCCTTTCTTTATGCACTTAGAAGTTTTGACAAGCCCCAATACATTGTACCTTGTTGACAATATATCGTGTATACAATTTTTTAAGATTTTGGGGAGAGTAGTGTTTACACTAAATGTTTTATAATATTTATATTGACCTCTCATTTCTTAATGTCCTCAACCCAGTGTCCTAGAGGTCCATCGTTGATAACATAATATTTACCTAATTTTGAAAAATTCAATATTTATTTTTTAGTTGTAGTTGTCAATACATTTATTTATTTATTTATTTATTTATTTATTTATTTTATGCGGTGCTGAAGATCGAACCCAGGGCCTCACACACACAAGCCGAGCGCTCTACTACTGAGCCACAACCCCAGCCCCACAAAATGGGATTTAAAAAAAAAATTTTTTTAATTGTAGGTGGACTCAATACCCTTATTTTATTTTATTTATTTTTTTAATATGGTGCTGGGACTTGAACCCAGCGCCTCACACATGCTAGGCAAGCGCTCTACCATTGAGCCTCAACCCCAAGCCTGAAAATGGGATTTTAGTTCACAAGTTCTGCACTTCCCAAGCCAGTCTCTCTTTCAGACCAGTTACTCCCAAATTCCTGAAAATCTGTAAATCTTCTTGCATACTCTTCATTAACCCCCAATAAATAGATTGAGCAAAGAGTGAGAGATTTTGAGAAGCCTATCATTTAGGGACTTTCCAGGGCTGTTGATCAGATAGTGAAGAACGCATTGCCCTGAGGATCTGGAGACTGACCAGCCTTCAGAATCTGTCTCAAGGTTCCCAGTCTGATGTTGCTCCTTCACACCTCCCCAGATCTGTGCCTCACCAAGCTCCCTGTAGAAGAGAGAGGTGAAGCCCGGGGTACCTTCCTTACTCTGGAGGAGACCTGGCTCTCCCTGGCATCTACCTGAGATGGCCTTGTTCTGCTTGGAACGTGTTTCTCCTTCCCTGAGTAAACCTCTGTCTGTGCCTTTGATGTTCTTTTTCATCATGTTGTCCTAGAACCTATGGGTCCTGAGTCGGGTGCCCCTTCTCTCCAGGAACTCCTGGGACCCTTCCTCAGAGATGTTGCTTCTCCCCTGACAAATTCAGATTCAAAGACACAGGTAGGTTGAAAGTGAAAGAACAGACAATTTGTTCCATGCCAACAGCAGCCTAAATGCAGGGTTGTTATCAGAGCAGACTCAATGTCAAAGAAGACTACTTGTCACAAATAAGGACACTGTGTAGTTAAGAAAGTTTCAACACAGCAAGAAGACAATCATGAACAATCATGCACCTGACAGCAATAGAAGCAAACCTGACCAGTGCCCACTCTAGAGCTCCATGTATATCTACATCGACCAGCTAGAGAAAGAAACAGAGTGGTGGCTGGAGACGTTGGTGCCCTCCTCTTCCTGATGGGTGGGATGGGCAGTCAGAGACCACCCACAGAAGGCCCACCAGGTCTGGCAGGCAACCTGGGGCTTCCTCACTGCAGGCCTCGACAGACCTTTTTGAGTACACACTTGGGTCAGGGTTAGTGCCCGTGGGATACTCTCAGGTGAGAGCCTGTGTGTGAGGCTATGTTTTAAGTCTAAATTTCATTTTTACTTCTCTTTTGTGCTGGGGATTGAATGCAGGGCTTGTGAATAGTGAGCACATTCTTTACAACTGAGCTACACCCCCATCTCAGAGTCTGGATTTTAAGACAGATAAAACACAAGGCACCTTCTCTGACTGCAATGGAATGAAGTTAGAGTCATAAACAGAAGCAAAACTGGGAATTCACAGATCTGTGGAAACAAATGAATGGAATGTGTCATCCAAACCTCGCATGTGGAAACTGAATTGCTGGTGTGTAAGAAGGTGGTGGGCCCTTGAAGGAGCCCGGGCTTCCCACCATCCACCAGAGACAGTGTGGTGCTTGTCCCCTAAAAGCCACCAGGCAGGCCACCTCTAGGAAACAGAGACCTCCCCAGATGAAGAAGTTTGTGGTATCTTGGTCTTGGACTTCCAGCCTCCAGAAATATGAGAAATAAATTTGTGCTGTTTATAAAGCAACCGACCAGTAGATTCCAAAGAAATCATAATATGCTCAGAGATGATTGAAAATGAAAACAGCACACCAAAACTTACAGAACACAGTGAAAACAGTAGGAAGACTCACATCCCAAGTACTCACATTAAACACCATGGAAAATCAAGATTCCAAGTCAAGAACTGCTACAGTTTAGATATGAAGTGTCCCCCAAAAGCTCATGTGTGAGATAGTGCAAGAAAGTTTAGAGGTGAAATTTAGAGGTGAAATGATTAGATTACGAGAAGTGTAACATACTCAGTGCAATAATCTCCTTGTGGATATTAATGGAGTGGTGACTATAGGCAGCTGGGGTGTGGCTGGAGGATATGGGTCAGGGGCAGCCTGCCTTTGAGGGGTACACACACACCACACACACACACAAACATATTTTCTTGCCCTGGTACTAGGAATTGAACCCAAGGTGACTTAACCATTGAGCCCATCCATAGAGCGTTTTATGTTTTATTTTGAGACAGGATCTTGCTAAGTTGCTTCGAGGCTGGCTTTGAACTTGCAAATCTCCTGTCTCAGCCTCCCAAATCACTGGGATTACAGGCGTGCACCACTGTGCCCGATTGGGGTTTATGTTATGTGAACTGAGCTTAGTCTCTCTCTGCTTGCTAGTGGCACATCCTGAGCTGCTTTCCTCCACCACATGCTTCCTTATGATGCTCTGCCTCACCTTGATCCCAGAGTGACGGAGCTGGCTATAGTCTGGGGCCTCTGAAACCATGAGCAACAAATAAACTTTTTCTCCTCTAAAAGTATTCTCATTAGTCACAGCAGTGAAAATGCTGACTAAAACAACAACCAACTTTACAACTCAAGGAACTAGAAAAAGAACAACGGAACACAAAGCTAGCAGGAGGAAGCAAACACTGATTTCACAGCAGCAGCCAGAGGAACGAGCTCAGAAGACACACCACTGCAGAAGGCTGAGGGACACTGAGACAGAACCCAGCCAGCGTGAGAGCCAGCCAGCCTGCCCAGCAGGGGGCAGCATGACCCCATGAGCCACAACTTCCCAGAGGCCCCAGGATGCAGGGCCAGGCTGCCAACTCAGTCCCCCGAAAAATCCTCAGGACAGGATATGATTCCTCTATCTGCAAACCAGAAAGTTGGCAAACCAGAAGCTGAGCTCAGAATGGCCAAGTTGACTTGCGAGGGCCTTTGTGGAGGTCAGCTGGGCTGTCTGCCCTGGCCGTGTGCAATCTCCTGGGTAAGAGTGGAGAGCAGGCTGCCTGCCAGATGCCTGAGCACTCTGCAAGCCCAGCACTGCTGCTGCTGTCACTTTCCTGCAGAGTGGAAGCCCAGGGGCTGAGGGATGACAATGGCTTCACCAGCAGCCCTCCAGCTAGCTGGAGCCCTGGTCCTGCCTGCTGCCCAGGGCTTATCACAGCCAGGACCATCATTTCTCAAAGTGGTGGTCAGTGTCCCCCAGGAAGTTCCTAGAATTATAGATGGCATGAGCTCACCCCAGACCTGGAATGGGTGACTCTGAGCAGAGCCCAGAAGTCTGAGTTGAAGAAGCCTTCGGAGTCCGAGGCATGCGACCTTGGAAAGTGGAGTGTGTGCCCAGTCAGCTTCAATAGGCAGACACAAGATGCCCGTTGCAACCCTATGCTTGGAGGAAAGGATGCTCATGAACACACTTCATAGGATTGTTGGAGAGGAATGGTGTGTGCTGCACAGGGCTTCTGGTGTGTCTTTGTGTGGCTGGGAACAAGCTCTCTAGAGAAGCGTCTTAGCTCTCTTGTACAAACTGGGACCACAGTGCACACCTTTCTCATTCCTGACCTCTGCCTCCTGCCAGGTATCTGTCTCCTGCCAGGGTGGTGCTTTGCCTGTTATTAAGTGTTTTCCTTCCTTCTGCTCTGTATCATCATATTCAAGGGTGATTTTGAACCATGTTAAGCTTATGTGCCCATCTGGGGAACCAGTGACATTCTCCAAACCAGCACTTTCCGCTGGCCAGATCTGTTCAGGAGGCTGCAGAAGGGCCTCACCTGTGCATGGCATGGGCGAGGGCAGGTCTTTAAGGGCTTCCTGTCTGGGTCTGGCCTGGTCACACAGGGGAGAATGGCTGGGTGCCAGCTCCCTAGTGAGTTCCCTCCCTTGGCTTTGGAAGGACTCGGCTGTCTTGAGTGAAGGGAGAAGAAAGTTGGCTGCTGCATCCTGAGTGAGTACAGGCCTCTCTTCACTGTATTAGGACACTCCAGAGAAATGTGTGTCTATGTGTCTGTACACACATCTCAGTACAATGCGTTCTTTTCTTGAAGATGCAAAATTCATTTTGTAAGTATCAGAGTTGCTCATTGACACAATACAGAGTGCTCACAGAGTGAGATTCCTGGCCTGTGTGTGGTTCCAGAATGCTGTGGGATGTTTGGCTTTGTTTTCTTAATTCTTTGTTTTCTTTAATTCTCGGCTCTCTCTTTTGGTTTCTATTATCAGCCAATCTCTTGCTGCTTCTTATTGCTACTCTTCTGAGAACTCTTCAAGGACTTTCCAATCTACTCGGCTGGCTGCAGGCAAAGACTTGGATGTGTTTCAATGAGTAAATATTCAGCAGACCTGAGGCTTTGCAGTGTGTGTGTGCTTTAAATGCTGGTTTCAGTATATGCAATGCAGTGAGGACAACAGATCAGGAGACAATTGTCACTGAAAAATTGATCTGTCACTCACAGTTCCTCAGAGGAGAGGCAGCACAACACGGAGGCCACACAGGAGGCATCAGACAGGTCAGGAGGCAGAGGGGGCCAGGAGGACACAGGCAGAACCTTCCTTGGGGGACCCAGGCAGGAGCCATATTTGTGGCTTCCTTGGGAGTGTGAGACAGAGACCAGGTGGGACAAGGTGGCAGACAAACGCCAAGGTTTAACCCATACCTTTACCTGCTAGACCTCTTCCTCCAGAAGATGCCTTTTCCTGCCCTCTGATTCTTAATCAAACCAACCATAAATACTAGTGTAGGATGGTCCTAAGAGAGAAGACAAGAGTCCCTTCCACAAAGGGAAGCTGCTTGAGCAATGTGAGAACACAGCCCCTTCCTGTCCAGTATTCAGGAGAAGCCCGGGACCTCTGGTTCCTGATACCCCTCTGTCAGTCCCTCCCTCACCTGCGGATGGAGCCCCTTCATCTCTTCCTGAGTAAAACTTTGCCTGTGTATTCTTTTTTTTGGGGGGGGATTATACCAGGGACTGAACTTAGGGGCACTCAACCACTGAGCCACATCCCCAGCCCTATTTTTTGTATTTTATTTAGAGACAGGGTCTCACTGAGTTGCTTAGCACCTCACCTTTGCTGAGGTGGGCTTTGAACTCATGATCCTCCTGTCTCAGCATCCCAAACTGCTTGATTATAGGTGTGTGCCACCACACCTGGCTTGCCTGTGTATTTTTGCTCATTTGACTTGGGGTTTATTTTTTATTGACACGGAGTCAAAAATTCCCATCCCTAGTATCAAAAGACTGGGCAAGGCAGGGCCACCAGGCTTAGGATTGGCTGGTTTGAATAGTCTCACCTCAGGCCCAGGATTGCCCCTAGGAATTTAGTGCTCTGCCTTGGGGCATTTGGACAGAGAAACTGTGGCAGAAAGGAAGGTCCCTAAGGAGAACGCTGGGTGGCTCTGACAGGTGGTTTGCCCCCATAAGATAGGCTGTGCTTGCAGGAGAGTCCTTTGCTAGTTGTAGGCATTGTGGCGCCTGGGGGCGGCAGTCCCTCCCCAGCAACAAGTTTGTAAAATGTCAAAGTATCAAAAATGCAAGGAAGAAGTCACAAAGTACAGCACACATCAGCCTTTCTAGATGCCCCTGCCAGGGTGGCGAGGCAGTCTGGAGCCCACGGGAACGTGTGTCCTGTGACTGAAGATGCAGTCCTATGATTAGGACTTAGACTTTTCACTTCTGTGGTTAAAAGCAGGATTAAAGGCTTGGTGTCTCTGCCTCCATCTTGCATCTGTCTCCTTTGCTCCGAGTCACCTTGGATTTGTGGAATAGCCAGTCTGATGGATAACCATCTTGTGATAAGTGGAAACCCCCTTGAACTGACGCGACCCTGCTGACCAATCCTGAAATGAACACGGACCAACGTCACCTGCTTTGGAGGCCATGCAAAACCTCCAGCCACGCCTCTCTCCTGCCCTCATTGCCCGTTCTACACAGCCTCAAAACCCTTGTCAGCCCCTGGAAGACAGGGCTGAGGACATGAGTCCCCTCGGTCTCCCAACATAGCTACACTGCTTCAAGTTCCTTTCCTACTTCTCACAGAGACCTTTTGTTTGGTTTTTGGAGGGAGTGGCTGGGCCGATTTGTAGGATCCCCAGGGTCAGACCTGTGCCAGGACTTTGGTAATAACTGTACTGACCTTATGATCTGCTCTAAAGCCTGGGGAAGGTGGCCTGGAGTAAAACCATGCTGTGCCCTTCAAGAAGTGTCTCATTTTGCCAGTGGAGTGAGCAACTCTCCAGTGAATGTGATGGGACTGCAGGAAGATCTTCCCTCAGGCAGGCCTGGGACCTGGGCTTCAAAGCCAGCCTTCAGCCAACTTTCTTCAGATGTCGAGATTCAGCCACTCCTGTATTTGCTTTTTAGACTACCAGGAGTTCTGACAGAGGGAGACCTTTTAGCTGGCCTCAAGGAAAAGAGTTTCCTATGGCCAGGATAAAAGGCACCTTGGCCACCAGGTTGCCATCACTTCAGCTGAGGAATGCTGTAGCTCCTGAACAGGTCCATTTATGGGTCTCTCAGGAGTGCCCTCTCTTCCAGACCCTCCTCCCCATGTGGGGAACTAGAGACAGGTCCCATCCTGGAGCAAAGGAAGTTGGCATTTCACCCCCAAGTTTGCTGTGGGTGTCAACAGACCCTGGGAGCCCCAGGGAGGGGTCGGCAGCACCCTGGAGCTGCCTGTGAGCTCTTGTGCAGGAATTCTGAAGGCCATGCAGAGACAGACATGGGAGGGCCAGTGCAGAGCGCTGAGTCCTGAGCTTCCTGAGCCACAAGGAGCCACCAGTAGGATGCTCCCCTGTAGCCAAGGTCCATGTGAGCCCCTCTTCACTTCTCGGCTTCTGACCCCAACCTTGAATGTGGCCTTTGCCTCACGATCCCTCCAACTCTGAGTAGATTTTGGGAAATGGACCCATGTTTTTACTTGCCGTATTTGGTATCATCCTCTATCAATAACAAAAAAAATATTATTTTTTTAATAATAAAAAAAATATCTTAACAAAGCAGTAAAGTCATGAGGAGTTTCACTTCACTCACCTTGACCTCATTGGTCCTTTAAAATAGTGGCAGTTAAGCTGCCACTGTGAGACTGTCAGGTAATTGCAAGTGTTTGGTCTTTGTCCTGGTCCCTGGCACATGCTCCTAAGTCCTTATTCTTAATCCTGGGACCCAAGTCTCTGCTATGCTATGGCTCAGGAGGGCCCTGACAGCTTCAGGAAGGGGCCTGGTGCTGAGGGAGACTCCATGTGACTACATAGGTTGATCGCCAGTGGGCAATGCTTCACTCAACCGAGCCTGAGCCCAGAAGTTCAGGAGCTTTCAGGTTGATGGAGACACTTGGTACCAGGGTGGCAGACCTGACCCCATGGGAACAGAGCTCTTGTGTCAGGCTGTCCCCCCCTACCTCCTCGGAGGCTCTATTGTGCCCAGGGCTGTCCCCCACCTACCTCCTTGGAGGCTCTGTGTGTCCAGGGCTGTCCTCTAACTACCTCCTCGGAGTCTCTGTCTGAGTCCTTTGTGAAGCCTTTCCATAAACTGTAATTGCAAGTTAGTTCTTTCCTGAGTGCTGTAAGTTCACTCTAGCCCATTATCAAACCCGGTGGGGGGGGGGGGTCTCCAGTGTAGACCACTGGATCAGGAGTAGGGGGCCCAGAACTCTCATTAGCATCTGGCATGGGGGCATTTTGAGCCCTTAACTTTTGGGGTCCACAACAGCCCTAGGTAGATGGCATCAGCGCTGAACTGTAGACCACCAGCTGGTATCAGAGCACTGGTGGGTATGGGCCCCTGGCATACTGGGTGAGGGGTATTCTGTGGGGAGACACCACTGACAGTAGTGTAATAGGGCCAAGACAACACTGGTCGCATGGCATCTGATTTCAGAGGTGCTGCATGACAACAGCTTCATTTTAGAATCAGTGAATCTTCCTGACTAGGTTCTAGTGCCTGACCAGCCCTGCCTGGCCTGCAGCTCCTGGGCAGCTCATTTCTAACCCCACCAGCTTTGACCTTCTTGCTCTCCTTCCAACCTTCACTGAATCCTTGAGTCCCAAGACTGCCTGATGGCTTCTGCAGAGAGCCACCTCCTTCCCTTGTCTTTCTCTCCCAGCCTAGAGGCAACAAGGCCACCCAGGCCTGGGAGCCCAGGACAGGGCCACTGGAGCACAGTCTGTGAGGAGAGATGGGCGCCAGCACTGGACATGGAGGAACCAGAGCCTTGCTGATGCCTGAGAGCCCTGTGCAGAACATGGATGTCTTCCAGGCACAGGCAGGGCAGTGACAGGGACACAAGACTGGACATAGAGTTGGGGCGCCACACCCACCCATGAAGAAGAGGAGTCCAGTTGTCCTTGGATTTGAGTCTCTGACTGCATGACCACAGGACCCAGCCCCCAGCTGTTTTCTCCAGCAGGACCTAAGCTGCTGAAGCCGAAGGGGCAGCTGTCACTGAGGTTTCAGGACAAGAACTGGCAGGCAGCTCCCTCCTCCTGTCTTCATATCTCCACTTCCTCCAGGCTTCAGGCTTGAGTACTGTCTCACCTGGGTCCACTCAGCTCATGCGGTCATGGTGGGTCTGTCTCTTACACTAGAAGCTTCTGTGCTTTTCCTGATGCAATGTTCAATTTTGAGAAGCAGAGCTCTTGACTCCTGTTCTATTGTCTGAGAACCCACAGCCACTACCTGGTGTTCTTTCTGCATGCAGTAGCAGGGGGACTGGGGTCATCCATTGTCCATTATTAAACTGTAACTCTGGCTCACAGTCAAGAGCTCAGGTACCAGTCACTGTAGAACAGGCCTATAATCCCAGCTATTGAGTTAGAAGGGAGGCTGAGACAGGAGGGAGGCTAAGGCAGGAGGGTCACAAGCTCAAGGTCAGTCTCAGAAGCTTAGTGAGCCTCTGTCTCAAAATAGGAAACTAAGCCAGGTCCAGTGGTGTATGCCTGAAATCCCAGCAGCTACAGAGGCTGAGAACAAGGATAGTGAGTTCAAAGTCAGCCTCAGCAAAAATGAAGTGCTAAGCCACTCAGTGAGACCCTGTCTCTAAATAAAATGAAAAATAGGGCTGGGGATGTGGCTCAGTGGTTGAGTACCCCAGAGTTCAATCCCTGGTAGAAAGAAAGAAAAAAAGAAAGGAAGGAAGGAAGGAAGGGAGGGAGGGAGGGAGGGAGGAAGGAAGGAAGGAAGGAAGGAAGGAAGGAAGGAAGGAAAATAAAAAGGCTGGGTATGAGGCTCAGTGATCAAGTGCCCTAAGGCTCAATCCCTGGTGGGGAGGACTTGTTAAGCAGAGAATAGGGAAAAGCATTTGGCTTGTTGAATTAGAGATAATCTTCCAATTCTTAGACTTGTAGCTGATATTGTCTGCCTTATAATGCTTTTTCTGATCTGGGAATGATGGCATGACCATTCAGCTGGGGAACTGCAGAATTTCCTAAAAGGGTCATTTTAGATGCTTCCTTGTGAAAAGCATTTCCCCCTCCTGCTCTCTGAGTCATGTGATGATTCTAGGATGCAATTTGTATCCTCAAAGCTAGAAAGACAAGGCAATAAGCTGTGTGATTAAGATAGACATGAACTTCAGGTGACAGGTTGCTTTTGAAAGCACAGAAGCCTGCCTGAGAGGTGAGGAGAACCTGCCTGGGTCATGCTGCCCTTGGCAATGGGGTAAAGTGCCTGTGCTGAGGGTCAGCAAGAGGGTTCGTCCTGCAGGTGCTCATGAGGGCAGAAAGGGGCAAATGGGAACGAGGTGGCAGAGAGAGCAGGGCCCTCTAAGAAGCCTTGCAGCCTAAGTGACCAGAGTGCAAAGCTTCACATTGGCCCAATTGGAGCCCACAGAGGAGGAACATGACTTTAGTACTGGACTTTGCTGACAGAAAATGGGAAAAGGATAATCCTGTGGAAATCTGTGACCCTTTCAGCTAAAAAGCTAGAGGATACTGTTCTGAGCACTTACTGGGGAATCTGAGAGGTTTAGAACATAACCAAAGAATCAGAGACTCAAATGACCATGTGCTGTCTTCCAGGTAAAAGCTATATATATATATATATGAAAAAAATTCTGTAATCACATTTAATCTTCCGTGAGTTGGGATGAAATTCAAAGGTAACTGGTCCTCTCTCAGTGAAACCCTTAGTGCTTTCCTTTGGGCTCCTTTTTCTTCAAGGGGAGCCTGGGGCCTCTGAGATAACCCCCGGGGCTGCCATTAAGAAAACTGCAAACCGAAGCATCTTGAAAGTTGAGACTCTAGGGGCTGAGGCTGTGGCTTGGCGGTAGTGCACTTGCCTGGCATGTGTGAGGCACTAGGTTTGATAATCAGCACCGTGTATAAGTACATAAAATAAAGATCTATTAACCACTAAAAAAAAAATTGAGAATCTTGGTTATTTCATATGATCATGAATAAGATAAAAACTTTTACACTTTGTCATTTGATTGAATAAAGCTGAGATATCACCATCGGAGAAACCCTAATACAAAGTGATGATCAGACTTAGCCTACGGGCTCCAATCTCATCTGCTGGGAGGGTTGGTTTATCTATGATTTTGAATTGTGATTTTAAATTCAAATTATGATTTGAAATGTTGGTTTATCTATGATTTTAAATTGTTGGTTTATCTATGATTTTGAATCATAGTAGTTTATCCTCAATCTTTTTAGAGTAGTTTAACCTCAATCTTTTCATCAATGAAATAAAAACAAAAATACCTAATTTATGAGAGCCTGTGTTGTTTAAATGAGACAATATCAATACTGTGCTTGGTACGTTGTAGTGAGTAAATATATTTTATTAATCTATTATTATAATACAAAATTTCTGTTCAGGTGATGGAAATTTTGGAAATGGCTGGTGGCAATAGTTGCACATCATTAATGTAATTACCGTCAATGGATTCTATGCTTAAAATGGCCAAATGGTAAAATGCAGTAATTATACATTTGCCTTTAAAGCCTATCACGTCAGCAGTATACCTCTGAACTTCAGCTTCAAAAGCCCTGTGAAAGGTTCTCCTTGGTCCTGAGGTAGCTGCTGCTCAGCAGAGCAAAACACCCTGAGCGTCCTGGAGCCAGATGGTGATCACAACTGCAGAAACCTCCAGGTCCCAGCTCAAGCCTCACTGACCACAGTCATGGTGCAAAGATTCAAGAAGTGAAGAAATGAAATGAGTTCTGCTGGGGCGGAGGGTGTGTGGCCTGCTTTCTGCCCTTAGAGGGAGTGGGCAGCACTGGTCACTCCAGAGGCTCAAGGCACAGGAAGGGAGCAGCCCCTTTTCCCCAGCCCTGACGCCTCCCTGCTTCCTCCCTCTGCTCTCCCCCTTCTGCTTGTCATCTATTCTCTCTCCCGCATCCTGCTGCACGAGAGCAAGGACTTTGTTACTGTGGCTGCGCGTCCTCAGATCTGTTTCCTGAACCGTGCCTGGTTAAGGGTTCGTGCTCAAGGAATATGAGGTGCTGTGTCTGGATTTCTGGCTCTGCAGCTGAAGTGGATCCTCACCTCCACTCTACCTTCTGTCCTCAGGCGTCCGGCCAGGGATGTCATTGCTGAGCTGCTGCCTGGCGCATGGACAGTTAGTTTTCCCTATGCTCTGACAAGGAAGTTCCCCACAGCTGTGTGACGAGCTGGCAGTCTATGGGCCGAGAAGGCAGACTGCTCCCACAGACAGCAGTGCGGGAGGCAACGTGGGCGGCCACGTGGGCTGTGCATCTCCCACTGGGGGTCTCATGGCCCTGGACTCTGGTCGATCCCTCAACCACTGTATCTCATGGCTGCCAGCAGTCACATAACCTGAGTCCTCTCTCCCTCCAAGTCTACCTACTGGCTGATACTGTCCACCAAGCCTGGCTGTGTGTTCTGAGGCCCAGTTATACACGGAATGCTTGGAGACCCCAAGTTGAGAGTTCCTCTGGAAAATTGTTCAAGTGGCTCATTTACTCTGCTCTCTGGTCACCACAGGAGAGATCCTCTCCTCTTAGTCCTGTGGGGTGAGGAGATCCTCTCCCCTAGTCCTGCACGCCAACTTCATGGTCATCTTAGAAAAGGCATCTAAAGACCTCAGAAGAGCCACACATGGGGTGGAGCGGCTGGCAACAGATCAGGGGTGGCCTCGGAGCCCCTTTGGGAAGAGGCCGGTCAGTCCCCTCCTTCTAAGGAGACAAGCGCAGCCTCATGTGGGCTCTTAGCCTGAGACGCCATGGTGAGACGAGAGCCGGGAGGCAGTGGCAGTCCCTGAGCTCTCCTTTGGGCAGCTGTGAGGGTCTGGCTGTGGCATGACTGCAGGAGGCCTCTGCTCCGTAGCTGGCTCAGGATGCCTGAGGAATGTACAGTCTCTTACTGCACTGTCGCAAGTTCCCCACGAAATCGGGGACTGAACATTCAACTAAAATGCCAATGAGAAGCCGGGCATGGTGGCACACACCTGAACCCCAGACTCTCAGGAGGTTGAGACAGAGAATTGTCAGTTTAAAGCCAGCCTCAGCAACTTGGCAAGGCCCTGTCCCAAAGTATAAAAGGGCCTGGGGATGAGGCTCAATGGAAGAGCACCTGGTACCAAAAAAAGCCAACAAGATCTTCTTCTTTTTCTTCCCATACCTTCCAGCATAAAAACAGATTTTTAAAGGAACTTCTGAACAGCAGCGTGCAGAATCAATTCTTTTTTTTTTTTTTTCAATGACCATCATTGTCATTATTGTGATTTCTATTTTTATTGTGGTTGTTTTGTGGTGCTGGGGATGGAACCCAAGGTGAAAACAGGTGCAGGTGAGGGGCTTCCCATTCACAGCTTGTGTTGCTCACAGGTGACCCCAGGCACATGGAGGCACAGGTGAGTCAGTGAGACTGTCCTCTACCAGCCCAGAATGACAGCAGGTGAGGTAGGTCCTCCTGTCCCCACAGAGGGGGAGGCATTCCTGAGGTCCTACTGTCCCCACAGAGGGTGAGCCGTCCTTGAGGTCCTCCTGTCCCCACAGAGGGTGACCTGTCCCTGAGTCCTCCTGTCCCCACATTTGGTTTCCAGGATGACACAGCTCCTCAGAGCTTTGCTGTGGACCTCAGGTGGGCTGGAGTGGCTGAGAGTATAGAGAAGGAAGCTGCCTTATCACTCAGGGAAGGGTAAAGCACAGATCCAAGGGAGGTTCCACCTTCACTTCACGTTGGCAGCTACTCTGAGGCTCACAACAATTGTAAAGCTACACATAGATGACTGACACATGCTTGGGGGGCACTGGTATTGAGTCCAGGGGCACTGTTCCACCAGGCCACACTCCAGTCCTTTTTATTTATTTTGAGACAGGGTCTCACCAAAGTGCTGAGGCTGACCTTGAACTTTGGATCCTTCTTCCTCAACCTCCCAAGTTGCTGGGGTCACAGCATGTGTCATAACGCCCAGAGAACAAAGATGATTTTTTAAGTTAAAATTATCATAAGGTAGATTTTTCTCCCCCTAATAATTAGTGATGAACAAAATTCAAGCATTAGAACAATAGGATTTTAGGGCTGAAAGGAAAAATCTTTTCAAAATTCAGAGATTGGCCCTGTACAGGTCCAAGCTCTGCCATCTGCCTTGGCCCTGTGTGGTGCCCAAGCTCTGCCACCTGCTTTCCTATGATCCTGAGCCCAGGCGCACCAGAGGTACACCTAAACATTTTCAGCTCTGTGGTTTTTCCCACACACCACGCCCACCTCACATTTCCAGGGACAGACATTTCCTTCCTCTAAGTATTTAATCAGCTGCTGCTTCAGCTGGCATCATCCACTCCATGGGGCTGTGCCCTGGGTGGCTGTGCAGGGTGTGGGAGCTGCTGGAGTGGGTGTGGCTGCATTCTGGTTGCAAGTCCCCTGCCACCTACAGACCAGAGCCCTGTTTGACTGTCTGAGATTAGCAAGGAGGGCTGGACTGTCCTGCCTGCATGTGGCAGTTTCAAGATGCGTAGATGATGGGAGGAACAGCCTGTGGTGAACACAGCAAGGATGGCACCAGGAGTGCCAGAATAGAAGGCAGCTGGAGAAAGCTGTGTAAGGAGGCGAACAGTGCTGCCTCTTAGGGACGGATTCTGAGTAATGCTTTCCCTGATTTCCTTTCTCTCTCTCAGCTTTTAAAAAATAATTTCAAGTGTTTTACAAACTTGTTTTTTAAAAGTTCCTTAGAAACATTTACTCTGAGGCCAACTCACACCCAAGAAGTTGAGGAAATTAACTCACACTCCGCAGAATTCCCAGTTATTAGATCCTACTTTCTGCTGTCCTTTCTCTCTTCCTTTTCATTCTTCTTCATTAGCAGAGCTGAGCCATGGTGGTCAAGGTAACTGGTCACATTTCTCCTATTTCATTTACTTCTCTTAGAAGGACAGTGCTTTGGGATCATTTGATTTGATTCTCCAGAACGCCTTCCCTTTGGGCTTGTCTTTTCTCGTCTCTCTCCTGCCTTCTTCCTGTCTTTTTCCTTATAAAGCTTTGCTATCTGACCCTGTGTTCTGAGGAACTGTTGGATCACCCCACAGTATGCCAAAAGTAACTCTTAGGACAGGAGAGTTGGAGTCCTCTGGCATTTGAGGTGGGTTCCACATATCCCTGGTGTCTCTCTCCCTACCCCAAATCTAACCAGACAGAATGATGTTTCCACCTGGCGCAGGATCACATCACCAGGTGTCAGGATTACTGAAAACAGCACAGTTAGATGTAATAGAAATGAGTCTCTGTCCATCTTCTACTTTCAGAACATGCCACAGTCCTCTTTTTCAGAGGGCACCATGACTGTTGGAGTCTGCATGTAGCCTAGATGTGTCAGCACCTTCAGATTTCCTTTAAGTTCAGAGCACCCTCAGGAATTGCAAGTTCCATATCCTGCAATGAAATGTTATCCTGTGTAAGTCACAAAAGCCCCAAATGTTCTCTCCCTTTGTTTCCTCTTCTGCAAAGATATGGAGCCCACAAGAGCTTAGGCCTACAGCTCAGACCTTGCACAGAGGTCTCATCAGCTGTCCACTGGTTGCTGACAGTCAGTGCAGCTACTTGGCTAGGACTTCCTGGAAGTACAGAGGAAGGAATCTAGAGGCAGGGAGGTCAGTGTGTCAGGATGACTACACCTGCTTGCCCAGGATTCAGGGGACAACCTTATTGCCACACTGAGAAGTACATCAGGGAGCCAAGCACCTTCAGGGCTCTGCGTCCATCTGTGGTTGGTGGAAGATGTGGTCACTGAGGAGTACTTCCCAATTCAGACATGACCTGGATTTCACTGCAAAGCCTCCAAGACCAGTTGGGCAAGACCTTCCCCTGGGTGGTGAGGATGGGCAGCAGCTGGGGTGCTTTGGGCCCCAGCCACATTGTGGGCTAATGGGTTGCAGGGTCCTCAGGGTGGACAGGGGCTCTTGGCACTTGATCTGTTTAGTAGCAATAATTCAGGTCTATTCATGTATAACAAACCAGCTTAACATTTAGTAGGTAAAACAACAGTTAGTTGTCATGAATAGCTCTATGATAGTTCTTTTTCCTTTTTTATTATGGTAAAACATAGCAAAAGCCATTAACTAGGGTGTGGGGTGTAGCTCAGTGGTGGAGTGCTTGCCCAGCATGTGTGAGGTACTGGGTTCGATCCTCAGCACTATATAAAAATAAATAAATAAAGGAAAAGCATTGTGTCCTTCTACGACAAAATTTTTTTAAAAAAAAACATTAACCATTTTGTCAATTTTCAAGCGTGTGGCTGTGTGTCACTGCACACATGCAAAGCATCACGGGCACCACCACCACCATCCACATCCACAACTCTCCCCCTCCCACCCAGGAACTCTGTGCCCATGAGCCATCAGCCCGGCAACACTCATCCGCTGGGGTCCCACAGAGCTGCCCTCCACAGAGCTTTCAGCAGGGGACCCACCAGAGCTTGTGCTTTGTGACTGGCTTCCTCTGCCTGGCACGAGGCCCTCAAGGTTTGTCCATGCCGTAGCCTTGTGCACCCCTCCTCATAACACTGAGTGACATCTGTCGTGTTTTGCAAGATGGATGTGCCCACTGGCCTGCACTAGACCCTGTACTGGTGTGAGAATGCCAGTGTGTGGGCATCTATGGAGGTGCCTGCTCTCCACTCTTTTGGACATGAGCCTAGATGTGAAACTGTAGCACTCCAAGGAGATTCTATTTGACTTTGGAGAAACCTCCATGCTCTCCTTCAGGACAGCCACACCATGTTCTGTTCCCAGTAGCACAGCCTCAAGCTCCCAAGTCCCCATGTCCTCACGCACCTGTGGCTCATTTCTCATGTGTAGCAGCAGTCCTAATAGTGTGAATGTGTGTGTCTGGTCTTTGCAGGGCACCTCAGGGAGCTGGGCTTGTAACCTGCTGCCCATATCAGTGTCTGACACAGGGCTGGGGCAAGTCCCCTCCTGTAGTCCCCATGTGGATAGCTCAAGCTTCCCTGAGCATGGAGATCTTTTATACAGCTCCCAGCTTCTTCCAAGGCAGCCTTCCAAGACAGGGTCTTCAGGTCTGGAATCAGAGCCTGGCAGGCATTTTTCCTGCTGGGCTTTCTGGTCACGTCCTCACAAGTCTGCCCAGTTTCACAGGGAGTGAACCTGGACCCTGCTTCCTGAGGGGGGGGTTTCAAAGAACCTGTGGTCCTTCCTACCTCCAACTCGGGTGACCACAGAGGAGGATGGTGTCCCCACACGGCCAGTTCCCAGACCCGAGGTTGCTGAGGAGCCCAGGACCCCACTGGGCTTGGAGACCATTTTCTAGGTGGTGGTGCCTTAGAGAAGGGAAGACATCGTCCTTTCAGTACAGCCTGGACACTGACTCTGAGTTGGCACTTACCAAGGTGCCCCAGTGCCCCCATTTTTGCAGCTTCTGGGGCTCCCAGAGGCTAAGGCTAAGGCTGCTGTGGCCCACATTCCTCCTGCAGCAGGCCTGTGGTCTGCAACACACAGATGGTAACTCCCCCAAGTCCTCAGTGTGCAGCTGGAGTAGACATCCCGTGGCTCATCTGTGGCGCTTACCCTTGGGTTTGTATGGTTAGATGAACCTGGGAACTTTCTCCCCTAAGTCAAACCAAGCCCACTCCCACCCTTGCAGGGATGAAGGTCCTCATCAGTGACCTGGAGAGTGTAATTCCCCCCCACAGCCCATAGGAGCCACCTGCTAATCATGACACAGGTGGTGGTGTCGAACAGTCGCCATGGGTTCTGTGGTTGAGCTGTGGTTCTAGTTGTGAGGGCTGTTGTGTTGATCATCGCATCTTTGCACGAGCAGCCAGGGGTGGCTTAGGTCACGTGGCTTGCAAATATTTGCCTAGAAAATGCTTCTTGTCCACCACGGTTGGCAAAAAGATGTCTTTCAGATTCTTAGTTCTGTGCCCAGACTTGCAGAACCAGCAGTGAGCATCCCACCAATGTCGCCTGTCTTTTGCAAAGGTGACATTGTGCGCCGCAGACCTGGGTAACAAAAGAACAGTTGCTGTCCATTCATCCACCCATCCACCCACTCACCATCCATCCATCCATCCACCCAACTGATGGTCAGGTGGGATGTGGTCAGACCTGGAGTAAAGTGCATACTCTCCTCCCCACACGGTTGTCTGTTGCTTCTCCCTGCAGCCTCAGGACGCTGATCCTCTCCTGTGGCAGGAGGTGCTCCCCTCCAGGCTCCAGCACACTGCCCTGCACTCTGCCCCTGTGCATGCAAGGCCCCTGTTGTTCTAACTCGAAGTTCTTCAGGCTCAGTCTTGAGCCTCCCAGTCTCTGCTCATTCACTGCCTGCCCAGGCCTGGTGCGGTGGCCTGCAACACCTGGTTCCTCGTTGTGAGATCCTATCTTTACATGTTTGCTGCCCAACTTCTCTGCTATCTTCCTAAGTGTGTGGAACCCACTATCTTTGAGGTGAAATCACCTCTCCTACAGATATTCAAAGTGCCTAGATGTGGGCACATGACCAGGGGTTGTCAGGGTTAACTGGTGCACCATGGCCATCTGCTCAGGCCTGCAGGGTGTCCACCTGGTAAGCACCACAATGGCATTTGTCACATTGGATTTCCAGGTGCAGCAGCCACAGGGTTGGGTGTCCAGGACTGGAAAGTCACAGGGGAAATTCCCAGGCTTTCTGCTGCTAGTGTCTCTGGACCAGCTCTGCTCTTTCAGGCATGTGGCCTTGAGTCCTTGAGTTCTTAGTGTCATCCAAATCCTTCAAAATAGTTCCTTTTAGCTTCCATTAGCCAGCATCACCTGCTGTTCTCGGTGCTGGAACTTCCCTCTCATGATTCCCACATCTACACCACTCAGACTTGCCCATGCAGCCTCTCCATACAAGGACCCGCAGGTATCAGGTCTGGGGCTGCAGGAGTGGTCACACCCTAACCCTTCTCTCTTCCCACATCCCTATGGTCATTGAGGAGCCAGACATATCACTCACTCTGCAACCCCAGGGCCCACATGGGTGCCGGACAGAGTCACCCAATCCTCCTGGCGAAGGACAGGCCTGAGGCAGCCCTGTGCCACACTCTCTTCTGGTTCCAGGGGACTGTGTGCTGTGACCTGCCGAGTCTTATTCAGTTTCCCCGACTGAAGGAGAGGGCAAGAGCATCTGGTGCTTTGGGTCACCTGATTTGTTCTTCAGTAAGTTGACTACTTATGCCTTTGCTGATTTTTCTAATTTGTTATTGATCTTCTTATTGTTGATTTAAACATTTTTTAACATATTATGAGTGATATTGTTTGAGTTTTACAAATATTTCCTCCCCATCTACCATTGACTTTTAATCTTATTTGTGGTGACTTTTTTTTAATGCAAAGATTGAAACTTGATGGAGTCAGACTTGTTGGTCTTCTCCTTATCTAGGCAGCTTAGTAGGTTTGGTGCATGGAGGCGGGTACAGTTCCTTGATAACTTTTTCTGTGTTTTCTGTAATTATTAGTAAATCTCTGTAAATCTTTTTGTGTGTGTGAGTTTACTAAATCTACTTTTGTCATACATTGGCAATCTCTTTAATATCTAGACACTAGATATTATAAAATTAGGACTCCTTTGTTCAGTATATATACAATATATACAGTACAACAAAGTTAAATGAAATGCACAGTACAGGGTAATGGGTAAGCTGAAATTTCTAGCACACTCTAATAAAATACTTTTTGCAATTTCTTCCCTCCCACCTCCCTCAACCCAATGAACAAGTACAGACAATATTCTGTTAAGAGGTGGTTTAACAATTCCAAACACAATATTTCTCATCAGGTTTTAAAAGCTATTTACAAAAAGTTTCAATTCTACTACTTCTACTTTTAAATATATCAAGCACTTCTAAATATATAAAAAGACTAGATATTCCATATAAGACCCTGTCCATTATTCACACAGCACTGATAAATAAAATTGCATGCATAGCAATGGTTAAATATGAGGTATCTTCTAATATGACCATTTTGTCCTTGAAACTTTTGCTCCTCATTTCCTTCTATTTTCAATCCAGTAGACTAGTACAAGCATATGTAACACTTAGAGATGGTTGAACAAATTCATATCCAAAAGTCTTTTTACAGAGGACAAGCTTTCCTATGAATTTCAACAAAAAATGTACAAAATATTCTAATTTTACTAACTACTTGGTCATATACTGGCAACCTCTTTAACATCTAGAGACTAGATGTTGCAAAATTGGGACTTCTTTGTCCACTATATATACAGCAAAACAAAATGCACAAAACAGAAAACTGATGTCTAAAAATGTCCAAATAACCTTTTGCAATTTCTTCCCTCCCACCTCCTCCACATCACTGAGCAAGTACAGACAATACTATACCGCTCACAGAGGTGGTTTAATAGTTCCATTCCCAAAAGACTATTTCATATGAATTTTAGCAAAAAGATATTTACAAAGTGATATTTTACTACCTCTATATTTAACATACTTCGGGCATTTCTAGACAAGACTAGATGTTTCAAGTAAGTACTCAATTTGTCCACTATGTACATGAAAGCTTTGAATACACTGCACACATGTAACAATAATTCTAATTTGAAAATGTCTTCAAAATATGAGCATTCTGGCCCTTCACCGACCCAAAAATGCTCAAATTTTCAGAAGACAATCCTTCCTAGGAATTTTAACACAAAACATACAAAACTGGTTTACTAATTCTACTTTTGTCATACACTGGTAACCTCTTTAATATCTAGAAAGACTAGATGTAGATTTGGAGGACTCATTTGTCCTTTATATACACTATGTACACAGCAAAGTAAAACGAAACCCATAGACAACTCTTGGCTCTCGGTAAGCACACTTGTTGAGAGCCACAATTTAGTTGGAATGACGCCTGGCATTTTGCTAGAGGGAATGGTTGAAAGGTGACCCTGCTCCCGGATTAGGGCATTAGGGCGGATCCTGCTGGGATTAGGGCAGATCCTGCTGCCTCTGGTGCCCGTTACTTTGGAGTTCCCATTGAGTTCTTTGGTGCACAGAGCCAGGTGGAAAGAGTGTGTTCCCGGGAAGTGTGTGTAGAATGCCCGTGAGAGTTCAGGAATAAAGAATTGCTGTTTGAACCTACAAGGCTTTGTGGCGGCTCAGTTATTTGTGCCCAGCCAGACTGCAGCACACACTGGCACGGTGCTCCCCAAGACCAGCCCAAAACTCTGTACTACTCAACAGGGGTTTGGCTATTGCACCCCCGCAAAAAGAAACCATTTCATAAAAATTTTAACAAAAGAAATTTACAAAATGTGTTATATATTTTACCACTTCTACTTTTAACATATATCAGTCACTTTAGAACATCTAGAAAGCCTGGATATTTAAAAAAAAATGTATTTAGCATTTTCAACTACATATACACTAAAGAGGAATAAAATGCACACGCAAAACAATGGTTATTATACGAAAAATGACTTTTACGTAAAACCAGTCTGGCACAGGACCTCCTTCTCACAGTCAATCTTCTCCATGTCCAACAACCCTCTGAACAAACATGGACAAGTGTCCTTCTGAGAGGTGATCTAACAAATCCATTTCAAAGTCGCATCCAGAAGGCATTTGATTTTTCCAAACAAATGGATATTTACACGACGTTATTTCTAACTCTATCATAAGTCAGGCATCCTCTTTACATTTAGAATGTCCAGATGCAACACAAGTTTTAAAAGGTTGGGGGGCAAGTTGAGAGCAGCTTTTGCATATTCTATACACAGGCCTTTTACAAAGGGTTAGGAAATCTTCCCAAAGGGTGGTGGGCATTTCCAACTGGGCAGATGCGGCTTGTGACTCTGCTGTTTCTCTCTTTGGCAGAACGTCTCCCAGGGCTTCGCTCACCTTCCAAGACGGTTCTGGTCTTCTAGGCCGACACAAGGTGTGGCACTGAGCGCTCACGGAGGGCCCTGGTCTGTGGGCTCCGCAGTCCAACGCGTGGCCGAGCTTTCAGGCGTCCACTCTCCTTCTTGGAACCTTGAAGCCCCTGCGGGCCTCCGCGGCTTTCGGGCGGCCGCCATTCTTCTCGCCAGGCCACACCTGCAGCCACCCAAAGGTGCCACGTCCCCGGTGGCGGCTTCTGCTGGGACAGGCAGGATTGAGCCAGGAGACCTGGCAGCTTGCAGGGTCCGGGTCCGACAGGTCGCCGCCGCCATCAGGTCATCCATCCTGGGTGACAGGCTCACCGGTCCTTCACAGCCAGGGCCAGCCAGTGGGCAGCCGCAGCAGGAGCTCCGGCCCCCCCAGCTCACCCGCCGGCCTGGGGCGGAGGTGGGGGCGAGCAGGCCGCACTGTTTCTCATCATGCTCTCTCAAATCTTTGTAAATCTTAAGGAGCTAATTTGGATGGTTTTCTAGGAAATCATTTCAGCTACATTTTCAAAATTATTTGTGTAAAAGTCTACAAAATAGACTCTTGGGTTTTTTTTGGGGGGGGGGCTTCTTTTTTAGATGGGGTCTTGCTGTGCTCACTCACTGCCTTCCCAGGCCTGGTAAGGTGGCCTGCAGCACCTGGTTCCTCATTGTGAGATCCTATCTTCACCTTTGTTTGCTGCCCAGCTTGGGCTCAGATGACTGTCCTACCTAGGCCTCCTTGTCTGTGCTCCCAGCCCTGCATTTTCTTAGTTAGGGAGTGGCTCACCATTTTGTGGATGGTCTTGAAAGCCTGGTTTGTCAGATGTATCGCTGTCTCATCATACTTCTTCTGCTTTTATCTCTAACTTTTCTCTCCTTTGGTTCATTTTTTGGCACTTTTTCCAGCTTTTTAATTTGATCACTTTTATTTCCATCTTTGAAAGCGTGAGACCACACAGTCCTGTGGGCACTGCTTCACAGGCATCTCCTGAGCTCTGATGCACCGTCTCCTTCACATGGGCCTTAGGGATTCTGCAGCTCCTGAGGGTGCTTCTCCCTGCACCAGGAGTCCCCAGCGGAGGTGCTGGAGGTGCTGTAAGAGTTTCTAGTTTTGTTGCACTGTGGAGACTGTGTTGCAATGTTTCTACTTCATGGAACTTTCTGCTCTGTTCTTTGTGACTGGATATGTGATGGGCTGGGGACGATCCCTGATCAGGGTGAGTGTCCACCTGGCCTGGCTGAGCTCCTCCATGTCTTCTTTCACTTCTGGCCCACAGGCTTTGTTGAGCTCTGAGAGGCGTGTCTAAGTCTCTGGGGCTTCATCAATCCTCTTTGCGTCTTGATGCTCTCTCTGCCAGGTTGGGTTTCCATGATTAGATGATTCCTGGTGGAAGTAGCTTCTTTGTGGTTTGTGACCTTTAGCTTTGAACAGTGTAGGCCCTACTGGCCTTCCTGGAGTGCTGCAGCCCTTGCCATGTGGCCCAGGCCTGTTCACACCTGCTTACTCCCCTGGCAACATCCTGCTGGACTTTCCCTGTCCTCCCTGCTGAGGTTTTCTCTGTTGTCACTTCCTGTAATGAATATGTGAATTCAACAAGTCTTCCACAGGTGCCCAGGCACCATGCAGGCAGGAAGGACGGCCCTGGGCAGTTCTGCCAACACTTGCAGACTTTCTAACCTGGAACACGGCTTCCAGTGTAGTGCTGTGCACCTGGTTGACATCCATCAGCGTCACGGTGCTGCTCATCCCCAGCACCTCACACAGTGGGCACTACTTAGTCCATATTCAGTATTAAATGCTGAACAGATCTAGGTGTCTGTATTTATTTATATTCCAAGCAAGTAGAGACTGGTCACAATCACCCATTTTAAACAAAGGTTTTTGTCCCCCCCTCCCCCACAGTTCAACTATGAGTTTTTCTTCATCCGGGTACAGTCTAAAGTCCATGAAAAAATGCTGTGGAGAGAGGGGGCTTCGTTTTCTATTCAGAAGAGCATTCCAGTCCTCCCCACTGTCACCTTTGGCAAAGCAAGTTCATTCTGGCTTTGCTGTCCAGGGATTAGAAAGCCCAAGCCGGTCCTGCAAGGTGCTGGCTGGCATCCATTGCTGGGCTGTGCCTGTCCTGTGGTCAGGTGGAAGCAGAGCTGGGCGGCGTGAAGGCAAGAGCTAGTCTTTGTAGGTCACCGACACAAAAGCATTCCCTTTCCCATGAAGATTTCAGAAGAACAAAGGTCTGAGATTTGTAAAACCATGGAGGTGCCTGTCTGATGTGTCTTCCTTGAGAGGCGCCAGGCCACCCCATTTGCTGGATGGCGTCACTGCGGAAGAGTAGCCTCCTGCCTCCCAGACCTGCACAGCTCCTCAGAGGACAGAGCCAGAGGCTGTGAGTGCAAACTACCTGGAAGCAACTATTCCCCAGAACTAAAAAAGACCTCCCTTGTCCTCTGGTCCCTGTGACCCATTCCTTTCACTCAATGCAGAGATCCTCAGATGTCAGGGACAAGCCCCAAGTCGCCCCTGAGCTACAGCCTCAAGTGTTTCCACTCCACCAGGAGGGCGGGGGGAGGCAGGAGACGAGGACACATCTGCCATCTTCCACTGACGTGTTGCTGTGATCCCCCCTCCACACGCCCCCCCCATTCCCAGGAGCCTCTGTCTCAGACTCGGACTCGAGCTGGAGGCAGGCCTCTGGCATCTGGTGTGGTGAAGGCTGAGTCAGCCCCGGGGGAGGGGCCTGTGGGCACCTCCTATCTCAGTCAGTGAGCACAGCACTCTGGTGCCCTCGACCCAGCTTAGTGTGTTCTGGACTGATGGCCCCATGAATCCAGTCAGTCACTTAAAACATCTGTTCAGGACCAGAAAAAGCCCTGGACACAAAGAAAGGATCAGGTGGTTCATCAGCATCTTTAACCAACAGGACAGTGTTGTGTCCGGGTGCCAAGGACAGGACACCCAGATGGCACCTGGGCCAGTGTCCTTCATGACAATTAAGTCAGGTCTTAGCCACATGCTAAGACAGCTCAGTGTTAAAATGGGGTTCCAGAGGACCGTGTCTCAGATTAAGTGAGACTCTGGGATGGGAGTGGAAGATGTAGATCATGGGGCCCTGGTTCCAAAGTGGGCTCTGGGGAGGGCCTCTAGGGTAGGGAGAGCCAGGGAGTCTGCTTCTAGCCTAGATGGCAGAATGATGCATTCCAGGGACAGAGAGGTCTACCACTCGGGTTTGGGCATCCTGGGGAGTAGGTTAGTAGGTTAATACTGACTTCAATGGCTTAAAACCACACACTTACCCTCTCCCGTTTGTATGGGCTGGGAACAGGAGCAACCTTGGTGGGTGGTTCTGACTCATGGGATTGCAGCCAAGGTGCAGGTGACTGAGTGCTGCTATTTTCTGCAGGCCTGGCTCAGGATGGCTCCCTCCCTCACTGTTGGCCAGAGGACTCAGCTCCCTGTCACATGGGCCTCTCCACAGGTCTGTGAGTGTCCTCTTGGTATGAGAGCTGGATTCACATGAGAAGTTACCTCCACAATACCCCACTGATTAGTGGGGCCGTCCCTTCCGGGTGTGGATGGGATGCACAGGATCAGACTCCAAGACTGTGATGGTGGACTTGGAGGCTGGAAACCAGGAAAGGCTGTGCCTAGTGCTTCTGGGAGGGACAGAGATGGCTGAGCTCTGTTAAAGAAAGGAACTGCATTGTCAACTGGACAGAGAAATGGGTTGGGAAAAGTATGTGACAACTGGGGACCCAGAGATTTAGGGAACTTTGGGGAAGGGGTGAAGGACATGGAGGACCTATAACATAAGCACAGTGGCCACACCTGGATGCAGACTACCTGAGGGGAATTAGAAAACTGCCTTTTCATCTAGAAGTCTGGAGACTGAGGCAAGAACTGGGAGGTCCAGTTGGTTTTTGCCAGCTTAGACCTGGGATGTGCTAACCCAACAGATGGCCAATGTTCACTTTGGAGGAAGGTGCAGCTTCTGAGAGGGAATGAGGATGACACTAGGTCCAGTGGTGGCACCAATCCAAATTAGCCATACTACCTGGTGGAGGGGTCACCAGGAGTTCCCAGGGTCACAAGGCAAAAGGAGTTTGATAGAAATGAAGCATGGCCTAGAGCAGCACTTACATGAGGGGTATGCTCCTGCCTCTGCGCCAGACATTCTGGTGTGCAGTGGAGTTTCAGATCATGTCCTACCATGCCTCTGCATTTTGCTTTCCTATCTATCCAATAATCAATTGTTCCATCCACCTACCACCCATCCATCCATTCACCCACCCATCCACCCACCCATCAATCTATCCACCCATCCATCCACTTACCCACCCATCCATCCACCCATCCATCCATCCATGCACCCATTCACCCACCCATCAATCCATCCATCGGTTCACCCATTCACTCACCCATCAATCCATCCATCCATCCATCCATCCATCCATTCATTCATCCACCCATCCACCCACTCACCATCCATCCATTCATCCACCCATCCATTCATCCATCCATTCATCCATCCATCCATCCATCCACCACATACCCACCCATCCATCCATTCATCCATCCATCCATCTACCCATCCACCCATCCACCCATCCACCCACATACCCACCCATCCATCCACTTATTCATCCATCTCTCCATCTATCCATTCACCCACCTACCCACCCATCCATCCATTTATTCATCCATCTCTCCATCCATCCACCCACCCACCCACCCATCCATCCACCCATCTACCCTTCAATCCAGGCAGCCATTCACTCACCTACTCACCCATCCATCCATCCATCCATCCATCCATCCATCCATCCATCCAGTGTTTATTGACCACTTGCTTACTTTGGGCCCTGATTTTCTAGAGACTAAACACAGTATTGAATTTTCAATTCATAAAATTATCTTTCTTCCAATGCTGCACAATGCTCTGTCTCTGGAGCATATTGCCACTCCAGTCCAGAAAAAGGGAGCTCACATTTATCCAGAGCCAATTTGCACAATTCACAAATGGCGGAACTTCAACTGCACTAGGGCAGATCACTCCCCTGGTGGGTTCTCCAACTTCCTCTCTACTCAGTAGCTTTCTCTCCCGCTTCTCACAGGCTATTTCTTTCTCTCAAGCAGGACTGAAATGATCCTAAGGGAAATCACAATACATCATCTCCAGACCTCCGGAAAGTTTGAGATGCGCCCTTTGTGAACATATGTGCTTGGTTTCACAGCAGAATTATGAGAACTCCTATTAGATATGGGCACTGAAGCAAGAAATGTTCCTGTACAAACAATAAACACCAAAAATCAACAGAAAACTGATTGTCAGATATGACTCTGAACATATCACACACATTATTTTGAATACATAATACCTGCACAACATAAGCGCTAGAATACTCCCCTAAATAGCATTTTCTATGTGGTTATGGGCTGAGCTGCATCCCCCCCAAATTCACATGTTGAAGTCCTAACCCCTGAGGCTCAGAATGTGACCTTATTTGTCACATTCTGATCTTTAAAGAGGTCATTGAGTTAAAATGAGGTCCTTGTCCAATAGGACATGTCCATCCACCCATCCATCCATTGACCCACATACCCACATGTCCTTATAAGGAGGTTGGGACACAGACAGCCAGGTGAGGACACAGGGAGAAGATGCTTCTGCTAGCCAGAGAGGCCTCAGGAGGAGCAAGCCTGCTGCCCCTGCCCTGACTTCTCTAGAACTGTGAGGAAGCAGGCTCTGTCCTGCAAACCTCCCAGTGGGTTTGTCAGGGCGGCTGAGCAGACTCATGACCCATTTTCCAGAGGAGAGGATTCAAGTAGAGAGACAAGTGGCTGATGCCAGGAGAGGTGTGATTAGACCACAAGAGGCTCCTTGGGCAGGTAGTCACCTCTGCACCTTGGTAAGCTCTCAGGAATGGGGAGGTCAACTTGGTTATTCCCTTAACAGCAAGGACAAGAGTGTCACAGGTCCCTACATGGGCTAATTGTTTCTTCCTAAACAGAAACAAGCGTTCTGAGACTTGGAGAAAAAAAGAGACCCTCTGGAGTTCATCAAGGTGAGCACTGAAACCACTCGGCGTCCCTGGGCCCCACCTCTAGTCCCCAAGGTGGAGTATGCAGAGCCAGCCAAGCACAGGTCTTTACTGATGCAGCCTGGTCAATGTTCAGATGCAGTGGGGGTGTGGATGGGAGCGGGTGGCTCCGTCCTGGCGGAGTTCAGAGCACACACCCAGGCTCTGTTTCCAAGAGCAGGTGTACCTTCCCTCACGGAGATACAGCCAGGCGCCAGCAGCCTGTGAAGCAGTCAGCTGGCCGACAGGCAGAGTCCATTCCCACACGGCGGGCTGCCAGGTGTGGCTGGCCTCAGGCAGGCAGAGGACAAGGACAGCTTCAAGCAGAGGGCAGAGCGGTGCATGGCCACACAACTGGGTCAGTAAGCACTTCCTCCCAGGGGTGAAGCCTGCTGTGGCTTCCCATCTTCCTTTTCACTGGGATCTGACTTCACTTAATAGATGCCAGCTCTCAAGATATCTGGCCTCTCCATTCAGTGCAGAGTTCAGACCTCGCTTCCCATCTGGCCCACACTTCCTCCTGTGTCCTCGTTCCTCCACCTCACACCCACCACACACGGCACCTCTGTACTCCACTGTGGGGCCCACTGTCTATGTGTCATGCCCGCTGGACACCTCAAAGCTACTGAGTCCTCACTCCTCCCAGAGTCTGGCTTGTTCCACTGCTGCTGATTTCAACTGGGCTGTGACTTGGGCACTGTCCTTGCCCCCACGCATGCAACCAGGTTGGTGCTGCTCGTTCTAGAAGCAGGCCTGTCTCCCTCCTCTGCCATGCTGCGGCTGCCTCTTATCTGCTGCCCCTGCCCCGCAGTCCCTCTTCATCCAGTGGCCAAGGTGCCCATGAGCCTTCATGTGTGATATTGTGCTCAGCTCCACAGACTTCCAGGCTCTGCAGGCAGCCACTGTCTGTTTTCACCTCTGTGGCTTCCCACCCCTCACCCATGTGCCTAGACGCACAGGACCTTGCCATTCTCCAGCACACCAGCAGTCCCTGCTGGAGGTTCCTGTCCTGCTCCTCCCCTTGCTGAACCCTTTTCCTAGACATGTCAGATGCTTCCACCTCACTCCAAGTTTTTGCTCCAGTGTGGCAGGTGTGAGGCTCTCCATGGCCCTGCCCAAGGTTCCTCTGCCTGGTGCTCACTGCAAACACAGTTTGTCATCAGCTCCATGAAGGAGTGACTTGGGCCTATGTGTCCCTGACACATCCCCAGCGACTGCAGGTCTTGTGTACTGTGATGCCTACTAAGGGTCAAATGAGGAAATTCATGCATTTCCTCCTGCAATGGAAAAGTCTCACTGCTTGAGAGGAAGGGTAACCTCACAGTGACTTGAAGAAGTTCCCTTTGCCCCTATCTTTACTAAGATATAATTGACAAATAAAAATAATTCTATTTAACATGTGCAATGTGATGCTTTGGTGTGTGTAAGCATGTGGAATGATCACACACTTAAGCTAATTAACACATCCATTGCCTCACTTTGTGTGTGTGTGTGTGTGTGTGTGTGTGTGTGTGTGTGTGAGAGAGAAAACATTTGCAATGAACTATCCTGGAGATTTTCAAGGATACAACACACTATTTATTTGTTTGCTTACTTAATTTCCGTGGTGCTGGAACCCAGAGCCTGTGCATGCTAGGCAAGTGCTTAGCTACTGAGCCTCCCTGCCCTGAGACACACTATTGATGCCTCTGGTCACCATGCTGTGGGGTTGGATGGTAGGACTGGATCCTCCTGTTAATGGAAACCTCGTGTCCAGCAGGTACTGCTTTTGAAGTCCCTCCTGCATCAGGCAAAGGTTCTACTTATTCGGATGTATCTGTAGGCCCTTTCCTTCCCTCATCAGTCTCCACCCTGTTAGAGGTCACACACACAGGTGACTGGCACAAGGTAAGGCCAAGCAGATTGGCCTGCTTGTCTCCATGCACAGTGACAAATCTACTCCAGTGGTTGTCCTCACGTCCTTTCTAGTCTGGTCATCTTTCTCTGCATTTAATTTTATTTATTTATTTATTTAAAATGTTTATTTTTTATTATAGTTGTACACAATACCTTTATTTTATTTATTTATTTTTATGTGGTGCTGAGGATTGAACCCGGGGCCTTGCACGTACTAGGTGAACGCTCTATCGCTGAGCCACAACCCCATCCCTGTCTGCATTTCATTTTATTTACTTATTTTGTTTCTATGTCAGGACTGTGGTTCTAGGAGTACAGGAAGAGAAAGCTGACATTTCTAGTTTGCCCTTTTCTTGTGTCTGTATTCAACCACTGGGTTATTCTAGATTTGGTTTGAAGGTCCTTGGAGCATGGGGCAGGAATCCTCTCAGCACTCTCAGTCTTGAGTTTCAAAGTTTACAGAAACTGATGCCAGGAGAGGCCAGGATTTATTCCTAGGAAGGAACAGCCCAGGGGTTCCCAACTCATTTTGCCCACTGCTCTTGGGAAGCACAGAAGTCTGGGATTTTGTCCCAGAGTCCTTGCAGCTGTGTGTTGCTCCATCCTGAATCCTGAGGGACCATTGCACAGAGCCCACTTCTGGCCTTGTAGCCCCTTGGACAGTGCTGGCTGCACTGACCCACCTCTTCCCCTGGGTTCTGGCAGGCATGGGAGGCTAAGCACCTCCGTAGGAGGAGAGCTGGGGGTGGGAGCACCACTGAGGGAGTACCACCAGGGAGCTCTGCCTGCTTCTACCACACACAGACCTCCCAGCTGTAACTCTAGGAAGTCACCAAATTAGTAGAATTTTTTAATCACAGAAAAAAAAATAAACAACATAGTTGATCATTTTACAAGTCCTTAGGTTAATAAAGAGACTCAATTAAGGTTTGTGGAACTGATTTAGTGAATAGACAAGAGTAGCTTCACGTATAGAAGCAGGCACGTGTGTGAAGATGATGTTTCAATGGGCACGACAGACATCCTGCTTCTTCTTTGCCCCAGCATCTCTCTAAACCTCTTGCTACCTCAGACACATAAGAAGCAGCTAACAGGAGGACACTTTCTACCCAGCTGTTAAAGAGCCCAGCATTTTGGGTTCTCTCTTCTGCCCTCCTTCCTAGGCTTTATTATTGACCTTGCTCTCCTGGGTGTTGAAGACTGTGGGGCCTGTTTCCTTCATCCTGTGCTAGAGGCCTAAGCTTGTTGTGCCCTGTGCCCCTGGAGGGGCTGAGACCCCAGCACTGCTCTGCTCTGGCTGTGAACAAGCTGCAAAAGGCTCAAGACCACCTATTGTTGCAGAACCTGCTCACTCTGTAGCTCTGCTACCTTGTGTGGGCTTGGCCTTGGATGGGTGGTTGCAGGGTTTGGCCAGACTGGCCTCCAAGCTCAGTCCTGCTTCTGCCTCCTGCTGGTCAAATTGGGAAATTCCTCATGTACTGATGGACAAAGCTGGGGAGGCAACAGCACATGTGTAGATTTCATGGGGATGAACCGCAAAAAAGTACGGGACAGCGAGTTCAATCAGCGTGGCTATAATTTGCTGGAGATTAAGGACCATCTGGTAGATGGAGTGGAGGGTCTTTTTTGGCCCTGGGTTGCAGTGTATGGTCTGGCCACCTGTGCCAGGGCAAGTCCTTCACACCCATGCAGAAATCTGTCCTCAGATGACTTCAATTTTCTTCCATGCTTTGCCCCTCTTGGGCCTCTCCATGTGATGTCTGATGTTTCGCTTGCTTTACAGGCATTTCTTTTCTTCTTGGACTTGTGAACTTGAAGTCACAGCCTGCTCTGACACATCTGTGCTCACAGGTCTTGCACACACCTCGTCAACCTGAGTTCATGAGTCGGATTCCTCCACTCAACAAGACAGCCAAGAGCTGCACCCTTCATCTCTGAAATTGAATTTCTTCCATGATTCAACATATAAGAGAGTATCTGCCTTCTAGTGCATCCTTTAAGGATGCATGCCACAGAGCAATCAGACATGATTGAAAATTATATAGAAAATTCTGCTCTCTCCACAAGGAGTGATGTGGCAGGTCTGCACGGCATTCGAGAATCTGCCCTTTCTTTCCAGTTCTTACATTGTTACTGCAGTCCCAGCAGTGACTTTCTTACATTGTTACTGCAGTCCCAACAGTGACTTTGGAGAGCCATGGGATCCTTTAGGAAGGCACCTTTCTTTCTCCCCTCCCATCCTCCACTGCAGAATTGGGAAGAGCGGAGAGAGAGCTGCGGGTTCTGCACGGGGGAGGACAATTCATTGTTGCAGAATTGCTGACCAGCAAGTAGGCTGCTGGGAAAAGATGACATGGCTGTTCTTATCTTCAGGGTAGCTGTGAAACTAGGGGAGGTCGAGGTTTCGCAACACCAAGGGGAGTTTCTAAAGAGTTCTTATCATCAGGGAGGACTCAGGCAGCTGGGAAATGCTTGGCCTGGGAGTTCCTGTGGTGTGTTTGGGAGGGGAGTTGGAAGGTTGTCAGTTCTTGGGAAAGCCTGGGAGGAAGGTTCTTCTGTGGAGGGTCAGATGGCTGGGTGGCTGCCAGACACTGAGGCAGTGTGGAGGGGGTGGGAAATGGCCCTTCTCACCAAAGGAACCAGCAGAGTTGCAGCAACCAGGAGGAACCAGAGCAGTGATTTAAAGAGGAAAATGAAGTAAGACCGAGAGGAAAGGTGTACAGTGTGGTTCAGCCTGTCCCATGTGAGCAGAGCCTGTCCTCCCCAGGCCAAGGCACCTGCTGTCCCTCTAGGCCCTCCCCAAGTTTCCATTTTCTCCCGGAAGTTATATACCATTTACCTCTTCTGTAATAATCCTGTGGAACCAGTTCAGTTGGTTAAAAATATCAGAGTACCTCTAACAGCCCTTGTGGAAGATGATACTCATATTAAAAGAAAACAGCAAAGATGTACACAGTGAGTGGCTGTGCTTTGCGAGGTGCTCCTGGAAGTTTTGAATCATCAGGATCTGGGCACTCAGATCACATTCCAGCTTTATGATTAGAGTGTTATCTAACCTAAGGAGGGTATAATATGTGTTTAGCTCTGTGCTGGGCTCAGGCACACAGCTCTTTGGAGTGCAAATAACCACAAGTCCTATTTAGTAGGATTTATAGGTTTAAATATTTTTGACCATTCTGAAATAAAGTATAATCCATGAAAGTGAATAAAACAAACATGGCCTGATTATAATGCTGTAAGGCGGATCATGAACTCCCCACTCAGATGGAGAGAAGGACTCCAGAGACAAGGCACCCAGCTCCTCCCCCCTTCCTGACCGTGTGGACACACAGCCTGGGGGTTCCTCCCCTTTCTAGACCTCATACGTCAAGTCCAATGATGATATTCCTGCATGCTTGGCTTCTTCATCCTTTGCTGTGTGCAACTCATTCTTGTCCATTTTTGACTGAGCAGTATGACATATTCTGCAATTAATGCATCTGTTTACTGTTTAGTTGTGCAGCTTTGTTCCCTTGCTGAACTGCTATTACATGCCTTTGTGCAGGTACAGGTGCCTGTGCTCACAGATGCACAGGTCTCAGGTGACATAGTCACCACCTGCAAGAACACGGGATCTGCCACCACGCAGAAGGGCCCCAGGACCCACACTGCCAACACCGCCAGACATCCCATTGGTGGATGTGCAGAGAAGTCAATACTATGGCACAAGTTGTGCAAAACAAAAGAGCTTTATTGTAGGTTGACAGTCAAGAAGACAGGCATGGTCAATCTGGGCCTCCTGCTGGGCCTTAGAAAAGGCATTTAAGCCATTTAGGGTTGGGGCAATGGAGGACAGATTGGCTGCAACCTTGGACTTTCCAGACTCTCCTTATTTTGGCCTTTCCTGCAACTGTAGGTGGCACCCCTGTCTTCTTGCAGAGGTTGAGGAGGCCCTGTTCTTCACATTCTGCTCAGGGGAGACTTTGGTTCCACTGGGCTCTCCAGGTCACTGCAGGCCAAGTCCGAGGGTCCTGCATTTGCATCCTGTGGGAGACCGTTAGAGACCAACCTTGCAAGTGACTGAGTCACACTCCTCGGCTGGGTGCTGAGGCGCTCAGTCACAGAAATGTGGCAGAGCTTTCCCCACCCTTCTTGGGTTTGAGGGTTGGTGTCTCGTGCATGGGTGTGTCTTGGTACAGCACAATGGGTGAAGCTATGGTCACCTGTTCCTTTGTAATATAACCCCTTGCCCTGTTTAGGATAGAATCTTCCATGGAAGTGCCTGTGTGTGTCCCCTTCTCTTACTGTGCCCATGGGTGTGGCCTACCCAGGTGTCAGTCAACCTGCTACAGTGGACATCATGAAGACAGACTCAGCCCCCTGAAACCTGACCCCTTGCCTCATTTGAATAGCTTCTCCTCAATAAAGGGGTCCAGCCGGCGCTCTCAGAGGAGCCATCACAGCGACCCCAAAGAATAAGGTATTTGTGTCTCTTGTGTGGTTATTTTGCGCAGCTCAGTTATCCCAGTTTAACTGGAGTGACCCCTGAGCCTTTTAATCACGAGAATAGAAACCCGGCAGCATCCTGGAAACCCTGTTCTGGTGTTTCACAGCTGCTTTCACCAGGCCATGGAGGGTGCTTCTGGCAGCGGGCAGCCCAGAATTTGGGCTCCTGCCTCTTGACGTATCTGCCCTGCACTGCTACTTCTGAGCATTCTGAACTCTGGAGTCTGGTTTCCACTGTTCACCCTGCAAACAAGGTGCTGGGAAGCTCTCTTCTGGTCTGGATCCTGGTCTGTTGCTCCCTAGCTTGTTTTGGAAACAGATTGCTGAACATCACTATACCCCAGGTTTTCCTGTCTGCAAGGTGGGTACAGGTAATTCTAGGGTTAGAGGAATCCGTTCAGACAGAGTGAGCACAGCAGAATCTGGCGCATAGTAAAGGTTCAGTGTTTACTGGCTCCTGTCTTCACCATGTTCACAGCAGGTGGTTCTTCTCACCCCACAGGCAAGCCAGGAGCCTCAGAAGGATGACCAGGCTCAAAGTGCAGTCCTACTGTGATCACAGGCATGAGTGCAGAGAGAGGAAAGGCAAAGAAAGCTTTTTTCCTTCTAGATAATACTAATTTCAGCAAATTACATTTAAGTAAATGAAGAAATTGGGACTACAGAGAAACTTGCTGGAGCACTGCAAGAGGAGCAGGGGATAAGGAGGGTCCGGAAAGAGGGAGAGGAGAGAGAAGCTGGGGAGCAGGGGCAAGGGGAGCAGAGGTAGCAGAGGAAAGGGGGGAAAGGGAGAGAGAATGTGGGAAGCACGAAAAGAGTGGAGGAGGGATGCAGGGGAGGAAGGAGGGAAGACGAGGTCAGGGGGCAGAGTAGGGGTATAGGGGAAACAGGGAAGGAAGATGCAGCGGGAAGTCGTGGCAGCAGGGACCAAAAGCATGGCCAGCCAGCCGGGGAGCAGAAGGAGCTCGGGTCTCCAGCGGGCTCCGCAACGCGCGGCGCGCTGGGCGAGCGGCCAGCTCGCGGGAGGCGGCACGGTGCAGGGGCGCGGCGCGCAGGCGGGGGCGCTGTGGCCTCGGCTCGGGGACGGCGCCGCCAGACCCGCCTCTTTCCCCGCCCGCCCGCGTCGCCGGGAAGCCGGGCGGAGCAGGCTCGGCCACCTCGCGGCCGCGGGCAGAGCCGCCCCGCGCAGCGGCGACCTCGCGCCTTTGTCCGCCCCGGCAGCTGGTCCTCGCCCCGCGGCCGCGCGATGGCCCCGCAGCAGGGGCGGCCCGCGCTGCCCGGCCGCTGCGAGCCTCTGCCCGCGCCGCCTGTGCCGCCTCGCCGGGAACGCGGGGGGCGCGGGGCGCGCGGGCCCGGGGCGCCGGGGGGCCGGGGGCGTGCGGGCGGCGCCGAGGGGCGCAGCGTCAAATGCGTGCTGGTCGGAGACGGCGCGGTGGGCAAGACCAGCCTGGTGGTGAGCTACACCACCAACGGCTACCCCACCGAGTACATCCCCACCGCCTTCGACAACTTCTCGGGTGAGCGGCGGGGCGGGGCGCGGCCCGGCGGCCACAGGGCCTGGGCTCGGGGCGCGGGCGGGTCAGTGCTGCGGGCGGGAGGGCTGCGGGCGAGCCCATGGCAGGTGGGTCACCTGCGGCCCCGTCGCCCCTCGCCCGGCGGCCGGGCTCGCCCGCGCGTCCCCGCTCCGAGGCACCCGAGAACTAGCCATGGTGAGCTGGCCCCGCATGCCGGTGAGGCTCTGGTCGCCCCACCATCCTTCTCCGGGGCGGCGCGGGGCCCCGGCCAGTGCTCCGCCCTCGCTGGCTCTCCTTCGGATTGTTGGCGCTGTTCTTTAAGCTCCTTCGAGTTCGTACCTAAGGGGTGCTGTGTCCTGGGAAGATAAAGGGCTCCTTTATCTTGATTATTCACTCTTTCAGGAATTTAAGAAAAAGTTTAATTCACAGACACTTGAGCGGAAACACAACCTGACTTGCTCCTTTTAAAAAACTGCTTTTCTGATCTCTGCACTCCTGCTGGCAGGGCCTGATTTCCTGCACCTTAGAGTAACCTACCTACAAGGTGTAGTGTGAGGGGTTCCCAGGCACTGTATTGCTTGGCCTCTCTCCCAGCTGACTAGTGTGAATACGTATAAACAACTGGGTTGAGCAGAAGGATAAAGTGGTTTAATTCTTATAGGACCTTCACAGGCCTCCCCACCCACATGCTGACCTAGGGGAAAGCTGGCCAGGCTTTTCTCCTCTTCTGTTTAGTCCTCCTTGGGGATGGAGGGATATGAGAGGTGCCCTCTTCTAGGCAAGGGACCATGTGCAGCCTGTGTTTGCACAAGTCTCTAAGGCTGCAGTTTTAGGATCAGCCCTAAAGTCAGGCAGCTGTTTCCCTGGGAAACAGAGTTATCTGGGAGGTTTCCCACTGATGTAAAACAGCAGAACTATTTCCCACTTACCCCTCTGTGTTGCTTTTAGGTCTTTGTAACAAGTGTGACAGGAAAATAAATCTTCAAGGGCTGTGAGAAAAGCACAGGCCCTTCAGAGGAGCCACCAGGGGCTCTGGGTCTGCTGCCTGGCTCCAGGCATTGAGGTTTGTGTAGGAGAATGCTCCATGGGCCTCCTTGTTTTACTTAGTTCATGGGAGGACTGGGAGTACCCAGAACTGGAGCAGAGGGGTTTGGAAGCAGAGGGTTTGGGGCTGAGAAACTTCCTGATAATCATCTCGTCTTGTTTTCAAGCTGTGGTGTCAGTGGACGGGCGGCCTGTGAGACTCCAGCTCTGTGACACAGCAGGACAGGTCAGTATCATGTTACGACTCAGTGCTGGAGAGGAAGCAGCCTTGTAAAGGCTTCCAGATGACCTTTGACTGTATTTCCAAACAATTCCCTTGGTAACTGGGTTGTGCGAAGCCTGGTGGAGCAAGCCCTGCCCTGCTGTGGCCCCTTTGGAGGGTGGTGGGAGGAAGCAGAAGAGGCCACCTCTGGAACTAGCAAAACAGGGTTTGGCCGCCTTCATTCTGACCAGCAGGGGACCCTGGGCAGAAATAGCCCTTATCTCACAGGAATTTCTGTTATCCCTTGCTTTCTAGTTTTATTGAAACATGCTGTGATGCTTTGGTGATATTAAAGACCAGAGAGCCAGATATTTAAGAAATTTGCTCGAGAAAAGGTGGAACATGCATCAGTAAGGGATCTGCTTCTATAGCTACGGTTGATTCTCTGGGATCAGCCCCAGCCCTGGAGCAGAGAGGCAGTGGCCAGGGCAGTCCTGAGCTGGAGAGAGGCATGAGCAGTGCCTTGCTCTTTCCAGATCAGGGCATGGACTCTTGTCCAGAGGCTGGGTGTTGGGAGACAGCCAGGCAGTGATGAAGGAACAGCATGGGTCCCCATGGTGTTCCCTGGAGAGGTTTCCACCTGGTCACCCCACCTCACCCCCCTAGTTGCTCAAGTCCCCAAGTTCGCACGTGCCCTGTGAGCACCTGTGCTGAGCTTGCTGGGTGACTGTTGTTGGACTTGTCTCTCCAGTAGGTAAGGAGTCAGGCCCAATGCTGGGGCTGCTCCACGGGCAGGTAGAAGTGTGCTCTGCTGAGATGCCATCCCAGGATATCAGGCTTATGAGCGAGCTGGCTTTGCAGGGTCAACAGTGCCACATCCAAGCCAGGGCTTCCAAGCTGCTCACCCACTCTGGGACAGCAGTTCAGGGTAAGGGCAGATTTTATTGTACAGACATTGAGGTCACATGAATCTGGGCAGCCGTGGTCCTCCCAGAACAGCAGCAGGTTAAAGCCCAGCCTGAGACATCTCATATCCTTTGTAGGGAGGGAGACCCCAACATGGCCCTACATCTTTGCTGTGGGACCAGAAAGTCAGCGCAGTCTCTTCTGCACTTGCTCTTTCTGAATGCCATGGGAGGCATTTCTTTGTAAGCTGAGGGGCCTGGCTTTTCCCATCATTAAGGTTGGCTGAAGAGTGGCCCAGGATCCATAGGCTCCTGTGGAGCAGCAGCCTGGGAACAGGACAGAATGCTGGAAGACACAAGGCGTCCCCAGGAACAGACCCCAGGTTCCTGCCCCATAGCATCCCTGCCTACCACCAGGCTCCCTGGGAAGGCTGCTCTCCCCAGGAGACAGTGCTGAGCTGGGCACTCATGCCTGGCCATGCACATACACAGTGCCTTGCAGAGTCCACATGGCTCCGAGCAGATGGTGGGTGGAGTGCTGGGCCCCAGGTGTGCAGCTTAGCCATGGGCCTACCCTCCACAGCTCTGAAGTTCCTGGGAAGAGGAGCTGGTGTCTGGGAGCTCGCCAAGGAAAGGAGCACCACAGGGGAAGGCCTCTGCTATGCAGGTGGTGGGCCTGGTGGAAAGCTCCAGGCAGGCTCTTGAAACAGGAGTAGTGTTTTTACCCAGAAAACATTTTAAAAGGGACTGAATTGTGGAGAAGGAGTTGGAATTTTCCTTCATAGTTTTTCTTTAAAAGTCAGGAGGGCACAAGAACCATTTTAGAAACACATTCACAAAGGATGCTTATAATTCAGGAAGAGGTCTCAGTGCCAAGTTGGTGGCTTTGTTTGTAGATAGTCCTCCTGTGTCTCATGTCATTTGCTGGGAATTGCTGTACTCCAAAGAACCACAGAAAGCCAGCTGCAGAGCTCCATAAGAGAAGTGCATGTTGCTGGCCAAGGTCAGGTCTGCTCCAAGGTGCCAGTCAGGGGGTGTCATGATGGTAGTAGGACTGGTCAGAGTGGTCATTCTATTCTACCCTCATTGTCCTGTCTGGCCAGCTACTGTCTGAGGGCTTGTTGTGACACTTGCCAGGCTCTCTGTGGCCCAACCAAAGAACTTTCCTTCCTCTGGGCAGGAGTGTGAGCGACTGACCCCTGTGGCCTGTGAGCCACTGACCCCAGTGGCCTGTGAGCAAGGGTGCTGCTACTCCAGGAGGCAGTCAGTGAAGAAGGCACTTGTGGTGCCTGTGGATCTCCACACATGACAGATGCAGCTCTGAATGCCTGACTCACAGTCTCAGGCACAGCTAGGGTGAAGGTGGACAGACGGCCATGCATGCAAGAAGGGAGCATCACTGAAGGAGAGGGGTCTGCTCCCACAGCCCAGAATTCTTCAGCCTTTGACCCCTGAGGCACTTGGGAAAAGCTTCATACTAACAAAACAAAGTAGCACATCAGCCTGACCAGTGGGTCTTGACCCGTATCTGCCATCCCACCCCAAAGCAAGTTCTGTGAGGTATCTACACTACAGGCCTACTACAGGCCTACTGCAGGCTCCTGAGGGCAGGTGGAGCTGCTCTTGCAGAGGTCTTCATTGCTGAACCTCCTGGTTGGGTTTCTGCATTGATTCTTGCAGCCCAGGATTGGCACTAAAAGGTGTGAGTCCTGTCTCAGGGTCCATCTGCAGTGCCTGTGAGCAGAGGCTGTGCTCATTCCTGCTGTGTGGCTGGTTGGCTGTTTCCCCAGGTGGAGACTCGAGGCCTCAGAGGGAGGAAGTGCAGGGCAGGAGGCATCACAGGAGTCCTCCATGCAGAGGAAGGCCTGGCAAAGAGTGGCATACTGTATGGGGCTAGTGAGGGAATGCCAGTGGTTCTGAGACCTGGGTGTGCCTGGTGTTTTCTTGATGTCATGCCGGAGGCAGTGCCCACAGGTGTATGTCTTACTCATGAACAAGAGGTGCAGGATACTCCTAGGGGAGGAGAGAGCTCTCAGTGGTGGTTGGCTGTGGTGCTGCCAGGCTCTGGGGTGACCGACTGGAGGAGGTACTGACTGGCATACCCGTCATGCTGTCTACAGCCCAGCCCTCGCAGCTAGGCCTGGTTGTAGGAGGTGTCTGGTGTGTGTCCACTAGTGGTGATTGTAAAGGAATATCCACACATAGTGGGCACCCACTGCTGGTCCACTCCCACATTTGGCCCAGCTGTCCTCATTGTGCAGGGGGTGCCCGTTCTCTGGCTCATCTGTCCCAGCCCTGTGGCTGGAGGCCCCTGGTGCTGTCAGAGGTCAATGCAGGAGCAAAGAAGTTTAAGAGAAAATGAGGAAGGGAGGGAGGGTCTACAGCCAGACTGTGAGCATGATGACCAGTGTCTGTGAGGGACACCGAGGGACAGAGGGCCCTGATTGCTGGTGCCAAAGACCTCACAGGGCCCCCAGCGCTGCTCTGGCTTGATCTGGGTCTGAAACAATGCTTTGTGCTGTGGGTGACAGGCAGGTGGGTGACAGCATGGTTCACCCTGTCATGGGGAGGGAAGGGCTGGGGTCTTGAGGAGGGGGCTGTGCCAACAGACGTCTTGCAGGATCAGGTGGGGTCTGGGGTTAGTGCAGGCACGCTCTGACTTTCAGAAGAATGGTTAGTCCCCAGAGGTGATAGTAAGTCTGGGTCACTCTGGTCTGAAGGCCAGATAAAAGCAGTCTCCAGACCCACTGCTCAAGCACCTTCCCACATGCTCAGCAGGGTGATCACAGCACTGGGGGCCTCGGGCCATGGGCTCTAGGGCCTTGTTGGCCTGGGGTGGATGCTGCTGTGCCTGTGTCTGGGACAGGCAGTGAAGCAGTTTTGGATACTGGCTCTTCCTGCGGGGACCATGGGCTTCCTGGTACAGCCAGGCCTTCCAGGAAGCAGGTTAAGAGGGCCTTCTGCTGGCAAGAGCTAACCAGGGTGACTGGTGTGTGCTTTGGGTTGCAGGATGAGTTTGACAAGCTGAGACCCCTGTGCTACACCAATGCTGACATCTTCCTGCTCTGCTTCAGCGTGGTGAGCCCCACCTCTTTCCAGAATGTCAACGAGAAGTGGGTGCCTGAGATCCGGTGCCACTGCCCCAAAGTGCCCATCATCCTGGTGGGGACACAGTCAGACCTCAGAGAAGATGTCAAAGTACTCATTGAGCTGGACAAAGGCAGGGAGAAGCCTGTGCCTGAGGAGGCAGCCAAGCTGTGTGCAGAGGAAATCAAAGCCGCCTCCTATGTGGAGTGCTCGGCCTTGACTCAGAAAAACCTCAAGGAGGTCTTTGATGCCGCCATCATGGCTGGGATCCAGCATGCAGACTCCCAGCAGCAGCCCAGGAAGTGTAAGAGCAGGACTCCGGACAAAGTGAGGGACTTGTCCAGGTCCTGGTGGAGGAAGTCCTGCTGCCTGGCCTGAGGCAGCCACGCGACCAAGCCCATGCCTGATGACTCATTTCAGAGCCCCCAGGTGGCCCATCCTCTGCCCTGGCTTTAGTTTCCTGTCTGTTTACTTCTGATGTGAGATAAGTAAGTTAAAGAAGTTGTAATTTAAGAATGTTCTGTAACTGGAAGTTTAGAGCTCTCAGCCTCTGGATTAATTTATGTCTGATATGAAAAAGGCTCAAATCTGCTGTCAGGATCAAGAGTTTGCTATTTCACGGTGTCAGCAGGATGGACAGGGACCATGGCTGCGCCCCTCTTGGGGATGGGGGGTGCTGCCAGGGCCTGGGCTTCACCGCATGTCAGCCCTGGTGGGAACAGTGCTTCCTGAGACCAAGTGAACACTGCTTTCAATAAGAGGAAAGATCTGGGAAATGATGAGCACCTCTGCCACAACATCTCAAGCCATCTCTGGCCATTGAGTGATGCTCAGCTGCTTGAGATTTTAAAGAACCAGCACAGTATAGACGGAAGGACAGTGTGCGTGGTGTTTCAGATGTGCAGGCCAGTCTTGCCCATGCCTAGCACGCACCACCGAATGCCCTGAGCAGCCATGGGGGGCAGTGCCTATCTCCCCCAGGGATCAATGGCCGGAGGTCACAGTGGTGCTCCGGGCCCTCAGGACGGGCCTCGCACCACACCACCCAGTGTGGCAACCGAGCAGAGGGTCTTAGCTTCCACACTGTCACCACCCTCTGCAGGAAAGCAAACCCCTGAAAGGCCAGTGCAGATTCTGTGGGACCCAGTGATTCTTCTTTCCTAGGTCCTTCTCTGTGCATACACATGTGCAGGCAGCTGTGTTTGTTGAGGGTTCAGACTTTTAAATGTTAGTGGGAAGCAGATTAGGTGACTCAGGACCCTTGTCTCTGCTTCTGTGAACAGATACTGTATCATACCCTTGGGGTGATTTTAAGTGTATCTTAACGTAAACAAGCTTGAGACCACTTTAAAACAAAACTAAGGAGAAGGTCTCTTGAGAGCTGCTAGAACAACCAGCCAGGTGTCCAGTGGCTTCCAGCCCAATGGGGCCAGGTCTATACAGGACCACTTGGTCACTTCCTGGCTGGGGATGACAGGCGCCACACATGCATATGTTCTTCAGGGGATCTTAAAGCCCACCCTCCTGAAGGCAAGCATCCTCTAATACTGCAGCAGTGTCTTCTGAGAGGCCACAGGCAGCCAGGCCCAAATCCTGGCACAAGGCAACCCCAGACCACTTCAGTAAGCAGCTGGGGATACCTCCTGAGAACCCAGTGTGACAGTCCTGGTGCTCTGTGTTCTTTTTTATGTTTAAAAAAAAAAAAAATCTACTTTGTATTTTTCTATAGAAAACAGTGAAGGGTCATTCCATACTTTAGGTTAGGGGCTTCCTTATTCCTGCTAGTGAGATGAAAGAATTTCTTTGTTTAACAAAGGTTAATCTTTAAACCACTAAATGCATAGACTTTACTATTGATTTTTCAACACGTTGACGTTGGCATCGTCATAGTTTCCTGAAGCATTTTGTTCCAACCTGAGCAAACGAAGTTGCTTCACTGAGATGCTGGGGCTGACACCTGTTGCAGCCTCTGTGCTGCCCAGCACTCTGCAGCCCTGGTGCCGGGTGGACAGGGCTGAGCCCTGAGCTGGTGGGTGACGTTAAACAGGAAGTGAGTGCAGCGGACAGTGAGCGTCAGGACTGGACCCCTTGCACCCAGATGGAAGTGGGGAGCAGAGGATGCCCATGGTGCCAGTGTGGTCAGGGCTCTATGCCTGGACCTTCAGTGCAGCAGGGTTGAGCAGGCTGCTGCACAGATCAGAGTGTGGGTACAGCTGTGCTCGAGGTTGTCCTGTGTGTCTGTGAAATGGGGTTTAGGCTGAGCATTTTTTAAAGCATGTGCTGGAGTTAATACAGAGTCCACTTCAGAGCCCCAGGCTGAGGAGCAGCTTGGTTTGCAGAGAGGGTTCTGGACGTGTGCTGGAGAGCATCTCTTCAGCCTGTCCCCACAGTCCAGGATGGCATCTAGGCCTAACCCTGTCCCCAGCCCCACCATGAGCACATAAGGAGGCCTTTTATAACATATTCTGTGCTTGGCAGCCTTAGGAAGGACCACCCAGGAACCCCAAGCCAAAGTGGGTACAGGTCTTCTCCAGACAGGCCCGCCTGTGCCTGGCCACGCTGTGCCCTCCTTCTCCAGGGATCAGGGAAACTGGCAGACTTGTACTTGAACATGCTGTAAATGAGGTGATGTGAAATAAATTCTGACCTGAGGATGTCATGTCTGCCTTTTCTACTGAAGGGAATAGACTCAGCCACACCTGGGTGAAAATGGGTGGGGAGCATCCTGACTTTTGGGGAGTATGTCCCCTCTGCCATCACACCTGTGCAGTGTGAGGCCTAGGGGTTCTGGAGGTTCCATCTAATGACAAGCACCTTTGCCTGTGCCTGGCACACTGGGCGGTATGTCTCAGTGGGAATCCAGGCTACAACAACACATAGTGTGGGGTGGACTGAGGGCCATGGCCCTCTCATGGGCATAGCTCTGTCCCCTTCACCAGGCAAGTAGGTGCAGGTAGGTGTTTGAGCTCTGAGCTAAGTGGAAGGGGCTGGAAGCCGGAAGACTGATGCCCTTGGGGACGGTGCAGACATACATTTATCAAAGTTCTGGTCCATGCTGGTCAGTGGGGATACAGAACTTTCACATACAAGATCACCTGGAACCCCAGAGTCTCCCCGCCTGCCTTCTCCTTCTCCTTCTCCTTCTCCTTCCCACTGTGCCTGGGCTCCTCAAATTCTTAAATGAGAGCTCAGGCCAGTTGGGAAGCTGGGAGAGCTGTGCACAGGCCATGGTGGCCCAGTGACCTAAACCCAGACGTGGCCACCAAGAGTGCACTCCAGCCACCTGCATGAGTGGACTTCTTGGTGGCTTTGTTTCAGAATCTCAGGGCTGGGGACAAGCCTTGGGAAGGACATGTGGGGTCCTGAGGTCAGTCGCAGGGTGGCTGGTCCCTGCTCGGCCAAACACTCCCTTGACCCCTGATCTGAACCTCCAGACCTGATCCCCAGCTGACTAGATCTGGGTGGCTCTCCCTTTCTGCCTGGGTCCTCTCCCTACCTTGTGTGCATTACAAACATGTGACAACAGATCCCACCATTGTGAACAACTATAATGCAGCAGTAAGAAATATGGGGAAAAAGTAAAACCAAAAACAGCACAGAACCCATGCCCCTCTGTGGAGCACCCCTGCTCTGTGCAAGGGAGTCAGGAGGCCTGTGCCTTCCAGGGATGGAGTTCCTCCCTTTCCTTGGCTGTCTGGGCTCTCTGGGATCCAGGCTTGTCTCCTACTCATGCAGTCTCAGCCAGCTCTTCAACACAGGCAGGCCCTCAACCATGCTGGCCAAGCCTCAGCAGCCCCTGGACTTGACCCCGTGGGTGGGAGAGCTTTAAGGGACACAGGGCTGGGAAGTCCCCATCTAACACAAGATCACAGAAATTACCTTGAGCTGAAGAATTCATATTTCAGAACCATAAAGCATGTAGTTTAACATGGAATATTGGACATAGCACATTCTTGGGTTTTTTCTGTTGACATTTTACATGACTTTCTAAGATACAGTCATGGAATGGCTTTAAGCAAACGTTTGCTTCCAAGGACCCACAGGCAACAGTGTGTTCAGGTTATGGATGTGTCCAGATGTGTAACAAGATCCAGATATGGAAACATGATTCAGATCCAGATACGGAAAAGCCTCTCAGGGAAGAGCACTGGGAGAGCTGCCTGGGAACAGGACGCAGGTGGAGCAACAGCCTTCGAGTAAAGCCAGGGCAACATTGCCCTGTGCAGATGCCCTAGGAGACAGCTGCTGGCTTGGGGGTGTATGTCCCCTGCCTCCCCCAGGAGCAGTGCTCAGGGACTACAGAGACATAGCAGCTGTGCGTCTTGAGGACCAGCATGAGTGGAGCTCACACACTCCAGGGCAGATGGGACCTGAGCCTGTGGCCTGGAGTCCATCCTGAATGGGTGCCCATACCCTCCATAGCAGATGGGACTTGAGCCTGTGGCCTGGGGTCCTGCCTGAGTGGCGCTCACACCCTCCAGGGCAGATGGGACTTGAGCCTGTGGCCTGGGGTCCTGCCTGAGTGGCGCTCACACCCTCCAGGGCAGATGGGACTTGAGCCTGTGGCCTGGGGTCCTGCCTGAATTGAGCTCATACCCTCCAGGGAAGATGAGACTTGAGCCTGTGGCCTGGGGTCCAACCTGAGTGGAGTTCATACCCTCCAGGGAAGATGGGACTTGAGCCTGTGGCCTGGGGTCCATCACAAGTGGAGCTCACACCCTCCAGAGCAGATGGGACTTGAGCCTCTCACTCTAGGCATAGGGTCTGGGTTCTCCTGGAACCATGAGGGAGAACCATGGGCTCTGCTTTTTTTTTTTTTTGCTGATATCAGTAGCCTCCCTGAGCCCATCAGTGTGCAGAGGAGCAGGAACTCGTACTTACTAGATTCTCCTTTAATATTTGTCGATAGTGACAGGAAAATACTGTTTTATGAATAGTACATTCAAGAAAGAGTGACATATCATGGTTTAGTTTCAAAAGCCACAGTGCTGTGAGCAGGTTGCCTTCTGGTGCAGGACTCCTGACCCTAGATCTGTCCTTTGATGGAGGAAGACCACTGGCCAGTACGGTACAGATGCTCCAGCACAGAGGGGACATGGCAGTGAAGAGCTACAGCACATGGTCTGACTTGCTGCTTCCTTGCTATTTCTGTTACCCTTCTTGCCCTATTGGCATGGCCCACCTCTTTCCCTTGATTGCCTGGTCCTTTGCTTCCTGCTGGGTCCTTCCACAGGGTATTCTGCCCCTCCAGCTCTGCAAAGCTGCTGCTTTGAGCTCACAGCCCCACTTCTCCATGCCTGCACAGATAAGAGCCTCTTTCTGCAGGACCCTAAGGCTTCCCATGCTCCTGGCCTCCTCATCCCATGCTGGCTTTCTAGATAGCAGTGGCTTAGGTCTCTTCAGTGACCCCTTGAGCTGCTAGGATGCTGAATGGTACTGCACCATCATCCCTCCCAGGCTTTCTGCTTACAGGTTGCCCATAAAATACAATGAAGAAAATAACTGGGAGTTGAAGACACAAGCAGTGGATACATTTGAGAAAGCAGAACCACAGTGGCCTATGTGCTGATATCCCTCAGGGGAAAAAGAGGCTGGAGCTGGCACAGCGAGTTCCCAAGGCACTGACTAGGGCCTATCACAAAAGAGCTTGTGTGTGAATGATTGACGTAAGCTCTGGGGCCTGTACAACTGAACAGAGAATGTCCCAGGCTGCGCTACTGGGCACCTGAGTCCTGTGGAACATTGTGCTCCATGGTACGAACATGTCGTATGGGGCTTGCAGAAAAGAGCTATGGGAGTTAACAGGTTCTCAAGGAAGGGAGGGCTCAGGACCAGCACTGGGGTATGAGGGCCGAGCTTCAGCTGCTATGGGGAGAACCTGTGGTCCTGTGATGAGGAACTTTGTAACAATGTTACAGTGGTTTACGGGAAAACCTTAGATGAGATAACAGAGTTTGACCTGCCAAGGCAATTTGCCACCCTTGCAACCAGGAGAGGCTCCTAGACCATGCAGCCTTTTGGGACAGAAGGCTGAGGTGAGGTGCAGGGATGGCCCATTGGGCATCAGCCTGGGGTCTTTCCCTGTCTGAGATTGGCCAGGTTGAGCAGCAGCATCTGTTCCCAATGAACTCCCAAGTCTGTGCTGGTTATCACACCTGACTTGTGGGCTTGAGGACTGCTGTTCACAGGATCACTGGGCTTGGTCTGTGAGTCATGCAACCTATTTTGGTTAGAAGAGTTTGAAAGTCTAATACTGCTGTTGTGAATGGCACAATTTTTAAAGTGTCCCCTACACTGGGAATTCCCTGACTGCTTCCCTCAATGCAGGGCTGGTTCTTCTCCTCCCCCATCTGCTAAGAGCTGGATTTTAAGGAGCCTTAAAGGAAAGTGGCATCTCACCAGAAATGTGCAGCAGTTAGGGGTCGTGTGTGTGTGTGTGTGTGTGTGTGTGTGTGTGTGTGTGACATTAAACAATGAAAAGCTCACAGGTGTCAGCATGCACAGTGCTGGCACGCTGCCACTGCCAGTGCCACAGTGGTTACTATTTTACCTTGACTGCTTCTTTGCCAGCACAGGTCTAGGTCCTGGGATGGGGTGTCGCTCCTCCACACTGGGCTGCCCCACCCAGGCACCTCCGCCCCAGGCTTCTCCCCACATTTGCCACTGGGATTTCTGTAGAGACCAGGGGAGGTGGTGAAGACCACTAGGAATTCACTAGAGGACTGCAGCCCAGTGGGATTCAAAAGAGGCTCTGTGGCCCCTGGGCCCAGACTGCAGAGAACATTTGGTTGTAGGTGGTCATGTGCAGGTCTATCCCACGGTTGGGCAGAAGGGAAATCACTACCAGCCTCAGAATGAAATGCAAAGGAGAGGGGTCTTCATCTGACAGCTGCGTGTGTGAGCCTCACTCTGACCCAATGACCCATTACCAATGCTGTCACCCATTACCAACACTACAGAGCCCTATGTCAGGATAGCAGGCCAGCTGTTGAGGCTTAATTGTGCAACAACTAAGTGGACATTTTTAATTTGCACTTTTCATTTCCTCAAGAAGCACCCAAGCCTTTGTAAGGTTCTGATTAACGTGCTCAGCATTTTAGAAGCATGAGGCTTGTTTTTATTTTGGCTCATGTCAAAACATAACATTATTTAATCATTGCAGTTACAATTTTTAGATGCATAAAGTATTACAATGGGGAAAACTGAGATTTCCAAATAGAAGATTCTGAAGTCGTTTCCCCTGCATATGGTGACCCCATCTTTTTAGGCCTGCGTGCCTCATCCCTGGTTTAAATCTGATGAAAAGTTCATCCTTGGGGCTGAGGTTGTGGCTCAGTGGTAGAGCGCTTGCCTAGCATGTGCGAGGCCCCAGGTTCGATCCTCAGCACCATGTAAAAATAAACAAATAAAATAAAGGTTAAAAACAAAAGTTCATCCTTCAGCAAAAAATTCTTCAAAAGTGAAAGGTGTCGATTTAGTCAGTCTTGGTTGATTATTCACGTCATCACAAGACAGAGGTGCCTCAGGTGACCATGTCCCCAGGAAATCTGCCCTTCTTCCTGTGATGGGATGCTAGTGCAGTGGTGGGGGCTCTGCGGCAATGAGGACACAGCCCTGCCGTGCCCAGGGACTGACAGCTCCTTGTGACGGGTCCTTGCTCTCAGGTGGTCACTTCTCTGTCCTCTGATCGCTTAGATGCCACTGGAGGACAAGGACTCTGTCTTCACTGCTCTTTTATCTCTGCCAGAACAATAGGGCTCAAGTTATCTTTATATGGAAAGGAAAGAATGAAAGGAGGAAGAAGGAAGAAAACAGTCATGACTGAGTTGTATCCCTTAGAACTCATGCTGAAGAGCTGGCCCCAAGGCCTCAGAATGTGACTGTACCTGGACAGGGTCACTAAAGAAGTTGTCAAGTTTAGCTTAGGTCCTTAGGATGGGCCAAAGCCAATCTGACTGGCAAGGGCACAGACACACACGGGGCTGATCTGAGCAGGAGCAGCCCTACTGTGCCTTGGCCCTGGACTCTGTCTCTGGGCCTGTCTAAGTGGCAGCTGGAGCATGTACAGCCCAGGTGAAGCCACAAGGATGAGAGGAGGCTCTCGAGGGTGAACTGTTTCCACATAGGGAAAGGAAGGGGAGTGATTATTCTCACAGAAGAGCTGAGCCCTGCAGGGTAGCCTGGCTTCACCACAGGGAGGAGGAGGGGAGGTGTGGCAAGAAGAGCCGGTTCCTCACTAAGAACCGAGATGCATGGGGAAGGGCCCACTGGTGTGCCAGTGACCAGCAGCTAGCCAGGGGCAAGCCCACTCAGGCCCACTGGGGCTGGGCTAGAGAGGCTGGAGGCAGACCAGGAAGTGATCAGGTGGTGTGCAGAACAGACACTTGGAGAGGGACAAAGGAGGGAGCAGGGGCTCATTTAGGGTCTCAGTGTCCAGGTGGAAGGCCATCTGAACTAGGGGTGTAGGGACAAAGTGGTGGGGACGGGGCATCATGGGCAGAATCTCCAGGCAGCAGCCATCCACAGTAGCCCTGCAGAGCCCAGCACCAGGCCCAGGCAGCATGGAGACAGGATTTGGGATTCAGGATTAGAATTACAATAGGGGCAATGTGTGGCCTGCAGGAGAACAGCATCCCCAGCCCGTGGTCAGCACTATCTGGGTTCAAGGCTGAAGGCCTATCCTGGCCTGCTGGAAGCTGGTGGGGGGAACATGTGGCCCTCTGTGGTCCAGCCCATTGCCTGCTGCCTGAGGAGGCGGCAGGCCTAGTGTGAAGGCCAACACCAGGGGTCCAGGCCAAATGCGCAGAGGCTCCCTCTTGTTCACATCACGCTCCTCACAGGTTGGCTGTGCTACCACATCCTCCCTCCCTCAGCGTCCAGGTCAAGAGCTGCCCCTCGGTAGTCATCATGGCCTGGGGAAGAGGGCGCATGGCAAAGCCTGCCCAGCATGGAAACCCCCACGTCAAGGGTCCGGGGAGGAGGCACCCTGCATAGAGGCTTCCAGCCAAGGCAAGTGGAGGAGGAGCCTGACACAGCCTCAGGCAGCTGCCCCCCACCTACCCCTGGCAGAATCTGGAGCCTCCTGGGTGGCAGCCTGCAGATGCCACGCGGCAAGGACCCAGGCCAGCATCAGCAATGAGCGCCATGGAGTAAGTGCTCCCACAAGACCTGGGAGGGCTCCTACCTGTGACTCCTGACCCAAAGCCCCCACCTACTGGTGAAAAAAACACTGGATAAGTCCACACTGAAGCACGTGCTACAGAACGCTGGCTTGGTACTCATACTGGGGAGGTTACCGGAACAAGTCAGAAATTGTCCCGGTGCAGGGGGTTCAGAGAGGCACCACAGCAGGCTTGGCGTCCTGGGCTGTGGGGCTGCCTGTGTAGTCACCAGCTCCTGAGGCGGGTGGAGGCCCACCCCACTGAGGGCCCACCCACTGTCATGTGGAGGAAGCTCTTTATGCTGAGCCCGGTGTAGGGAGAAGGCACACGTGCTTCTCATGGGAATCTGCAGGGGTAGTCATTAGAAAAACCCAGGTACTGCAAGGAACAGACTCAGAAGCAGTCTCAAGACAAACTGACTTCCGCAGAAGGGTGTGCTACCGAACCTGGCAAGCAAGCACACTTGGGCCAGAGGTGCCAGTCCACTGTTCCTGTCCCTAACGCAGCACTGGCCTTGCTCTGATGGGAGGAGCTTGGGGTCACGATCTACATGAACGGCTGATTTTAAAATTGAGGTGGGCACAAGGAAGGGCTGTGGTTAAAATGGCTTCGAGTGGATCTTACATCCCAGTTAGGGCTGAATTCTGTGTTCTAAAAATGGACCACTGGCCGCCAGAGTCTCACAGTGGTCACAGCCAGCCACTAAGCTCTGCCAGCATGTGATCTTTGGCCCTATAACTGGACTTGATAATATGGTAGCTGGAGGTGGAGAGAAGACCCCAGAGCACAGCCTGCTCCTGGGAGATTGCTCCCACACTGGATGTGTCAGTCTCTTCAGGGCTGAGTATGGGGGTCTTGGAAGGACCATCGCACCTGCCAAGATGTGCAGCAAACATCTCTTGATCGTACAGGGTCACCCCACTTCTCACCAAGGACACCACCGCAGGGTGTCACCATCCACTATCCACACTTCCAAAACTGGCCTCGAGCAGGAAGAACTCAGCTCACCTACTGATGCCCGAGGACAAGCTAAGGGACAGTTTTATTCTATTAGCACTTCCTTCAAAAGGTGCAGAACTGGCTTCTGTTTGGGGAAATGCCACACGGCTCTGACAAAACTTCCACAGTTAATCACGGAGGAGGGGGACAAGTCACCCAAAGGCCAAGCACGATTCTGAGTGTCAGCAGCTAAGCTCTGAACACCCGCAGCTCGTCGCTCTTGGTAGTAGCAGTCCTCCTCACCACTATCCTGGCCATCAGAGTCTGCAACCACCAGCAGCTGGACCACGGCTCCACATCCCCATTACACCCACCTTGACAGCTCCCCTCAGCCCTATCAGCTCCAGCTGCCTCCAGTGCTGCAGCCTCAGGTTCCAGCTGTTAGTGCAGCCAGCTCAGCCCACTGTACCCAAGATGGAAAACCAATGTAGAAAAAGCACAGCTGCCTGAATGTTCACAGCTCTGAGCTCTGCACCACCAGCTCTCAGTTCTGTGTTAGCCACCCTCCTCACTGCCATCCTGCAGCCAGACCCAGCAGCTCTCTGTTGGTCTCAAGGCAGCCCTCCACTGTCTGGCCATGGGCCACCCTCAGGGCTATCAGCTCCGTCTGCTGCTTCTTTCAGGGTTATAGCCTCAGTGTGCCCAGCTCTTAGTGTGGCCAGCTCAGCCTGCTGCGCTCAAAAAGAAATACACAACGAGCATCATAAAACCATCCCAAGGAGAACTTGTGAAGACCTAAGCTGCAGCATGGACAGAAAGGGTGGAAGGTGAGGCTTCTCGTATAGATGGAAAAGGCAGACTCAGCATGTGCAGGGCTCAGCTGACCACAGACTTCCTGCTGAGTCATGGGGGGGTGCTCCTGCAGACCAGATTGGGAACAACCCAGGGGCTACAGAGGGACAGGGTCATCCAGAAAGGCTAAGGGTGGAGTCAGGATGGACTAGGACAGAAGCTGCCACAGCCGGAGCTGAAGTCTCAGGAGGTGGGGGTGGGGGGCAAGGCTGGGGTGTCAGGGGAAGCCTGATCTGGAGGAGGGTTCAAGGAATTCTGAGATAGAAGGGGAACTTACTCAGGACGAGCAGGGTCATACACAACTGACAAGAATTTCAGCATGCTCCTGTCAAAGGCATAGACAGAGGCTTATTTAGGAAAGGAGATACACACTAGTTGAGAGCATGGGCAATGTCAGGAGGGACACCTCTGGAGCAAAGCAAGGAATAAGCATTGAGCCACCATCTCCAGCAGGAGAGAGTACTGCTGGTGTGGAGTTGGAGTCTTGTACGTGCTTCCCTGCTCCCGCTTTGCCCTCTGGTCACAACATGCAGTGGACAGGGGTGTCTTTTGGGTTTCAGTGGTTTATGGTCACTTCTGTAGAGACTCAGTATCCCTCCCCCTGTTCCTAAATTTCTATCTCAGTAGGGCGTCTGATGCAGCTGTGGCCTTCAAGATGGAAGAATAGGAGTGCCTGTCGTGCAGCCTTTGCCCTCCCGCTGTCTTCCCTGCTCTCTTCTCTGCCTCCTCTCCATTGAGCCATATCAGAAGCAGGGGAACATTCTAGAGAAGTCAAGACCTGGAGGCACCAGACTTGGTAGGAGCAGAGGACAGAGGAGGTTCCCACCCATGTGACCAGGCGACGTCATCAACATAGGTGAAACACTCCATGCCTCTCCACGAGGTCAGAGTCCACTGAATAACCATGATTCACCGGCTGCACCACCTTCAGCAGACCTCTGAATACCTGTGGGTCACCTGGTGGTCGTGAGCAGGGCACTCACACCTTTTACTCCAATCTTAATTTCCAATATCTAAACAAGTCTCACCACACTTCACACAATGATATAGAAACAGGTCTCAGAAAGACTAAGAAAGGGCCAACGCTCCCCAGGGTCACAGGAGGCCCTGCCAACAGCACAGGCAGAGAGAAGAGAGTGCAGAGTCAGAGCCGCTGTAGGTGGCCAGACAGGACTTTAACAAACCAGTTCTGCAGCAGGGTCAAAGCAGAGCATCCAGGTGGATGGCAGTTTCAGTCTCAGAGTGTCAGCTCGAGGTGTCAGCTGGGAGACGGCCGTGAGTGGTCTTCACTGGCACTGCTGAGGCCCCATAGGACAGGAAATCGAAGGTTCATCGCTGTGGTGATTCTCCTGGGTGAGGCCCCTGATGAGTGACCAGGTGATGGGGTCAAGGAGCTGCTGTGTCCAGTCTCAGGGTGCTCCTCCTTTACCGGGTCTCAAGGGAGGGGTTCTCATCTGGTGGGGGGATTGATAAGTTCCCATGTCTGGGGTTCCTGACATGATGTGGGATGGCCACATGTCCAGGTGTTCCAGAGTTAGTTTTCCAGGGTGGCATGCATAAATTATGCGTCAATCTGTGCCTTCTGGTGGTGCCAGGCAGATGGGGGCTGTTTACTTGTACAAACAGGTGTGAAGTCATTCTACCTTGGCACCCATACTCAAAATCAAATAATTCACGGCAAACTAGTGCTTTACAAATGGAGTCATTCAGGCAGACACAGCCTAAGAACTGCTGTTCTACACACCATGGAGTGGCTCAGGAGAAGCATGGCCTGAGAACTGCTGTTCTACACACCATGGAGTCACCCAGGGCAGGCACAGCCTGAAAACTGCTGTTCCACACACCATGGAGTCACCCAGGGCAGGCATAGCCTGAGGACTGCTGTTATACACACCATGGAGTCACTCAGGGCAGGCACAGCTTAGAGCTGCTGTTCTACACACAGTGGGGTCACTAGGGCAGGCATAGCCTGAGGACTGCTGTTCCACACACCATGGAGTCACTAGGGCAGGCATAGCCTGAGAACTGCTGTTCTATACACCATGGAATCACTAGGGCAGGCACAGCCTGAGGACTGCTGTTCTACACACCATGGAGTCACCCAGGGCAGGCACAGCCTGGGGACTGCTGTTCTACACACCATGGAGTCACCCAGGGTAGGCACAACCTGAGAGCTGCTGTTCTAAACACCATGGAGTCACCCAGGGCAGGCACAGCCTGAGAGCTGCTGTTCTACACACTATGGAGTCATCCAGGGCAGGCGCAGCCTGGGGATTGCTGTTCTATACATCAAAGAGTGATTCAGAGCAGAGTGTGTTCTGTCTTCACACCTACTGAAGAGAGGAGATAAAATCCTGAGTCCTGGTGGGTCCTCTCTGGGCCTCTCCCTCTGCATTTGGCTCTGGAGTGCAATGAGCGATGAAGATCCCGCACAGCCCAGCAGATGGAAGGACTGGCAGGTGGGGATGTCCAGGGAAACGCCTGGTGATTCCCATCATGCTCCTTTTGCCGATGATGTCTCCCAACCATGTCACCAGGTACCTGAGGGGGGTCTTTACCTCAGAAGACCAAGAAAACTACAGATTAGGAGGGGGTGAAGAGCAGAGACAATGCAGGAGGAAAACTCACAGTGCACAGCATGGAGAGGGAGTTTGTATCCATGCAACAGAGCAGTGTGCTATAATTAGAAACCTTTGGAACACAGGCAAGAACGCTTGAAAATTAAAACTACAATGGCAGAAATGCAAACTCAGGATGTTTTCACTGCTGAGCCCACCAACCCTGAACGCTCAAGCCAGCAGCCGGGCCAAGATGAGTCATGCTTCACCTTGACCCAGAAACTCTATCAGGATCACTGGACACATGGCCATCCTACATCATGTCAGGAACACCAGACATGGCAATTTATCAATCCCCCCGCACCAGCAGAGTAGAGGTGAAGCCTGGCCCAATGAAGGGCCGCACAGTGAGCTATCTCACTCCAGACCCGGCAGGGTGGCCCCCCAAGAAGTATGGGGCTGCCCATTTGCAGAGGGCATGAGGAGCACCACCAGGCATAGATCAGGCAGGCCAAGCAGGCTCGGGACTCTAGTATACAGCTTCTCTTGGGTGCGGCAACAGTTTCCACAACTGGGTGGCTTAAACAGCACAGGTGTGCTCCCAGGTGTGCTATCTGGGTCTCTTGTGCTGAGTCAAGGTGAAGTGACTCACCTTGGTCCGGCTGCAGAGCAGAACACTCTGGCTTAGGTGTTCAGTGTTGGCGGGCTTAGCAGGGGGTTGTAGGACCATGGCTTGTCTGCCTGCTGCTGCCAGCTGCCCCAACACCTGTATGTTTCAGGCCTGTGTGGCCCTTGCCAGACACTTTCCTGGGATGGGGGTGAAGAGGTGTTAGAGATAGAGGGATCTGGCTTTGATGTCAACTTGGTGTTAACCAGAGGCAGGACCCTGGGCAAGCCACTCAGCCCTTCTCAGCTTTAGTTTCTTGTCTTCCTGCTGCAGGGTTGGAAGGTTAGATCTGGGGCCTACCTGGCATGTTTAGGGCTCACAAGTTGTTGGTGCTATTAGGCAGGGAGAATGAGAGAAAGACTCTGCAACAATGCCAGGCACAGCAACTCTCAATCCATGTTCTGCTGGCTTTTACTAGTTCAATAGGAATCCTGTCTCATGTAAAACTGAAAGTCTCTCCCTCCAAAATCTACGTTTAGTGGTTCTCAAACTGTGTTCCTGGGGAGTGGGAAGATGCAGATTCCTTGACTCCACCCAGGGATCTGCAGCTCTGCACTTCCTCAGGCACTCAGGGAAGGCTGGCTCCACCACACCTCCTGGGAAATGCAATGCTGGATCAATCCTGAGTTTCAAGAGACCCCGCCGCACCCATGGGTTATGGAAGGAGGCGCGAAGTGCCCTGCATACTGGGGGCAGTGGCTGCTCTAAGAAGCAGGACAAGTTGAAGCCAAAAGTACACTGACAGGCTGATGAGCAGAAGGGAGGCAGGACTCTCCTTGGTGACGTATGTCCAGTGCACATGGAGGGTCCAGGACAGAGCAGACAGGTTGTCAGGACTGCCACAGTCTGGGACCCAGAGCATGGTGTCTGGGGAAAAGAGGTGTCTGGGGAGAAAAGGCTCAGTGGGAGGGTGCAGTGCCATGCCTGACCCATGCCATAGTGCAGGATCTACCTGGGGTCCCACAGGGGAGCTGATAGGGAAGGTCACCAGCAGAGGCAGCAGACCAGAGCATGATTGACAAGGTGTCCTCACCTAGGATTAAACAAAAATAGTTAGCCAATTACAGAGTCAAATTACAAAAGCTAAAAGGCTCTTTGTCTCCATGGACAACCCACTGGCCTCCAAGTCTCCCTCTTCTGCATAGGTAACCTGGTCTGGGAGCTGCTGTCCCCACTAAGAATGTGCTCTCTCAGGACAGACCAGCCAGGGCAGGTGAAGGCAAGGTGGGGGTCCTTGCTACAGCCATGACCCTGGATTCCTTCAGGAAGCATGTGGAGGGTGGGGTATGGAGACCTGAGGTGGGCTGTGCTGACACTCTTGGAGCTTAGCGGGGAGTCTGCTCTGTCTGGGCCTCTGAGTCCTGAGAGCACTGCTGTGTCACCAGGTAAGAATGCAGGGACTGCTTCCAAGTCCCTGGGCCCTTGAGATCTCCTTCCTAAGAGGTGAGCCGGCTCTGGCCCCTGTCCTGCACACAAAGGGTGGGAGAAGGGGGAGAGGGGACAGGGAGGAAGAGGAGGAGGAAGGGGAGGAAAAGACTCCAAGTATCCCATGTTCTCCCACTGCTTTGCCCCAGGTGCGGGGAGGAGCTGCAATCAGGATCCAGGAAGCACCTTGGTGGGCCTGGGTCTCCAAGTGTCTGGTCTGGTGCAGAGGCAGGTGTGTCCTGGGCCTCCGTGGGTCCATGTGGACTTTGCCCTCCGCCACAAGCAGTAGGCCCCAAGCAGGTCAGCACAACCTCCTGGGTTGCCTTCCTTGGCTGCCTGTTCTTCACACACACTTATACCCTCCTGGCCACCCGCTCCATAGGCCTTGGGACGCCCCCTACCCTCTTCACTATTGGGAGACTCTCTGACAGAGCTTCCTGACTGTCCCTGCCCCCTGCCATCTGGGGAAGACCAAAGCTCATAGGCCAGTGGCCCTTGGGACTGCAGTTCTCACCTGCCCTGGTCCACCCCACCCTTAGGCCACTAAACACATTCCTGCCCCATCTCTATCTCCCCTCAAGGAAGCCTCATCTAGTCCCAGCACCCCTTTGTCCTTCTCCAGCTAGTCCCCAGGGAGCTGAGGCAGAAGGATCTCTTGGTCCCAGGAGTCAGGGGCAGCTTGGGTGGCATAGCAAGACCCTGTCTCCTGGTAAACAAATACATATCCTCAGGTCTGAAAATCGCCACACAGTGGGAGAATATGAAGATCCAAAGGCACTCCTAAAAGCACTGCTGCATCCCTCGCAGAGTGGAATGCAAAAAAAAATCATGTTAAAGTAGCTTTGTCAACTGAGAATCCCCCTCAGATTCACACCCCATGTCAAGACCAAAGTGGAGAATAAGCACATTGGGTCTCTCAGGCTTCGGTCTCCGACTCGGGCCTCCCCTGGATCCCACCTTCACCTGAGCCTCTCTGACAGAGGGAAAGACCTAACCAGTGTTCTGGCCATCTGCTGCAGCCTGTCCCAGGGTATGGGGCCACCCTATGCAGGATCCATATAGGACTCAGACCCCTAAAACAAGCTTCCCACCTTTCCTCCCACAGCCAGGTCCCTGGGCCCCTGGCCATTGCCCCTACCTGGAGCATAGGTTGCAACGACACACCTGACTGAGGTATGATAGAAGAAATAAAAAGCAGGCAGAAAGGAGATGACAGGAAGGCAAGGAAACAGAAGGTAAATTTCCAGGCCTGTCCCAGCCCAAGTTGGTTCCCCTCGGGGGCCAGTCATTCCCCAACCTCTGGGAAATCTGTCAGCCTTAGAATTCCATAAAATATCTCCTGTAGTCATTGAGTGCACTGATAATTAGCCCACCAACACGAAGTTTAAACAGAGATAGAGAGACAGCCATATCTGAGGGGCACCTCATCCTAGGCTGGCCCAAGAGCTCCTTGAGTGTGGACCCCACTTTCCTGAAGCATCTCTGCCTCTCTGCTCTTGTGCTGAAATTCTTTTGTTATGTCGAGGGCCCCATCTGAGCTAAGGTAGGGACGTCTGCTCACCCTCCTGGGTGATGTGCCAGCCCCGCAGTGGTGCCCACTGAGCCCTCCAGCCATCCGCCTCCACATCCTTTTCCCATTGGAGGTGCTCGGTGCACCCAGGCTTTGCAGTCCCTTCCTGCACCTGGGCATTGCCTCTCCCAGGCTCCAGCATGAGGGCTGCAAAGCCTCCCTGGGTGGGCTTATTGCTTCCATCTGGGCTGTGTCCCTGCAGCTAGCCCACCTGCCTGTTGGTTCTGGAAGCACTCCCTGTATTGCATTTAGATAAGAGCATAGTCACTGAGAGAGGTGCTCAGCTTAATGCTTGAGTGCAGGTTCCCAAGGCAAGCTTGTGGCAGGCTCGAAGCTCTGACTCCCTGAAAACACCCACACCTGGGTGGGCAGAAGCCACTGGGTGCTCACTGTAGCAGGGAGCTCTCTGCCCCTTGGCAGGAAGAGCCTCCTGGAAGGCCTTGGGGTGGGTGGGTATTGAGGAGGCTCTGGTGTTGGGCTGAGACACTGAGGCTCTTACCAGGGCGCAGTTATTGAGAGGGTGAAGGGCAGGGGGTGGGTGGGTATTGAGGAAGATCTGGTTGGGCTGAGACACTGAAGTTCTTACCAAGGTGCAGGCAACTGGGTCCCCAGAGTCAAGGTTTCCAGATGCCCAGGGCACATGTGGTGCTGCAGGGTTCCCAGGCCTGCAGTGCCCTGTGTGGAGAGACCTGGGGGTCTTGCACTCAGGTTTGCACCTGGCCTCCTCCTCTGTGGCCCTCTTCAAACGCCCCTCCCAACCTGTGGGGGCTTTTGCTGTGGCCCCAAGTAGACTGCTGGGGTATGTCCCCAAATTCTACCCACAAAGCCTGTTGGCAAAGCTAAGTATTTGGGCACCTGGAGTGCATCCAGCTCCAGCCCAAATGTGGGAGCTGGATCTTCAGGGGACCTACTGGGCCTGACCTGTACTCAGGGCCGGGCCTCCCTTGGTGTCGGCCCAGCACACAGCATGAAGTGCCTTAGCTTGAGAGAACATGAAGCAAAACAGAACCAAACCCTGAGATCCTCATTATCCCATCCAGCAGAGCAGTTGTAGCTGGCTTTAATCTTCTCCCCTCTAATCTTCTGCTTACAGAAACATCCATTAAGGCATTTGCCCAGAGGAAAGGCCAGGATTCCATCAGTGGCTGAAGGTAATGAAATATCCATTCCACAGGTCAGAAGTGATCAAGTAGCAACAATATCATAACATCCAGCATAAAAACACATAAAATAGTAAAATAGCGAGTTAGAGTTACTCTGGGGAACTAACCTTATGCCTGTGGCAACACTGAAAATTCCAGCGACCAGGCTGATGACTTGTACTGCCCTCAGCGCGAGCCTGAAAGCTAAGAAATGATTGCCTTAGAAGGTGGTAAGAGAACAGCCTCACCAGGAGGAGTCTGGCAGGTCCGCCAGCCTTCCTGCTCCAGACGGTCTCAGGTGTGGGCAGGAAGGCAGCAAGGTGTGAGCCTCCAAACCCCAGGATCAGGGAGGGAGAAGGATCCCAAGTGGGCAGCAGCTTCAGTGCACCCCAGCCCCACGTGGGTGGGCTCCACCTGACTGCTGCAGCCCTGTCCTCCCTGCAGTCCACATCTGCAGAGTCAACCAAACACAGATGGAAATGCTTGGAAAAATCACAACCCTGGTGAACTGCACAGCCTTCCCTTGTCACCATGCCCTGAGCAACAGTAACGAATGGCTGCTCACCACCTTTGTGGTCTGAGGTGTTCCAAGCCAGCAAGTTGTGCATAGGATTCAGGCAGACACTGCCCATGTATACGGGGAAACTGAGAGCCTGAGAATCTGGGTTTTAGGGGTCCTGGAACCAACCCCACAGACACCCAGGGGCAAACAGGCGCCAGACTCAGGTGGCCACATGGGCCTCATCCCTCAGCCTAAGCTCTGTGAGGCAGAGCCTGGGTTTCTGTGCTGCTGGTCCGAGACCTGCAACTGGTTCCCCACCTATTTTAGTCACTTTTTCCATGCTATGACTGAAGGACCTGTTAAGAGCTACAAGAGGAGGAAAAGTGTGTTTAGAGCTTGTGGTTTCAAAGATCTCCATCCACAAATAGTCGGCTCCATTCCTCAGGCTCTAGGTGAGGCTGAACATCATGGAGAAAGTGTGGCAGAGGAAAACGGCTGAGAGCAGGGCACCAGGAAGCCAAGAGACAGCTCCGCTCACCAAGGACAAAAAAAACCCCAGAGACCCCTCCTCCACCCACCAGCCTGCAGCTAACACCCAATTAATCCCGTCAGGGGATTAATATACTGATTGGGTTGAGGCTCTCATGACCCAATCATCTCACCCCTAAACCTTCTTGCACTGTCTCACATGTGAGCTTTTGGGGGCAATCTCACATCCAAACCATAACATCACTCACCCTTGACAAGTTTCCCCTCACCCATGGGGTCTAGCCCTGATCACACTACAGGACTCCATCATGGCCTGACCTCCAGATCCTGCTCCAGGACAAGCCCTGATGCTCTCCTAATGCAGGCTAAGGTCAGGCACAGGTGATCCTGGGTCCAACACTGGCCCAGTCTCCCTCTCTGTGTCCTGTTGCCACCCTGTTCTCATCCTGTTCTCTCATGTGAATGTCCACAAGGGCAGGTTCAGAGCCAAGTCCAGAATGTGTTTGAGAATCCTGCTGTTCAGCAGGCTCCCAGGAGAGCGTGGTATGTGCCAGGGTGTCTGCACACATGGGAGCTCAGAGCACAGGATGACCCACAGCTCTGGGAGGAGTTGAAGAAGGAGCCACACTGGGCAGTCCTAAAAAGGAGCCAGACGCCGAATGCCAGATGCAGGGTGTGCGCTCTAGGTGTGGGCTGCCAGTGTGCATTCAGGGCTCTTGGTCAAAGCCAGCACGGGCAGCAGACCAGCTGAGCCAGGCGATGGTTATCCCACTTGGAAGGCTGCTGACAGTATCGATGGCATTTGACTTTTGGTGGCAGTGACTTCCCTGAGGTCATGAAGTGCCCCAGGCAGCAACAGAAAGGGGCCAGGAAATGGGGCAGGTGACACCAGGAACCCCCTTCAACAGAAACGGCCCACTGGGGAAGGACCAAAAACGAGATGGAGGCTTCCGGGTGACACAGCTAGGTGACAGGGAGGAGTAGGGTGGCTGTGTCCACACTGGCTCCTTCTCAGGGGGCCCTGGAATCAGTGTCTGCAGAGCATTCCCCTGTATGGCCTCCCTCAACACCCCTCCCTACCTGCTTGCCACTCTGCCTGGGGTCTGGCTGGAGTCCTTCTGTTCTGTTCCTCCACTGGGGCCTTCCAGAGACCATCCAGTGTCACCAGACATCACTCTGGATCTCCTTGGTTTGCAAGCCTCTGGACCTCCCCTCCTGCCCCTGCTCATGTGCTGCCCCTGCTCATGTGCTGCCCTGAACTCTGCTTGTCCAGATCAACAGGTGGGTTAACAGGAGGGAAGAAGAAAAGGAGATTGCTTTGACATGTTAGGCTCCAAGTATCGTGGGGAAGCCACAGAGGGACATCCAGGGGGCAGGTGGGAGAGTTCAGAGGAGAGGAGGGGCATGTTCAGAGGCCAATGACACAGTGGGGTGACCAGGGTTGCTCACAAAGGGTGTTGGGGGGAGAAGAATGAGGAGGCAGAAAACTGGCCTCTGAGCTTGCCAGCACCATACCACAGGGCATGAGAAGCCACCAAGGAGGAGAGAAGTCAGCAGAGGGCTGTGCCTGGAGACACAGGCTTGAGGAGGAGGGACATGTGCTCAGAACTGTTCACAGAAGCCTTCTCAGTCCAGTGGCAGGATATTCGCTGCCTTCTCTATGTGACAGACGCTGAGCTGGGCACAAAATTTTCAGGAGTAGAAGGCTCAGAGCCTGCTTGTGAGGACTTCCACTCCAGTGACCTAGGGGGGCATCGATGGGCAAGTGGGGTCAGCTGCAGGTCTACAGGGAGCACGGCAGTTGGTGTGCATTGTCCCAGCTGGTAAGATGAATGGCTAGGCCAGACAGGACCCCTGGGCAGGTGCTCTCCAGGTCTGGCCTCTGGAGACCGGGGGTGAAAGTGGCAGCCAAGCACTCAGTGCTGGTGGACCTATGGCTGGGGCTGGAGGCAGCAGGACAGGGGAGAGGTGTCTGGTGAGTGTGCGGAGCAGACTTCTGGGCTCTGCGCCTCAGGGAAGTGAGTAGCTCCCCATGCCCTGCCATGGCTGGGTGCTCAAAGCTGGTCAATGTGTTCCCTCATAACCCAAGGCCAGGAGTCTAAGATCCAAGAGGCCAGGCCTGCACCCTCTTAGCCTCCTGGAGGACACAGCTCCTGCAGATACTGGAGGACACCAGATTTTGCCCTCTGTAGTTGTGATGCTTCAGCCTCTGCCACTGGCTCTGTCACCTCCCCTTATCATGGGGTCTCCTTCCTCTAAGTCAGAGACTCATGATGGCACTCAGGGCCACGTGGATGATCCCAGACACAGTCAGTCCCCATCCCCAGGTCCTTGCTTGGTCACCTCTGCGAAGTCTTCTTCCTTGTAACACTGTGGTGTCAGGGCTCAGGATGTGGGTGCCATACAGGAAGGAACATGGCCGGGTGGCTCAGCACTCAGGTCTCTTCCTGGAAGTGGAGGGAGGATGGTGGAGACCCACAGAGCCATCAGGTGTCCTCACAGCAGATGATCTGCTTATCTCCCATAGTACTTAAGGGCACAGGTCTCCTCTCCTTTGGCTATAAGCAAGCAGCCTCAGTGTGACAGGGATAGCCCAAGGAATTAGTGATCTTTGTTCTTTCAGAACAGAAAAGCATGTCGTGACTCTGGTGAATGCTTGGATGTGCATCATCTGGCTGCGAGATTCCAGCTGTGAGGAGGTCCCCACCTCTGGGAACCACCCTCCACTACCTGCATAGATCCCATCAACCCACTTCCCAGTGGTGGGCTTTGGACAAGAGCCCCCCCCCCCTTCTCCTTGAGCCTATCTCAAGTCCTTGCCTTTCTTGCCTCTGCACCTGTCTCTACTTCCCGGGCTGTGGTGTGGGCAGTGGCTGGACTCAGGCTGGCAATGGTCAGAGCCAGTTGAGGTCAGAGCCAGGAGGAAGAGGGCTAGTCGGTTGGGTGGCTATCAGGACAGAGGCCCAACCATGCAGATTGAAAGCCACAGATTCACTATGTTTTAGTCATCTACTGGCACTGGGCTAGTCAGAGGAAAGTTCGAGCCTGAGTCTGCGGTGTGGGTGGGGCACAGGACAGTGCTGGGCCCCTGAGGAGGAGGAGAGCTCCTCTCCTAGGCTGAGACCTCTTGTCTCTACTCAGCCAAAGATTGGTAGGAGAGAGGGAGAAGATTCTCACTGACCAACTACCCTTTGACATTTGGAGCCACAAAAAATCCAGTCTAAGGAATTTTCTTATAAATAGGCCCTGAAATAGGTGATGTGGACCCAGCAAGATTACCTGTAAGGTGTGAGTGGAGGGCAGCCTCCCCAGCCCTGCTTTGCTATGTCCTGGGGTCTGAGGCCAGTGTCCAGGCCTGAGATGCTAGGAATCTCCCCAATCCCTGGATGGAACCAGAGTGCAGACTCTGGACTCCCAGTTTCCTGGACCCAAGTGGGAGTCCTGGGCAGTATAGAACTGCCCACCTGGGGACAGTAGGGCTCACAGGTCCTGGCTTTGTGTTTTGGAGGGTGCCACATCCATGCAAGTCTACAGACGAGGTGGCTCTGTCTGGCTTTTTTTGTCTGCTTCCTCCTGGCTACCGATGCTGCTTCTTGGAAGTGCTGCTCCTGTCAGCAGAAGGCCAGCAGTGTGTAGGACCAGCTGTCCTTCACACAGGCCAGCACCTTTGAAGTGAGTCCAGTTGGTCATTGGTGCAAGACTTTTATTCATCCACCAGTACCAAGGTGCTCCTGGTGCACCTGGCCCTGGTCTGGCCTGCAGCCTGTGTCCCCGTGAGCTGAGGCAAGAGCTGGAGGAGCAGCCCTGGACAGGTAGCAGGCTCCTCCCCACCTGCACTCCTCCTGCTAGGGGTGCAGACCCCTCTTCCCACCACCCTACACACCCTCCTTCACCAGAAGGAAACCTTCATGCAAACTGGTTCCCATCAGAGTCTCATGAAGTTGGGGTGGATTCTGAGACTGATGGGTCCACTCTGTATTCTAGAAACTTCCATATGAGCCCTTCCTATTTCTCAGGAAGGCACTAGGAGCTGGGTGTCTCTTGGTGTGGACTTGACACATGACCAAGATGCCCTGGTGTCCAGCCCAGGCCAGGAATGCCCACATGCCCAGAGGAGCTCACACACCCCCTTGGCACTGAGGTCCTTGCCATGGGGCCCTCTGTGCATTAAAGAGGAAGTCGCAGAAAGCAACAAGACTGGCTCTTCTTGGTACTGGTTCTTTTCTCAGGAGCTGACAAACACTAGGTGACTTTCCAGCAACCCTGCTGGCCCATCAGAAAAGAAACCTTGCTACAATATCATGTTTGTCATGCTGGAATTTTTATTAAGTGACCCAATTTAAGAACTTTTATTTACCAAACTTATAAAAGGAATTTGGACATCTATCTTTAACATAAATACAAATCCATATTCTGCATAAGTTGGTCACAAACGGGCATCTGGGGTGGTCAGAGCTGGCCTGGCCTCCGCAACAGTTGCACACCACTGTGACTACAATCAGCTGAAGCCTGTTCTCGCCTGCCAGCAGACACAGGTGCCCCTGTAAGCCTGCACATGACCTCCTGAGCCCGCTGACTCCTGAGGCAAAGCTACCATTGCCCTCACGGGCTCCAGCTGGCAGCCAGGACCTGGGCTTGTGAACAGCAACCTTCCCAGCTGGAGAAGTGTGAGAAGTGTTGTGTTGAGCAGGGGACAGTGTGTGTGTGTGGGGGGGGAGTTGGTGGCAGAGAAGACACATGCCAGGCAAGACTAGATCTGTGGTAAGAGAAGCAAGGTGCCAATCAAGGGAATTGCTCAGCTGCCTCCATTAGCAGGGGCTGACAAGACAGGGGGCTTTAGGGGACACATAGGATTTCTTACTTGCCTGGGTACAAACAAGGATAAAGAAGGTAAGTTAGAATGGAAGGCACCATATGGAGGGCTGCCTGCTGGCCAGTAGAGATCAACCTGATCTGTCCACAGGGCCAAGGCTGCAAGCAGCGCAGGCCTCTGGTTGGAGGAGCCTGAAGTAGTGAGTCAGAGATAGCAGGAAGAACCTCATGAAAGCCCAGAGCTCTACCTGGAGGAGTGTGTCAGGCCAGCAGTCACCAGCCCAGGGTGCTGACTGGAGGAGATCCAGCTAGTGAATCAGCCATCACCAGGCAGCATCAGAGGGTCAACGGTACCGGGCAGCCAGGGAGAGACAGGTCTTCAACCTTTGACCCCAGGAAGGGGTCAGCCTGCCCAGCCAGATGATTAAAACATGACTAATGGTTTTCTTTAAAGGAGAAAGTTTTTTTATATTGACCAGGAAGTTGCATCTGCGCTGGATCCCCGGAAACATCAGCCCACACTAGGGACAAAAGCCAGGATGGATATTCGAGCGTGGTATTTGAAAACTTCAAAACTGGTTCTGGCGTTGGCAATTATCCGATCAAAACCAGCAGACAAAAGCAGCAGAGAATACTCAGAGCACCTTGCAGCACTGGTGTGTCTAAGCAGGAATCGAAATGGAGGTCAAAAGTTGAAGCCTTGGAAGCCAAAGTTCTATAGTTACGTCAAAAACGTCTTCTGAGTAGGATTTGTTCAGGATCAATTAAGAGTGGGAACTTATCTTCCCAGTTGCCAGCTCAGGAACATGGAAATTCTGAAAGTACATTAACTCAGATGGAAGATTCTGGGTGTGATTTATTGAGTGAACAGAGAACTGAGTCTTTGGAGCTATCCCCACATTTTGTTGACAGCTGCACACCCCCACTTTTTCCACTACTACCTCTTGTGAAAAGACCTTGTGCTGCCCCAGAAAATCCTTTGTTTTCTCACATGCAGTTCTTACAGCATCTGCTTTAACTAAAGAACTTGACAGAATCAGGTAGTTTGAAAACAGATTTAACCCACTTTGAAAAAGACTTTTCCACAGTCTCTGATTCTGTTTGTCAGTTGCTGGATGGCCTGATTGCTTTTTATCGTAACTCCAAACTTCCCTTTTCAAGCTTTTGGACAGAAGCTGTTGGTACTTTAGCTAAACTGACTAGTTATTACAACTTATCTAATTATATTCTTTAAAAGTGTTACAAGGAATTGGAAGAATTTGAGAAAACACAACTACAGGTTATTTTAGGGAACAACCATATCAACTGGTTTCAGGTACAGCATTATATCTCTCGGAGTCTGGTAACCCTAGGAAGTTGCAGCTTGTTGAGAAAATCTATTATTTACTTCTGTCAGAAGTAAACAGCTTTGCTGATGATCTGGAATCCATCAGTGAGGTACAAACCAGTTACGATGTGACATACTATGAAAATATTTTCTCCTTATTCTGGGTTCTGGAGCAGCTTCTTCAAATGGAAACCAAAGACCACACTGCCAAATAAGGCATGATGACCTGGAAGTCAAGAGATTTCTTCAGAACCATGCTGAAACTATCTTCCAGATCTCTGATGCATTTCCTCTGTTTACTTTTTATTTATGGAGACTGGGCATCCTCTTGAACTCAGCAGAGATAGAAATTGTTGAAAATAACTCAATTCCTTAGTGATTTACAAATACCAGAAGATCTTGTGCATAAATATTTTCAGGAATATTTTAAATGAATGTTTTTAAATTGATCTCTAAATGTAATTATTAATTCAACTTAAAGGTTAGTCTTCAATTGTGGATAAATAAATTAAGAGTCGTCTTTCTATATTAAAATCAGTCTGTTTCAGTTGAGACTGCTTGCCTCATTCCCATGTAATTGTATCTTATGTCACTCAATATAGTCTAGCTCTATTCTCTAAAATGGAATAAATAAATAAATAAAGGAGAAAGTTTTAGTTATGGGTATTCATCCTACCATGTGGCATGGATTTCTGAGTTTCTATTGTATGTGTGTGTGTGTGTATAAAATAACATTTTGGGGCTGGGGATGTGGCTCAAGCGGTAGCGAGCTCACCTGGCATGCGTGCGGCCCAGGTTCGATCCTCAGCACCACATACAAACAAAGATGTTGTGTCTGCCGAAAACTAAAAAATAAATATTAAAAAAAAATTTCTCTCTCTCTCTCTCTCTCATAAAAAATAAAAAATAAAAATAAAAAATAAAATAAAATAACATTTGGCTGTTAAAAAAATAAAATAAAATAAGGCTCCAAAGGCTCCAGTCTTTCCATGTTGACTTGGCAGCCGTCATCCGAAGGAGTGCGTGCTCAGCTTCATAGCATCCACGGAGCCCAGCTCCAGCCTGTGGCTCTAGGGAAGGTTCCACGGCACCCCTGCCAGAGCCTGCACACAGCGCCTGTCTGGGGCAGCGCCCTTCTTCCATAAACCTGCATTTTGTCTGTCCAGGATGTGCTCCACAGTGAGCCGCATCCCAGCCACACAGGTCCAACAGGCTTAGCCGGTAGGCAGTGCACAGGCAGAAGGCAGGTGCGCTGGCCAATGGGCCCTGGTTCCTTAGTTCCAGGTGAGGGTCCCACAGTAAGGGGCTTCCAGGACCAGGCGTGTTTGGGTTCATGACAAGACCGTTCCCAAAGGCACCTTGGATTCTCCTACACTCCCTCCTCTTGCTCTCCCTTTCCCTCCCTCTTCTCCCTAGCATTTCACATTTGCTCACTTCCCTCACATCTCCCAGGTACTCAGCCAGGCCCACTTCCCAGGCCTGGCCTGGCTGGGGAGCTCCATCTTTCTCTGCAGGTCCTGGACATGGCTGCTGCCTTCTGAGTCTGCTGCCTCATGGGTGGACTCAGGCTTGCTACAGAAGTCTATTTCTCGTTTTGTTGAGGGATCTCCCTGCATCCTGTTGAGCTTGGAGGATTAGAGTGGGGAGTTCGAGAAGGCAAAAGACGTGGGCTTGTATGATCTTTTGATTGACTTCAGGCAACATCGCAGAATAGGGTGGGACTTGTCCTGCCATGAAAGTGCTCATGACACCAAAATAAGGCCCAAAGTCCCAGGAGACAAGAATGTCAGAACTGCATCGTGTCCCTTGCCTAATGGCCTGTCCACCACTACCATCCACCAGATCCAGCCAGAACCCAGCTGAGATTTATAGTCAGAGCTCCTTGGAAGCAGGAGAGTTCTGGACAGTTGTGTGAATACTGAATTAGTGCACACCTAACACAGGCTTGCAGGGGACCAGGGAGAATCCTGTGAGTAGCTGGTCAGCATTTTACCAGCTAGTCACTCCCTGTGAGTCTGCTTCTGCTTAAGACACCTTATTCACTGTGCACTGGTCCTTAGCCCAGGTTGCCCAGCACTGGGATGGGTGCAAGAGGGCTCCCAGCTTTCACTTGGGGCCACTTTACAAACAACGTCACCAACAAAAGCGCAGACATAAAAAAAAAAAATGGCATTAGCTGGACAGAGGAAGGGCATGGGAGCTGACAAGAGGGTGGCCACAAGAGGTGGCCTGTTCCCCTGCAGGGGGATGGGTGCCAGGACTGCTGCTTCTTTTCATCTACACTTTCTCCACGGCCATGCAGGCCCAAGATCCAACTGCTGCATGATGGACAGCTGAGCACAACCCCCTGCACTTCCTCGGGCTGTTTTTCCTGGTGGGGAGATTGGAGAAGAGGATTGTGGACAAGATAGGACCCCTGACAGGGGTGGAAATTTTGTCCAAAGGGCCTGAAGCTTCGATGGAACCTCCACTTTCCTGGGAGTGTGTTTCCTGGGACACTCTGAGAGAAATCCCGGGATATCCCGAGGAGCCACACTAATTGGGTCACACGCACACTGTTGCTCCTTTTGACTGGCCCCATCTGTGGGCAGGACCATCACTGTGTCTTTAGTCTGCTCAGGCTACTGTGACGAAGACAGCAACCATCGACTCCTAGTGCGCAGTCTGGCCCCGTGGGGCATCTGTGGCTCCCTTTGAGGCTGTGTGCAGCCCAGAGGAAAGCATTCAGATGGGTGGAGAGAGCCAGGGGCCCCCGTCCTCAAGGCTGTAGATCATCACATGCAGGACCCAGGTTTCCCTCACCACCTGGGGGTCATTCTCAAAATGGTGTTTTTTTTTCTCCTGTAGGAGTGATATCACATCTGCCAGAGAAACTCCAGCACTGGTTTTCAGAGGAGAAACCTGCTCCCTGCAGTTCACAGGACCCTGGCCTCAGGCCTCAGGGGAGGCCAGGCTGCCTCTCCTTCCAGGGAGGGTGTGAGCCACGTGACCAGACCTCCCCTCTCACATCCAGCAGCAGCCCTCAGCTTGGCTGGCTGGAGGAGCTGCTGTCACAGAGAAGTGACCCCGTCTCGCCCAGAGGACTCTTGGAGAACTGACGCTATGGCCTCCATGTCGGCACTGGAACCTTGGAACATGGGCTGCGGCGGCAGTAGCCCAGCTCCACATGGCTTTTCTCTGCTCCTCCTGGCCATGTTTTTTGATCTGGGCCACTTCTGATAGGGACGAGGACGTGCCTCTCTGTGCTCCCGCAAGCACAGCTCTTCACCACTCGGCTGGAGCCAATGCAAAAGTGAGACAACTAGAGCCAGGACTGGACTCCAGCCTGCAGGGAGGGGGCTGCTCCTGAGAAGCATTCTCATCTCTCACTACTTCTCCTTCCACAGCACTCCCCTCTGGGTCTCCAGGTCTGCCAGCGTCACGCACAGATGTGAGGGGCCACCAAGGTGGTGGGGCTGCTCCCATTGTGGCCTGGCTGAGGCTGTGGAGCTGGTATGTGGAGCAGAGACTTCACCACGGCCTGCCTCCTCCTCCCAGCTGCCCTCAGATTCAGAGATCCTAAAGAATGGGAGTGTAGACACTGGAAACTGCAGAAGGTGGCTCTGTCCTGCCTCCTCCTCCATCTAGCTCAGTGCAGCTGTGGCCTTGAGAGGACAATGCATCTGCTTCAGGGCCTCCTCAGGGCTTATGTCAATGTGAACTCAGCAAGTAGAGATCCCCACCCTCCTAGGAGCTGAAGGCTGAGGTTCTAGGTGGAGGCAGCAGCAGAGGCCAGGAGGCACTGTGAGCAGCAGTGCCCCCCAGCAGTCACCTGCTGCCTCCTCTTCCAGCTCAGGATCCAAGCTTCGAGGCCGTAGCCCACGATGCCCTATTTCTCCTCCCCTCCTCTGCTTCTTGCCATCTGTCCTCCCATCCCCACCGTGGTCCATGCTCCTGCCTGGGTCCCCACCCCATTGCCTCTGCTTCAGGGGACTGGGCCTGTTGCACAGGTTGCTCTCCAGGGGACCTTCCTGTTCTTGGCCTGTCCTGGGGTGGGGGCAAGGGCTTGCCATGTCAGTCTCCTACGACTGGCACTCCCCTGGTTCAGCACCTCTCCCTTTGCCTAGGGAGGCGGGTCTCGGGGGCTCTAAGGGTCCTGGGCACAACGTCTGAGTGCCCTACACCAGCCCCACTATTGGCAGAGGGTCACCCAGGAAGAGGCTTGTAGGCTGTCAAAGCACCAAGTGACCAGGGATCATCACCGTCCTCTGCGTCTTGCTGTGCGTTTTCCTGGAAGGCCCGGCCAGAAGCGCCCCCTGAGACCTTGCAGACAGTGCCTTGACGGCCCCCATCCTTGCTCTCTGCTCGGCTCCTTTCCTTGGTGTTTTCTTGGCCAGCACCTCTCTTGCTCCCTGATGACTGCCTTTCAGCAAGTCTCAGGGTCTATGACTCAGCCAGGGAGGTCTACCTTCTTTGCTGTGATTCTAAATCCTACCACGACACAAACATACTGTGTCTCAGATTGGATGAAGATGTCACACCTCAGGTCTGGGTCAGAGGTGTGCAGTGGGGACATAATTAGAGGCAATTCCATTCTGTGTCCCTAGGTTTGACATCGAGAGCCTTGAGGACCCTGGCAGACTGCTGTCCATCAACCGAGAGCAGATAACCACACCCAGTGTGCCTTTCACATGTAAACCACTCAGACCAGAGCCCACCCCCTGCTTGATCATGGGCTCTCATATGCTGGTCCCCTGCCCTCATCATCCAGGTCCACTGCAGTGAACATCTGGGGACAGCTCATGCCCAGAGCCCTAAGGCCACCCACACAGGACAATGTGCTGCTCCTGCATGCTCTGCCTCACCATCCCTCCCAGGAAACCACAGCCCAGCCCTATGCCTCCTGACCCCTGTGGCCCTGAAGGAAAGGCCAGCCTCCTGCCTCCAGGGACTTCTGCAAATCATAGACAGACATCTCCATGTCTGTGGGCCTCCTGTCCCTGACTTCACAAACTGCACCGTGAGCTGCAGGGCCTTGTCATCCTCCAAGCCCACTTCTCAGCTTTCCTCCAGTGCTAAAAGTAGCCATCTAGGCCCAGCCAGGCAAGTGGAGGCTGTGAGCATTGGTCAGCATAGCTTGGGGAGCAGGCCCCAGAACTGTGTGATGTCACTGGCATGCTTGGAAGCCCAGGCTAGCATTGGGGTTCTGAGATGAGGGGGAAGCCAAGGAGGTAAGAAGGCTGAAGTCTGACACCAGGACTCTGGGGTCACTCAGCACAACCAGGTCACCCAGGAGCAGGCAGGAGTGGGGCTGGGGAGGGTCTAGAGATGGCGACTGAGAGTCAGATGGGGAGGGAGGAACAGTGACAGGAAGAGCTTTGGGTAGCAGCAAGGACCCTAGAGAGAGGCCAAGAGCAGCAGCAGCACCTCAAAGGAGAAGGGACTGCAGACGGGGGAGCCCAGGGGTCCTGGGCACAGCATCAGCACACACCAGCCAGGGCATGTGTGTGGAGGAGGCCAGATGGCATGGGCACCTGGAGGCTGGGCAGCCCTGGCCTCCTGACCTGGGCTCTGGGCCACAAGCAGTGATACATCTTCCTCTGAGGCTCAGGCTGTGGGAGCTCAGGCAGGCACAGCCCACGTGGGGACAGGTTAGGTGGCAAGTTCTGAGGATCAGGGGGCTGAATCAGAGCCCGGGGTTCTCTGACAACTAGAAACTGAGTCTCCATCTCTCACAGAGCCTAAGGGACTCCCTTCTTCTGTCTACACCAGGGTTGCCCCACTGGACAGATGCTCCATCATGGCCTCAATGGCCCTGTTTGGGAGGCCAGGCTCCCTCTGATCCAGTGCTGGGCCAGGGTGGGTCAGTGCACAGTGCACTGGTCTTCAGGGGACAGTGGAGACATCAGCCAGTGTGGGCAGGAGGTGGGGAAGTCAGGGCCTCATGGCTGCTGGAGGGTGAGATGGGGCGGCTGTGGGAACAGGGTGCCCAGGAGACTTGCAGTTCTCAATGGCCAGGAGACCTACAGTTCCTCTCCTGGGTGTGAAGCAGAAGAGAGCAGAGGGGACCCACAGAGGCACACACACCCCTGGTGGCAGCAGCAGCCCCACAAGCAACACAACTGTCCATTGGTAAAGTCTGGATAAGCAAAGTGGGACTCGTACACACAGTGGGACCTCATTCATCCTTAGGAGGGAAACTCAGAAACACGCCATAGCTCTGGAAACCGACTGGGGCAGGAAGAAGACCAAGCACTGTACTTCTATGTGACACCTGGGCAATGTAGACACAGGTGGCATCTGCAATGGGTGCTGACCAGGCAGAGGGGAGCACTCCAGTGTGGCAGACACAAAGGTTCTGGAGGGGACAGCGGGCAGCACAGAGTGTGGAAGTGCTTGGTGCCCCACAACTGCAAGCTTGAAAGTGGCTAAATGGTACATGACGTGTTATTTCTACCATCAAGACAAAAGGAGAAAGGAAGGAGGAGCTCAATAAAACTTACTCATCTTCAGACTAAGACACACAAAAAGCAAGTTGGAGAGCATCACATGAACGAATGACCACCTTTCAACTCCGTCACATAACAAAGATACTGATGATGTCGAAGTCCCACCCAGCTGTCCTGTAGTGGGCACCTCACTGACGTCTCAGGGCATCCAAGGTTTCAAGGATGCAGTCTTGCTACCTAAGGAAAAATACTGAAACTTCTTTTTATTTGTGTGTCATTATTTAAAAGCATTAATTAAGTGCGTATGTTAATCTGTTGCTAGGTTAATTTACCTGTTTATTCTTAGGAGGAGGAGGAGGAGTACAGCATATTAGGAAGTTTGGAAAATAGAAAAAGAAATTTCTCAACCCTACTACCCTACCAAACTATGACAAGTTGGGAGAAGATTGACATATTTAGGACAGAAAATCCAGGGGTTTTCAAGCATTTTTAATTTGGTGTTTAAATGCCTGAGACAGTGGCACATGGAGTGGGTGTTCCAACCCATGCCGTCCGGGGTCTCCCATTGGATTAGTGCTGTTATTCTGTTATTTTATTATTGGACAAACTGCTTTTGTTAACTGAATGCTGGGCTGCAGTGAACTCTTATGATCTTTGTTACTTCTGTCCTTTCTCATCTCAGGCCCCGTGTTCCTCTCCCTGACCACAATGGCCACCGAAGGTCAGAACCCAGTGTCCAGAGTAAGAGCCTCAGGGGATGACCATAGCTGCCCTGCAGGACTCCTGCCCTTGCATCCTGGTTCTGGAGCCTCCCTGGTTAGGGGCACCTTTAGCTCACTCGCAGGCATCTGGAAACAAGCCCAGGGCCCAAAGACACCCTGCCCTGGGTGGAGCGACACAGGGTTCCTGCACACCAGGCCCCTGCATGTGTTCCTCGGGTAGCAGAGTCCTGAGCACCAAGCTTGCCTTCAGCATGCAGGAGCTTCGGGGGAGTGGAGGATGCTGAGCTTGTGGTTTGACCGTGTTGCCCAGGCGTGCTTCCTGGGAAGGGTCCAAGTTCACCCTTCACCCTACCTCTGCCCCCCCCGCCCCGCCCCTCTTTCACTGTTTATATTGTCCATCTGGGAGTCTGAGCACTTACAGGTATACTAAGCAGGAAGTGTGGGGATCCTCAGTGTGAGCCCCTCTCCCAACTCAGTTGGGCCAGAAACTTCAGAATGTGACCCCCAGACCCAGCAGCAGCACACAAGGCATCTGGGGAGCTGGGGTCTCACAAGGCCTGATCCACAGACCATTTCAGCTGAAATTATGGTGCTGTGCATGCTCAAGAGTCACACTCAGACTCCTTCATGTGCAGTGGTGCTGGGCTCCAGCCCCGGGCCTTGGGCTTACCAGGTAAGCACTTGCCCCAGCTTCTAGGAAGGTTCACAGTGTGCCAGGGCCTTTGATGCGGTCCTGGATTGCACATGTCTAACAGACCCCTCCCTGGTTTGGGCAGATGACATTTGACACACCCAGGCCTGACGAGGGCAGCAGGTGGAATGGGGGCCCTCCAGGATCTGGGTGGGACACCTCACCATCTGGTCACTAGAGATCTGCCTCTTACTTTGTGATGCCTTCTGGATACTTTGCTCAGAAAAGATCACTCCATGTTTGATCTGGTGATGGCCCACCAGAGATCTGACCAGTCAGATGCTGGCTTGGAAGTTTCCCATTTCTTCCTGGTTTGACTTAGTGAGAGTCATTGAACAAATACCTATTTTGTGCTACTCTGTGCTCTGACAGATGACGGGGACAGTGGGAGAGAGTATGCTACACGGAGGGTGCCACACCAGTGCCTGTCCTACAGAAAGCAGGAGGAAGCCAGCACTGGGCCCTCACTGTCAGGGCACCCTCGTGTGTCCTGAGGAAGGTGGGCAAGGTGGCAGAGGGAATGCCAGACAGAGTGGCCAGAGGATACAAAGGCACATGCAATACAAGATCAGGGTCCATGAAGGACAGGCAACAATGTGAGCAAGGGGGCTGGGAAAACAGATGAGGCAGGAGCAAGGAAAGTCTCCTTTCCAGGCGAAAGGCTTTTCAGACTTGCTGTGGCTTTACAGACACAACCGCAAACAGGCGGCTTCGGGATTCGGTGATGAAGTGCTGGTGCTCTGTGAGGAGCAAAGCTTGCCAACTTGGCAGAAGACAGGCCAAATCTTCTAGGCTTCTCCCTGTCGGGCTCTCCTAAGCTCTGGCCATGAGAAGCAAGAGAGGAAGGAAATTAGGATATCTGGGTGAGAAAGAAGATAAATGCTCCTGCCGGGATGGGAATGGAACTGGAGGAGTGACCTGCCAGGGGGTGAAGGGGGCAGGAATAGTGAATGTCAGTCAGTCATCAGCAAACAAAGGCACCCACGAACCCTGGGGACGTGGGTCTCAACTGGAAGGTGACCTATGGCCCAGTTCAGTGCAGAGTTGCCTGTAAGGGGTGGCAGGGAGAGATGGCCATTCCAGGGAAGCCACAGAAGTGACTCCCAGGCAAACCTGCTGCTTGTCTCCTCAGGCATAAATGTCTCCGTTCTGCAAATTCCTAAAGACTTCGAGGACTGGCCACATGCATGGCAAAGCTCCACCTCACTTCTAGCCAAGCCACACTCACGGAATGTCAGGAAGGACTCTCATCCTGCCGTTAACTTCTAATTGGTGTTCTTAGATCTTTTGGGATTTAAAGTAACTGACATGTGTAAGCATAGCCTGTGGGGATTTGCTTGTTCTGTCTGTTCTCTCTGCTTCTCCTCCCCTGCCTTCCTGTGGGTTGTCTGAACACCCAAAGGATTCTGTCTTCATTTACTTAGTGTCCAGAGATCATTGCTTTGCGTAGGTTGTCGTAGGCATTAGATTACACAGACACATTACCTCCCTTTATGTATCTTCTCCCCCAGTTTACAATATAACTCTCCTAAATATCCCCATGCATACATTCAGCAGAAATGAAGCTGAGGTTTGAGATGAAATGATTCTCCACTGCTTCTTCACTATTATCAATGGAATGTTGTAGATCTCAGGGCTGCGGTTCTAAGTGGGAGCTACACCCTCCAGTGTCACAGCATCCCCAGCAGCCCCCCACTTACTTCTTACTGGGTTCTATTCTTTCAAATATAAGGAAAGAAATTTACAAGACTAAGGAAGGAAAAACTGAGAGAAATAGAATTTACTCAAGTGTGATAAATAGAAGCAGAACCCTGACGAGACACAAGAAACCCAGAAGCAGGTCACTGGGCAGTTGCTGGTCTAGGGGTTTGTATAGCACTTAGTTCAACACTATTGGTTAACATTTATGTTGATGAGGCCTTGAGACGTACGGTGCTGTTGGCTAGTCCTGTGGTCCCAATCAGTTCTTCCTCACTTCCATGTTCCTGCCACTCGTGGGGAAGGGGGAGGTTGGGGTTGCTGTATTGTGGATGCTCTGGGGTTCTGGGCCCTGTGTGGAGCAGGTGTCCTCACCAGGCCAGGCAGGGCTGCCTTGCACAGTCCAGAGTGTCCCGGCTCACTCAGCCCTGGGTGGCTATGCCTCAGGCCCGCGCTGGCACAGCAGGCTCTGCGTGGCTGAGGCCCATGCCATACCTGTGGTCTGACTGGGGACAGCAACAGGTGTCGGCGGGCTGCCGCAGGACAGTGCTTGACCTCAGCGTCATGCAGCACTGTACCTTTGGTTCAACTATCAGACGTCACTCAGAAAAAGCGCTGAGGCAGGAGGCATGCTGTCCCTGCCTTTCCTCTCCGATGGGTAGCGCTTGATGGAAATGCAGCTCTTCACCCCGCAGGGCCAGGTCTGCATCTGCAGCTGCTGCCTTTCCTGGCTCTCTGGCACTTCTGGACGGGAAGGGACCAATGGGGGTAGAGGTTGGGGTCCCCACTCTGCCCCTGATACTCGGAATGGGCATCTCTCCTCCCTGTGGGAACTCTGGGAAGGGAGGGACTTCATGCTCAGTGGACCAGCCACAGCTCCCCGTGTGGCCTTCCTGGATCCACCTATGGAGACGGGTGCCCAGGCAGTGCCATCTCTCCTCCTGGCCTCCTAGGGTAGGCACAGCGTTTCCGGGTGCAGCTGGGTGGGTGAAGTAGTTGGAGTTGGGCAGTCCTGTCTTGGCAGCTGCCCTGTCCTGCCCTTTGGCTGGGATTTTTTACTCTAGTCCTGGGACACTTGTGGCAAACAGACAACAAATGGGCAAGAACAAAGCAAGCGGGGGTCAAGTAGAGCCATGCAGGTACTGAGCTCCCTGTGGTCCTCTCCACTACTGCACAGGCCTCTCAGCTTCAACCTAGGCCCATGGCCAGGATGCACTAATGTGGCCAGGGAGTGAGCTCAGAGCTCTCGGCCTGCCTGAGGAGGCTCACTTCTACTCCCCTTGGGTGTCGGTGAGTTTGAGGGGACAGGGTGAGGCAGGGCCTCTGCCCCTTGCTGGCCTTCTCATCAGTGTCTGGTCTCTTCTATGTGGCCAGGCAGGGCTTTGCTGTCCTCGCCCCTGCAGCCTCTGCCAGGGCTCAGCAGGGAGACTGGTGGTCACAGTCCTTCTGCTTCCTCCTAGGCTCTTGGAACCTGGCTTCAGAGACTCTCTGATGCTGGAAAATGATTTTAAAATGCTTCACTCATCTTCCCCAGAGTCCTCATCCTCCTGTAAGTGGGATCTGCCTCTCAGAATCCAGGGGACAGTGTCATGCATGGGTCTTTCCCAGCTCCTCCATCAGCCAACAGCCCACACGGCAGGCAACAGTGTTGCCAGAGTGGGCAGGAGAGGGGTGTTGGAGGGGCTGGTCTGGACACTGACCGTCACTCCTCAGACTTCCTAGGTCTGGATTTCCTCATCTGTAAACAGAGACTGTCCAACTGTCTGTCTCCCAGGGTCGTGAGCATGAGAAAAGACCATGTGGGCAAAGGGCTTAGCGGGGCCGCCACCCAAACCAGGGCACCTTGCCAGCCAGAATTTAGCACTGATGTCTGGGGCAGTAGATTTATGCCCAGTCCACAGACTGTTCCTGAACCACACATCCATGTGCTGGTGAAGGGTTCACTGACTTGTGACTCACATTTCTGATGTTATTTCAATAGGAAAATGCTCCAGTCACCAGGCCCATCTCTCTCTCTTCTGGTAGTGGGAGACAGTCCATCCTGTGGTCCATCTCATGCTTATCTTGTGCTCATCCTGTGGTCATCTTGTGATGCATCTTGTGGTCACCTTGTGTTCCATCTTATTGTCCACTTTACAGTCATCTTGTGGTCCAACTTAAGGTTATCTTGGTCAGCATCAACAGATTCAGAAGATGAGATGAATCAGGCATAAAATCTCTTGTGATTAAAATCACCTGTTATTATGTGAACCAAATGTAAAACTGCACATAGGATAGATCTGCTCCAAAAGAAATCAAAAAGAGTGGAAGGAGAGGAGGGACTCGGCAGAGTCATTTCTCTTTGGCCTCTTTCCTCCTAGTCAGAAGTGAATGGGGTGGACACAGAGATGAGAAGGTGAACATGAAGAGCTGGGCAGGCCCAGGACAGGCAGCCACTCCTAGGGACCCTGGCCCATGTGTCTGCATGGGGGTGACCCAGCAAGCTGCAGAACCTGTGCTTTCAAACCCAGATCCTAGAAACCTTGGAGGACATCTATTTCTAGCTCAGCCTGCAGGGAGCGGGGCATGCAGCCTGCAGCCGGCCTCCTCCTGGCTCAGAGAGGTGGAGGCTCCAGTCTCTCAAGTGGGGAATGATCAAGGTCTTATCTGAAGCTCATCGAACACAATGATCCTTAACCTTGTCCTTCCAATAGGAAACGTATTTTGTGGTTCCCAAAACCCCTCAGGTGATCAAGTTCTGTTTTACAGTAGGAGGCTGGGCAGTAAATGTGAAAGTTTGAACCTAAAAATCATTCTCTTGAAATTTCTAAGAAAATTGTTATTAAATAATGTTAACGTGGGGGCGGGGGGACAGTTCTTTGGTCGCTAACCCTTCTCGCCTTCACTCTGTGCTTCAAGGACAGGGTCCTAACCTCAGGGAACGGGGCTAAGGAGTCTGAGGAAAGAGGAGCAGGTTGGGGCAGCGAGGTGCTGGGGCCCCTCAAGGGACAGCAGTGCCCAGATTACACCCAGGGGGCTGGATGAGAGCCAGCAGGCTGGAGGTAGCCAGAAGGGAAGAACTGCCCCAGAGCAGGGCAGGGGGCCAGAGCTGGGGGAACAAGGGAGCAAGCCACCAGCTCCAGCTCCTGAACTATGCCCCTAGGTCCAGAAGGGGCCTGCAGGCCTGGTCTGTGGTCCCACCTGCCCACCACTGCGCCCTGATGGCTAGATGTGGACAGGCAGGCACATGCCCCCTCCCACAAAAGAGAAACCAGGGGTCTGTTGGGCAATGCTGCTGCAGCTGCCACCTAGGAGTGGGTCCTACTCTCTGCTCCCCCCACCCTGGCACCCCAGAGCCTCCAGCTAGAGGCTGGAATAAGCAGACTCCAGACAAAAAGCCCACTCCTCTTGGTGATTCTGAGAAGCCACAGGAAAGCAAACCCCAGTGAGCTCATGGTCTGCTGGTCTCCTGCAGGGAGCCCACGTGCCCACCTGGCAGTGTGTGCACACCTCAGTGCAGGCTGTGCTTGGGGGAGACATCTATTTCTAGCTCAGCCTGTGAAAGCCCCTGCCTTGCCCTGGGCTTCCAGATAGAGAAACTCAAGTGAACACAGAGCCCTAGAGGCTAGGTGGGGACGGCTGTGCCCCAAGTGCCACTACCGTCCAACCCATCTTCAGTCCACCTGGAGGCTGAGCATCTCTGTGCTCCTCTGCCTGGGACCAGGCAGGGAACACTGGTCCCGACTGCCTCAGCCCCACCCAGCCAGAGGCTCTACTGGGCTGCAGCTCCAGCCCACTCAGCCAGTGGCATTGAATCCAGGCCCAGAGCCCTGATCCTGAGCCAGCCCTGGGCAGCCGGCTCTTCTCAAGTGGTGAGAACCCTCCTGGCTTCCAATGTCTGTGCCTTGTGCCATAACTACCAGGACCCAGGAGTCACCTCAGCCTAGGATATCCGGGCTGTGGCCCCCACCTGAGGTCTCACAGGAGAAGAAAACTGAGCCCAGCTCCTTCTCTGCTGCTTCCTCAGAGTTCAGGTCCCATCATGCCCTGGGGGCCCCTTTGGGGAGATCTGGGGAAGACTGTGGCCAGATTTGCTCTCACCCTCAACACCTGCAGTGCACTCTTCTTCCTGTCCCCGATTCTCCTCTGTGCCATTGAGACATTCATTTTGTTTGTTTAAATAAACTTTTTATTTTAGATTAGTTTGTGATTTACAGAACGCTTATGGGATTACAGAGCCCCACAGGCCTTCTTACGCATCCACGCCTACCAGGTTGAATCCTACAGCCTCACAGACCCATCGTTATCAGTGGAGTCTCAGCTTGCCCAGACTCCCCCATCTCCTCCAAGGCCTGGAGTTCCAGCTCCTGCCTCATGCTGCATGTGGGTGCAACAGCCCTTACTCTGGGTGTCCTGCTGACCTGACCAGGTCTTGATCCCCTCTCCTGCTACTTGCTCGCTCTCTCTCTCAACCACATCATTAAGATCTACTTTTAGGTGGGGCTGAAGTGGCCAGATTACATCGCGGGGTCCCAGGAGCCTGAGAGTAGTTGGAGGGCTGAGCCCATCTCCCTTACTGGGGTCAGAGCAAAAATCTACCCAGAGCAGACAATGGAGGCGCCATCTGGGCCTGTGAGCCGCTCTGTTGATAACCTCCCTAAGGTTCTTCTCCAGGCACCCAGAACATGGCCAGGGCTTATGGCCACAGTCCTCAGCCTCAGCTGATCCTAACTCAGGAACTCAAACTGCCTTGAAATGTGTCCTATGGGCTTCCCAGCTGGAGGGAAGGGCCTGCAAGTCAAGGGCCAGCTCCCTCACTTTTTCGTAGTCTGCTGGAGCCTATTATTTGGCAGATAGGACACACAGGAGGAAAGACAGACTGTTGTAGCTGCCAGGTGCCCCGAAATCAAACGTGCTATGGTGAGCTGGAGCTGTGGGGTGAGGGAGGAACTAACTCAGCAGTCGAGATAAATAGTACTTCAATGCAACGTTGAAGAGTAAAATTTATTTTTAAAGCCAAAAATTCCTGATGAACAGAATATGGAGTTGTGAAATGAAGACAGGGTGTTGTTCGTGCCACTGTTCATGGACACTAGATGGTATTCCCATCAGCCTGGGTTCCAGGCCCTGTGGCCTCTGGTTCCCCAGTAGGTGACAAGCAGGGATGAGGACGGTGGAGCTTCCATTAGCTGTTTGCCTTCAGCTCGGACTTGGCAAGAGGCTGCTGTAGTGTGTCCCACTTTTCACTGTGGCTCCTGCATGTGACGAGGAGTTTTAACCATCTTTTCGTTTCATCATGAGTAAATGGCGGCATCCTCATTTAGAGGAAAGATACCAGATTGAGCCCCTTACCTGACGAAGCCAGTGGGCGGCAGAGCAGGGACCCAGCAATGTTTCCTGCTTGGGCTGGCATCCCTGTTGCCTCTCAGACCACCTCACCCTCTGCCTCTGCTCAGCTTCACATACCATCCTGTCTCTGCTCCCTCCAGGGTATGGGCCTGGGTGAGTGTGCAGGAAGGGTGCTCTGCGGGCGTGAGCACATGGGTGTGCCCGTGGGAAGATACAGCTCACAGCAAAAGCATCAGGAGGGCTGGGGCTGCTGTGCTGAAGTGTCTGGTGCCTGCCTTTGTCCCCTGTTTGGCTGGCCCCACTGTCCATGCCTGGTGAGCTGTTGCAGCTCTGGTCGCTGAGGCTGCCTTTCCATTTCTGGCATCGGGGTCCTGCACTGTTCCCAGCCTTCTGACCTCAGAACCTGGCTCACGATGCAGACACTGCCCATTCAGCTCTGAGAACAAGTGCAGTGTCTGGGGAAACAGAACTTTTCCTCTCAGAGGCCCCTGAAAGACTCATGTGCAGAGACCCTGGGCTGGCGTCCATCCATTGATGGGCTTTCTTGGGAGTGCCAGGACGTGCTCCATGTAAGGCAAAGTGTTCTCTGAAATGCTCTCTCCTCCCCACCCAGGCCCAACATGAGGTCCTGAGAAGCTGCTGCCTGGTCCACACCCTGCTCCAGAGGAGGACCATACACCTGGTAGCTCTCCTGGCTGTTCCAGCTCTTGTGGGACAAGCCATGAGTCCTGATCTGAGAGACTGGGCCCTGTCGGCTGGTCAGCCTGTTACGATGTTGCCTTGTTACTGGCTTGGTGTTGCTTTTCCTGGATTCATAGGTCTCAAGTGGGGGACTCCATACTGCCGGCCCTGGCAGGAAGTGAAAGCTCACATCCAGAATATCTTTAATAGTGCTGTCAGGAGCAGGTTTAAAATGAGAATCCCCACACACCTCCAATAAAAAGGAGCAAACATAAAACTTCTCATGGCCCAGGGACCACTTTCCAGGCTGACCCCCAAAGCAGGCCAAACTGAAGTTCTATGTAGCTATCACACCGGACCTACTATGGCTTGTGGTTCTCTGTGATCTGTGACTCCTCCTCACCAAGGCACCTCCCCTAGGCCTGGCTGACTGGCAAGCCTCCTCCAGGCCTCATGTATAGAGGGTTCAGCCCCAACCTGACATTCTGCAGACAATGAGGCAGAGGCCCTAGGGTCTAAAATGAGTCGCGTCCAGGACTTGCTGCCTGCCTCTGGATCTCATCCACAGGGTGCCTGCCTGGCCTATTCCATCTTAAGAAAAGAGGGCAGCTCCCAGGAGGCCCATCTGGGGCCCAAGACACTGGCTGGATCCTCAGTGGGAGCTCTGGACATAGGGCCCTTCTGACCTGAGGTGCCTGGAGAGCCAGAGGCCTGGTGATGATCACACATTGGCAGGCGCAGGTTTTGATGAAGGTATTGTAGAGGAGAGGTTGTGCTCAGGACATGGACAGGAGAAAACCATCACTGGATGATACAGAAGAGGGGAAAGGCTCATTCCAGCCCAGTGCTCAGCAGGGCCACATGAGGGGACATGAGTGTCACCATAAGTTTCTGCTTGCAATGTCCTTCAGCAAATGCTGCCCCTGGTACCCACTATTCACAGAGCAGAGGCCTGAGGCTGGGAGGCCAAAGGCTAGGAGGCCTGGCCTGCCCTGGCCAGTGACTCCCTCCCATGGCTGACTGGCGCTCCCTGCTTCCTCTGGTCTTTCTCTTTCTTTTGCTGCCCAGCTGATCTGCAGAGCAGGGCTCTGTTTGCTTGGAGCTGGAGCCAGATGAGCTCAGAGGCAATGACTCATGTTGCTGACCCCACAGGCATGACTTGGTGTCCCTGACATAGGCAATCCTACTATCCAAGGGCTGGTCAGCCACTCCCCTCTGGCTGTAAACACTGTTTTGTTTGGAGATTTAAAGATAGCATGTCCTGTGTCTAGGACTCTAGGATCCAGGGTGGAGAGATACTGGGATGCTTCCCTCCCCATACCTGAAGGACTCTGAGAGAGGAAACCAACACCTCTTGTCCTGGAGCGGGCACTGGCAAAGGTACCTTCTGCTCCTTTGATTCTGCAGTCCACATGCACAGCCCGGAGGAAAGCTGATCTCACTCCTGTGAGTCCCCAGGTTGGGGCTCTAATTGCTCCAATGCTCAGATGAAGAGGCCGGCCAGTCAGGTCCCACAGGGTGCTGTCTCCCAGCCCAGCACCCACCTGTCCACACTTGACTCTCCCTTGCTCTTACTTCACAGCACAAGGCCAGTGGACAGTGTGTTTCATGCCAGCTCACAGAGGAGGAGCTCAGGGACTGCTCGGAGGCCTAGCTCCCTGCTCCAGGGGGCACAGGGCCCACTGCAGACCCCACCACCGCTGCTTCTGTTGAACTGGGGACTCAGCCCTGATGCTGGTGTGAGCAGGGAGGATCCCACTATGCACTGGGGCTGCAGGGCAAGAGGGCCACAGCTGCCTGAGGGTCCACACTGGCCTGGGAGATGGGAGGATGGAGACAGAGGACTTGAGGTTAAGTGGACCAGTGAACACAAGAAGGGGAAGGTGTCCAGAGTGAATGATGTCATCAACATAGGCAAAACGCTCTGTGCCTCTCCACGAGGTCAGAGCTTACTGAATAACCATGATTCACCGGCTGCACCACCTTCAGCAGACCTCTGAATACCTGTGGGTCACCTGGTGGTCGTGAGCAGGGCACTCACACCTTTTACTCCAATCTTAATTTCCAATATCTAAACAAGTCTCACCACACTTCACACAATGATATAGAAACAGGTCTCAGAAAGACTAAGAAAGGGCCAACGCTCCCCAGAGTCACAGGAGGCCCTGCCAACAGCACAGGCAGAGAGAAGAGAGTGCAGAGTCAGAGTCGCTGTAGGTGGCCAGACAGGACTTTAACAAACCAGTTCTGCAGCAGGGTCAAAGCAGAGCGTCCAGGTGGATGGCAGTTTCAGTCTCAGAGTGTCAGCTCGAGGTGTCAGCTGGGAGACGGCCGTGAGTGGTCTTCACTGGCACTGCTGAGGCCCCATAGGACAGGAAATCGAAGGTTCATCGCTGTGGTGATTCTCCTGGGTGAGGCCCCTGATGAGTGACCAGGTGACGGGGTCAAGGAGCTGCTGTGTCCAGTCTCAGGGTGCTCCTCCTTTAACAGGTCTCAAGGGAGGGGTTCTCATCTGGTGGGGGGATTGATAAGTTCCCATGTCTGGGGTTCCTGACATGATGTGGGATGGCCACATGTCCAGGTGTTCCAGAGTTATTTTTCCAGGGTGGCATGCATAAATTATGCATCAATCTGTGCCTTCTGGTGGTGCCAGGCAGATGGGGGCTGTTTACTTGTACAAACAGGTGTGAAGTCATTCTACCTTGGCACCCATACTCAAAATCAAATAACTCACGGCAAACTAGTGCTTTACAAATGGAATCATTCAGGCAGACACAGCCTGAGAACTGCTGTTCTACACACCATGGAGTGGCTCAGGAGAGGCACGGCCTGAGAACTGCTGTTCTACACACCATGGAGTCACCCAGGGCAAGCACAGCATGAGGACTGCTGTTCCACACATAATGGAGTCATTCAGGGCAGGCGCAGCCTGAAGACTGCTGTTCCACACACCATGGAGTCACTCAGGCAGATACAGCCTGAGAACTGCCGTTCTACACACCATAGAGTTACCTAAGGCAGGAGCAGCCTGAGAACTGCTGTTCTACACACCATGGAGTCACCCAGGGCAGGCACAGCCTGAGAACTGCTGTTCCACACACCGTGGAGTCCCTAGGGCAGGCATAGCCTGAGGACTGCTGTTCTATACACCATGGAATCTCCTAAGGCAGGTGCAGCCTGAGGTCTACTGTTCTACATACCATGGGGTCACTCAGGACAGGCACAGCCTGAGGACTGCTGTCCTGCACACCATGGAGTCACCCAGGAAGGTGCAGCCTGAGAGATGCTGTTCTACACACCAGGTAGTCACCCAGGGTAGGCACAGCCTGAGAGCTGCTGTTTTATACACCATGGAGTTACCCAGGGTAAGTGCAGCCTGAGGACTGCTGTTCCACACACCATGGAGTCACCCAGGGCAGGCACAGCCTGAGGACCACTGTTCCACACAGCATGGAGTCACCCAGGGCAGGCACAGTGTGTTCTACACACTACAGAGTGTGTAGATACTGAGCCCCAAAGAGGCAACACTGACAGGCCCTGGACCCTCACTGTGCAGTGTAGTATCTGGGATGTATACATACACACACCCATCTGCAGACTCTGGTGCACAGATAGACACATGCTATAGTTTTCTGCATTTTTTTTTTTTTTTTTGCCTCTGTGAAATACATACGCATTGGTTTCAGGACCTGGCATGGAGCTCCTAGCCCTCAACCTTCCCTGAGGTTTGGAGCCAGGAGAAGCTTTTGTCTGACAGCCAATTCTTGATGTCCCCAGGGCCTTCATATAGGCTGGTTGCCATTGTGATCTGAAGGTTGACCTCCCAGCCCACCCCAGCTTCCCTGGAGGAGAAGAGCTGGAGGTAGAGCTGGTGGCCGGTGCCCTCATCACCCCTGAGCCTGCACAATGGCACCTCCATGAACACCCAGGACTGAGGGAGATTCCTCGTGGTGAGCATCTGGAGGTAGTTGGAAGGTGGTGTCCCCAGGGCAGCTCTTCAGCACACAGCCCCAGGCCTGGCTCTCACAGGGCCTCTCTGTCTGCAGCTCCATGCACCAGCTGAGGACAGCCACATAGTGGCACAGTCCAGCTGCAGAGAGGAGGGTAGGGTCAGGGCTCAGCACTTTCCTGGCTGACCCTGGGACCCAAGTCAGTCTGTCTGCTGATCTATCCCCACCCAGCCTCCATCCTGCTGGGCTCAAGGAAGGTCCCCATGCAGAGGAGTCCAAGTTGAGGGTAGGCCTGTTTCCCAGTGCAGAGGCTGCAGCTGCCAGAGGAGGGCTGGATGGGAAGCATCTGGAGATGGGCGGTCTCTACCTGGGATGCTGAGCAGTGGTCTGGCCAGTGTCTGGCACCAAATATGGGAGGCACTGTTTCAGGCTTCAAGTCCCGCTCCCTGTTGACTGTACATCTCAGGTCACCATCAATCTCCTCTCACTATAGGTTGTGGCTGGGTGAGGAGATCCCTTCTCTGGAGAGGGTGGCACAGCATCTGACATCCAGCTTGGAGGGGACAAGTCCTGTAGGACAGCTCTGTGTGGCTCCCTCCAGGGGGGACTCCCTGCCCCTGCTCCTGGCCTTTCTTTTTTAAAATTTTTTTTAATATTTATTTTTTAGTTGTAGTTGGACACAGTACCTTTATTTATTTTTATGTGGTGCTGAGGATCAAACTCAGGGCCTCGCACATGCTAGGCAAATGGTCTACCATTTGGTCTACCATTGAGCCACAACCCCAGCCCTGCACTCCTGCCCTTTCTGCTCCTCACTCTCATCCGGACAACACCAACTTCCTTTCCTGCTCTCAGAAGTGTATCTTCTCCCACTCCACTTGGTGCTGGCTATCTTCTACCTCTCACTACCCTGATGTTCCTCCATGGCTCTTCTGAGCCTCTCAGGGACCTGTTGCCCCCAGGGCTGAGCCCCCTCCCCATCCCCATCCCCAGAGTAGCTTCCCCAGCCCAGCCTTTGGGATTTAAGCATGCCTGACATGGCCCTCCATTGCCCCAGCCCGGGAAGGTCCTCTGCATCCTCCACAACCACCTTAAGCTGAGGACACCAATCCCTGTACAACTCTGACTCCTCACATTATCTTAGCTTCTAGAGTTTCTTCCCTAGCCATTCGTATACTTCTTCCAAACAGCACTTGACATGGCTAAGCCTCTGGGCTGCCCCACTGGGGCTCAGCCTTTCCTTCTCAGGTCAGCCCTCAGCCTGGTTCAGGCAGTCCCCTGGCCACTCAGACCTGGCTGATCATACCCTCACATCCATCCAGACAGAGGCCCTTTGAGCTGCAGCATCTCTGAGTCCCTGGGCCTGCCTAGAACTGGACCTTCAGCTGCCTCCTCCATGGGGAGGTGAAACAGAGTTTTGAGGTTAATCTGGATTCACTGCTCCTACTGGCAGGTGGTGTCTGCACACGCTGCAGGTCCCTGCAGCAAAGAAATGTTGCTGGAGCCATAGCGAGTGGGAATGACACATGGCATTTTTGCCAGAATGGAGTGGTTGAGAGGTGACGCCAGCAAGCCATTGAGATGATGATGGTTATGTTAAGCTGTGTATTCAATTGTATATTAGACCCCTGCTGTCCATCTCAGGCACCGGCTACAGTTCTCCTCGGGGATTCCTGGGGAGTTCCTGTTGGTTGGGGAAGTGCCAGAGGAGGGATTTTCTGGTTGGTGTGTGGTGTGTCCCGGGAGAAGGCCGCGTGCATGGTGTTTGCAGGAGTTCGGAAATAAAATTTGTTCCTGCTTGAGTGGCTCGTGATTTGTGCCCAGCCAGACTGCAGCAAAATGTCACAGCTCTTAATGGTAGGACAGCCCGGGCAGTGGTGCAGCAGACCCCAGCAACTCACTGTCAGTTTCTTCTTCTTTCTGGTTGCTTGTCTAGTGAATTCAGAGACTGAAACCCACAGAATGAGATGAGTGCGTGTAAGAGTTATGAAGAGTAGAAATGGAAACAGAACCCTTGCATTGCCAGAGAGAAGTCAATAGCAGATTTTCTCCATCTGAGTATGCTGGCGTTCAGACAGCACCTGGTTCACTGCTATTTACCCCAATTTATGCTAATTAAGGTTTGGAAATGTACTAATGCTATTGGTCCAAATTTATGGTGATTAGGGTTTGGAAATGTACTAAGGCTACAATGACACCACATTCCTGACTTCCATTCGAGCTCTGCCCACTTCCATTCCTCACTGCAGGTCAGGAGGCGAAGGTTGAGTCCTGGGATGGGGCTGCAGTGCTGCATGCAGCAGGTGTCTGTACCGTGCCCAGGCCTGACTGTAACCATGTAGCAGGTCCCATGTGCCACAAGCTGTACTTGCTGCCCACACTCAGACCCACCTGGGCTGCCACTCAACTACTCTGCTGCTGTTTCTCAACAGGGATCAGTGGCCACAGCTGCACGGTTTGGTGGCTGAGAAGCTGTGCCCAAGGAGTGAGCACCCTGGATTCCACCCTGGGAACCTCGCCTGAGACCTGCAGCTTCAGCCCCAGCACAATGACACCACATTCCTGCACAAGAACCTCCCTTGTCTCCCAGCTACCTGCAGATACCATTCACATCTCCAAGTGACACTAATGGCTCTCCAGATTCTGTCTGTAAAATATGGTTTCTATTTGTAAACAAATTGTGCTCAAATATATTCTAAAGTGATCAAAAGAGAACTTGACCCTCTGGAGGACAAGGCAGAGGTGAGGTCCCCCTTCCCAGGCAGGCCATGCAGCCATGGCACCATCTGTTCCTGCAAGCTCACTGGGCCAGCCTCTGAGGGGCCCTTATCAGCAGGTGCTCCCTCCAGAGCCCCTCAGAGGCTGAGCCAGTGAGTTTCACACCCAAATCCTGCCCTCGATGAGTTGAGCCACTTCTGAAGGCCACAGGGACAAAGGAGGGGCAGCCAGCACTGTCACCTCAGCTGGTATTGCTATAATCCTTCCCATGCATGCTGCACCAGGCCCACTGATGAAACCTGTACCCCAGCTACAAGCCGGGCCCCGCAGGTCCCACAGTGCTCAGAGCAGCAATCATGTCAACTTGCTTCAAATCAGACCCTGAGCTCTGCTGGTTGGGGACACCCTATAAGTGGAATCATTGAAAAGCACCACCAGTGAAGCTCCTATTCAAATAACCTACTGGAGCCTCTGAGGCAAGGGACACTTTGTCTGGGCCTGGTGCAGCATACATGGGAAGAATTATAGCAATACCAGCTGAGGTGACAGCGCTGGCTGCCCCTCCTTTGTTCCTGTGGCCTGCAGAAGTGGCTCATCTCATGGACGGCAGGATTCAAGTGTGAAGGATGAAATTTGCCCTGACATCAGACGTGCAGCCTGGACACATCCATGTGCCTGAGAGAGATGCCCAGTCCTCAAGGACAGGAGATGGGAGGCCAGTCCTCTACCCCCAGAGCCCAAACACCACAGAGACATACAGAGGCACACACAGCTACACACAGGCTCACACATAGCCACATACACAGGTATACACACAGACACACACAGGTGCACTCACACAGCCGCACACACAGACACACACACAGGCACACATACACAGTTGCATACACAGCCACACATACAGGCACACACACAGACACACACATGTGCACCCACACAGCTGCACACACAGACACACACAAGACACGCACACACAGCCATATACAGCCATCCACAGACATACACGCAGGTGCACACACAGACACACACAGCGCCACACACACAGGCGCACACACATACACACACCCAGCTACCACACAGCCATACATGGGTATGCACACAGACATACACAGAGGTGTACACACAGACACCCACACAGAGACCCACACACAGGCACACACACAGCCACACAGTTGCACAGGTGCACACACAGGTGCACACACAGCCACACAGTTTCACAGGCACACACACAGCCACACACACAGGCACACACACAGCCACACACACAGGTGCTCACATAGCTACCACACAGCACACATACAGGTGCACAAACAGACACACACATGTGCACACACAGCTACCACACAGCAACACACACAGGCTCACACAGAGCCACACACACAGATGCACACACAGGCACACACACAGCTTCCACACAGCCACACGCACAGCTGTACACACAGGCGCAGCTCTCCTACCAGGCCCTATGTGGGCTAAGTAGATACCCTGTACCAGGGTGGGTCCACCCTGCCGGGTCATCTGCTGGTCAGGAATGGTTCTAGGTCTGTGACATGCAAGCTTTTTGTTCCTGTGTGCCCCAAGATTTTTTTTTTAATAAAATTAATTACCTTCACATATTTTTGAGCTGACAGCTAAAATTCCTCATGAAGATTTGAATTGTCGCAGAGAATTCTCAACATGTTGTAAATGTTGGTGGTTTAAATTAAAGCCCACGTCATTCTTTCAGATGAGCTCATGGGTCTGACGACCACAGCGGCCACCCACTTCTGCTTCCCCCAGAAGCAGCTGGATGTTTTACAACTCTCTGATCTCCTTTCTCTCTGAATAGCTATTCCCATTTCGTTTATCCCCACAGAATTGTGTTCTGATTCTAAATATATGACCTTTGTTGATCATTCTCAGTTCTCTATCAAATATGTATGAATTGAAATTTTTTTAATATTCTGGTGACCATAAAGCTTAATTATCAAACTTCATTCTTTTCTTGCTTGCATTTCTATTACAACTGACCAAAGTAATGCTTTATTGCACATTTTGAAAAGTGTAAATTAAAGGTGAAACTAAAATTTAAGTATGCCTTTTCTTTAATAAAAGGAAAAACTAAACATTCTATACAAGTATAAGAAGGGGGTTTGTGGTTGATCCTTGTTAGAATGAAACAGGGTCCAGCATTGAATTTCTTTCTATTTTTCCCCCTTATACAAATAAAGAGTAGCAACATTAGTCATAAAAGGGATTGGCAAGAAAGGAGTCACAGATTCTCTCCAATACCTTGAGATGTTCCTGAATTACATAAAATTTATAAAATAAATTAACATCAAAAATATGTCAAGCCAGGCTTGTGACCACATCTATAACCCCAGCAACTCAGGAGGCTGAGACAGGAGGCTGGCAAGTTCAATACCAGCCTGGGCAACTTAGCAAGACTGTCTCAAAATAAAATAAAAAGGGCTGGGCACAACTCAGGGATAAGGTACCCAAGAATTCAGTCCTCAGTGTCAAAAAAAAAATTCTTTTTCAATGTTCTTTAATCCTACAGGATAAGATCCTTCTTCGATTGTAAGGGAATCGATTGAGGGAAAGGAGCCTGCCACTCTCACCCAGCCTTTATGTGGCCTCCTGGCACTCAGGAGGCTGGGCAGTTTGGGGAAGGACTGCTCTGTATGGGAGGAGGAAGGAGAGCCCCTCCTCCAGCCCATTTCAGGCCCCACTATCTTCCAAGAATCCTCAGGAAACCGGCATCCTGAACAGATCCACTTGACATGCCTCAGAAAGGCTTATTTTCCCAGTAATATGTGTCCTGGCGTTCAGAGATTGCTGTGGGAGATGCTCCTTTAACATGAATGGGGACAGAAAATAAGGTTCAAAGCCCAAGACCAGTAAGCTCGCCATCTCCTGCCTTGACGCCATGTGCTTCTTAAAGCAATAAAAATAATAACTACTCTGCACTCAGCAGACACATGGCTGTGCAGAACACTATGTCCTGATCTGGGCGGCCTCATGCTGAGCACAGATGAGTTCCGAGTGTGAGTAGCCTCGTGCCCGGTGAAGCAGACAAAGTGTGCAGACTGGCGCCAATGTACCCTCATCTGCGTCCTCAGGCCAGCAAGAAAGCGCTCACAGAACTGCCTCAGGAAACAGTGCGTTCACTCCCAGGGAGAAGGCAAGAAATGTGCATCGTTCCTGAGATCATCAGCGGTGAGCCATGGCAAACCGACTTGTAATGCTGTGTTCAGCCATCCCAGGAGACCCTCTGGAGGTCAGGCTGAGGCTTGCCATGTGGACTGTCCCACCCTGGTGTGGCTGTACTCCTGCAGCTGCCCTGCAGGCATGAGTTCCCAGCTTGGTGCTATCTAGAGGAAGATAGAGAAACCACTGGGAGGAGGACTTGTGCCAAAAATCCAACACACCATAACTTGAGAATAAGGGTCAGGCTTCTGTGACAACCTCCTGAGGTCCCCCTGGGGCAGCCCCACCTGAGGACCACACCCCAGGCCCCACCCTTAAAGACCCAATGCCCAATACCAGCACCTGGGACCAATGTCCAGCATGGGATTCTGTGGGCATGGAGCCAGGGGCAGTGCTTGGCTCTGGCCAGCTGTGTGTGGGAGCCATCCTAAGGGGCAAGATGTTCATGGGGCACCTCTCTGTGGTTCTGATTTGCATCTCCTGATCACTGCTGTTGTGGACTATCTCTCCACGTGTCATTGCATTTTTTCTTTGACCTGTTGGCATTTACACTGTTGTTTATTTGCAACAAATTTGTGCATTTTCCAATTTTGCTCTTGTTTCTTGATTTTAACTACATCCCAATGTGGCCAGAGAGGATTGTCTATGGCATCCTCTGGGACTTCAGAGTGACTGACAGACATGATCCCGGAGGTGCCCTAGGGCTAGAGAAGCAGGTTCCTGGGGCACTGCTGTGTGTTGTGCTGTTCCCATCCTCCGCCTTCTTGCCTGGCTGCTCCTTCAATCACCCAGAGCGCAACAATAAACCCCACAGTGACTGTGGGGCTCTTCTCCTTCAGCGGCCAGGCCGGCTCCACTCACCCAGATGGTGTTTTCAGAGGCACGCGATGGCTCTTGTGCCTCTCACTGTGTCAACAAGATGTCCTGGCTTTCCCCTGGGATTCTCTTTAACATCATTGGGCTTCACACTTCATTTGACTTTACATCTATCTTATCCTCTCTGCTGTCTTCTCATTTCAAGGAACATGTAGCTCTAACCTCGTGCTTTCTGTCTGTGGACCTAAAGTGAGGCTCCTGTGGACGGCACCTCACTGATTCCGCTCTTTCTACCCTGCTTGTCAATCTCTGTCTTTGATTGGGGAGTTTAATCCATTTACATTTGAAGTAGCCTCATAAGAAGGACAGACTTCTGTCACGTCTGCTATTTGCCTTGCAGATTTCCCATCTCTCGTCTCTGCACTATAGTCTGCTGTGGTGCCGACTATTTGTAACAGAAAGGCTTTAATTCCCTTCTCATTTCCATTTGTGTCTGTTCTATGCTATTTTTTGTGGTTACCATGGGGATTACATTTAACGTCCTGCAGTGTGAATTCACACCGGCTTAACTTCAATAACATAAAAAGCTCAGCTCCTGTGTACTTCCAACCACCCCTGTTCTGTCACCAGTGCCACAAAATTATAGCTTTATGCACTGTATATCCCCAAACAGGCCAATACTAGTTTTCAGACACTAGTCTCTTAAATCTTGTGGAAAACAGAACCGGCTTTAGGAAGGTCTGTCTTCCTCATGCAGCTGCAGTTACTACCCAGCATGTGTCTGACTTGAAGGGCAGCCCAGCCTCAAAGCCCCTCACCCCTCACCACTGGAGGGCCAGCAAGGTAGCTGCAGGGCCCCTGGCTGTGAAAGACCACAAGGCGGTGTCCAGGTCTGGCCACGCCTGGGAGGTCAGGAGCAGCCCTGAATGAAGCAGGACTAAAATATGGAAGATGAGGAAAGTTACTATACAGGGGATAAGACAGGGCTGGGAGGGGCAGAGAAAGTTCCAGAAGGAATGAAGAATTTGTTCAAAGGTCCTGGGGATGGAAAAAGTGAGCCCTGAAAAGAAGCAGTGTGGGAAACAGACTCAAGAGGCCGCAGGTCTATCAGGCTCAAGAAGGTATCGCCTGCTCCTGGACAGAAGGTAAGTCTCCCTGCTGCAGAGGAGGACCACAGTCAGCAGGAGCCAGGTCCACGGTGGGCTGACAGCACTGGGGACAGGACAAGCCCCTAGTTGCCACTGTAGGGCTGGCTCGAGCTGAGGTGGCCCACCTAGGCACGACTGCATCTTCAGCTGGGGCACTCCCCTCCCCAGAAGACACCGGACCTCACTGCCTGGGAGCCCAGATGCAGACTCAGGTCAGAGACTGACCTGGAGGAAGGGACATTTAGAAAGAGTTGTGCTGGACAGGATTCCAGGGCCCAAGGAGGCTTGGTACCTGCCCTGGCACCATGGCCAGGCATGAAGTTTGGCTGGGCTGCACAGGAGTCTTCCATGAGAAACAGGAAGGGGCACAGGATCTCAGCTGACTGTATTCCAACTACATTCCAGATGTTTGAATCCTTATCAATGACTTAAAAACAAAGCTGGAGTTCAAGTATTGAGATAAAACCAAACCAAACTCCTACATGCTCCACAGAGGTAAGTTGGTAAGAGGCTGAGCTCAGACCTAGTTGTCTTAAGAATTGACAACTGCAACTGCTGATGTTATTTGGTATATTTAACATAAAATTATACAAACCTTGAACAGAAAGGCCGACGGGTTATGTGGTCCACATCACGGGTTCACATGTGTGGTTGTTATCAGAGTGTCTTTCGAGCAGCACAGGCTGAACTGGTTTCTGCACAAAGTGCCAGACCTCTGCAGGCTCTTTTGATCCAGGAGCAGCCCTAAATGAAGCAGGACTAAAATATGAAAGATGAGGAAAGTTACTATGCAGGAGACAGGACAGGGCTGCCTATATACAGGGGACAGACAACACTACCTCCTGCGGGGATCACTGTAATCTGCATGTGGCTTTACAAGGTACAAAGTACTCTGGCACTCCTGCCCTGTGGTCTTTACCAAAACCCTGAGGAGGAGGCGTGGCCCACGAGGGTCACACAGTCACTGAAAGCCCAGTGGGTTAGCTGCAGATTCCAGGCGGTTCTGCTTGAGCACAGCCTGCCTGCCCAGCCCCACCCAGACCAGGGACACCAGGGGCCTCACTGGAATCTGGACACACAGGACCCCCAGGATTTCTGTGGAGAGGAGCTCGTGTGGTCAGGCACTAAGAGAGCTGCTGTGGGCTGGACAAGGTCAGGACTTACAGCAGGGTCACCTGGAAGCAAGACCACTTGGAGTTGGAGTCAAGCATTTGAAACTTCCGAATTTGAGTTAAACCCATAGTTTCTTTTATTGGATGGGGGGAGGTTGTACCAGGGATTGTGCTCACAGGCACTCGGACCACTGAGCCACATCCCCAGCCCTACTTTGTATTTTATTTAGAGACAGGGTCTCACTGAGTTGCTTTGCATCTCATGGTTGCTGAGGCTGGCTTTGAACTTGCAATCCTCCTACCACAGCCTCCCAAGCATGTAGTTTCTTTAGGAAGAGTAATGTGGGTGATTCCCTGCTGGAGTTCTATCTACCAGGTGGGTGTGGTGGGCAGGTGGAGGGATAGGCAAATGGTGCCAGAGGCCCAGAAGGCAGCAGGGGCTGCAGGCAGGTGGGCAGGCCCCGGTAGTGGCTCCATCTCACCTTCCACATCCTTCCTCCAAACCTTCCATCCCTAAAGAGCCCATGTCAGGCTGCTAGAGTCACGGCAGGCCCAATCCTCCCAGCTCCCACCACTGCCAGGCTGTCTCCTGGGTCCAGGTACCTGGGAGAAGTCACAAGGATGGGGGTGAGTCCATGGGAGAGAGGGGTTGGAGGTCTCTGGCTCAGGCAAAGTGACGTCCCAGCACTGGCAGCAGCTTTGCTCCATGCCCACTGCAGGAGGAGCATTTCCTGAGGAGCAGGAAGGAGACAGGCCTTGCCTTCCTTGCCCTGTTTCCTTCAGTGATCCTGTGTCTCCACATAAGAAATTGGAGAGCAAACCCTTTTCTGTGGCTTTGTAAAGTCAAAGTGCATGTTAAAATGCCCTGCAAACTACAACCTGTTAAAGAAATGGTGTTTTCTCAGTTAAATGCTTGAAATTTAAGTGTAGTGTTTATGTACATTTAAATGTTTCATGTTTGGAAAAAGGAGGACAAAGTCATCATGGAGGCTCACCAAGCAAAGGACCTGTGCTGAGGTCCTGGTTCACAAGTGTTTAAACCAAGGCCAACAGGTGCCACATGATCGAGATGCGGCAGAGAATGGAGACGAGAAGACCACCTGAAGGTTCATGCAGATTCTGCCCTGATTATTCTGAAATGAACAGAGGGATATCTTCATTCCCTTATATTCTAAAACCAATGCTGTGTCAGTCTTCCTGGAGTTACTGGACTTTTCAAGAAATAGCCATATGAATTGAGTGGAAAGCAGGCTGTGCCTGCTCTGGGTGATTCCATGGTGTATAGAACAGCAGTTCTCAGGCTTTGCCTGCTCTGAGTGACTCCATGATGTGCAGAACAGCAGCTCTCAGGCTGCGCCTGCTCTAGTGGCTCCATGGTGTATAGAACAGCGGTTCTCAGGATTTGCCTGCCCTGAGTGACTCCATGGTGTGTAGAACAGCAGTCCTCAGGCTGTGCCTGCCCTAGTGACTCTATGGTGTATAGAACAGCAGTTCTCAGGCTGTGCCTGCCCTAGTGACTCCATGATGTGTGGAACAGCAGTCCTCAGGCTGTGCCTGCCCTAGTGACTCCATGGTGTGTGAAATAGCAGTCCTCAGGCTGTGCCTGCCCTAGTGACTCCATGGTGTGTGGAATAGCAGTTCTCAGGCTACGCCTGCCCCAAGTGACTCCATGATATATAGAACAGCAGTCCTCAGGCTGAGCCTGCCCTGAGTGACTCCATGGTGTGTAGAACAGCAATTCTCAGGCTGCCCCTGCCCTGAGTGATTTCATGGTGTTTAGAACAGCAGCTTTCAGGCTGTGCCTTCCCTGATTTACCCCATGCTCTTAAAACAGCAATCCTCAGGCAGTGTTTGCCCTGGGTGATTCCATGATGTTTAGGAGAGTAATTCCCCACTCTACCTGCCTTGAATGACTCCATGGCATACAGAACACAGTGTTCAGGCTGTGCCTGCCCTGGGTGACTCCATGGTATGTAGAACAGCACTATTCAGGTTATTCTTGCCCTGAGTGACCTCATGGTGTATAGAACATCAACTCTAGGGCTGTGTCTGCCCTGAGTGACTTCATGGTGTGTAGAACAGCAGTTCTCATGCTGCCCCTGCCATGCGGACACCGTGATGCATAGAATAGCAGTTCTCAGGGGGCTGGGGTTGTGGCTCAGCAGTAGAGCGCTTGCATCGCATGTTCAAGACCCTGGCTTAGATCCTCAGCACCACATAAAAATAAATAAGTGAAATAAAGGTATTGTGTCCAATTACAACTAAAAAATAAATACATAAAAAAGAAAAGCAGTTTTCATACTGTGCCTGCCTTGAGCAACTCCATGGTGTACAGAACAGCAATTCCCAGGCTGCACCTGCCCTGAGTGTGTCCATGATATATAGAACTGTGTCTAAACTGGCTGTGTCTAAACTGGAATGACTCCTGGTATATAGAACTGCAGTTCTCAGTCTTGACTGACTTCATGGCTTTTAGGACAGCAGTTCTCAGACTGTGCCTGCCCTGAGTGACTCCATGGTGTACAGAACTTCCGTTTCCAGGCTGTGCCCGTCCTATCTCCATGGTATAAGAACAGTAGTTCTAGGCTCTGTGTGCCCTGAATCACTCTTTTTTGGCCCAAATGCCAAGATAGAAGGGCTGATTATACAAGTGAACAACCCCCATCTTTCCAGGACCACCATAAGCCCAAATTGATAAATAATTTACACATGCCCACTTATCAAAGTAAACCAGGACACATGGACAATCCCAAATCTTATCAGGAACACCAGACATGGAAGCTTATCAAGCTCAGCAGACAGAACCTGCTTTCATAAGGCCCATGAAAGGAGGAGCCCCATGAGGCTGGACCTGGCAGTACCAAGACCCCATCATCTGGTCACTTGTCATAATCCTTGCCCAGGAAAATCTCTACAGCAACACACCTCCAGATCTCTCTCCTCAGGCTTCAGCACAGCACAGCTTCTCCTGCCTGTGATGGCCACGTATATCCAATCCAGCTGACATTCTGAAACTATAGCTGCTGTCTATCAGGACCCTCTGCTTTGATAGCTCTGCAGAACTGGTTTGTTGAATACTTATCTGGCCTCCTACAGCGACTCTGAACCTGTGCACTCTTACCTCTCTGCCTGTGCCCTTGGCTTAGCATCCTGTACCTCTACAGCCGCCTTAACTCTTCTCAGCCTTTCTGTGACACACATGTTAAGGGTGACGTGTGACTTGAGTGTTACAGATATTAGATATTAAGACTGGAATAAAAAGAACCTGTCACTGCCCTACTTATGACCCCAGGTGGCCCACAGGTGTTCAGTGATCTGCTGCTGCCGCCTGTGAATTCATTGTCCTTTAATGAATTTTGATGGTATGGAGAGAAAGAGGTGGTGCCTGTGTTTAAGGCACAGCTCACTGTGACCCTGCAGAATTAAGAGCTGAGAATGTGAGGAGGTGGAGCCAGAGCTGAGCTTGGGTAGGGTGAAGAGGGACTGTGATGGAGAGACCCCAGCTGCAGTGTGTCCTTGAGCTTGACACAGAACACCAGTCAGAGCACGTGGGCAAGGACTCTGAATGCCCTGAGGACCCCACTGACCCATGGACGGTCCCTGCTGCTCTGTGAAGTTGAAGCTTCTCAGCAAGTTGTTCTCAGCCTCAACACCTGGTCTGGCCCTGACCATGTTGCCCCTCTCCCCCCAACACACACAGCCTGGCTTTCCTCTTCCTACATGAGCTCACTGCCGGCCATTGGCTCCTCCACAGGAGCCCTGCATTGCCCCCAGCCCGGCCATCCACAGGGATCCCCGGGCCTGCCCGACCACAGCACCTGGAAGGCTCTATGGGGTTTTGCTGTCATTTCTAATGTGTGTGCTCTGCTGCCCCATCAAACTCCATCTTTTTTGAAGGCAGAACTTTTTTATTTAATTTTATGTCATCTATGGGACTAGTTCTGTTTCCTGCATAGAACAGTTCCATCAAATAGCAAGTAAGCAAGTAAGCAGATGTTGTTCTCAAATCAATAATGTCCGCATTTGAGTCCGTTGTCCAAGTATAAAGGGCATCTCAGGGGCACACTCGGCCTGCCTATACGTGGCAGCTCCCCTGCCCCTTCCTGGAATCCAGGGATGACTGCAAGGAGGACCTCAGGAGGACCGTGGGGAGCAGCTCAGACTTTCCCATTTAGAAGATGCCCGGGTCCTGCAGACAAGGTAGATGCCCGTGTGAGGGCACCTCCTCTGCCCTGTGGCTATGATCCTGTGTGCTGCGTTCCCTCAGCTTTGTAAACCCTTCACTCTAGATGTGAGGACCTGGAGGAAAGGAAGGAAGAGCCAGGGCCCTGGCCACACAGGGAGGCTGATCTTTCAGCCCCTGGCAGCAGCCCTGAGCACAGGAAACAGGCCAGTGACCCTGTCCCTAACCCCAGAAAAGCAGGTCTCTGAGAATGTTCCTTCAGGCCAAAAAAGTAAGCAGCCCGGACTGACTTCCCAGCAAGGCCAAGGCTCTGTAAGTTCCAAGTAAAGGCCCAGAGAACCCTGCAGAACACCCTCATCCCAAGGGGGACCATCAAGGAGGAGAGAGACAGTGGCCTCCTTCTCTGCAGGATCAGGAGAGCACGGGCATCCTGAGAACAGCTGATCTTGGGGAAGCAGGACAACCTTATGACCTCCGAGGACAGAGACCTGGTGCTTAGGACAGCTGTGTCACGCAGAGCTCTGGGGCTGGCTCCCAGCCCAGCACCTCAGGAGATAACTGTCATGAGCAAGCTGTGCCATTAACGTGGACCAAGCAAATCTGTCTTTCCACAGTCAGAATGCATGGAATGACCCAGAGTTCCCAGGCTACAACACCGTCTACGGTGGCCATTCACCATGTTCTTGTGGGTCTCCTCGTAGTCAGAGGCCCAAAACACAAGTTCCTTTATTCCTTCCGATCTCTATTCCTAACATCTACAGTACTCCCCATGTCACACTTTACACAATGACATATGTAGATCACAGAGAGACTGAGAAAAGGACAGGTGGCTGCAGGGTACAGGAGCTGAGGCAAGAGCACAAGCAGAGAGAAACAAGAGAAGGGGCAGAGTCACTGTACGTGGTCAGATGAGGGTTTGCACAAGCCAGTTCCACAGAGTTGTCAGGGCAGAGGGTCTGAGGAGGTGTCAGCTTGACATGTAGCTAGGAGCGGCTGTGCAGTTCTCATGGCCATGTGGTGAACAGGTTCCACCTGACGGGTGGAGGCAACCTGTGCCTGATGGACAGGTCACTACAGAGCTGCCTTGGAGGGTTCTAGACAGCAGAAGGCCCTGTGCCTTTGGGTGATCCTCACATGCAGATGGACACGGGGCTGGGCTATCCCGGCTTCCTCTTCTGTGTGCCAGGGGACACCTCACTGACAGGCAGCCTCCTGGGCCCCACCCCAGGGTTTAGACTTGGTGGTCTATTTCTGACCCTAAGAGTCAGCCAGAGTCCTGCCACACAGGTCTGCTGTGCTGTTTTACCCAGAGCAGTCCAGGGATCCCATGCTGATGTGTTTTTCTTGAAGAAAAACAGGCCAGGTGAACAGCACCACAGCACAGACAAGATGAAGGCCACATATCCCAGGGTGCTGCCGAAGGAGAGTCAGGGGCTGGGGAGCCCCCAGGTCAGCCAGGCTGGGCCTAGGTGTTGTCAGGGGAATCCCAAAGCTTTGCAAGTGCTAGCTCAACCACGTTGACCCCATGCAGGCGCAGCTGTAGGTACAGTGCTTCTCATCGTTGGAGCGCATGTGGGTTCATCTTCTCCAGTGCCACCATGTACCAGAGACACTCTGGTCTCACTTGGGGATTGGGAAGGCTTCAGGAGAATGACTGAGTCTGTCAACAGTCTTGCCCGGCTGAGGCAGGGGTCTCCGTCTTCTTCATTTCACTTCTCAAGCAAGCCTGCTTAAAAAAGATTCTGTGAACTCAGAAAGACTTGGAAGGGGAAATGGGGGTGTAGAGGGTGTGGGGGACAGAGACAGACCTGACCTGAGGGCAGAAGGTAGACCTCCATGCATTTGTTGAAGAAGGACCCTGGCAGCTTCCCAGCGTCCTGACAGACGGGCAGGTCCAGGTCCTGAGGGGTTAGGAGCTTGTAGAACTGGGGGCCTCAGGAAGATTACATGGTTACCAAGTTGCAAGGGTCTCAGTGAGGCCTTGGAACATGCCCATGTCAGTGAGGGGGTCTGCAGGCTGAACCTCCCGGGGACCCTCTGCTGGCAGGACCCTCAATGGCAGTGGGGTGAGTTCTGGCCTGTGTTGAGGGACCAGCTGCTGCAGGTGCAGGAAGAGGCAGCCCAGCCTGAAGATAGGAACAAGGAGTCTGGAAAGGCACACAGAGCAGCACGGCACCCACGAGTCACCCGCATAGGCACAGTGGAGTCCAAGCCAGCACAGGGAGCGGACAGGCTAACAGCCAGGAGGCCTTCTACCCTGCCCCCATCCACTGACCCCCAGGACACCCGCAGCTGATGTGCCTCTCAGACACCCCGGCCCCTGCAGACCCTTAAGCCTATTCACTTCTTGTTCCAGTGACTTGGGGGACTTCCCAACTACAGTTTTGATCTACTTGGACCCCAGATTGCTGATGCTGCAAGAATAGCAGGAGGGTCTGGGTGGTGGGTCCAAGGCTTCCTCAAGCTGAAGTCTCCCTCCAGTTCTTGCACAGCACGATTCACTTTTTAAAAGTCAAAATGAAAGACTTTTCCTGATATCTTTAAGAACTAATATGACCAAATTTTCTGAAATTTCCCTTTGCAGGGAAACTAGGCTCAGGGTAGGAGGGATTCAGAATCATAAGGGAGGCGACCGTTCTTGCTGGGTGGATAACACCCACTTGGCAGATGCCACTCAGCCCCAACAGGAAGGCCATGCACACACGGCAGCACTGTGGGTGAACATGAGGACAGTAGCTATAGGGATAGGCAGCCTGGAAGGACAGATGGACTGGCTCCACTCGCCTGAGGGCCCTGGAGAGTGGCAGCTGTCAGAACAGGGTGGGGGACTCCTGAGTTGGCCAAGGTTGCAGTTTCCACCTGGGAAGATGAGCACACTCTCCAGGTGGAGGTGGTGGTGGCTGAGCCATACAGGTGCACCTAACAGCACAGCCCTGGCCACTGCAGTACGAAGCTGTTGAGCCTTGGGCTTTGTATATTTTGCCACAATTTTTAAAACTGCAAGAGATGTTTGCAGCTATGATTCCAAATTGAAAGACTTTCCAAACGTACTTTCCTGAAGGCTGAGACCTTTCCAAATAAAACATCCTCAAACATGAAACAGTTCTGAGACATGTACTCTATCTGGTTTGAGGACATGAAAATGTGGCAAGCCTCATTTAAAATGATTAAGAAGTCCTACCATCCTGAAGCAGCCAGTCGGAGGCTGCATTCCACTCCAATGACAGGCAGGCCAGCTGCCAGGCTTTCAAGAGACCTTGCCTCCTGTTGGTGTCTGGTGACAGTCCGGCCATGTAGCCTGCCAGGACAGCTCTTCCTTTCCCAAGGCCCAGCTATAAGCCTAGGTGAGGGTCCTGGGCCACCTCTAGCCCCCTGAGGCAGAGCAGCTGACGAGACGGGGTGCCTGCCCCTGGGGGCTTGGCACACAGGGTGTTAACAGTGTCTGGCCCCCCACTTCACCCCTCCAAGAGCAGCCTCAGAAAGACAGGCAGCTGACTGGATGGATCGAGATGCCCACACCCACTCTGGAGGACCTCCCTCCTCTGCCCAGGCTGTAGGAAAACCTGTGCCACCATGAAGTGATAGAGGCAAGGTCTCAGCCAGCTGGGGGCCCAGAGGAGCAGTGAGGTCAGTGGAGGTGACCCTGGGCTGGCCTCGAAAGCAGTAGTGAGAGGAGGTAAAGGCTTGGGGGCACTTCCTCCCCTTAGAATGACTTCTCTCCCGAGTTCCTGATCCCCAGAGGAACAACCCCGCTCTCTGTTCCCACCCTGCTTCTGCATGCCCCAGTTGCCGCAGTCTCTGGCTGGGCACAAATCACGAGTCTCCACACAGCTTGTAGATTCAAACAGCAATTCTTTATTCCCGAACTCACACCGGCCGTCTACAAACACGCTCTGGGGGAATCCACGTTCTCTGCCCAAATCCACTCCGTTCTCTGCCCAAATCCTCTCCTCCCAAATCCACACCGCATGGGCTTCTGTCTCTCAAAAAATACTGTCTGACCCTAAGCACTCAAGAGGAACTCAGCAGCAGGATACGCCCTATTCCAAAAGAGGAACACCCTAATCTCCTATTACTAAACCACCCTATTCTAAAGGGGAAACACCCTACTCTCCTATTATGCTAAACTGCCCTATTCTAAAGGGGGAACACCCTAAACACGGATCCTGCCCTGGTCCTTGAGCAAGGTCACCTTTCAGAAGTCCTTCCACTAGACAGCATGGGAGTAAGCTGGCAAGGAATTTGTCATACCTACTTGGCTGATGGCTCCCAGCATCTCCCCCCTTCTGATTAATTAAACAACAAGTAATGTGGCTTAAGGACCGTGCCTGGTAGGTTGTCCAGTTCAACATATGGCTCTTACCCGTCATTGGAAAACTGACCTTTAGGCGTCAGCCTCCTGTCTTAGGTTGATACCAATGCAACTGGATCATACCCGTCACTGACTACCGGTCCAGCATACAGCCATACTTGTGGATAGGTCTATGCACCAGTGGGGGGGTGAGGTTCTTTGCCTCACCTCTGTTGGCCCCCAAATTTGGCCTTGGTGCCAGTGGGGGAGTGAGGTTAATGTGGCTTAAGGACCGCGCCTGGTAGGTTGTCCAATTCAACATATGGTTCTTACCCGTCATGGGAAAACTGACCTTTAGGCAACTGACCTTTAGGCGTCAGCCTCCTGTCTTAGGTTGATACCATTGCAATTGGATCATACCCGTCACTGACTGCCGGTCCAGCATATAGCCATTGGCCCCCAAATTTAGACCATCACTAGCAGAAGGGAGGAGGATACAGAAATGCCACGACACCAAGCCAATTGACAGTTCCTTTGGAAAAATTGCATCATTGGTGACACCATCAGCAAAGATCACTGGTGACACCATCAGCAAAGATATGCCAGCATTACCACAATTTGCTGCACTAAACGTAGTTACATAGTCCAGGCAAGTTCTGTAAGCAGTTCAAAGGGGAGGAATCTATCAATCTGTCCGTCTCCTCCCAAAGTCCGTTTCCTCCCAAAGTAAGTTGACTCCTTGATTGAGCATACTTGTTGAGTTATATTCATTGGGATGAAGATAGGAATTCTGGCAATGATGCTAAAAAGACATTAACCTGAAAAGAATTATTAAATATAATGAAAAGGAAAGGTGAAAGTAAACAAACAGATCTGTTAACCTACTTAAAAGACAATCCTTAACAGCTGTTTACCTGATTTAAATTAGTAAACAAGCAGATCTGTTAACCACCTTTAAAAAGAATCTTTAACAGCTGTTTACTTAATTTAAATTAAGCCATTTAAATCACGTGAATAAAAAAAAATAATAATAATAATTTGGATCCATTTTCTCATGAGCGCTCCTCATATATGAAATACGCACACACAGACATACAACACAAAACACAAATGTGCAAACAAACGTACAACACATAAGATAATAATAAAGGCCTTGTAGCTTTACCTAGGTGAAATCTCCATTGCAATGTTTAAAAACTCTATAGTCAAAAAAAAATAAAACTGATCAGAAAAACATTAACCTAGGTTTGTGTGAGCTCAAAAAATAAAAATAGAACCTTATGATGTGGGAAAAATGCAATAATAAAATAGATATTGAAAAAAGCATCCTTGTTAATCACTGTTGCAGATGTAAGAATGGCCAAGCTGGAGTTCTGGATATCAGCTGTTATGGATTTGAGTCAAATCATCTTCTTTTCGATTTGTAGAAATTGCTTTAGTTAGTCTTTCTGGAATCCAAATCGGCTGCTGTTCTCCCTGTGGAAACACACAAACAGAGCCCCGACTCCAGACAATCACTGGGTCTGGACCTTTCCATTGTCCTGTTAGAATATCTTTCCAAAGAACTTTAGGCTTATGCACATTTTTTGGATACATATGCCTTTCTGCAGCACTAAGTCCTGATGAATCCAAATTTAAAAAGTTTAGGGTAAAAAGTGTTATTTTAAGTTTATCTTTGGGGGATATATACCCCTTTCCAATTCCCTCTTTTTGTTTTAGTAAGTACGTTTTAATAGTTTGATGAGCTCTTTCAACTATGCCTTGTCCCTGTGGATTGTATGGAATTCCTGTTATATGAGTAATACCAAATGATGAGCAAAATTGTTTAAAAGAGGTAGAGGTATAGCCAGGACCGTTATCAGTTTTTAACTGTTTAGGAACACCCACAGTGGCAAAATTTTGTAAGCAATGAGCTATAACATCTTTAGTTTTTTCTCCGGCATGAAGGGAGCCCATCAAAAATCCGGAAGAAGTATCAACTGTAACATGTAAATATTTTAATTTTCCAAATTCTGGCAAGTGTGTGACGTCCATCTGCCAAATATGGTTAGGTATCAGTCCTCTAGGATTGACTCCAAGATTAACTTGTGGTAAAAAGGTCACACAATTTTGACATTGTTTTATTATATGTCTGGCTTGTTCCTTAGTTATTTTAAAACGCTTTTGTAAAGTATTAGCATTAACATGGAATTTTTTATGAAAATTCATAGCTTCTTCTAGTGTAGAGAAAATATGTATGTCATGTGTAGTTTTATCTGCTAAATCGTTGCCCAAACTAAGGGCTCCAGGCAATCCTGTATGTGCTCTAATATGTCCTATAAAGAATGGATCTTTTCTGTCCCAGATTAGACTTTGTATAGTGGAAAACAAAGAGAAAACAGTAGAAGAAGGGGAAATCCTACCAGCATCTTCAAGAGATACTATAGCATTAACTACATACTGACTATCAGAAAATAAATTAAATACAGAATCTTTAAACATTAAAAAAGCTTGTAATACTGCATTAAGCTCTACCTTTTGAGCTGATTGTTTGGGTACTAAAAATGTAAAAGTTTGATCAGGGGTAACTACTGCTGCTGTACCATTATTTGACCCATCAGTGAATATATTTGGAGCATTCATGATGGGGGTTTTTCTTGTCATTTTTGGAAAAACTACAGGATGCTTAGACCAAAAAGACAACAAAGGATTAGATGGTAAGTGATTATCAAATGAAACATTAGATTTACACATGATTATTGCCCAAGTATTTAACTCATTAGCTAACTCATCAATTTGATCCATAGTATATGGAGTAATAATTTTATTGGGAGAAATTCCAAACACTCCCTTCGCTGCTTTTATTCCTTTGAGTATTAATTGTCCTACAGCCTCAGGATACCTAGTAAGAATAGTGTTAGGAGAATAAGATAAATGTATCCACAATAATGGACCTTCTTGCCAAAATACTCCTGTAGGAATATTTTTTGTTGGTAGTACAATAAATAATAAAGGCAAACTTATATCAATTCTATCCAAATGTATATTTTCCATATATGTTTCAATAATTTTCAATGCCTTTCTTGCTTCAGGAGTTAACATGCGAGGTGAGTTTGGATCTGATGGACCTTTTAGAATATCAAATAAAGGTCCCAACTCTCCTGTTGGTATGCCTAGATAAGGCCTTATCCAATTTATGTCTCCCAATAACTTTTGAAAGTCGTTAAGTGACTTGAGTTGATCTACTCGTATTTGAATTTTTGGTGGACGGACCATGGTTGAGGATAATAGAACTCCTAAATAATTAATTGGAAAATTTAATTGTACTTTATCTATTGCTATCTCTAGATTATAATTTTTTAATAAGTTTGTAAGTGTGGCATAACATTCCAGCAATATGTTTTTATCTTTATGTGCCAATAATACATCATCCATATAGTGAAATATTTGTAGTTCAGGATTTTGATTTCTAAGTGGCTGGATTGCTTTATTAACATATATTTGACACATAGTTGGACTGTTAGCCATCCCTTGAGGGAGTACTTTCCATTCATATCTCTGATCAGGACCTTCATGATTTAATGCAGGGATAGTAAATGCAAAACGTGGACTATCCTCGGGATGAATTGGAATTGAAAAAAAACAATCTTTAATATCTATGGCTAAAACATGCCAGGTTTTTGGCAAAGCAGACAATTGAGGAATCCCTGATTGAGCAGGTCCCATAATAACCATCTCATTATTAATGGCTCTTAAATCTTGCAATAATCTCCATTTACCAGATTTCTTTTTAATGACAAAAATGGGAGTATTATGAGGAGATATGGAAGGTTGTATATGTCCTTCCACTAATTGTTGTTTGACCAGATCATGGGCTACTTGTATCTTTTCTTTAGTCAGGGGCCACTGAGGAACCCACACTGGTCTTTCTGATTTCCAAGTAATTTTGATTGTCTCAGTGGCCCTTTCTGAAAATCCAACCCATGTCTGTCTGTTCCTTGATCTATTTGAATTGGTGCTGCTATACCTTGTCCTTGTTTTCCTAATCTTTTTTCTTTCCTAAAACCTTGTCTAGCCCTAGTAGTGGGCGCATTAGGATTGATGTTATTTGTTAATGTCAAACCTAATTGATCTAGGACATCTCGTCCCCATAAATTTATAGGAAGATGATCCAATACATAGGGCTGTATAGTTCCCTCACAACCTTCAGGATCCTTCCAATCTAATATCATTGCACTTCTATGGGGATTAGTAGCCACTCCTAGGCCTCGAAGCGTTTGAGTGGCTTGTTGTAATGGCCAATGTTTTGGCCATTCCTTACTAGATATGATGCTAAGGTCTGCACCTGTGTCCAGTAGCCCATTAAAGTCGTGTCCTTGAATATTTAGTTTTAACATTGGGCGAGAATCTAAATTTAAAGACAACATAGCCCAATCTACACCTGTGGAGCCTAATCCCCTGGAACCTCTTTCTACACTATGACTAGGAAATTTATTATGTAGGCTGGGTATTATTAACAACTGTGCTATTCTGTCTCCAGGTGAAATTACTGATATACCTCTTGGAGAACTAGCTATAATTTTTATTTCACCTACATAATCGGGATCAATTACCCCGGGACTTATCATAAGTCCTTTTAATGTAGATGAACTACGTCCCAATAATAAGCCTACTGTCCCTTGGGGAAGAGGTCCTTTTATTCCTGTGGGAATGATTTGAATTCCCATCTCTGGAGTTAGTACTGCTCTGGCAGAGGCGCAGATGTCCAACCCTGCGCTCCCTCGGGTTTGTCTGATGAGGGATTTAATGGACAATGTGTCCTGGGCACTACTCTGATGGTGTTGCTGGGTTCCTCCACTGCCCCGTATATTTGTGGTTGTGGGCCCCGGAGCATTGGGCCCGGCTGTCCGTTTTTTGGCAACGGAGCCTGATGCCTTTCTCCACGGTATCGTGGGTAAATACCTGGTCCTTTTCCGTTTTTTGGTAAGGGAGTACCCTCTATGGTAGTTTGAGAACGGCATTCATTAGCCCAATGTCTCCCTCTACGGCATCGTGGGCAAATACCCGGTATTCTATTTCTTTGATACCTAGTTTTGTTAAATCCTCCTCCTATGGGGCAACTCCTTTTAAAATGTCCTGTTTGTTCACAATCATAGCATGTTTTTGGCCTGGTATCTAAAGCCTGTTGTACTGCAGCTGCCAAGACTTGCCCTTGTTCATTAATATCTCTACATAATTTAATATATGTGTTTAAATCTTCATGTCTCCATGGTCTAATAACCTCTCTGCAGCAACGATTTGCTTGGTCATAAGCCAGTTGTTTTATTAATGGCATTGCTTGTTCCGTATCCCCAAAAATTTTGGCAGCCGTTTGAATTAGCCTATCTACAAAGTCAGCGTAAGGTTCATTAGCTCTCTGTATTACCTTAGATAGCTGACCTTGTAAATCTCCATGTCCTTGTAAAGTCTTCCATGCCCTAACTGCGTCTGCAGCAATTTGTGCATATATAGCAGGATCATATTCAATTTGTTGCCGCTGACCCTCATAAGGTCCTTTTCCTAGCAACATTTCTAAATTTCTTTGAGGGTAACCGGCTGCTGCATTTCTCCTAGCTGTCTCTGCACAAAATTCCTCATTGGCAACCTTCCATAACAAATATTGTCCTCCATTTAGCACAGATTTACACATGCTAGCCCAATCTGCTGGCGTCATGTCCAAGTTAGTAATGGACTCGACCATGCTCACCGTGAAGGGAGCTTGGGGACCATAGGTTGTTACAGCCTCCTTTAACTGCTTCACTGTTTTAAAATCTAAAGCACGGTGAATTCGCTGCCCTCCTACCTGTTCAAGTACAGGGCATGCTAATCTTTGAGGTCCTGTCTCAGGATTCCATTTATCAACTACGGGGTTTGAGGGCCACTCAGCTGTCTCTATCGGTGGGGCTGTTGGTTGAATTAAACCCTCTTGTGATAAAACGGAGTTAGTAACAGCCTCCTGTTGTGGCCTTTTTTCTAACAACCCCTTTTCCTTTAAATTTTCTTCCTCTGTCTGACTAGCTGGAGAGACCTTCTCTTTTGCTTGATCTAAAATGTCTTTCACCATATTCTGAACCTCTAACAATTTACTTAACATCTTTTCAGTTTGTTTTAATCTACTATAAAGATAACGCAACCCAATAAGATAACACAAAACAAAACCGAAACTGAATGAAGCAAAAACAGAATAAAAAATCGTTGTATCAATTTTCTCTTCCTCAGGGCCGACAAACTTCAAACCTTTAGTCAACCATTTTTTCCAGTTTGCCTGAGAAATTTCTAGGGATAGGCAGCTTGAAAGAAAAACAAAATAAATCAAAAGAAGAACACATTGTTTTCTGAAATGGTCACCCATTCTCTCGCCTTCCCTCAGGGGCGAGCAATTTCACTTACCTTCAAGTTTCAGACGTTCCGCGTACGAGCCACCAAATGCCGCAGTCTCTGGCTGGGCACAAATCACGAGTCTCCACACAGCTTGTAGATTCAAACAGCAATTCTTTATTCCCGAACTCACACCGGCCGTCTACAAACACGCTCTGGGGGAATCCACGTTCTCTGCCCAAATCCACTCCGTTCTCTGCCCAAATCCTCTCCTCCCAAATCCACACCGCATGGGCTTCTGTCTCTCAAAAAATACTGTCTGACCCTAAGCACTCAAGAGGAACTCAGCAGCAGGATACGCCCTATTCCAAAAGAGGAACACCCTAATCTCCTATTACTAAACCACCCTATTCTAAAGGGGAAACACCCTACTCTCCTATTATGCTAAACTGCCCTATTCTAAAGGGGGAACACCCTAAACACGGATCCTGCCCTGGTCCTTGAGCAAGGTCACCTTTCAGAAGTCCTTCCACTAGACAGCATGGGAGTAAGCTGGCAAGGAATTTGTCATACCTACTTGGCTGATGGCTCCCAGCACCCAGTATAAGCTGTTTTCAAGATAGCCCAGCATTTCTTCCCAAACTGTTCTTATCATTGGAGCTTGCTATGTCACCTGAAAGGAGTGGGGGTCTATCTAGGTCAGGGTTCTCAGATGAGATGGGAGGACTGCCTGAGCCCAGTTCTGCCAAGTGCAGCCATGGCTCAGTAGCCCTGGCAGGGTCCTCTGGCTCCCAGTCCTGTAAGAGACCCTTCCAGCCTAAAGTGTACTAATAAAAACAAGAGAAATGCAGAGGCCAACCAAACCCAGATCAGCCACCCTTCTACATGGAGGGGTCATGTCCCCAAATCTGGACCCCCAAGGGCCTAGGAAAAGGCAGCAGTACCTCTTGAGCAATGCCTCTTAGCTCAAAGCAGTGTGTCCCTCCCCTAGTTCTATGCCACAGGAAGGCATCCCATCCCTGCCACCAGCCAGGGAGGCACGTCTTGCCACCTGTGGGCCCTGCGACTGTGTTCGAAAGTCAGTCCCAGGAAGGGCCAGGCTGGGCCGAACAGCTGGACCCTATGAGGCAGAGGAGGCAGGGACCTGGAGAAAGAGCACCCAGGACAGACTTGCTGCAACCCTGGGGAGCTGCGTAACCCTAAGATAAGAGCAGGGGCTCTGCTTATATGGTTGCTCAAGGAGTGAAGAGAAACATCGTGTCCTCTGGTGGACAGAGCTGCCCTGAGTCAAGGAAGGAGCGCTCCTATCCTGGCCTTGCTGCACACAGACAGCACATTTAGACATTTAGTTGTTTTCTTAAATGGGATCACTCACAGGTTGTTGTGGGGTGTGTGCATTTGTGGGCTCCCACTCCTGGAAATACTACAGGTTTGCATGCTGTATTCCCAGCATCCTTAAATCTGGCAATTACCTGGGACTCATGGGCTTCTGAGAGCCCTGAGTGCAGGTGGCATTTGGCCCCACTCCTCTCTTTCTGATCATGCAGGAAAACTGGAAGGCAGAGCCAGCACTGAGTCTACAGAACCAGGGAAGAGCCATCACAGGTGGGCAGCTGACACTCGGATATTCCAAAACTGTGGGGAGGGGATTCCATGTGAAGTGTGTGCACATTTGAAAGAACTTGGTGAAAAAAGACAGCAGTCCACACTGGCTCCATTTTTTCTGCAAGAGGGTCTGCTTAAAGGAGCGATGGAAATGCCATTGTGACTGAGCCAAGCTGCTGCCCAGGCCAAACGGGTTGCAGGGGAGTGGAGATGTTGAGGAGCTGAATGACCCCACCAGCACACGCAAAGCTGGAGCAGCATCCTGCACCCTCCTTTGCTCATCCCTCCTCTTCAAAGATGTGATTCTGCAACTTGTATTTGGGGTAAAAATGGGAGTTCATAACCCACTTGAATCAAATGTATGAAAGATGATATGTCATAAGCTTTGTAATGTTTTGAACAACCAATAAAAAAATTTTTTTTAAATAATATAAATAAATAAATAAATAAAGTTTATATCTTACCACAAAAAAAAAAAAAAAAAAAAAAAAAAGATAAACTCTGCTGGCCTGTGACAGGCACAGTGAATACTGTCCCAGCCCAGAGTGAGCAGCCCTATGACTCCACCCAGTTGCCTGCGGAGACCCCTCCCACACCCGCCAGCCTCACCTACGGGTGAATCCCAGCATGGCACTGTTCCTGGCGTGTTTGCTCAGCTTGGGCTCAGACAGCAGGCTCCAGCAGCTGCACAGGCCAACTTCTGGCTGCATGGGGCCTTGTCCCCAGCACCACCCTTCACTGTGTTGTGCCTGCCGTGGGATGACGCAGGGGTGCCCCACAGAGAGCCTTTTCTGTTCATGCACCTGGGAGGGGTGGGCAGAACCTGGAGCAGACCCGCGGGCACAGGGTAAGGGCCTGGCTCCCCTCAAGGAGCCAGCCAGTCTGGCGAGCCATGGACACTGCTGGAAGGGAGGGTCCCGTAGCTCAGCTCTTGCCAGTGTGGGTTCCTTGGGTTTTTTCACCTCCAGTGGTGGGAGGTGCTACCTTGCTGTGGTTCTTATGTGGATCTCCCTGATGGTGGGCAAGGGTCGGCCCCTTTTCACAGGTTCATTAGTGGCTAGAGAAGGTCATCAGAAAACCCCGCTCAGGTTCGGTCTTCCTTTCCGTATTGATCTGCAGTTCTTTGTCTCTTCTTCACAGGAGCCTTTCATCACATGCAGCAGAGATCTTTCTTCCCATGGTGTATTTTGATAAGTAGAGTTATAAATTTTAATATCTCCCTGTTCTCTATGGTTACGCTTTCTGGGACCTCTTGGCAACAAAGACATTTTCCAGTGCTGTGGTCCTTGTGAGCCTTTTAATTTTATCTTCCCATTTGATCTTCTGTCCACTGAAATTGCCTCTGTGCATAACAAAAGTCGAGATTACCATATTTTGTTCTGGGCGGTGATGTGTCCCTGTGGTCCCAGCTACCCAGAGGCTGAGGAGGGAGGATGGCTTGATCCCAGGAGGTAAGGCCAGCCTGGGTGTGACCCCCTCCAAAGAAAAGGAAGAAAGAAAGGAAAAAATGAAGAAAGGGGAAACAATGGCTGGGTCTGGATAGTCTCTATTTTAAGGTCTTGCCAAGCTGCGTCCCCGCTGAGGCATGGCACTGTCGTGGTATTGCTGCTTCACAGTCTAAGTATCTAATAGAAAGAGTCCTCCAACTTCTTCCTCCTTCCTTCCTTCCTCTTTCTCAGCAATTTCTTCCAGGTACATTAGAAAATCAGCTTATCAGTCTCCACACAAATCCCTGCTGGAATTTTGTTACATCTATCTAGACCTTTGGGGGAAGAAAAAAATAACTCTAAATGTTTAGTCTTTGAATGCACAAAAAAGACATGTTTTCCCCTTTCTTTGGTTTTCTCAGCATCTCCCAGGAATGCCTGACCATTTTCTGGGTAGACACTTTGCACATCTTCTGAACACCCAGGGCCTGCAGAAGCCCAGGACCCCTGCCCGGCCCACCCTGCAACCCGTGGCCCTAGTACAGTATCCTCCAAGTCTGGAAGTCCTCCTTGGGAGACCTCTCAAGTAGAACCTGCTTGGCTCCACCCCATCCCTCTGGTCCCCTCTGCTCTGCTGTGCACCTAGCAGGGTGGGCACTGTGCTGGGCTCCTGTCCGATGAGGCAGACTGAGGGACACAGTCAGACGTGAACAAGCACTGTTAAACCTTCAGCTTAATTTTGGATGAGGCTGGCTGCAGAATGAAATGGAGGCATCTGTGGGCAGGGATGGGTGGAGAGAACAGCCAGCCTTGGAGGCAGCCAGCAGGACAGAAAGCCAGCTCACAAGGCCTGCTGAGGAGCCCAGCCCTGGAGGTCAGAGCTGGAGCATGTAGGACAGGGAAGCCTGGGCATGGGGGCTCCAGTATAAAGGGAAAGGATGCTGATGTGGCCTTGCTGATGTGGCCTCACTGAGCACACACTTGCAGGTGGGGCAGAAGCTTCCCAAGCCTCAGCCACCCGTGAGAAGGACCTATTGGCAAGTGCGACCCACCCTGCCAGGCTCATGGGCCACCTGGCAGGAGTCCACAGTTGCTGTGCTGACAGAAACCAGAACAGAGGCCATTTTCCAGAAGTGAGCCCAGAGGACATCCTAGATGAGAGTCAACGATCACCAGAGCTGACGTGACTATGGTGAGCATGAAGGAGGCCCGGGAGGTGCGGGAACCAGACCAGCAAGGGACACAGCAGAGAAGGAGCCAGCTTGCTGCTTCCTCAACACCTAGCCCCAGGCCCAGACTCTCGCCCCTACTGCAGCTTCCCAGGCCAGGGCTTCCAGGTCCTGGGAGGCCAAGGGACTCAGGGCCACATCAAGGAGCACTTATTCTCAACCTCTGGGAACCTGGCATTTGTGGAGCTCAGTACACAGGTCGGGCTCTGAGCCAGGGAGTGCACCCCAGAGGGCTGCAGTCACTGCTTCTGCCCAGGCTGCAGTACCAGCTGGATGACCAGGAGTGGCCAGAGGGTGAAAGGAGCTTCTGTGGAGTGAGATATCCACAGGGTCTCTGAAAAGTACTGGTTCATCCTTGAGGATCTGGAGGCCGCACACCTGCCCAGGGACTGAGACAGTCCCAAAGCCTCACTGTGCTCAGCCCTGGGCTCTGCACACAGGAGGTAAAGCCCAGAGTCAAGTGGCCAATGGCTGAGCCCTCACAGAGCCTGGAGCACTCACTGGTGTGAGTAATCTTGCCAGCATTAGTGGCCCTGTGAGAGAGCTGAGCCTCACTGGTGTGATGCTGTCAGCAGGAAGGAGCAGGACAGAGGGGCCTGGGGCGGAATGGAGATCAGTGCAGCCTGAGGGGAAGCAGCACAGAGGTTCCTCCAGAACTGTGCTCTGCCATGGAGGCGGTGCACTTGAAATCAGAACACGGAGGAGACAGCCACATTCAGGGCTTATTGCGGCTGAGCCTGCAGGCCCAACGGAGGACAGAGGACGGAGGATGGAGGTTCAGGGAAAACCACTCAGCCCTAAAACAGAGAGCTGAAGGGCCTAAGCCAGGTGGAGCCAGGCATGGCCACCAGGGGTCTCCAGGGGCTGGGCATGGGCTGGGGAGGTGCTGGTCTAAGGGTCAGCGTTTCAGATGGCAGGAGTGAGTTCTGACCCCTGTGGTGCAGCTGGTGACTCTAACAGCAATGTGTATGTCAAACTTACCGAGTCACTAAATTTCAAATGTTCTTTTCACACCCCCCCCCCAAAAAAAAAAAAAAAACAATGGTAAGCATTCAAAGCAATGGTGAGGTGTATGGGCTTGATTTAATCACTCCACCGTGTGTAAACCTATTATGATGCTCACACCTGTATCCCTGCTACTTAGGAGGCTGATGCCCGAGGATCAAAAATTCAAGGTTAGCCTCAGCAACTTACCAAGGCCCTGCCTATATCAGAAACATTTTAAGAATTTAATAGAAAAGATGGGAATTGTAGCCAAGTGGTAGAGTACTGAGCACTGAGTTCTGTACACAATACTGCAAAAAAAAAAAAAAAAAAAAGCCATAGAAGAGGTTCAGATTAAGGGGACTGTCCCCCTCTCCTATGCACATGCATATCCCCACTCTTTTGGAAAAGATTCCTGGTCTCTTTTTCACGTGCTCTGACTCATCCGGGACTTCAGCCAGAGCTGGCCATGGGCCAGGGCCTGGGATCAGCCTCAGGGTCACTTTCTTACTTCTTAGTGGGCGCGCTTGTTTTCTCTCCTATGGCTGCATTTCTACCTCAAGCTCATAACAAGTTACTCCAGGTATTTCCAAGCATGAGGCCTGCTGGGCTTTTCCTAATGAAAAGAGTGTGTACAGTTATAATCAGTCACATATACCTGAAATAAATACTTTTTTTACTTTTTAAAACCTGCCTGAAACAAACCTTCCAGGAAGCATCTGGATTGATGCTGTGCTGGCCAGGCAAGCCGCTCCCCAGTGCTGCACAGGAGCCAGGCTTCAGGGCTGGGTCCTGCTCACCCACGCATTGTCACTAACAGCAGCACCATATTCCAGCCCCAGAACTGAAACATTGGCATTCTATTGATTAGAATACGCACAGTTCTGTGCTCTGACTCAGTTGATATCAACAGATAACTTTGCTGACCACGGATAGCGGCTATGAAAATGGGGCTGCACACGCACCATATCTCCCGATTACATGAATCCTTCACGTGCAGTGATCTGCTTGAGGTGCGAGGTGGCAGTGCCAGCGTGGCTGCAATTCTGGTGATCTTCCAGGGGAAGGCAGGGCCTCTGGTGCCCACTCTAGGAGAGTGTGGGTGCTCTGGCCTGAGCCAGGAGATGGAGCTTCCTGGGGACTCCATGCTGTGAGGAGCTGTATGAGGGAAGGACCAGGTGGAATCCAGTAGAGCAGCAGGCTCAGCCCAGCTCGGTCAGGGTCACAGATTTCAGCTCCTGGCCCATGGGGTCTTTTCAGTGGAGGCCTAGACACACCAGCCAAAGACAAGCCAGCTCACTCTGCTTTCCAAATTCCAGAGCCACAGAATTCACAGGGATAGCAAAAACATCATTATATGTTTGGCTAAGTTTGGGGGGTTCACTAGGCAGCCGAAGGTGGCTGAGGGCACTTAGTAAAGGGCTTCTCTAGTCCAGATGACTTGGATGATGCAGCTGACCAGTTAGCAGGGTGGTAGCTGCCCTTGAGGACCAGCAGGTCTCTGTGGAAGTCCTCTTCCTTGATGGAGGGCAGGCGGTTTGCCTGGAAGGAGGAATCTGGGTTCTTCCTCAGGCCGATAGCACTTGGATGCAGCTTGGACCTGCATGGTATGCACACACTGTTTGCAGAAGGCCCTGGATTTTCCGATTGGATTTTAAGTGGAGAAAAGCGATGTTTCCTTCCTTCCCTCCCTCTCTGCAGCAGAGCCCCTGCTCCTCCTGGACCCGTGGACAGTTGCCTGGTTTGGCTTCTCCACCCACTGCTCCAGACCTGGGCAATGGTGTGGGGACAGGGAAGACAGGCGTGAGGTGGGTCAGGCATCAGGGCCTGGCCACACTCTTGGCCTCCTGAACACCTAGTCATGTGCATCCCAGGGCTATTCTGAAGTCCAGTGAGGCAGGTGAAAGGCTTTTCCTGTGGAGTATGGACGCTACACAAATAAAAGGGGGCCTGTCCTCTCCTAAACTGGCCCCCCAAGAAACGGGGACAATGACAGTGACTACCTCCTGCCAAGATTACTGCCAGACCCTCCTAACTGGTTTTCCTATTTCTATTTTTGCACTTTTAAAAGGCATTCTTCACACAGCAGCTGGGAGATCTTTTTAATATGCAAATCAGACCATGTCCTTCTGTTTAAAATCATCCAATGACTTCAAGCTGTGGTTAAAATAAGCCTAAACTCGGGCTTAGAGCCTGTGCAGCCCCAGCCATCTGGCCTGATCTACCATTCTGCCCTCTGCCCTTGCCTCAGTCTGAACGCCCTGTGTCCTTGCCATGCAGCCTCCTCTTGGTGCCTAGAACTCACCAGATCCTCAGAGCCAGGACCTGGTGGGCACTGTTCCATGTGGCTCCGTCACAGGGCTGGTACTGGTATGTGTGAGAGCCCTGGAGGAGGCCCTGACACAGCCCTGGGCTCACCACATCACCTGCAAGGAGCCCATGGTGCTGGACACTGTGTCTGCTGTTGACTTATCTGTCTTTCCCACTGCCATGCAGGTCCCAGGAGAGCAAGACCTTGCTGAACCCAGCTCCAGGTACATAGTACTCCCTCAGCAGTGTGTTGGTGAGCGAGTGGGCAGAGGGCTGAGGATCCTAGAGCCCCACCATAGTGTACAGAGGTCACATCTGCTGGGTGCTGCAGAGGAAGAGGGCACTGCTGTGAGCACAGTAGGCCATGGGCCAACAGCCAGCCCACCCTGGGTAGCCGCTCCCCGCTGAGCTCACCTTTACCTATAGCCACTGAGTCCCCAAGACCCACAGTGCAGGGCAGGGTTCGCAGCAGGGAGCTTCCCAAGCCTCTGGCCCCGCCAGCTTCTCAGAGCAGCTCCTCCGGAGATATGCCAAGGCCTGATTAAATCAGTAGGGCACTGTCCTCAGGCAGGACTCCAATAGGACCAGTGGCTGATGGACAGGAGGAGGCCTGACAAGGGCCTCACACCACTGCCTGCCTATCAACATAGCCTAGTGGGGCTCATCAGCAGGTGTCCTGAGCTGCAGGTATGACCCAGGGTCTCCACAGCCCTGCACAAGACACAAGCTGCTGCCCCACTTCTGCCCATGCCCTCTGCCCATGCCCTCTGCCCCAGTCCTGTGCTGGGCATGCCCTGTTCAGGCAAGACCAAGAAGGTGCATCTGCAGGGGCACAGGAGCCCTGTCGACACCTAGGGACCCTGTCACCTGCTGCCAGCAGCCATGAGATGGAGGGACAGTGGTGGCTGTCACCTCACCTCCAGGCAGTAGTGACCAAACCTTGGCATCCGGGAGCTGTTTCCCAGTGCAGAGGAGCCATAACAAGGAAATCAAGAAGGCAAGATGGGAGGGTCACTTTCAGAAGTCTCACTGCCCAGTCTCACTGGCCACAGTATTTTAGTGAAACTTCTCAAGAGCACATTCCACTCCCATGAAAAGTCCAGCTTCAGAACAGCCCTGGGATGCACGTGACTAGGCGTTCAGGAGGATTGCAATCCTGTATGTCCCCAGGATAGTGACCTCTTGAAAGTGGGTCCCTTGCAGATTGAATTCCTGAAGCTTAGATTTTAGTCCAGGGGTGATTTTTTAAACGTGGACAAGCTCCCCTTGTCAGATTTGAGAGCAAAGAAACAAAATCTCTCCTGTGCGACCTCTTCAGGCCCCCTCATTCCTGGTCAGCCAGAGCCACAGTGGGTTTACCGGGCCTGAGAGGTGGGAGCAGAGGAAGTCTGGGGAGGTGCCTTCTGTCTGTCACAGCCCTGCCACGCCCAGGCCGATGTTTCCAAGCCACCCAGTCTGCAGATTTCGTTTTAGCAGCTGAAACCACCTTTGAATGTTAGTGGTGTCTCCTGCCCCTGCCTCCCTCAAAGGGCAGAGGCCACACAGACTCGGCGTGTTTGTGGTGAAGGGTGCGCTCATGCTGCGGTCTGGGAGGACAGGGACAGAGGCTGGGACACCAGCACCATGCCCAAGGCTGCCTGGGCCCCAAGGATCAGTTAAACATCCAAGGCTCCCCTGAGGAGCCCACCTGCTTTAAGGTTGTTTGACATGGATTCTGCTGATGCTCCCTGCCTGTGACCCCCAAGACACTCTACCAAATTTTAACTTTCTGTGAAATTGTAGGACTAAGAATAGTCCTATGCCTTTGATTGGAGCATCTTCCATGACTCACAAAGTGCTTCTGGCTGCTGGCCAGTCGGGCACACCACACCCCGACTGAGCTCCAAGGTCTCTGCACTCCAGGTTCCCTGTAGCCTCCTTTTTCCATACCCTCAGATCAAAGTGTCGAGGACATTCCAACACCAGCCCCTGAATTCCTTTTTCTGTTTAAGTAGGAGGTGCATAAAGTGTGGCAAGCAGGCAACCACGCAGAGGAGAAAGGGAGTGAGAGCAGCCCTGAAGTCCCAGCTTATGCAGGAGGGCACAGATAGCCCCACTGCTCCACACCATGCCAGAAGCCACTTCCTACCCAGGACCCACATCTTTCCAGTTCCCCTTCCTGTCCCAAAACCCTTAGTGAGATAGTGCATGCTCTTCTTGCCCTGGTGTTATTCCCAGTACATCTCCCTTCAGATCTGCCCAGTCCAAATGCTCTGTGGCTGCAGGGTCTCATGTCCCATTGCACTCAATGGCTGCCAAGCCTCCTGAGCATGCATCTACCAGAATTCGCATCCAGGAAGAGATGAAGCATAAAGCTGACCATGTTGCTTGCTTCTCCTGCAGGATTCCTTGGAGCCCTCAGGGGCATGAAGTGCAAAGTAGATCCCAGGACCATGCAGGCCCTCTATGCCTGCCACCTGAGGACAGCCGCCTGCCCTTGTTCATGCCAATGATGATGGAGTCTGGGAAGTAGCTGGACTGCATGATTCTCTGTGAAGTCTTCATGCTTCACCACATAGTTCTACAAATGAGAACTAGGCCTCTACGAGCTCACCTCTGAGAAGGGTGATGGATGATGGCTCTTAGTCTCCTAGGCCTTGGTCTGAATGCACCTAGCAGGAAGTTCCAGTGCTACAACCGTGGGGAACCAGTGTAAGCAAGAGGCAGAGTGGAGTCTGGGGTACAGGTGCAAGGCAGGGGAGCAGAAGAACCACAGCATAGCCAGCCTGCAAAGTCCACATGAAAGCTGCTCTAGCTAAGTTCCTGGCCCCGCCTTCTGAGCCCCTGAGTGTTGTTCAGGTGAGAGGAGTCACAGCCTGTGTTCCATAGGAAAGTTGTCGCTAGTGGCCACTAGCTCCCAATGCCACTGGCACAATCAGAGTTGCGTCAAGTTCCTGCCAGGACACAAGGGTCTTCAGTTGCCCACAGTCTTGGGCACCATGGTCCCCTGAGCTGAGCCTGCAGATTGAGCCAGAGGGACCAGGCCTCTGCTAAGCTGGGAAGGTCTGGGTGATGGAGAGACAAGCAGGGCTCTTGAGGGTCTGGGGGTCCTTAGCAGCAGCAGAGGGGGCTCCAGACATGGGCATGTGTGCCAGGGAAGATGCAGGCAGGATGGGGGGCTTGTTACTGCTCCATCTGGGACTCTAGGGACAGGTGAGGAATGGGGTGTGGCAAAGGCCCGGACCCTGCACAGGGCCACAGCATCTACTCAGAGAGACCTTCAGGGACTCCACCTCAGCAGTCTCTCTATCTGTCCACTCAGACCTCTCTGACCAGCTGCTCCGTAACCTGGTTGGCAGAGGAATCTCAACAACTCAGAACCTGCAGAGATGCAGACCAGGACCCAACATGTCACTGGGACCCACCAGGGACTGCCCAAGCCGGAGGCTGGCTGAACTTGCCTTTGCCAAGGCCATGAGACTGCTCTGTGGCCTTCCCTCTTATATGTGGACCCTGAGTCCCCGCCTGGGTCAGGTGTTGGTGCCAAGACTGAGCTCCCTGCTTGGGATGGCAGCTCAGATGAGCAACCTGAGTGTTGGCTTTGGACTGGGGTCCTACCTGGAAAGTAAGCATGAAACTTGAAACACAAGAGTTGTTGACTTGAATCAGCCCAAGGGTTCTCCCCTCAAAGCTGCCAATGGCAAAGCCAGGACTTAATGCAAGAGGTGGGCATCTGAAAACCCAAAAACCAGAGTAGCCAGTCAGTTTTGAAGTTTGGGCCATTTGGGGTTGGGGACTCTCAACAAGTAACATCTATGCAAATATCCCCAAATCTGAAGAACCCCTAAATGTGAAACAGTCTGGTTCCAAGCATTTTGGATAGGGATACACCTCGGTATTTCTCGGGTGCTCAATCTTCAACATCTGGGGAAACAGGCTAGGCCCTGATTGATAATCATCACTGGTAACAGTAGAGACTCAATGGAACCAGTGGGGTCACTCCATAACGCAACCAGAGGACAGTCCCTCCCAGCCATCTTCGTGCCCCCAAGCTTCTTCGTGAAGTCTGGGCCCTGGTCCTCAGCACATCCTGCACCAGCTTCAGGGCCTGCAGCCTAGAGGGGCAGGAACCCCCAGACAGTGCTCAGCACAGCAGAGCAGGGCCTAGCGCTCACGACTGCTCAGAGAGGAAATCAGGTTTCTACTCTCTCCAGAGAACTGCACAGATGATGAACAGCTCATGCCAATCAAAACAGAAAGGGAGAACCACTCCCCTGTGAGGAGCTATGGCCAGTGTCCTGCCTAGAAACCGCCCCTTGCTGCATCTCCCTTGTGCTGGCAGCAAGGGGAAAGGGGACAACAGGCAGGACCCTACTGTGCCAGAGCTGCACTCCACAGAGACAGGTGTACCGGGAGGGGCTTCGCCTCGGGGTTCGGGCTTCTGAGAAAGGCCCACAGCCCCATTTCCTTGAGGGCTCCAGGAAAGGTGAGGTTCTCACCCTTAAAAGTGACAGAGGCCAGACGCCCTGAGACCCAGAGGGCAGTTTCCTCTAGGTCCTGACACAGGCTGTTTTCCTATTTATTCCAAGTTTCCCAAGTGCCAGACACTGTGCACTTTCCACATACAGAGAAGGAAGCCAAGGTTTGGGGTAGCCTGTCCAAAATCTCACAGCAGTGTGAGCACAGGTAAAGGTAAAGGCTGCAGTGTGAGCACAGGTAAGGGAACTCGCGGACACGTGTGTATCTACAATACGCATGCACACACAGAGCCTCTCTTCCAGGATATGATCACATGATTGTGGAGACTCAGACACCTGCAGGACAGGCCAGTGGCTTGGAGACCCCAGAAGGGTTGATGCTGCTGTCCAGATTAGCTGTAGAACTCCTTCTGAGACAAGATAGGGTTCAAGGCTCCTCTTCCATCTTCGACAGCCACAGCTGTCCCCATCACCACTCAGTCAGCCATGACCACATGAGATGCCCCATGACTCCTCAGGGAGATTTTAGTTCTGGAAGCAGCAGCTTCTGTCCAGGTCGCTCCAGTTGACTTGCCCACTGCCTCTCTAGATGACCTGACCCTTGCAGCCCTTCAGTTGTGCCCCATCAGATCCACAGGAGCCCCTCCCTCCTCCTGACTAAGCAGAAAATCTCAGCCACAGGACACTACATGCACAATCTCCCTTTCTGTGTATATATGGAGCCTCCCCTTCCCATCAGAACCGTTCACCAACTGCTTCTCCCTGTGCGGCAGAGTAAGATCCAATAGAAGACTCTTTCAGGTGGCTTTTATCTTGCCTACTTGTGATTTCTGTCTCAGTAAAGCAGGCTGGCCTGGTTGCAAACAGAGCTGCTATCTCTGAGATTGCTGGCACTGAGGTCGGCTTTCACCGGGGGCTGGTGATGCTGAGGATGGCCAGGGATGGTGGGGAACTGCCAGGACCCCTGGCTGCTAGAGAAGTTGCAGAGGGCTGCTAGTGGCTGCTGGCTTGGGCCACCAGGAGGTCAATGAGGGGAACTGTGAACACTAAGAGCTGAGGGTCACTGGTGTCCCAAGTTCTAAGGGAGCTGGAGCTTCACTTACACTTTTCCGGTCTCTGCCTCAAAGCAGGTTGTACTGGTTGCACTAAGACTGTAGCATAGAAGGTGGCCAGTGGCCAGGGCTGGTGACACAAAGGTGTTAGCAGTCGGAACTGGGGGAGCTGCTGGGAGCTGCTGGAGGCTGCTGGAGGCTGCTGATTTAGGCATCCAGGAGAGTAGAGGGGAGAGTGGCAGACACACAGGAGCGGCCTTGCCTGCCCATGATTTCCATCTGATCAGAGCAAAAGAGCCCTCAGTGGTTTTACAGAACCTATGCAGCAAACCAAAGGCTGATTGTCTTGGTCTTCAGCTGGCAGGACAAGGCCTCTCCCAGTGGGCATCTCCTGGGACATCTGGGAGTCTGCTGATCTCACCAGCAGCTCCTTCACAGAAACTTCAGTCATGATCTGTGACCAACTCTCTGGGTCCTGAGGACCAGGCATAGACAGTACTTGAAGTGACCCTCCGAGGTCCCCTTGCAGCAACAGCTTGTTGGAAGGCAGAGTCACAGGTCCATCAGACCTGCCAAGCCTGAGTCCACAGAGAACGTTTGGGAAACACTGATGGCCCTTCAGACTGCTGCCCTTGGACACTTCTCGTTCCTGTCTACAGCGACTCCCCTGGTTTATGTTCCTTTGAGAACTCTCCTAGTCCAGGAGTGAGACAAAATGCAACCTGTGTGTTCACAAGAGGCCAAGGAGGAAGCGCCTGCAGGGAGACCTATGGGGGCCAGGGACAGTCCTCAGGCAGATACAGAGACCAGGAGCCCCAGAGAACCAAGAAAGGGGCTGCAGCCATGCCTGGCTCCACTCATTCTTCCCAGCCAGAGACACACTTTCCTCTCAAGGGCTGCATGCAGCATCGTTCACCTATGCTGGCCAGCGGGACAGAAGAGGGGTGACAGGGAAGCTTCTCAGGGCACCTGAGGAAGCTATAATGGTCTTCCATGTGCCCCCCTGAGTTCCTATGGACTGTGGTGCCCAGGGCAGAGTGTAGCAGCCAGAGGAGCATGGTCTTGGGATGGCCACAGACAAGTCCCCTCTACTCCCCCACCTCTGGTCTGTCCTGTGAGGGAATTGAGGTCCACCCTGTCCCCTATCACAGCCATTCACCCTCCTAGCACAGGGCAGGAGGAAAGAACTGGCCTGACACTCCTTCTGTCCATCTCTGCAGTCTGTCTGGGAACAGGGCTGGGAGGGTGACCATGGAGAGAGGGCCACTCATGGCCAGATGCCTCAAGCCCCAGGGTGCCATGGGTAGTGTGGACCACACCATGGTTCCAAGCAGCCCTGCCCCTCTTCCTGTCTCTGGCCTTCACCAGACCTCAGTTTTCCCAGAGCCCCTAGGTCAGCTCTCTGAGACCCCTAGCCCACATGGCAGCAAGGAAAGCAGTGCTCCCATGGGAGGCTGGGGGCTGCTTCTGCGGAGTCACTGGTGTGGCCTGGCACGGCAGCCATGCCCATCATCCCAGCAACCCAGGAGGCCATAGCAGGAGGGTCACAAGTTCCAGGCTGGCCTGGGCAACTTAGCCAGACCTTGCCCCATAATAAAAAAGGGCTGGGGATGTGGTTCAGGAGTAAAGCACTCCTGATTCAATTCCCAGTTCCACAAATAAATAGCGTCACTGATGTTGAGTGTTGTCCGTCTTGGCTGTCTGTGAGCTGCTTTCCACCTCAATCTAGCAACATTACAAATCATACGTTAGTTTTTATTATTAAATTCACTGTGTTTTTCTTGGTCTCTAGGTACAAAAAAAAAAAAAAAAATCCCAAAGCTGAGACCCTGGGCAGTGCTACACCCTCAGGCCACACAGAGCTGAGCAGGAGGCTGTGGGAGTTTGGGTGGATCTTGTACTATTAGGACTAGTCAACTGTTTCCTGCGATGGACCATCTGGAGCATGTGGCAGCTCATGGCAGGAAAGCAAGTCCTGCCTGGTGAGATCGTGTGAGAATTTGCCACTCACCACAGGGGCTTTTGTGAACAAGAAAAATACCATCATATAATCGATTTAGAGGAGACCCAGGAGTTTTGGGGTTTGGGGGGGGGTTGTTTGTTTGTTTTTTTAAGGGGGTCAAAGTTAATATTTTTCTGGCCAGGAGGGACCATAAAAAGCCCAGAGACCTGAGCCTCTGGCTCTGCTGGCCAATGTCTGCAAGTGCAACAGCGAGGCCTGACACAGAGCAGCCGCCTGGGTGGGGGCTCTGTAGATCCTGTAGAGTCCTGACCTTGGGGTCAGAAGCCTTTCATGTTCCGAGTGAAGGAAGGCCCGGCCCTGCTCCCAGGAAGAGACGGTGCCAGTATTCCCGAGCAGGACAGTGTGCAGGACGAGCCTAGAAGCCAGGGCAGGTGGTGCCCATCACTAATACCCAACCTGGCAGGCAAGACTGAGCTGGGGTGAAGGAGAGAGGGGAGGGGGGCGGGAGGCAGGAGAGCAGGGAATCAGGCCAGTGCAGAGGCAGCACCTGCTCGGCCGGCTGTGGGAGACTGAAACAGGGAAGGTGCAGGGCTCAGCTCTGCCTTTTTGGTGCCACCAAACTCAGTAGCAGATGGAAGGGAGTTTATTTCTTCCCAAATGTTGATGCTAATTTTAAAATCTTTCTATTAAAAAAAATGAAACTCTACAATAGAATACACAGATTGCTACCCAAGCAGAGCCCATGTGTTCTGTGCTATGTGGGTGCTGCTGGGGTGGGAGCCATACCTCAGCTTGGCCCACAGTCTGGGCGGCACCAGGGAGGTCAGGCTTCAGGGTGTCCTTGGCTGGGGACTGTCCAGGAGCCCTTCCCTGGCATGAGACTGCTTCTCCCTGTCCTCAGGACTGCTTCTTCCTATCCTCAGAACTGCTTCTCCCTGTCCTAAGCCTCCTTCTACAGTTCACGACCTCCTTGCCCAGGCCCTGCCCCTGTCCAGCTCTGCTGACCCTCTGCACCTCCCTAGCCCAAACCTCCTTCAACCTCATTCCACATCAGGATCCTGCTCCAGGCTCAGATCGCAGTATCTGTATGAGCTGAGCCTGACCTGGCCACCGACTGCCCAGTGGCTCAGAAGTGCTTTGTAGTTTCCAAGCACATGCAGCTCCCTGGCCTCTGTCCTCACTCCTCTCGCAGTCCTGGTAATTCCACATTGATTCTCCTTGCCATAAAGAGAGCTGAGCCAGCTGTGCCTGGTCCCCAGCTCCAGCCAGCCATCTGAGCTTAGACATGGTCTGCAGCCCTTGACGCTTGACCCTCCATGGCAACTCCTCCTACACACACAGTGGCCTCTTCACCAGGAGGCAGGGTAGGGCCCGTGGAAGCACACAGTAGGGCAAGGGCAGGTGCTAATCCTCATTATGCTCCAGCACTATTGGGTTTGGTGGGTCCTGGGGACAAGGCAGAGAAGGCCCTGGAGAAGTGGCGGGAGCCCAGTGCTGAGAACATGGGGACCAGGGGCACTGGGAGCAGAGTGGATGCACCCAGGGCAAGGACAGGTGCAGACAAGGGGCAGGCACAGATCTCATATCTGGGTGGACCCTATGGCAGCAGGACAGGACAGGTTCTAGGGAGGGAGGTGCTGAGAGGAGACTGTCCGAGGGGACTGTATGGCCAGTCAGTTCATGGGCAAGAGCTGCAAGGGCAGCTTGGAGGGGGCAGTGGCCAGGACAGGCTCACACTGAAGGCCAGCCTCAGGTGACCTCTCCCCCAGGGGCCTGAGAGGCCAAAGCACTTAACCTGCATTAGACAAGCCTGCTACCAGCATTCTACAAGCTCAGCGGCTGACCCCCAGGGCAGGGACCAGGGTGGGGCTGTCTTCCCCCACTGCCAGCTGCAAGGAGATGCTCTGAGGTTTACTTCTCAAGGGTGATCCCCATAGTGCTGGCACCAGACGCTAAGGGACAGTCCCAAGTGCAGATCCCTCAGCTCTGCTCTAGCACCTGAGCCGGGATCCCTGGGGTGATTCCAGCAATGCAGGTCTTTAAAAATCTCTGTGTTTTAGAGCAATGCATCGGTCAGAGCTCCCCAGAGAATCAGAAGAAATGGGTAAATATACATTACATAAAATAAAGCATTAAGCCAGGCACAGTGGCCATACCTGTAACCCCAGCTACTCAGGATACAGAGGCAGGAGGATCACAAGCTCCAAGCCAGCCTGGTCAACTTAGCAAGACTCTCTAAAAAAATAAATAAATAAATAGTAATAATAATGATTCTTTAAAAAGGCTGGGGACATAGTTCAGTGACAGAGCACCCCTAGGTTCCATCCCTGGTACTGAAAAAACAGTGGCTTAAAATCATGAATTTATTATCTTATCCCTCTGAAGCCTAGCCCTGGCTCACTGGGCTGAAGACTGAGAGGGGTCTATGTTAGGGATGGCAGACTCTGGTCCCTGCACTTCTTACAGCTCTATCTCAGCAGTTACAGACACCCAAAGCAACAGCCCTTCATCCTCTGCCAAGAGAGTCCTGCTGCAACTCTCAATCGGCTGTGCTGTGCTGGAAGGTCAGTGTTATTCCCTGGACCATGCGGCCAGACCCTTATCTAACCAACCCACAACCATCACCCAGCCTCCTGCTGCAGCCTCCCTCTCCAGCTGTGCCTGGGTCCAGGCTCCATTTCTCTGACTCCATTGACTTACTGTCTCATCCTGGTTTCAAGCCATGCATTTGTGCTGACAGTGCCCAAAGGTGAGGGATGGACGCCCAAGGGCCCAACTGTGGCTGTGCTGAAGAGCTGGGTGGCCAGTTCCTTGGTTCCCTCAAGCAAAGCAGAGAGCAAAGGCCTGGGTGGGAACAGGCCTGATTGACCCCTGCAATCCAGAACTGGTCTGAAGACAAAACAAGAGCCTGGGGAGGGGAAGGATACCCCATGAGTGGCCCTGCCCTGCACAGTTCCCACACCCAACCCTCCACAGGGAGCCCAGGGAAATCCCCAGTGTCACAGGCAAGAAGGCCACTCAGAACCACCCTCTCTGCAAAGTCCCCAGGAACACAGGCCAGAATCAGAGTCCTGCCATGACCAATAGCTCCATGCTCAGCTGACCCCGGTTCTTGGTCATCCGAGGCTTGAGGTGTCACGTCTCAACACATTTCAGATCCCATGCAGTCCCATTTCAAAACACATGTGTGGAAAATTCTGAAAATCACTATCATGCAAAGCAACAATATTATAGCATGATATCAGGTGAGCAGAACTAAATTTACACTATGATATAAAACAACAACAGGTCATTAAGCAATTTAGATATAAGTGTAAAGAATCAGACGCACATTGACTTCAACCCCTGTGGGTACAGAGCTGCACTGAGAGCTAATTGCCAGTGCCCTTCCTCCTGGCCCTTGGTCCCTCATCATCCACCCGTGCATCCAGTCAGTCCAGACCAGCCCACCAGCATCGCCTCCTGCCTCCAACGGGACCCGGTGGCAGCAGAGCCTGTTCGTTTTCCACTGTCCCAGCTCAAAGCTCAGCTGTAATGCACAGAGCTACCCAGAACTCCACAGAAGCTGGGTCAGGCCTGGGGCACTTCTGCATGCCGTGTGCCCAGGGGTCATTTCTGTGAGACTCCCACAGCACAGCCACTGCTGAAGAAAGGCCTGCGGTGGCACAGGTGTGGTGAGGAGGTCTGTAAACAAAGTGTGCCAAAGAACGCAAACCCTTCCTACAGGGTTCCCGACATCATGAAGAGCCAGCAGGAGGGCTCAGGTAGAGCCCTCAACCTACCATCCAACTGTCCATCTGGGGCTCAGGTATAGCCCTCAGCCCCCTATCCAAGTGTCCACCTGGGGTACAGGTACAGCCCTCACCCCCACCCATACACACTATCCAACTGTCCACCTGGGGCTCAGGTACAGCACTCAACCCCCTCATCTAGCTGTCCACCTGGGGCTCAGGCACAACCCTCACCTCCCATCAAGCTGGAGCTCAGGCACAGCCCTCAACCCCCCCCACACACACACACACACACTATGCAACTGTCCACCTGGGGCTTAGGTACAGCCCTCAACACTTCATCCAATTGTCCACCTGGGGCTCAGGTACAGCACTCAAAACCCCATCCAATTGTCTACCTGTGGCTCAAGTATAGACCTCAACACCCCATCCAACTGTCCACCTGGGGCTCAGGTACAGCCCTTAACCTCCCGTCCAAGTGTCCACCTCAAGTACAGCCCTCACTCCCACACACATACACCATCCAACTGTCCACCTGAGGTTCAGATACAGCCCTCACCCCCCATACACACCACTCTCCTATCAACCTGGGCCCTGGGAGCTGCTGAGCCACAGATCTGGGCACAGAGCCCTAGGAGAAGAAATTACCTCCATAAGATCCTGTGTCCTCTCCCACCCTGAACAGTGACCAACAGCCAGCCAGGGGCCAGTGTCCAGGGACCAGGGGCCATCCTCCTCCTCAGGCCAAGCTCCAGAGGCCAAGCAGGCCAAAAACGGTGCTGTCAGCCTACCATCCACTGCCTCTGGACAGGGCTGTTTTATGGGGTGGCCAGCAGAGGATACAACAGGCCAGGGAAGAATCCACTGAAGCCATTTCTTTAATCTCTCTTGTTTCCCTCTTTCAGTTGGACATACCAACTGTTCTGAGACTGTCAGGGAGATGACTGCACACACCTTGGAAAATGTGGGCTGGTGGGGATGCCAGCACATCTAGGGCAGGGTTAGCCCGGGCAGGACGCTCCCCAGCCTGAAGGAGAGCACCAACTCCCCACAAGTGTTTGTCAGCCAGCATCAGTCTTCATTCCTGCTGCCCAAACTAGAAGCCAATTTTCTTCACAGTCACAGTCACCCTGGTGCTGAACTGCCCTGTGCTAAGGAGTGTGGGCATTCACAACACAGAGGGAGCAACACACAGGCTTCCAGAGCTACCAGAGACCCAAGGGGAAGATCTCCTGTCCTAGAAGGAGGGAAATGGCTTTCACAGATCTGTAGCTTCACCCAGGAGACCACTGCAGGTGAGGCAGAGAGAGAGTGGGAAGTGGGGAGAGGAAGAGTGGAAGAAAGAGGAGGAGGAAGGGAGGAAGGAAGATAGAGGGAGGAGGAAGAGGGAGGGAGGAAGGAGTGAGGAGGGAGAGAAAGGGAGTAGGAAGGAGTGAGGAGAGAGAGGGAGGGAGAAGGGAGAGGGAGGAAGCAGGGAAAGGGAGGGAGGGAGGAGGGAGAGAGAGGGAGGGAGGAGGGAGGGAGGAAGAGGGAGGAGGGAGGAGGAAAGTCGGAGGGAGGAGAGGGATAGAGAGGGAGGAGGGAGAGGGAGGGAAGACAGGGAGAGAGGAAGGAGGAAAGACATGGAAGGGGCTGGAGTGGGTGGGAGAGAGCAGTAGGGAGTGGGTGGGGAGCCTGCTCAGTGGCACCTGGGCTCCGTGGAGAGGCTCTCACCCCCCACACGCTCTGGATGGCACCCATCTGGAATGTGATATATCTTTCTCCACTAGGGTTGGACTATTCAAGATCCTGGTGGACTTTCCTGCATCTGCCATGCAAGCTCATGGAAGTGAGGATGCCCATTTCCAGGTCCTGCCTGCCACTTGCCCACATCCACCATTGAGGGTATGGATTTAGATGCTGCTCAAAGACCTGGCACTTCAGGACAGGGCAGCAGGTGGATGGCTGAGCCCTGTCTAAGCAGGAAAACAGCTAGTAAGAAGACCTGGGAGCCGTGTGGGTCACCACCAGCAGGGAAGACAAAAGCTCTAACTTGACATGAAAGCTGAGGTCATTTGAAAAAGAAGAGAAGGGCCTAGCAGTCCACAAGAGGTGCTTTTAATTCTCCCAGCTTTGATAGCCATGGCCACACAGGCACCCCCCTGGCCACTCAGAGACTTAATCTTTGGCTGCAGCAGGCTCTGTCTGGCTGGGTCCATCCCAAGTGGCCCCATCCACACTCATACCCTCTCTAGATGACCCCACCCTTCTGCAGTCCCTCAGCTGTCCCCATAAGGTCCCCCCACGACTCAGCAGAAGGTCTGGCAACACAGGGCTACAGCACTGCCAGCACCCAGCAAGGCAGCTGGTGACACTGGGAGTGGCCAGCAGCCAGAGAAAGGCAGGAGCCAAGAACTGGTAGCTGCAGCAAGAGAAGAAGAGCAGCGAGGGGGGCAGCTACACTGAGTGCTGAGAGCCACTGGTGTCCAGAGCCCAGAGCTGCTAGCACTCAGGGAGCTGCACTTTGCCTAAAGTGATTGCTATTGAGCAAGAGAACCCTCAGCCCCTTGCTAATGGTGTCGTCTCTCTCTCACCTGGGATTTTCCTGTTCTGGTTTATACCCCGGGAGCACTGCTTCCTCCAAAGAGCAGCCAGACCAGTGTGGCCCAACTGCCCAGAGTGGGCACAAACTTCTCTTGCCAATTACTGAATCCTAGTTCACAACATTGGGTCAACAAAGCTTTTTGTGAAAGAAAATCCAGGAAGAATTTTGGGGTTTTGTTTGTTTGGCTTTTGATTTTTGTCTGGTTTGTTTTTTGTTTGTTTGTTGGTTGGTACTAGGGTGCTTAACCACTGAGTCACATCCCCAGCCCCCATTTCTTTATCTTATTTAGAGACTGAGTTGCCTAGGACTTCACTAAGTTGCTGAGGCTGGCTTTGAACTCACAATCCTCCTGCCTCAGCCCCACATACCCCTCAGATTACAGGCATGTGCCACTGTGTGCAGCTCAGGAAGAGCTTTATGTGGAGGTGAAATGGCAGATCCAGATGCAGTGGCAGGTGAGGAAGGGACAGAGTGGAGAGAAGCTCCAACTCCAGGACCCAGTGACCACCAGGAGGAGAGTGGGTCAAGTTCCCTGCAAGGGAACAGCTCCAGAGCACACTGGGGGCTGTCTAGGCACACAGGAGCTCCCTGCTGCACGTGGCCTGGAGCTCCCAGCCACCACCCCTACCACGCCCACTTGGTGCAACACACAGCCTCATGCCACGATCTCTGCTCCTCTCTTGCACCCGCACACACATGCATGCCATAATGCCAAAAGCCTGCAGGGTGTGCCAGCAACTGGCCCTGGGCAAGTAGTTGGTTTGGACAGCCTGAGCTGTAGCAGTGTGCCCCAAACTGGGAACAAGCACTCATTTGAGATCAGGAATCTCATTGCTTCCTGGGTTTGCCATGAAACTCAATTCTCAGCTTCTGTGGGCAGGTAGTTGGCGTAAGCAGCAAGCCTCTGTAGCCAAGAAAATCCCCTTTAGTGTTAGCAGCTCACAATGCAGGGTTACCAACCAGAGGCAGCTCTGAGGACTGCAGACACGACAGCTGAATTTTGCACTAGTACTGAGTGGCATGTGGCAGCCCTCGGTGGCAGGCTATTCCCTCCAGTCTTGCAGCTCACCCCAGCCACATTCATGAGACAACAGAAGACCAAGATGAAATGAGCAGCCACAGAGAAAGAGATGGCCTTGTCAGCAGGTTGCCATCTGGGTGTGCTAATCCAGGGGTTTGTATAGCACTTGGGCCACTGCTATTGGTCCAGATTTATGATCATGGGGTCTTGAAAATTACCACATTATTGGCTAGCCCTGCTGTCCGGTCATGTCTGCCCCACTTCCGTTTTCCCACCACTTGTGGGGAAGTGGGAGGTTGAGGTCACAGGATTGTGTGTGCTCAGGGGATCCAGACTACCTGTGCTATGTGGAGTGGCGTCCACACTGGGCTGGGCTGCCTCTTTGCAACAGATCAGCATGCCCTGGCTCACAGCTGTGGCCCTTGTGGGTGCACAGAGCCTGGGACATCTGCTGCACTTGGCTAGGGACAGCAGCAGATAGTCGGTGGTGTGGCTGGGCCCCTGTGCACTCCAGCCCTCCAGGGATGCCGCCCCACTGCCCAGGACAAGTGCTTGGCTTCAGAGACCTTGTCCCTGGCTCCATACCCTCCTAGCATTCCCACATCAGTGCAGGTTAGGCAGGTGACTGGCATGTTATCTAAGTCTTGCTTCTGCCTTGTTCTCAGGGAGAAGCCTCTTAATCCCCTGAAGATCACAGGCTCCTACAGAGAGCCCAGGCTCCCTCCAGAAGCCAACCTGCGGCCCAGAGAAGCACCTTGGGAGCCGCCTCTGCAGCCCAGCTCAGGTGAGGCAGCCTGCAACATCCCAGCTGAGGCTCAGGAAAAGCCCTGAGCCAGAACCACCCAACCACACTGCTTACGAACCCCTGGCCCTCCAACTGGGGACTTTGGTGTCTATTATCCTTTTTACCACTGGGCTTTTCACATAATTTGTTACACAGCAATAGTAGCTGATACAAATATATGCTAGAATATTGAAATCCAGGATGGAGTCATGCAGTTAAAATATTTAACTTTGACTTGGTGTTTCCAAAATGTTCTGGTTATACATTATTTTCGGAGATGCCTCATGAACATCTCAGGTGCTGATGGAAGAGCTGAGCTAGCTGTGGCTGGGTTTGTTGTTAGGAATTGTACCATATACACCATGTAATAATTTGGTGCTAGGTAAGTTATGTCTAATGATATATTTGAATAAAAACCTGGTTTAGTTTTAGAAACAAAACCACATGACAGGCACTCAGGTAGTTCCCCATTTAAAGACATGCTAAAGGCAACCTTTGGTTGTTAGCATTTTGTAAATGGAAGTGTTCCCACCTCATCATATTTTGATATATTGGTTCTTATAAATTTGAAGCTCATCTTTGCCATACTTAATGTATTTGTAAAACTTTTTTTAAAAGAAAGAAAAAGTCCCTGGTCACTGAGAACCTCAAGCCCAGTTGCTGGTTAAGGGGAGAGGCTGAGCGCTAGCCACTTAGCCTGTTCGCCATCCTGGAAGACAGCCTGCATCCAGAATGGAGACAAAGAAGCAGGCCTGACAGGCATCAGTCAGACTGGGAAGGGAACACACTCCTACCCTGGGGGATCATGCTACAGCGATCGTGAACACCACCCAGAGAGACCATGTCCCTCCTCGAATGACAAGAAACTTGACTCTGAGAATGGCTTTAAAGAGCTAGAAATGAAGGTGACCTGGAAATTCAGAGCCAGACCCTCCCGGGGGTTGACCTCTGTCAGGACCTGGGTACGGTGGGGGTGGGGAGCGCTGAGGCCTCACTCCAGGCCGGCAAAGGGGCCCAGATACAGGCTTGACGTGGCCCTCGCTGACTGTACAACCGCAGGACTCCAGAGCCTCTCCCCAGCCTCCTTCCTGCTCTGCAGAGCGGGGAGAGCATCTCGGGCACCACAGCTGGGGCAGCAGGAAGTGTCTGGCCTTCTGGTGACCTGACCTCCCTGACCAGCACAGGACACTCTGGAGGTTTCCACCTGACCCCCCTGTCCCCACACGCTGTTACCCAGGGGTGGCCTTCAGAACAGGGAGGCCCAAAGAGCCCCCAGAAAAGGACCCACAGGAGGATTTCCTGGCTTCACCAAGGTTCACTTATGAGCCTTAAGTAGAAAGTACTCCTTCCTGAGTTTCCAGCTAACTGCTCAGGAAACTGAAGAGGAAGCTGCCAGGGGCGTATAAAGGGCAACCATCCTCAGAAGACCACAGGACCTCAACACGGAAGTGCCAGCCAGGCAAAAGCTCATGAAATGGATCTCACACTTCAGACCCTCCAGGAAGAGCTAAGGCACCAGCCTGGCACCCTGCAGCCAGCAACGGCTCACTGTGGCTCCTTGAGCTGACCAAGCAGGCCAGTGCTGGCTGGGACCACCTAGTGGTGACATGGCCTGCAGTCAGGCTGCCAAGAAGCCAGCTGGTGTGATTCCCCTCCCATCTCAGGAAGCAGCCCCTCTTCTTCAGTTCTGTTACTTGGGGATTGGAGTAACCAACAGGAAACATGGGCCACGTTTTCTGAACTGCCAGCCTCGGGAGCTCTTCACCCAAGCTGGACCTCGAGTGTTCCCAGACTACACTCAGGAATCTAACTATTGGTCACAAAGAGGAGATTATGTTCCAAAGGCATATGGAAAGATGGTCAAGAATGAAAAGTGATTTAGGGAGGGACAGGGCAGCTTCCTGCCCAGACCACACACAACACAGACCCACCCATCACACACTACAATCCCAGGGACTTGGGAGGCTGAGGCAGGAGATCTCAAATCAGAGAAAAAATAACAATGAGCAGGACTTGTGAGGAGCACCCAGCAGCCTGACATAGCCAGGAGCTGTGGACCCTTGCACCATGGAACAGTGGCCTCCAGGCCTTTCCACCCAGGAGCTCCACAGGAAAAAGCAAGTGGGGTCCACAGTGAGCGCACTACCTACTCATCATGTGAAGGTAAAGCAGAAATAAGCAAGAAAGAAGCAGATAAATACAGCCCCTTCCAGAGGGCGAAGAGGCTGAGCCTCACCTAGGACAAGACGCTGGAGGTGTTGGTGAGTGGGGCCTGCAGAGGGCAGAGAGAGTGACTGACAGAGTGACCACCAGCAAGATGACCTCCAGAGAATGACCGCCAAAGAGAATGACCACCAGAGAGAGACCACCAGAGAGTGACCTCTAGAGACTGACTGCAGAAGACAAACCACCAGAGTGACCACCAGAAAGCAACCTCCAGAGAGTGACCACCAAAGACAGATCTCCAGAGAGACTTCCAGGGAGTGACCAACAGAAACAGATCATCAGAGAGCAACCCCCAGAGAGTGACCTCCAGAGAGCAACCTCCAGAGAGAGACCTCCAGAGACAGATCTCCAGGGGTGATGGCAGCTCTCTGGTGCTCCTGGAGATGCCTGGACTCCTGTGATCCTTCACAACAGGGAACCATCCCAGCAATGCCTCTCCAGGTGGCTCTGCAACTTCAAACACCACAGAGGTATCCACACGGCTGGAGAGTGCGGTCATCATCAGGAGCTGCAGGTTCATGTCCCTGATCCTGTGCTGGTCCATTGCTGATGAGTGTGGGCTCGTAACTCTGTTACTGGTAGGGCTTGACAGGAAAGCTCTGAGTGTCTGCCAATATCATGGTCATTCTTTGGACCCATAGTCAATTTCATCAGCAGAAGAAATGGCCCCTGATGTTAGGAATCTCCTCTCACCCCTAGCACCTACCGCTGAACTTTCCCCTTGCTTCCTCCTCCACAGAGGCCTCATGATAGCTCAGGACCATCTTTCCCATACTCAGGACTGAGCTGCGCAAGACAAGGGGTTCTGTGTCCCTCACCTGGTGGTATTCCCCAGGCCTCTCAGAGCACATGGTAGGTGGTGTCCCTGGGGATCTCAGAGCACCTGGTTGGTGGTGTCCTTTCAGAGAGCCTGGTGGGTGGTGTCCCCCAGGGGTCTCAGAGCGCCTGGTACACAGAGACATCCACACAACGTGCGCTTAAAATGAGCCAGTACTCTCAAGCACATCGTGCACTTGGCCCTCATACCTGCCTGCTCCTAGCTCTGCTCCACAAGAGTTTAGGATGTGACATAATAGCAGCAGCAGCATTGTCACCTCTACCAGCCCTTGTACTGCTCTCCATGTGTTCATAACATGCCTCTGTCTCCTAGGAGAATTGAATGGTTCTGAGGTGTCTCTGGGGATGCCATCCACCAGCCAGCAGCTACCAACCCCCATTCACCACCACCCACACCAAGCATCAACCACCATCAACCAACCACCAACCACCAGCCACCAAAAACCAACCACCATACCCCATTTGCTATGTACCAACCACTATCCACCACCAACCACTATCCACCATCTACCATATACCAACCACCCACCAACCACCAGCTACCAACCACCAACCACCATCCACCACCCACCACTCACCACTCACCAACTGCAACCACCATCTACCAACCACCAGCCACTAGCCACCAACCTCCAACCACCAACCACCATACCCACAGTGCTATGCACCAGCCGCCAACCCCCAGCCACTGTCTGCCATTACCCATACTATCTATTTGATGGGCTCTATGTCCCCTAGCTTCAGCCCCTGAGGGAACTCAAGGAACCTGAAAAGGTTCCCATGGCCTTCTCCATACAAATCTCTCCCAAATCAATCACAATGTGGCTATAAATTAGTAGTCATCTTACTCTATCTAACATCAAAAGGAATTTGAAACCAAAACTTACAAAAACAGTTAACTCTCAGTATTCTCCAGTGGATTTTCTGATACCCTAGATGTCAGAGGATACAGCTGCCAGCCTGCCACTCCTAATGTGATCTTTCTCCTGGATGGGTCACCCAGCCTCTCTGGTTGTCATGGAAAAGGCAGCACCAGGGAGAAAACAGCCCAAGGGAAAGTCACCAGAAAGAAACAGAAACGCCCTTCATCCCTAAAGGGACACTATTGACCAGCCACCTGACCATCTTCAGAGGTCTTAGGCACCAGGTGACATCATCTACCTGAGGGAAAAGCCCTCATCCTAGTAGTGGCAATGGCTGAGGCCCCACCCGGTGCCCACCCATGCCTCAGCCCCTGGAGGGAAGCTGCCTCCCCCTGCCTCTTGAGCCTGAGGAGGAAGGGGCTGGGGCGCCTGAGAGTCTGTTGAGACAGATCCCAGCAGGCCCCAGGCAGACAGCCCACTCACACTGCCACACCGTCATATTTACAACCAAGTGCAGGTGGCAGGGAGTCCCAGAGGAGGTGGAGAGTCACCTACAAAACCTCAGGCCATCCTCTGTATCCCCCTGGCAGGTGTGAACTTAGATAACTGGAAAAGACCTGGGTTTGGCTGCAGCAGCCTTTGTCCTTGGAGGGCAGGGGGGTCCTCACAGGTGGCCAGAGAGCAGACCAGCATCCCAGGTCCCTGTGGGCATGCTTCCTCTGTTCTGGACAGGAAGGTGGGGGGAATGAATGACCACCACAAGTGTCCTCCCGGGCTGGGTAGGTGCTAGCCAGCATTCTCAGGATCAACCATAGAGGAAGCATTTTTTATTATTTTTTTAGTTGTAGATTGACGCAATACCTTTATTTTACTTATTTTTATGTGGCGCTGAGCCTCGAACCCAGTGCTTCACATGTACGAAGCAAGGACTGTACCACTTAGCCACAACCCTAGTCCAGAGGAAGCGTTTTTACTACAACCAGTACCCACATTCACACCACAGGCACACATAGTTCATACCTGTGCACACTTGCATTTACACACATGACACACTCGTGTCCACATCCATGAACAGTTAGCACGTATATGCACTCACACACATGTGCACATTCATGTCCACACCATAGGCACACGTAGTTTACACTTACGTTTGCACACATGTACACACTCACATCCACACCACAGGAACACAGTTTGTACCTTGCACACTCACATTTATACACATGCACACACATTCCCATACATGTGCATGGTTCACACCTTGCACACTTGCACTGACACACACGCACACACATTCCATAAGCGTGATGTCTCACTGGCTGCGTGTGCAGCATGGAGCCGCTGCTCTGTCTTGCCTCTGGCTTTCAACTGAGGGCTCACAGAGCACACAAAGTCCCCATGCAGAGCCTGCTGGGTGTCTAGGGCTCTCTGGTTTTTAACACTGATTGAGATAGGATCTATATGCCACAAAAGTCACCTGTGTGAACCATCCACTCAGTCACTTTCATGTGTCGCAAGCTGTCAGCCACCAATCGTGACAATCTTTCAGACACTTTCATTGCCCCAGAAGGAAACCCCACTGCAGCACATGCTCCTCTTTTTTGGGTGGCTTTTTAAATGCGGGTCACACCACGAGGTTTACCTCATGGCAAGTCAGCGCAGCCCTTAAGTCACTGCAGAATCCTGCTGACATGGCTCCTGGGCGGCTCTTGAGAGCCCGTGGTCAGGTGCTCAGGACACCAGGTCACAGGAGGGTCGAGGGCAGACAGGCCTGGAGCAGGAGCCAGGGCCTGGCTCCTCAGGTCCTCCAGTCCCACCTCCTATCTAGAGGGCCAGCTGATCCCACATTGACCTCCACCCCTGGAGACGTTGGACCTGGTCAGCAAGGCACCCCGTGGCACAGACTAGCCCCATCAGGACTCCTGAGTGGGCTGCATTCTGAATTCCCAAGGTGGAGCTCAGTGTAGGGGGATGGCCAGCACCAGGATGAGATGGCTTGAGCAGCCACCCAGGGAGAAAGACCAGGGCCAACACCCATATTCACACATGGAGCAGACGCCCAGCCAAGCCTCAGAAGCCACAAACCATGAAAGCACACATGTGTCCACAGTAGCAGTCACTCTGAGACGCAGGCTGAGGGTTGAGTCACAGATGGGCACTCAAATCCCTTCCAGGCGTTGGTTGGGGAAGCTGGCCTCAAGCCTAGGAGAAGGGCAGCCTCTTCTCTCCCGGTGCTCCAGTGGGAAGAAGGTGCATGAGTAGAGTCTGTTTGCAGACGTGTGTGTTGTGCACATGGGTGTGCTATTTGTGTGTGTGTGTGTGTGTGTGTGTGTGTGTGTGTGTGGTGGGTATACAAGAGTGCCTACATGTGTGTATATCTGTTGTGACTGTGTGAATGTACAGGCAGCCACGGAGTCCAGAGCCTGGAGGAGATGCTTGCCCACTGCCAGCCTTGGCCTTGGCTTCTGGGCTCTCGGTGGCAGCAGAGCTGCTCGCTGGAGGAGAGGGAGGCCCAGAGCTCCCAGGTCTGCACCTGGGGAGCAGCCAGCAGTGACTTCCCCCAGCACCACGGCAGCAGAGGCCTGTCTTGCCTCTGGCTTTCAACTGAGGTCTAGTCAAGGGCAGGGACAAGCAGTTTACAGCAGTCCCTCACTGCCCTGGTCAGAGCCACTCAGCACACACAGCTCACTCCTCTACCACCTGCTTGTGGGGGTGGGGTGGGCAGCCCCTTGGTGGGGTGGGGGAAAGTATGCTGGACATGAGCGGCTTCCCTGCCCACCAGCAGCCTCCCCTTCCCAGACACCCTGCAGCCCCTTGGGGATGTTTCCCCTTCTCAAGAGGAGTAGACTCATCCCTTCAACACCCACAAGGGCCATTGCTGGGAACAGGGCACCGAGCCATCTCTATCTCCCCAGGCCAGGGTCCTGTCTGCAATGTGCACAGAAATTACCCTCTAGAATGCCAGGAATGGGACAGCACTTCCTCTGTGCCTGAGAGATGGGCCAGGAGCCTGTGAGTCCCACTCCCATGTTGAGCCAAGCTGACCTCACTCTGCCTTCCAAGAACAGGGCACAGGGCCCCCACACAAAGGAGCAGTGGACCCAGGGCAGCAGTATCAGCAAATGGCCACTGTCCAGAGTTTCAGGGCCTCCACAGCCATCCAGCCCCCTCATCAGGGCACTGCAGAGTCAAGTGTGTGGTTTGACCCAAAGAGGACCAGGGTCCATCTCCATAGGGGCTGGACCTCCCTCAGGCAGGGGACCCCCAGCACTGAAGAGCAGGACAGGACAGGGTGCAGGGCAAGGCAGCAGGGCAGGGCAGCAGGGTCCAGGCCAGAGCCACAGCCCCTCTGACCCGGGCACCTTTCCCCAGATCTCCCAGGAAGCGGGTTCCTTTGAATTTTTCAAAGGCATAAAAGAAATACCTGCTTTTGACAAGTTCTGCTGCAGGCAGAGGAAGTGCTGTGTGTGGAGGAGGCTGCTAGAGGCAAGGGCCAGCAAGTGCACCCACCAGTGCTTGCTGCTATTGGAGGCAAGGGCCAGCAAGCACCCACTGGCAGGGCTTACTGCAGCCTGTCAGGCTCAGAGGGGCCAGGTGGAGAAAGGGTTCCAGACAGAGTACCGGAGCCACTCCAGGCATCCCTGGTGACACCCATGCTGGCTCTGCAGTGGCAGGGCTATGCTCCCAATGCCATATCACCACCTGGAGCCGCACGGCTCACTTACAGGTATCAGCCCAAGATGACCTCACACACTACAGGTCACGAATGGCCAGCCCTCCCACCCTGGCTGGGCTCTTCCTGAGATGTAGGACTACCAGAGCTAAAGCCAGGAAGAGTGGGCCACCCTGCCCAAGTGCCCTGTCCCTCCACCAAGGGCCCCAGAAAGCTTCAAGACTAGCCTTCCATTTGTAGATGGGCCCAGCCAAGGTCAAGGAATGGAGGCCTTCAAGTCACAGGTGATAGCCCAGACCTTGTCTTCAAGCTGAGCCAAGCCAGACGCTGAGCCTGACCCTCCTGGGGCCAGCTGGGGCTTGCCCCCACCCACATCCTGCTCCAGGGCCACTGGAGTGCCCCTGCTCATAGCTGCCCAGGGGGGCACCAGGTATAGCGGGGTGGGCACACCCAGGGTAACCACAGGAGCTTTGCCAGCTCAGATCACTTGAGGCTTTGACCTTGCCGGCATCCTCTGCCCTGGAGAGCAGAGTGGGGTGGGGCGGGTGGCAAGAGGCTTGTAATTAACTTTGCTTTGAGTGACCAAGAGTTTCACAGAGGTCTGTGAGATGCATCTGAAGTCGGGGGCAGAGGAAGGAGGAAGGCGCCAGGCCTCCCCTTCGCCTTCTTGGGGCTTGGTTTCCCCCGGGGCTACCCCAGCCCCACACCAGACACCTCCACACCTGCAGCATTAGTCTCGGGTCTTCAACACAGAGGGACAAAGGACAAACTGGAGGTGGGGAGTAAAGAGAGACATATGGCAGGATTGAGGGTCTTGAGATTGCCTTGGTGCCTGTGGGTAATGCCAGGCAGCTGACCAGGAGACAGACGAGGCTCTCCTTACAGAAACTCCTCAGGGAGGACCAGCAATTAGCTCACAGCAGCACAGCCAAGCTCCCTACAACCCAACCGCCTTTTAGACTTCTTTTATTTTATTTATTTATTTATTTATTTAGTGTGTGTGTGTGTGTGTGTGTGTGTGTGTGTGTGTAGTGCTGGGGATTGAACACAGGGCCTTGTGAATGTGAAGCAAGCACTCGACCAACTGAATCAGACTTCTTTTTGTGTAGCACACAGTCCACCTCCAAGCCAGGAGGTTTCTGCTTCCCCAGCCGGGAGGTGACAGGCCCATCTTTCCAGAAGTCTAAGCCAAAAGCAACACACTCCTGCCCTCTGCTGGCTGATTCTAGAGTGACTTCAGCGCAAGGATGCTGCTTGGACAGACTCGGGGTTCACAAAGAGACAGAGGCCGCCATGCTGAGGTTCTGGAGGCGGGAGACGAGGTAGGTGTGTTCCCAGCCACCAGCCCCTGAGGATGGCTGAGAGGCTTCCTGACATGCCTGACCTCAGTGGAAAGCCGCGGTGCCAATTGGTGACCAGCCATAGGCCGGAAAGAGGAGCCCAAAGGACACAGTGAAGACACACTCAGAAACACCTAAGGAGGGCTGGCCCCAGGAGGCGCCACCAGTGCTGCCGGTTCCTCTCCTAGTTAAAGCTGCAGGGAATTGAAACATGATCTGAATAAGGCTCAGGCCGGAGGGCAGCTGCAGAGCCCAACAGACTGTGCGAAGGCCATGGGGCGAACTGCACAGCCCTGTGGGCCCGCAGGGGAGAGAGGCCGCCCCCCTCCCAGGCAGGGTTCCTGTGCCTGAGCTCAGGGGCCACAGAGACTCCAGCTGCCCCAAGTGGGGGTGCTTCCCCCAAAATCGACTTTCTAGCTCTTAAAAGGAATCTGGCATTCCCAGAAAGACAAGCAGGAAGCTTAGCGGAAGAGGAAACTCCTGATCTCACCCCACAGGCCCACAGAGCCACTGGGAGGTGCTATCCCCTGCAGGAGGCCCTGCCTACCTGCCTGGCAGAACACAGCTGAGGACAAAGATCACACAGGCTAGATGACGCCTTCCATAACTCACGCAGCTCTCCACAGTGGGGAGGAGAAGGCCTGGTGGCCGGTGCCAGGTGGGGGGACTCTCACTGGGCAGAGGGCTCTGAGGATTCCAACCCTGGATGGAGGAGATGAGCTGGGGGAGATGGGGAGCATCCCAGAGGGACAGGTTAGAAGTCTGAAACTAGCACAATCTGGGCACCTTGACAGGCCCAGCCCTAACACCAGCCTTCAGAGGAAGGACCTTCTGGCTCTGACAGTGCCCAGCCTCAGGGAGCCCAGGCTATGGGTGCTGAGCCTCTGGGCATTCAGCCTCAGGGTGCCCAGCCCCTGATGTTCAGCTTCTGGGTGCCCAACCTCAGGGCATCTAGCCTTAGAGTGGCCAGTCTCAGGGTGCCCAGTCCCTGGGTGCCCAGCCTCAGAGTGTTCAGCCTCAGGGTGTCCAGCCTCAGGGTGCCCAACTTCAGGGTGTTCAGCCTCAGGGTGCCCAGCCCCTGATGTTGAGCTTCTGGGTGCCCAACCTCAGGGCATCTAGCCTCAGAGTGGCCAGTCTCAGGGTGCCCAGTCCCTGGGTGCCCAGCCTCAGAGTGTTCAGCCTCAGGATGCCCAGCCTCTGAATGCCCAACTTTACCGTGACCAGCCTCAGGGTGCCCAGCCTCAGGGTGACCAGCCTCAGGGTGCCCAGTCTCAGAGTATTCAGCCTCAGGGTGACCAACCTCAGGGTGCCCAGCCTCAGGGGGACCAGCCTCAGGGTGACCAGCCTCAGGGTATTCATCCTTAGGGTGTTCAGCCTCAGGGTGCCCAGCCTCAGGGTGCCCAGCCTCAGGGTGTTCATCCTCAGGGTGTTCAGCCTCAGGGTGACCAGCCTCAGGGTGCCCAGCCTCTGGCTGCCCAACCCTGGGTGCCCAGCAACAGGCAATAGCAGAGTTCAGCTTTGACTGGGCTGGAACACAACATACCAGGGACACTCGACCAATAAAGCACAAAGGGTAGCAGCAGGAACAAGCAGTTCCTGTTCCAGTGCAGACTGAGTTCCATTGTTTTTACCCCACTCACAGAATTTGCTTTGTTAAAAGCTCTCTCTTCACCACCATGCCAATGTCAACTGTGCAGCTCTGCAGGAGGAAGCCTGAAGCTGCAGAAAGTCCCAGTGCTGGACCTGCTAAGGCAGGCCACCTGGAGAAACACCATTCCACAGTCCCTCCTCCCCACCTGGCAGCAGAGCAGGAAGGAAGGCTTCGAAAACCCCGGGGGGAGCTTGCAGGGGTCCCACTGTTAATTCATAATTTAAGAACTGTCAATCATGGTGGCTGTCCTGCCCCAGGACACTCTGCAGACCCTCGGTGTTGCTCTTGTCCTCACAGTCGCCCACCCCACAATCTGACCCCCAGCTGCTCCAAACACACTCCCAGTTCCTGCTGCTCTTGGCCCTCTGCCCAGTCAGAAGAGTCTAAGACTTTCACCAGCTTAGAAACTTCCCAGTGGAAAAAATCGCAGGACTAGAGAAAGACCATAGACAATAGGACCCCGACCTGGATCTGTGCTGGGCTTCTCAGCACACACCTGCTACCAGGAACAGAGTAAGAACTGGGCACCTCGAGTCCGAAGCTCTTCAAACAAACTCTACCACTTAAAACCTGCAGGGTCAGAGGGAGTTCCCATCTGCCCAGGCATCTGAGTGTCCATGATTTCTACCTCATCGTTGCAAATGAGACCAAGCCTTTGAAGTCTACAGCCTCTGAGAAAAATTAAAAACGACCACACTAGAGAGCCTGACTATTCAGGAGCTCCGGGGTCAGCCATCTCCCATGGCAGCTGTGGCCAAGGGCACAAAAAGCAGCAGCAACAGGGATTATTTAGGAAATGGAAACAGGTGGCCCGAAACTGGAGCAAGCCTCTACAAAGCAATGGGCCAGGGAAAGGAAGGCTTTCTCCCGAGGTTAGAAGGGAGCACAGGGCTGCCAGACCCACCAGATGGCAAGTTGCATGCATCAGGCCTCTCTCTGTGCCTGTCCTGCATATGGAGGGAGAGGTGGAGTTCTCGGGCTGTTCTAGGTGGAGATAGAGTTAACATCTTAAGTCAGTGACTTACCACTTCCTATGTGAGTCTGTCCCTGACACAGGAAGGACAGAGATACACTAGGACCCATAGGCCCAACCAGGACCAGAATCAGGGGTTAGGACTGTGATCCACACACCCAGCCAGGACCAGAACATACATGGCCCTAATCACAGAACATAGAAGCTGGTAGGAAGGGACACAAGCTGAAAGCCAGCTTCTCTCCTTTGGTGACAGAAGAGTGCAGAAAGCAGAAAGTACATGAGAGTTTCAAGAGGCTGAGCCAGGACACGCCGACCTCGGCAGAGCCGTGCTGTTCCCAAGGCACACCACACTGGCCTTAGAACACATTTACCTCATACAGAACATGCTTTCTGATCCCAACAGAATACAATTAAACATCGACAGCAGGAAAAAATTATGCTGGCCACAGCTACCTGTGTGGAGAAGCAGTACCTTCGTTGCTCAGGAAGCTGGAGATGAGCACAATCTTTCTGAAGGTCAGCATGGACTCCCTCAATCCAGGAGTGCATGCCAAGGACAACACGGGTGTGGATCAAGAATGTCCAGCACGGTGCTTCTGTTAGTGGCAAAGCCTTTCATGGATCCTAAATGACCAATAATAATAGATTAAATAAACTGTGACATTCATGTAGTAAAAATTTAAAATACACAATAATTAAAAATAGACCACAGAAAAATGCTAGCCTGGAGAATGTTCACCACAGAAAGTAACATGAAAGAAGTGGATTATTAAACAATGCACACACAAAAACCAAGAAGGAATATGTGTGCACATGTGTGTGCAAAGATGAAGGGCACATACCCCCGTGTCCACCTATCATCCCTGAGCATGGAATAACACAGTCTTGATTTTCTCCTTTGTGCTCTCTATTAAAAATCCAAATTCTCTGCAACAAAGTATTGGTTTCAGGATCAGGAAGGTAAGTTATATTTAAGAAAATGTTTCTATTATGGAGTTTGGTGCACATTTTGTTTAAGCTGAAGTCTATCTGCATAACAAAGAGGCTTTGTTTCTTTTGTTTGTCTCAATAGAACAAGTAACTGTTCATCTGATTCTCTAATAACCTCTGGGGGTGGGAAGTTAGAAAGGGAAAGAGAAAACAGCTCAGAATCAAAAGAGGAGGGGACAATGTAGCATAGCTGCAAATGCCCAGAGAGAAGGAGAGGGACAGACAGGCACAGGAAAAGAAAGAGACAGAGGCAGAGAAAGAGAGACACATAGAGAGATAGAAAGGGGCAGGGGCAGAGGACAGAGAGAGAAACAGACAGACAGGAACAGACAGGGACTAGGAGTGGCCTTGGAGTAGGCAGCCTGGCCCCTTCCTCTGCTCTGGCTGCAGGTGTATCTGCAGAACCGTGTGGGTCATCGAACTCTCTGGAGTGGTTCCTTTGTCCCTGTTTGAATGTGATGCTGGACCCAGGAGCTGAGGACCTCTGGCTTGAGTGTGAATGGATCAAATCTGCACACCAGGAGTATGGCCACAGACCCTGAGTTAGGTGGAAGGGCATCAGGGCCCCGGACAGACCCTCCAGGAGCTTGAGACTCCCTCCAGGGTAAGACAGGCAAAGCCCTGCCCAGAGAGGAGGCATTCCCAGAGATCCTCAAACTTTCAGGACACCACCCTCCAAGAGGTGAACCTTCCTCTCCTGCTGGCTTGGTGCGATGGGACACAATCACTCCAATAATTAGAATGCAGCAGAGGTGACAGACCAGGTCACACACACATCCTGATCCCTGCTCCCTCTGTCCCCATTTCTCAGCAACCACTCTGAGGGCAGCTAGCTGCCACACTATGAGGGCACTCTGGAGGGAGCAGCTTGACCCTCTGAGGGATCTGGGCCAGCGCACACACACACACACACACACACACACACACACACACCACCTCCCCACTGGGGTCACCTCACAGTGCTGCCCAGCAGCAGGCAACAGGTGAGAGCAGAGAAGAGGCGAGTCTGTAGGACCTGGCTCCCTCCACCCTGCCTGCGCCTAGTGTCCCACCATAGAGAGTTCTGCAACCAGCAAACAGCTGGACCATACACAGTACAGCCATCCTTGTGGGAGCCCTGGACAGGGCAGTTGCTTTTGCATTTCTCCATTTTCTGGTTTGTGAAACTGAGGCTCAGAGAAAATAAACTGATTTGTCCATGACAGTTCCATGCGGCAGGGGGAATCCAACAGCCTCCGACTCAGAATCCCAGGTTAGCCTGTGGGGCCATCATAACAGAGGCTGGAGCAGCAGGAAGAGCATTCTGGAGGCTGGAGGTGGCCAATGGCAGGCTCCCGGCCCCTTGGGGCACCTGGTGGCTGTGGGCTGCCTTCACCCTCCTCGGCGTCCCACCCCTCACTCCATCTGAGTCTGTTGTCCCAGAGCACCCCTCCTCTTCCTGCAAGGACACACGCCAGACTGGCTGAGGCCACCCTGAGGACTACATCTTCCCTCCCTACTCACAACTGCAAAGACCCTTTCTCCAGATGTGGTCACATCTTCTGGGGGACACAGCTCAACCCTTGGCATCTCATAAGGTACGTCCTCCTCTCTACCCAGGAAGGTGGAAGAAACAGAGCCTCAGACCACAGCTCAGGCCAGAGCTCTGGGCCCCCCAATGGTGCAAAACCCCACCAGGAGCCAGACAGTGGGCTCAATCTAGGGGGTCCACTAGGGGCCAACAGATGCCCAAGCGCCCTGCCGTTTCATTACATCCCCCTGTGAATTTGTTCCTAACTTCATCTCTGAGGTGGACCCAAATGGAGGAGGAAAAATTTTTTGTGTGTGCTGTCCTCTCTTGCACAGCCCAGCCCCCAGGAGATGAGCATTATGGAAGCTAATTAGCCAGATAGAAGCAAGGATGCCTGATTTCTCAACTCTTGGGTCTGACTTCATTTCCACTGTCACTGGGTTCCATCTCTGGTTCCAAGACAACCACTAAGTTAACCTCACAAGAAGTTATTTCTAAGAAGCATCAAGGAGGCCAAACAGCATCATGGAAATTTCCTGTGTCCACTGGGAAGGCCTGGACACAGCAGCACCCTATAGTGAGCATAGGGATATACGAGCCTCAAAGACAATGGAAGGACAGCCTTAAACACGGGCAGCCACGTCCACCCCACCCCACTAAGGTTGTTCTGGGTAGAAGCAGAACCAGCTGCGGGGGCGAGGAAACCTGGGTGCGGGCAGAATGGCTTCCCACACACTCTCTCCTCTCCTCCCTTCAGGAGGCAATATTTCAATTCCTGACCTCTTTGAAATGACTATGTCCAGGTGACCTTCAGACCCTGGGAGACCTTGCCTGTCTGCTCAGCCAGGTGCACAGGCCCTGAGGAGCCACGTCTCCCTACCCCGGAGTGTGCAGGTGAACTGGTCACAGGTGCCTTGGGAGCTTGTCCCAGGGGCCATCCCAGCAGCTGTCCTGACTACAGGTGCCCTGACAGCAGGTGTGTCACAGATGTAGATCTGCCTGGCAGCCTGCAGGCAAAATGGCTATGGCCTCTGTGGTCCTTCCCAGATGCAGGTCCACAGCCTGGCACCAACAGGCTCACATTTCAAGTTTCCATGTGCAGCACCTGGCTTCTTCTCAAAGTCACACCAGGTGTTTCTGAGTCCCTGGGGAAATGTGGGACAAAGCCCACTTTTGTTCTTCAACTCCAGCTGTGGAGGAAAGCCAATATGCCACTGAGGTTGAGCACAGTGCCCCCACCAAGCCCAGGACCTGGAAACCTGGGGAGAACCAGGGACCAGTCTGATCAGAAGGGACCCTCCCTCCACCTTCCCTTCATCACGTGTGCAGAGGCTTTGGGACATACATGTTCACTCTGCTACAAACCTCTGAAGAAAAAGGAGGCATCACTGGAGAAAGACACACGCTACCTTGACCATTCTTTCCATAGCATCAACAGCACCTGGGAATCTCCCGCAATACCTAGGAGAATCACTTCCTCCCAGCCTTTCACCCAGCCATAAAGACCTGCACAGGGCTTCCAGGGAAGGGGGCTCTCTCAGACCCCAGCTGCCACCTGTCTCCTTTTCCAGTTCTGATCTGACTTTACCCCGTGAAAACAAGGATCTCCCTGGAGGAGGGTGTTCCCCAGTCTTGCTGAAGGCCTTTGAAGGCCATGCCCACAGTCCAGAACACTGCTGCCAGCTTTGGAATGACAGTATAATTGTCACTGCTACTATATGCATAGGTTTCCCTGGCCTCTGGGTCCAGTTTCTGACATCATCAAGAACTATCACTGACCCAGTGACTTCTTCCTGACCCACGGCAGTTTCTGGTAGGGAGGAAATTCAGACCTAAGGAAGGGAACAGTCCTCAGGGGCACTGGCTTCTTCCCTCCTTCTTCCCTCATTGTCCTCTGAAAGGCCTTAATCAGAAGCAGACTGTTCTGCTTAGGAGCCTAAATGAAGCCTGGCAGAAAGCAGCAGAGGGTCTGGGCCACAGAGAAGAAGCATACACAGAATACTTTAGATCACAAGGCTTGCCCCTCCGGGATTTGGAAGCAAGACGAATGTAGAGCCCAAAAGTGCTGGGGAGACTGAAGGTCTGTGGTCAGTTCCCGCGGAGGACAGAGCCAAACCGAGGAGGCAGATGTGTGCTGCCCTCACCAAGACAGCCCCCGGGGATGCTACGGGCGCCGTGGACTAAGCCAGGTCTCTCCACTTTTCCACAGAATGGAAATTCTGAACTGGTGTGTGTGTGTGTGTGTGTGTGTGTGTGTGTGTGTGTGTGTGTGTTGTTGTTGTTGTTGCTGCACCTGCACCTGAGGGCCAGGAGGTGCCTCCCCTGAACGCACGTTCCCCCAGACCCCCCAGACGGGTGCGCAGAGTCGGTTTCGGGAACTCTTGGCTTGCACGTCATGGTGCCGGGAGGCCTGCATGATCTGGCCAAGAGCTCGGCTTCCCGCGGTTTATCCTGCGTCCAACTACCACATAAGGGAAGCTTGCTCTGGCTGAGAGCCGCGGGAGGCTGACCACATCCTGTGCTGCAGCGGCATTTGACACAAGGACCGCCCAGTGCAGGTGCCTGGGCTCCTCTTCCTCCTCGTCCTTCCTGGCCTCCGGGACCCACGGCCTCGGCGCGAGTCCCCCCAGCCGGCCGACCTCAGGCTCTGCAGCAGGCCTTGCCGCAGACACCAGCTGGGCGCGCACGTGCTCGGGCCGCCGCCCCAACCGTGCAGCACACCCTCCATCCTCCGCCCAGCTCCCTGGCTCCTCCGCGGGGCAGCCGTGCGCATGCGCGGAGCCGAGTCCGGCTGGGCCGCAGCGCGGTGGCCGGCGCTAGCTGTAGGCACCCGCCCGGCCCCGCTGGTCGGTCCCCGCCTCGTTTTCTCTCCGGACCCCGACAGACCCCGGCTGAGCTGCGAGAGAGGCCAGGATGTCGCAGACCGCCATGTCCGAGACCTATGGTAGGGCCTTCCGCGGGGCGGGAGAGCAGGCTCGCGGGGTGACCGGGTGTCCAGCCAGGCGGGTCTGGGTTCTTGAACGGTGGTAGTGACCGACGGGGCAGGGGGCTGGGCCAGGTACGCATCTTGCGAAGGATCTCTGGGTAGCAGAGCCAGCCGGTGTCAGGGTGCCCTGCTCGGTCTGGGAGTGCATATGGCTGATGATGGCTGACTCAGGTTCCCTGCGTGCGCCCCGCTGCCACCCTTAGGTTTTTCTTTACCGAATTTAATTCAGCGCAGAGTGTGGGAACCAGATTTGATTTCCACCGCTGGTGCCCAGTGAGAGCCGCAGGCTCAGGGCCGCACCTGTTTCTGGGTGTCCTCTGACCCGGCAGATCCCTGTTCCTGGTTGGGAGTTCCCTTCTTTGCTTCTTTGCAGCAGGATTAGAGTGAGGGAGCAGTGATTAACCCATCTTTCTCCTGTGACCTCCAGCTTCATCTGTCTTCCTCTCTCAACCCTTTCTTGGTTACTTTCTGGCTATTTATAACACATCTCCTTTTGATGACCATGAGGACTTTGGAAGCAGAGCCCAGTCTGTTTAATCTTTGTTTCCCTTACAAACATGGATGTGCTAAGCAAATTTATTTTTGATAAATCAAAGCTTTTCCAATTTATATACTAAGTTGCTCCCACCCACTAGGTTTGAATAAAGGACCTGAACCTTGTATCAGAGTGGAGACCAGTCTGCCAACCCCTGATTACTCTTTCAGATGTGACAGCTGACAGTCCCAGAGGCTCCAGTGTGCAAATATGGACCTTAGGCCTGGTGGGTTTGCTCCCACCCTGGCAGGTGTCTCCTGTCCTCCACTAAGGTGTGTGGAGGAGGCATAGAACTTAGAGAATCCTGCAGCTGCAGGCTTCCTCAGGAACATGTTGTCAGGGCTCTGGACACTGCAGAAACAAACACCACAGACATCTGCTAGGTCTCACAGTGTACAGTCTAGTGGGGAAGAGTGTGGACGTCCAGCTGGACACCGACAGATGAATAACTTAAAGCCAGGCAAGAGTTCTGAAGAATGTAATCCCTGCAAGTACATGGCAAAGAGCACTGACCCAGAGGTTCAGGGCCATGGAGGTGTCAGCCCCACAGCCAGAGCCCAGGCAGCACAGGACCTCAGCCCAGACCTTCATGTATTTGAGCACCATAGTCTGGGAGGGTGAGGGGCAGAGGGGCCTAGGGAGGGCTTGGACTTTGAGAGGGTGGGAAGCTGGAAGGGTGTCATGCTAGTGCTCACAGGGCACCTGCTCCTCTGCCAGCAACTGGCACTGCCCTGCTTCGGTGAGTGGGGCCTGACATCTGTCCCTAGAAGCTGAGGGAATCCTTCAGCCACTGGCTTCTTTAGGACTGTGTTGTTGGCTGTGGGTACCCCCCAGGTGGCTCCTGCCATCTGGTTCTACAGAGAGCCAGTCAGACCTGTCCACGCAGAGAATCTTCGTGTGCCATCTCACCTGTGTTCCTCTGAACTTCTTGCTCCCTAGCCACACCCAGCTTCCGGGTCAGGAACACTGGGAGGGGCAGGTCACCCAGGAAGAGGGCTTGGAGTGTGGGGGGTTGTCATGAATCAGTGGGGAAAGAGCTTCTCACAGGAAGTGCTACAGTCCTGACAGTATGCTGGGCGTGCTGGGCATGGCAGGACCAAGGGGCCAGTGGGCTCAGCGAGAGACAGGGCCATTAGTATGATTTAATGGCCCCTCCAAATGGGTGTTACTTCTCACTCCCTCTGGATTTAATCCTCTCCTCCAGTGGAGTAATTAAAGGAAACTTAAAAAAAGCTGGCATGGTGGTTGAAGTTGCCAACCTAAGGTCACCTTAAACCAAGACCTTGACTGACCCTTCAGGTATGGCTGTGTCTGCATGAAACTGTTCCTCAAAGTAAAGCCTCATGTCCCCTCCTCTCGAACGCTTGCCTCTTGCTGAAGGAGTGTCTGCCTGGCCTTTGAGTTCCTTGTACTCTGGGATCATCCTTTCCTGTGTAAGGGGGCTCTGGAAGCTCGATGGTCTGTGACCAAGAGGGGAGAGCCACTTTGGGATGTGCTGCCAAGGGGTCAGTTCCACCACTTCATTAGCATGTTCAGGCTATTACTGCACCTGCCATGGATGGTGGAGACCATATGTGCTAGCTCAGAGGCCCCTAGCCACATGGACAGTGCTCTAGATTGTGTAATATCATGACACAGAATCAAAGTGTCAAACAGAGGGGAATAGAGATGCCCAGTCCAAGTACCACTAATCTGAAACAAGGTGCTCCCAGATGTAAAGTCCACAACCTCTGAAGGCCCTGTGGAGTGTTGCTGGGCCTCCCCAAGGACCTGTGCCCCAGCGACCTGAGGCCTGGGGCATGCACCCTGTCCCCAAGGAATTCCTGAAACCAGCAGTGATGTTCAGGATGGAGCTAAACATGTTGTTCAGGACACGTGGCAGGGGTGCCAGACAGTGTGATGGAAACTCAGGAATAGAGAACGCTAACAGACTGCCTGTGAGCAGATGTGCCTCTGTAGGAGGCCTGTTTGTGAGAGAGGACCATGTGAGTTGCTGGTCCTAGGCTCGTTTTTATCATATTATTTTCTTAGAGTTTTCATTTTGTGCTTCCCTCTGAAAACAGTGCGGCATCGTGTATTTACTGAGTGATCAGGAGAATCACTGGACATTTGCTGTCAACCCTGTGTCCTTGTGGGACGCTGCGGGTTGGATAGTGTCCCAAAGTCATGCCTAGGTCCTGAACCCCAGAGTCTGTGAGTGTGACCTTATTTGGAAGCAGGCTGTTATGATGTAGGCATGAGGTGTCTCCCAAAAGCTCAGGTGTGGGACAATACAAGAAAGCTAAGAGGGGAAGTGATTGAGTTTTAAGAGCCTTAACCTGATCAGTGCACTAATTCACTGGAATGGATTAACTGGTGGTAACTGTGGGCAGGAGGGGTATGGCTGGAGGAGGCCTGTCCTTGGGCCTGTGCCTTTGGGTTTTATATTGTGTCTGATGAGTAGAGCTCTCTGCTTCTTGATGGCCGTGTCCTGAGTTGCCTTCCTCTTCCACACCCTTCCACCATGAGGTTCTGCCTCAGAACAAGGAGCCGGCCATTTACACAAGTGAGTCTGTAAAAGTGAGCCAGATAAACTTCTCCTCCTCTGTTTGCTATTGTCAGGTCTTTGGTCACAGCAAGGAGAAAGATAAAAACACAGGCTCTTTGCAGACAGAGTTAAGATGAGGTCATACTGGAGTAGGGTAGGCTAATGCAGGGACTGCTGTCCTTGTGAGGTAAGGACACAGACTCACACAGAGAGGATGTGACATTCCGGTGGAGGCTGAGATTGAGTGACGGCCACAAGCCAAGGAGCCGATATCGGCCAGCAGCCAGACATAGAAGAGGCAAGGAAAACCCTTCCCTGGCATCCTCAAAGGGAGCTCAACTGCCCTGCCTCGATGTGAGACTCCCTGCCCCCAGAACTATAAGACAGCACCTTCTATGGTTCAAAGCCACCTGATGGGCAGCTTGTTGTGACCAGCCTGGGAAGCAAACCCACTGGCTTTGGCCATCAAACCCTGCTCTCGGTGAAGCCCAGACTTGATAAGGCAAGATGGAGTGAGGAGGGCACCCCAAGAAAGAGAAGTAGCAGGCTCAGAGCCGCCTGGCTCCAAGAAGGTGCCAGGTAACTTGCACTAGGTGTCACCTGAATCACCACTGTCTTAGGGGCATAGATGTCAGGACCTGAACTCCAGAGTGTGTCAACAAAGGAGGCAGAAAAACAAGGACATTTCTTCAGGTTGAATAAATTCATTATTGGAAAGTGCTTTTGCTTTTCTCCTTCACTGAAAACTAGCTGACTGCTGAGTCTTCCTGGATGCCCTTTACTATAGCTCAAGTCACCCCTGCCCCTGAAACGGCAATGGAAAGTTAATTGAGAGCAGTTTATTTAGCTGGAAATGGAGAAAACAGGGCTTCCTGGAGTTCTCCTGGCAGGTGTAGGGACTGCCCTGAGCTGCCGCCCGCTTCGTCAGGCCCACCCTCCAGCACCTCTGCTGGCCCTGATCACGGATCACAGGAGCTCCCCGGAGCTGGGGGTTTCTGGTCAGGTGGACTGGGAAGGGGCTTGATAAAATTTATTTGAGGCTCTTCTTGAGCCATGGCATCACAGGGAGATCATTGTGCTTTGAGTAAGGGTCATCCCCAAAGCTCTTTGAGCTCCTTGGAGAATGGTTTTCTGCAGGCATGAGGGTGAACCTGCTTGTACTACGAATGGTGGCATCTTCGGTTGTTGGAACCATTTCCCTCTTTGGGCTACTTGGTGTAGAATCATCCAAGGTTAAATATTGTAGGGGTGCTTTAGCTTGCTGGTGGAACATAGGCTGCACGTGGACTTGAGTTCCATCCCCAGCAGCAAAAAAAGTACTCTTCTTTGATGAGTAATTAAATTACTCTTCTTTGGTGATCTTTGCTCTCTTTTTTTTTTTTTTTTTTTTTGAGGGGACAGTCCCGGGGATTGAACTCAGGTGCAATCCGCCACTGAGCCACATACCCAGCCCTATTTTGTATTTTACTTAGAGACAGGGTCTCACTGAGTTACTTAACACCTCACTTTTTTTGCTGAGGCTGGCTTTGAACTCGTGATCCTCCTGTCTCTGCCTCCCAAGTGCTGGGATTAAAGGCATGCACTACCATGCCCAGTTGCTCTGAGTATTTCTTTGGATGAGAAGAAGGCTCATGTGTCTGGAACTTCTTCTCTTAAACCTTCCTGTGGAGATGAGTCAGACGGATGTGATGGATTCCCAGTCTAACCCTCTGCCCAGAGGTCTGCAGCGAGAATTTGTAGAAAGCCTTTGACTCCTCAGTCCTAAGGTACTCATCTTAGTCCATGTCCTGTGGCTAAAACCGAATCCCTGGGAATGGGTAATTTAAAAAAAAAAGAAGAAGAAGTTTATTTTTGCCAGGCAGGCATGATGATGCACACCTGTGATCCCAGCTACTCAAGAGGCTGAGGCTGGACAATCACAAGTTCTAAGCCAGCCTCAGCAACTCAGTAAGACCCTCTCTCAAAGTAAAACATAGAAAGAGCTGGGGGACTTTGCTCAGTGGTAAAGCACCCCTGGGTCCAATCCCCAGTACCACAAACAATGAAGTTTTGAAGAGTTTTTTTTGACGGAGTCCTGGAGGCTGAGATATTCCAGAGTGTGGCACTGGTGGTGGGAAGGAGGGTGCCTGGGCATGTGGGAAGGCCAGACAGGAGGGAGGCCTGGCTCTTAACACCTGCTCTGGCTAGTCCAGTCCTGCATGTCAGCCCTGACCCACTCCTGTGAGGAAGCCCCATCCCAGAGAGCAGAACCAACCCAGCCTCAAGGGGCAATCCCAAGGCCTGTCCCCTCCTGAAGGCCCCCACTCTTAACAGCTTTCCATGGGGACAAAGCCCAGGTGTGATGGAAGGCAAGCCGTGTGAACACACAGCTCTCCTACACACCTTGCGCCTGGCCACCTTCGATAGCTGCAGTTGCTCCCTGTCCATGGTCAGTGAGGGCCAAGGGCAAGCAGAATGTCTGGGCACCCCCCCCCTTGTGGGGGGACAGCAGAGGCGAGTCTGAAGGCCAGCACAAAGCACTGGACAAGAGCCACAGGGACACAGTGCCTGCTGCTCCTCTTCCTCTGAAACTCATTCCTGGCCTGAAGGTGGGTCTGTGGAGAGGGCTTTGGCCACCGAGCACAGGATGACAGTGGTGAACAGAAGGACCAACCTTAGAGGGAGGCAGATCCTTTTCTTTTCAAATGTGAATTTTGAATCAGGCAGCAAAGCAACTGGGACCCTAAGACAAGGACGGGGAAGCTCTGTGTGCCTGCAGTCAGTGACAGCCCTCCTTCCTGCTCTCTTGCCTGCCTGTGCCAGGCTTTCGGGGAGTGCTGGTGCAGTGAGCACCAGCCCTGTGCCTGCACGACCCTCAGGCCCGTGTTGAGGCTCAGTCAACTTGGCTGGTGAGCAAAGCTTTTAGGATGAGACTGCAAGTCCTCAGAAGCTGGGGAGGCTCCTGGGACTTCTGTCCTGGTGCTTTGAACAGTCCTGAGCACTGCAAGCCTTCAGAGGACACTGAAGGGGCTCCATTTGCTTCCACCTGAGAGGTTACAATGTATGAAACGAAAGGCCAGAATAAATAGAAGAGCTGCATTGACGGCATAATGTCCTTGTGTCCCTTGTGGAAGCCAAGTTACCTGGGGTATCCTCCTGCAGTTGGGGCACTCTCAGGGCTGGGGCATCCTGCTGGAGACAGGGCACCCCTCGGGGCTGGAGCATCCTTCTAGAGGTGGGGTACCCCTTGGGGTTGGGGCATCCTCCTGGAGACGGGAACCTCTTGGGGCTGGGGCATTCTGCTGGAGACAGGACACCTCTTGGGGCTGGGGCATCCTGCTGGAGATGGGCACCCCTTGGAACTGGGGCATCCTCCTGGGGTTGGGGCATCCGCCTGGAGCCAGAGCACCTCCAAAAGTTTGAAAACAAAGAGACCCAGTCCCCCTTAGAATCAAGCCTACAACTAGCTCAATGCCTCAAAGCACAATTGCCCTGGACTCAGAGCTGTTGGGCCAGACTGCCCCTGAAGAGAAAGCCTGCAGGCCAAGTGGAAGCTGGTCAGCCATAGGCATGGCAGTCAAAGGCAGGCCATAAGAGTCCAGCCCTGCTGGGACTATCAGAGCCCAGACCTGGCCTGGATCCCCAGGATGGACACACCCTGCTGTGGCCTGGGTCCAGGGTGGACCCCCAGCCTCACGCTATTCATGAAAGTCTTGTTGAATGAATCCTCTCACTCTAAGCCCAGACAAAAAAATATTATGATTAAGGTTTTCTACTTAGTAGATGATGGATTATTATTCTGCAAGTGGCAGAAAACCCAACTCAAAATACATGGGGTGGCCCAACATGGTGGGCACACATGTAATCCCAAGAGCTCTGGAGCATGAGACCTGAGAATCCAGAGTTCAAAGCCAGCCTCAGCAATGATGAGGCACTAAGCCACTCAATGAGACCCTGACTCTAAATAAAATACAAAATAGGGCTGGGATGTGGCTTAGTGGTCGAGTGCCCCTGAGTTCAAGTTCAATCCCAGTACCAAAAAAAAAAAAAAAAAGGAAAGTGGCCATCCCTTTTTCTCCTGGCATACACCATCTTAGTGACACAGTTGGTTCCCTACGAGCAGTCCCTATCTGTTGCATGGCCTTAGCTCTCAGGTGCCATCTCCACCACCAGGCCATGGCCTTCCCTCAAGGAACATTGATGCACGGGAGCTGAGGGGTGGCCTCACCTGGCCTGCATTGAGGGACTGCACTGGGGAGCTCGCCCTCACACCGAGGGGAGGTGAGGCTGGCTGCACCCACAGGTGAGGAGAGAGACTGCGAGTGTGACCCTGATCCACTCTTGCTGTAGTGCATGGTACAGAGGTCCCTGGACATCTCAAACTGAGCTGAAATTCATCGCTGAATTCAGGGCAGACTAGAGGTGGGGGCAGGACCCAAGGTAAAGCAAGCCTTCGACATGCACCAGGGTACTGTCACAGACCCAATGGCCTCTGGAATGAAGATGCTGTGACATCAGCAGGGTGAGCTTTGGCCACTGTGAGTATGCACATGCTCTGTATGCACCTGCATCCAGAGCTCACCTGAGAACCCGAAGGTCGTCCCAACAGCTTGAAGAGGTGGGACGATGGCCAGGCACCATCTCTGCCTGCAGAGATTGTTGCCAGTACACAAGACGGGCACCTAGAAGAGGATGTGTCCACCTTCACCAGGTCCTGATACTGCAAAGAGCCCAGCTACAACCTCCAGTGCAGATCTTAGTTCTCCACTCTCTGTGGCTCTGGTTGGGGCACTCCTCCCACACTTCACAGAGCGCTGGCTGCTGGTCCTCCCACAAATCCAGTGCTCCTGCCTGAGGGTGACTGTTCTCGAGCCTCCATCTTCTCTTCTGGGTGGTTTTCCACGTAGTCAGGGAGTTGTATTTAAAGATATTACTGCATCAGCAGGCAGCAATGAGAGATGGCTATTTCTATGCTGGGCAGCTGGGCTCACTGCTGAGCCTCTTGCTTTTGCACCATCCCTGGTGCCTGTGGTCTCAGGGAACGAGTCAGCAGGGTCACAGACCCAAGAACCCAGCATCTCTGGGTTCTCTGCTACAAGTTGGAATCGACAGATGCCCTGATTCCACTCTGCACGATGCCACCTGGGCACAGCGTCCAGCACCAATGGGAGCCCACTGCCTCCAGTGCCCTCTGCAGGATCCTCGCACAGCTCCGGGCCTCTCTGGAGCTAGCCTTCCTGCAGCAGGTACCACACTCTGTTCTGAAGCAAGTGTCTTCCATGTTATGCGCCCAGCCAGCTCTTCCACTGCTGTTTCCTGATGACCTTGGGCCAGTGCTCATTCAGCAAGGTCAGCTGCCTTGCACCTCTCTCTGTCCCCAACCCCTGACTGAGATGGTGCCTGCAGTGTCTATGCAGAGAGCTGGTCAGCATCTCTTGGTTCCTCCAGGTCACCTCCAGTCACCTTCTCTCCTGCCTCTTCTCCCCTGGCTGCTCTCTGGGCACCTTCTCTCCTATTCTTATTGCGTCCACTGTGTGTGGCTGTGTCACTCAGCTCTGCATCACTGTGACCAAAATACCCAACCAGAACAACTCAGAGGAGAAAAAAATCATTTTGAGCTCAGAGCTTCAGAGGTCTCAGTCCGTAGACAGTGACTCCATCACTCTGGGCCCAGGTTAGGCAGAGCATCTGGCTGAAGGGCCTGGTAGAGGACGATGTGCAGCTCGTGGTGGCCAGGAAGCAGAGGAGGAGGAGAGCCAGGGGACAAGGATAATCCCCAAGGCACCCCTAGAGACCTGCCTACAGGGACCACTGGGCACAGTAGTCCTCTCAAATTATTAATCCACAAGGTGGATTAATCCACTGATTAGGTCACAGCTACCATGACCTGATCATTTCACCTCTGAGCATTCCTGCATTAATACAGGAGCCTTCGGGGACACCTCCCCTCCAAGTCCCCCTGGCTTCAGTTGGATAGCTGCAGGCTCCTCTTTGGGTAGTGTGTTGCCCTCTCTCTGCGTGTGCCCTGTGAGCCCTGACCCCATGCCCCAGGGGCCAAGCGCCTAGGTGCATGGGCTCTGCCCTTTGCCTCCCTCTGACCTTACCTAAGAGAGCAGCTAGGAAGGCAGAGCCATCTCATCCACTGTGACTTGATTTTCCTGAGGACTCAGGACCGTGTCTGGCCGTCCCATGCACATGCCCCATCTGCCTGGCCTGGGAAGTGGTGGAGGGGCCTTGGAGGAACATCACCTGTGCCTCTGCCTGTATCTGCCCCTTGGCCTGTGCTCTCCGCAGGCCTGACCTGCGTGTCCACCCAGGCTGGCTGACCTCTGCCTGTGCCTGTTTTGCCCACGGTTCTGCATTTCTCGTGTGAACATTCACCGTGCATGGCAGGGCGTCTGCTTCAGGTGTGTTTCAGGGCATGGTCTTTCCCTGCCTTCCAGCGCCACCTGTTCTGAGGAAGCCCTCCACAGGTAAACCTGAAGACCGTGGGTCAGGAGAGGAAGTCTGCAATTGGGTTTTGAGCCCTCAGTTCTCATAAACATACGGCCTCTGTCATAATGGATGGACTGTAAGAGCCCTCCCTAGCCGTCATGCCACCTGGGTTCCCTTCAGTTCCTGGGCTCTCTGAGCTGCTGAGCACCAGGAGAGAAACCAGGGCTCCCGGGGCAGCTGCCTACCTACCTGCAGCCTGCAGTATGCGTCCATCCAGAGTGACCCATGGGTCCAGATCACTGGGCACTAACCACAATGCCTCACTAGATGTGGATTCTTTTTTCTTTTTCTATTTTTGTTTTTTTAGTTACAGATGGACACAATATCTTTATTTTGTTTATTTATTTATTTTTTTTTTTATGTGCTGCTGTGGATCAAACCCAGTGCCTCACATGTGTGAGGCAAGTGCTCTGCCGCTGAGCCACAGCCACAGCCCCTAGAGGTAGATTCTGGAGGCTCACCCATGTGACCAAACGCCTGCGTCTAAGGCAGGTGGGGACTGAGGACAGCCTGGCTGTGCCTCTGCTCCTCAGGGGGCACGCTCTTCCAAAGCATCCTGGTGCTGCTCCCGGGGCAGGCCAGGAACCTGAGAGTGGCACCCACTCTGTCTGCTGACGCGCTTCCCATGCCGAGGCCTCTGCAGGCTCACACTTCTAAGGAGGCTCACAGGGTCTTGGGCCCCTCCACAGGGATTTCCCCAGAGAGAAATCCTTTCAGGGCCATGGCAGCCTTGTGGCTGGCAGAACCCTTACCCCCAGGATGCCAGCTCCTCTTGCCTTCCTGCCCCACCCACCCTGGCAGCCTCTACCCTGCTCTGTTGCTGTATCTTGCTATTTCGAGACTATTAGGAGTGGATGCTCATGGTTGTGATTCCTGGCTCTGTAGTCCCTGGGGACCTGCCAGGCCTGGGCTGGGAGTCCAAGTGCAACCTAGCACCCCCTGCAGACTACCTGGCTGTTCCCAGTTGAGGCTTTAAGGATGAAACGTCCACCTGCCGGGTCTGTGAACCCACCTTGGTTTGGCTGGGTCCGATGCCTAGGAGTACAGCAGTAATGGCAGGGTTGTCTGCTGCCCTTTCCCCCTGTCAGTGGCCTTGTTAGTGGATTGCTAATAGCACTGTCCCTGAACACAGGTGGCAGGGCCAGGCCAGGCCAGTGCCAGCGGCTCTTAGTCTAATTAGGGAAGGGGCACCAGGGTCAGGGACTACTTGGCACCACCTGGGGAGGAGGCAGGAGGCAGGAGGCACAACAGGCCCAAATGACGTGGTGTGGGGTGGCACTGGCAAGCCAGGGTCAGTGCAGACATGCAGAGCTGGAGAGGGGGTCGGTGCAGTGCCATTCCCAGGCTGAGCAGGAGAAAAGATCCTCAACAAAGGCACAGCAAGGCAAGGCCTCCAGAGCCACACAGACTCCTGTGCTGCTCCACGGTGACCAGCACAGCCCATCCTGGAGCCCCCTGGTCCCCACCCCATGGACGTGATGTCCCAGGGGGTGTAGGACTGTGGGTGAAGAGGACATGTGGGCTTTCTCCACCCTGAGTCAGGGATTGCCCATAGGATGTGCTCATCGAACTTGGCCTGAGTTGTCCCTCCCTCGAGTCACCAGGGAAGAGGACACCCAGGCCGCAAGTGGGCCTGCCTGTTCCTCCCAAGAACCCTGGAAGCTCCCAAGTCTCCAGGCTCATGCTTTTGTAAGGGCACATTTGGGACTTCTGGGCTTTGCTGCTCAGAACTGAGTGCGCACACACCTTTGAATAGAGGCTAGCAGGGACATGCTTTGCTCACTTGGTTCTCAACTTCAGGCTTCAAAAGAAGTGGTTCAGAGTGCACTGATGGGCAGAGCCCTGAGGGGCACCAGGAGGCGTGGATGGTGCCAGGGCCAAGGCCAGCCAGCATGTACCACCTTCCAGCACCCCTGCTTCTGTCCTCTGTCCCGTTAAACAGACAGGACCTCAATGAGCGTTGCAGTCTAGAAATAAGAACGCGGCCTCCACTTTCAAGTTGCTTTTCATGGTCTCCCTCTGTCTTGCAGATTTTCTATTTAAGTTCCTGGTGATTGGAAATGCGGGGACTGGCAAATCTTGCTTACTTCATCAGTTTATTGAAAAAAAATGTAAGTAACATCCCCAGGCCATGGTCAGGAGAGGATGCCTTTGTGCTCAGAGGTGCAAGCTTTAAAGGGCTTGGAGAGAAAGCTCTAGGGCCTCTGAGAACAGGGTGGTGTGCATTTCACCTAAAGCTGTGAGGTGAATAGGGCAGAAGTGACTAGCCTCCCAGCAGCCCCTGACCTCAGTGTCGCTGACCAGATGGGGTGACCTCTTTCCCTAAAGGTCTAAAATGAAATGCTTTGTTTTTGCTTCTCCTTTTCAGTCAAAGATGACTCAAATCATACAATAGGAGTGGAATTTGGCTCAAAAATAATAAATGTTGGTGGTAAATACGTCAAGTTACAGATATGGGACACAGCGGGACAAGAACGATTCAGGTAGCTTTTCCTCTGATTTAATAAAGTCTTGGAAACTTCAGGTGAAATAATCATGTTCTCTTGCCCCATGTCCTCCCCTGCACTGCCTCCAGCTCTGCCTCTGGAAGCTCCCGCTGAAGGGGCTAGAGCCCAGAGGTCGAGGAGCCTCTAACTCGGCCAGCTCACTGCCGCAGGTCATGGCTGGAGCCATGTTTAAATGGGAATCTCAGCAAAGCCAGGGCACATCCGCCTGTGTTCCCTTCCTAGGTGGGGTTTTGAAAAGCTGCTTGGGGCTCTGCTCTGTTACTCATGAAGGCCCAAGGTTGTGGCTAGATGCCTGCAGGGTGGGTACTTGGCAGGCTGTCAAGAATTCGGGTGCAGGACTTGGGCCACGCTTGGTTGGGTTCCTACAGGTACACCAGATCAGAGCACACTCTCAGTGTTGAGATTCGGGAAATAAAACTCACTCCACTTCAAACCTTTAGCTTTTCATTAAGGTTGGTACATACTGTGTGTTAGTAATATTCAGAAATACCACAGTGTCCCCGCCATCACTGCTCCTGGATACCCTGGCTGAATGGTGGTCCCACCTGATGCAGCCTCCACCCCAGAGCCCCCAGGACATGAATGACCAGGAGTGCCTCTCAAGCAGGTAGGAAAGGAGCTGCTCTTCTGTGTGGCAGCCCCTCCTGGGAGTCCCAGAGAAGGTGGGGCTTGGGGACACCAGCTTCCAGACCCTGGAGAGATGCAGCCTCTGGGGTGAGAGTCTGAGGCTCTGCCTGGCAGGGCCGGCCCACTGCAGGAGAGCCCTGGCCTCCCCCTGTTTCCCCGCTGACTACTGGCAGCCAGCTGTGCTAGTACCAGGCAAAGAAAGGGTGACTGCAGGAAAATGGACAGGCTCGAGGGGTGTCGAGGCCCAGCACTGGCTTCCTGGTACAGCAGCCCCAGGCCCTCCAGGGATCAGAGTGAGGTTGGCAAGTCCTCCCCAGCCCTCTCCATCCCTGGCTCCTAACAGAAATGATCCGACAGAAGAAACGACTACTGAACACAGTACCAATGGTCAAAGAGCCCAAACAAAGAACATCAGCCAGGACTTTCTGGGGGAAAGGGGGAGTCCCCAGAAATAAGAACAAAGAGTGCTGAACACATATGAAGAGTGCCCTCGGGAGGTGTCCCTGAGTGGCCAGCCTCCCAGACAGCGAGGCAGCAGGGGTAGGGCAGAGTCAAGCCAGCCTCAGCGAAGACCCAGGGCAGACTGCTCAGGGGTCCAGGAGAGAGCCAGAGCCGCAGCAGAGCAACCACAGTCCAGGTGGCCGACCCACTCCACAGCAGGGGATGGTGGGGAGGTCCAGAGCAGGGCAGGCTGAGAAGGCTCCCCAGAGCCAAGAGGAGAGTTGAAAGGGTCAGAAGTCAGAACCGCACTGGGCCAAGTGCAGCACTGGGAGCTCCAAGGTGCTGAGGACCCAGTGAGATGAAGGTGAAAGCTGGCTGTGCAGTCAGAGGCCCAGGGTCCCTTCCCCAGCACCAGGGCAGGGTGGATGCCTTCAGAACTCAGAGGGGAAAGTTTCCAACCTAAAACTCTCACACAGCACAACTGGCAGGTCAGTGCAGGAGCAAGATGGTGGCCAGAAGGTGTGAGGAGGGGCAGAGGCCACTTCCCATGGATGAAGCCCAGGGACCCCAACCTGAGGAAGGCCCAGGTGGTTGGCATGCGCTGCCACCCAACATGAGACTACTGAGGCAGGAAGCACCAGCCCCAAGCATAAACCACTTCAGAGGCACTTTATAGAAATGAGCAGCAAATACCAGAAGAAAGAACCCTAAGACTCACAAGCCTGGGAGTTTGGGATCATCTCTTCTGTGGCCAGAGGAGTGCCCACTCACAGCTGTGTCCTTTAACCACTTAACCAACTGTAAAAAGGGAAACCAAGTCCCAGGAGATTAGATCCGGAGGTGGGGGGGGGGTGACTGGACCCAGGCTGCGAGAGGCTGCTGCCCAGGCCCGCACTACCCCTGAGGGGGCAGGCACCCTGCCCCCCTGCCATCCAGGCAGCTGTGCTGCTCTGGGGAAGACACCCTGCCCATCCCAGCCTGACATCCTCCCATTGATTCCATGACATGATTCCCGGAGGATGACACATGTGTTCACCCTCCGGACTCGTGCTCTTTGACACCAGGCCTGTCTCTTTTGGGGTTCACAAAGCAAGCCCGGGGGTCTGGGGAGGTGGTGCTGGGCAGTGGAGGGTCTTAGTGGTTAAGTTAGAGTTGCTGTTGTCCTTTCAGGTCTGTGACAAGGAGCTATTACAGAGGTGCGGCCGGTGCGCTCCTCGTCTATGACATCACCAGGTAATGCCAGCTCCCCTGAGCCGGACATTGGTGCCCTATGTCCCCGGGGCTGGTCTTGGCCAGATGCCCAAGGGCAGGTGCCTTGTGGGGTCTTGGAGGTCTTTGAGAAACATTGGGAGGCTTCTGTAGATGAAGCCCCTGGTGCCGGATGCTCTCCTGCAGACCCACAGAGCTCTCCATTAGCACTATCAGAAGTGACCCAGGGAGGTGGGGACACAGCTCTGGCTCAGGCTGCTTGTGTCCTGGGCCAGCTGCCCTATGTGTGACCTCACAGGCAAAGACTTGGCTGCCTGGGTTCCTTGCCTGTAGGTGCGTGTGATGGGGACCACATGGTCCTCACAAGGCTGTCGGAGGGTTTGATCGGTTTACGGAGCACAAACAGGGTAACCCTTGGACACATGTGGCAATTCCATTGAGACAAAGATTAAAAATTCATTTCCCTGGTTGCACTGGCCACATTTCAAGTGCTGTTGTGTCTATGGCATCAGACAGCACAACATATAGAGTGCTCCTGTCCTTGCGGAAATCCCATGCACCATGCTGATCCCAGGATTCAGGCCTGGCTCAGACTCGGGGTGCAGAGGCCACCTGAGAGCGTCCTTCTGAGTAGGAACCTGTCCAGGGATGGGGTGTCACATGGCTGCCCCTCTCTGGCCTCCGAGGCGTGAGGGCATCAGGCTGCAGATGCACCTGCCCTTAGCTGTAGGAGGGGAGAAAGCGGGTCTGAGTGGGCCCTGAGTGGACGGCCTGGCCACGGCCTGCCTGCAGGGGCTGTGGAGTGGTGCTGTGCATCTAGGGCTCCTGAGGGCAGAGGAGGAGGTAGCAGTTGTTCCTACACAGTCTCTAGCAGAATCCACCTGCTGGACTCCCATGAGCAGAGCGCAGCACAGGCAGGACGGTTGATGGAGGGGTGCCCAGCTGCCCAGCAGTCAGGCACCAGGCTCTCGCACCCTCTGTGCTCCTGAAGAGTCAGGGCTCCTCATTCTGAGCCCTGGCAGCTTGGGTGCATTCAGGTTCCCCAGGGGACCCTAAGGCCGTTACCCGGCATGTTGCCGAGCAGTGGAGTAGGACAAGCAGCTGGAAAGATTGCTGGTCTTAAAAAATACATGTATCATTTTCACAATCTTGTGTCATGCAGCCGAGAAACCTACAATGCGCTTACTAATTGGTTAACAGATGCCAGAATGCTGGCGAGTCAGAGCATCGTGATCCTCCTCTGCGGGAACAAGAAGGACTTGGACACTGACCGGGAAGTCACCTTCCTAGAGGCCTCCAGGTTCGCGCAAGAGAATGGCAAGTCTCTTCCCCCTCGTGGTTCTCGGTGTGGACATGGGTGCCATGCTGGTGCTCTGCAGGAGGGTCAAGGTTAGGCTGCATTTGGGAAAGCAGAACTCCCACTAGGGTGTGAACTCAGTCAGCGTGGTCACGCAGCGCACCCTGCCCCAGAGCCCTGGGCCCCAGAGCCACCACGCTGATGGAAGCACCTGTAACACTTTGCAAGGTCTCTTCCGCCCTGGGCTCAGAGTCAGCACTCTAACTTGTGTCCTCGTGCATGGAAAGGAAGCCTCAGACCCGCTTCTGGCCAACTGGCTGTGCTTCCCGTAGACCATCAGAGCCACTTGGTACAGATGGCTTTGACACCTCTGAACTGCCAGATAGGACACACAAGACCACCACATAGCACAGGTGGCTGCTCATGGGTAACAGGATGGAGCAAATGCAGACGTTTTAGGTAACTTGAACTGTGAGTGCCAATCAACAACTAGAATATCCTAAAATCAGGTTTGCTTGGTCTCTAGGCCCCAAACAGTGTTCCTGCAGCTCTGCGGGTTTTTTGCTAAGAAAGTAAATGTCAGAGACGCACGTAAGCCATAGTGAAGGAGCTGCTCAGGGGTCACCGCTCAGTATCCTGTGCCGGGAGGAAGCAGAGGGGGCCTTCACCTCAGGGGCAGGAACACACCTTCTGCTGGGCCCTGGGTGGCTCTGGGGGTGGGAGCCACAGTGCACACTGTGGCCACTCGCAGTGTAGTCCCCTAGCGGGCAGATACTTGCAGGTCCTGTTCCTGGTGAGACAGGTTATTTGGAGAAGGACATTGAGGTTTCCCATGCACTGGGAGTAGGGCCTGTTCCTGCCTCCTTCCTGATGGTCATTGGCACAGGGAGCCTGTTTACAGCTTCATCCATCTCCCCAACGGGTCAGGACCAGCCAAGACAATAGCTAATGTTTGAAAAACGTTAGACACCTCCAACATTTTTCAGTTTTGATTTTGTGTTTAAGTGTTTGGGGGTCTTCTGTGGAGCTGGGGATTAGACGGAAGGCCTTGCACGTGCTGGGCAAGCACTCTAGAGCTTGGTCACATCCCCAGCAGCCCCCAAATCTTTTTTTTTTTTTTTTTTTTTTTGAGATGGGGTCTTACTAATCCTGTTAACGTTTTATTAAAGCATGTTGACATATACTAATATTATTTTTTCAGAAATAGATGGCTGTAGGTCATGAATTGGGCCTTCCTGCCATTCTGAGAACACTAAGCAGCCTGTTAGAGATTGACAAGTGTGATCACTGTCTAAATACACCGTGTCTTATTTGACATCACTTTCAGAGCTGATGTTCCTGGAGACAAGTGCACTGACTGGGGAGAACGTGGAAGAGGCGTTTGTGCAGTGTGCACGAAAAATACTCAACAGGATAGAGTCAGGTAAAGCCCTTGGCAGGCATGGCCCTCCTACTTGCTCTTCCTGCTGGCTCTGCAAGGTCCCCTTTTTGCGTGGTGACTGGGCAGAGCAGATTCTCTCTGTACCCACTGAATTAAAATCTCCACTTAGGGTCCAAAGGGCCCATGGCTGAGATGCAAGCCCCAGGCCCAAGGGTGGTGGGCCTGCCTGACCCCAGGGCAGCATCTCCAAGGTCTCTTCAACAGCTTGCTCCTTCTCTCATGGGGTTGGGGCTACAGGATGCTGTGGGAACAGCAGACACTTGTGTAGTCACTCCAGGCCCAATGCAGGCAGGGACAAAGTGCCAGCACTGTCCTCTGTCACACTGGGTTCTTACTGTCACCAGATGATGCCAGGGCAGTAGGAAGGAAGTCGAGATCACCCAGGCAGGCTTCCAAAAGCAGATGCCGAATGGGGCATATGCAGCTATAGGGCAGCAGTCAGCCCAGGGACATGAGGGAGGGGAGGCAGGGGCAGAGAAGCCAGGAGGCAGGACTGGCCTGCAGTCTTGTGAGGCCAGCAGCTGCCTCTCAAAACTCAGGGATTCCAGCCTGGCTGTGCAGCAGCCACCCGGAGTGCTACAGAAGCCCTTACCCTGGCCATGTCTGGAGCTGCTGGACCAGGGCTGGAGCTGTCCTGAGACTGACATCCACCCAGGAGGAGAAGCTCTGTGGGAGGACAGGCAGGGTGCCATCAGGGTGACTGAGGTGATCACACAGGGGCTCCAGGAGGACAGCTGGAGGAGAGACAGCACTCAGGGACCATCCAAGCACAGGACAGTTGGCAAGCTCGAGCCAGGACATGGAAGCAAGGAAGGGAGATGAGCCCAGACATGGTGGCAACAGCACCAATGGGCTAGTGGACGGTGTCACCAAGAATGTGTCAGTGCCCCTGGGCAGGGGAACCTCAGAGGTGGGATCTTCTTTTCAGTGTCAGGAGGCCCAAACAAAACTGAGCAATGGCAGCACAGGTTTAGTCCATGGCCAAAGTGTGGAGCAAGGGACCCCAGCCCAGTCATCTCCTCAGCCAAGTGGAGGAACAGACCCAGGATGGGGACAGTGGGAAGCTCAGCCTAAGCCATCTTCTCAGCCCAGGTGGAGGTGCAGACGTGGGATGGGGACATGCGTGTGAGCTGCACTGCCCCATGTACATCACCTTGCACATCGCGCACACACAGGGACATATGTGTGAGCTGCACTACTCCATGTGCATCATCTTGTACATCATGCATGCACATGGACATGTAAGCTGCACTGCTCCATGTACATCACCATGCACATCGTTCACATACAAGGACACATGTGTGAGCTGCACTGCTCCATGTACATCACCATGCACATCGTGCACATACAGAGACACACGTGTGAGCTGCACTGCTCCATGTACATCATCATGCACATAGTGCACACATTGGGACACACCTGTGAGCTGCACTGCTCCATGTACATCACCATGCACATTGTGTGCACAGGGACACATGTGTGAGCTGCACTGCTCCATGTACATCACCATACACATCATGCATGCAAAGGGACACACGTGTGAGCTGCACTGCTCCATGTACAACACCTTGCCCATCATGCACACAGGGACACACGTGTGAGCTGCACTGCTCCTTGTACATCACCTTGCACATCGTGCACACACAGGGACACACATGTGAGCTGCACTGCTCCAAGTAAACATCGTGCATGCACAGGGACACACATGTGAGCTGCCCTGCTCCACATGCACATCATGCACACACAGGGACAGGCGTGTCAGATGCACTGATCCACATGCATCACCAAGATCTGTGGTACCGGCCTATTTTAGAGGTTTGGTCATGCCAGTACCTGCTATTCATGAGCTCTTGCACACTGGTCTGAAAGCACCAAGAGTATGTGATTCCAGTCTCGTGCAACGTGCTGGTTAGGCAGGGGCTGTGGCACCTCCTGTCAGCAGGTTCCTCACTATGCTGTGTCCTGGGGTGTTATATTATCTGAGTTGGGTTTTTGCCAGTTTAAAAGTAGACAGTGGCATCTTAGTAATTCAGTTTTAAATTGACTTTATTTTCATACATAATATATCCATGTAATTCCAAATTCAGGTGGTACAAGAGTACAAGCAGAAGGGGTCTTTCACACTACCTCTGCTATTCCCTGTCATGGGGACATGGGGCAGCCACTTTGTTCCCAGTCCTCTGTGTCCTGGAGGTGGTTAATGCATATGCGTGCTAACATACACGTTTTTCCTCTTTCCTGGAAAGGGGGCACATGTTCATGGTGTTCCACACTTTTTTCACATAATTTGGGGATCATGGGATAACAACAATGCTTTTTAAAGAGATGTGCTTGTCCTATAGGTGAGCTGGACCCAGAAAGGATGGGCTCGGGCATCCAGTACGGAGACGCCGCCCTGAGACAGCTCCGGTCCCCACGCCGCACTCAGGCCACGAGCGTGCAGGAGTGTGGCTGTTAGAGTTACACAGGTGGGTGTGCCAGCTCCCTGAGCCCCCTGCCGCCTGCAGCAGGAGGGCCGCGGAGCTTCAGTAGGAAAGGAGGCACCGCGTTAGCCAGAGTCCATGCTCAGGAGCTCCCAGGCCCTTCAGAGGACAGCAGGGCACATGGGGACAGGAATGGCCGAAGCCCACCCACCGTGGTGCCTGCAGAGGCACTCCTTGGTTTCTCACATCTCCACGTGGCACCTGTGGCTCCAGCCCAAGGCCTGCTCATAAAGCAGCGTGTTGCCACCGACTTCAAAGCTTCTTCTCTGGCCAATGCCACGGTCAGCTCTGCCCAGTGGACATAATGTTAGTCACGAGGAAGTGTACTTAGCTCCTCCAGCACCCAGCAGGTGTATTTCTGTGTTTGTAGGTGTGCCTGTTCCCAATGTTTTTGTTTTTCAAGTGTCTGCGTGGTGTTGGGACAGTGGCTGGAGCTTGGAGACTCTGCAGCTTTTCCTCCTCTTCTCTGTGCAGAAGTGGATCTTATGGGGACGCTACTCCAGCTGGCGGAGACAGCCCAGGAGCCACGTAATAAACCTGATGTGAGGGACGACACCGGCCGATGTGTACGCGCATGTGACTTTCCTGTTCCATGTCCCCCACCCTGTCCGAGAGCACACGCGCTGTGCTGTGTGGGCCCCGTCCATCTCCCCAGCATGTTCCTGGAGTGTGATAGGATAGGAATGGTGCTCTAAATGCAGTTGGATATTTCTTTAACCACAGGCACAGAGATTCGTGTTGGTGTACTTGTGACCAACGTGCAAGGGCCCTGGCACCGGCACCCAGGATCCCACTTATTCAACCGCACTTACCACACTCCACTGTACATTCCCCACACTTGAGATGCTGGAGCAGTCGCCCTTCACCAGCAACCAGAAATGAAATAAAAACTGGTGTTTGGTGAACTGGTACCATCCTGCTCCATGGGCTTCAGGGCTTCTCCCTGAGGCCAGGCCAGGGGCTGTGTCCCACCCAGCAGACAAAACCTGCCGCTCTCCCTGCTGTCCCTTGCTGGTCAGTCTGGTCTTCATGCTAGGAAGACCACTGGAGTCCAGTCTCAGGGCACCCTGCCTCTACCTCAAATCTTTTGTGTTGTGTTCTGTTTTGGTTTTTTACTTCCTTTATATTGAAGCCCGAGGTGTTCTACCACTGAGCCACATCCCAGCCTTTCTTATTTTGAGACAGTTTCCCAGGCTCACCTTAAACTTTAAATCCTCCTGCCTCAGCCTCCCAAGTAGCTTGGATTAGAGACGTGCACCACTATGCCCAGCCTCATCCTCATTATTTACTTTTTTTTTTTTTTTAATTTATTTTGGTACCAGAGATTGAACTCAGGGGCACTCGACCACTAAGCCACATCCCCAGCCCTTTTTTGGTATTTTATTTAAGACAGGGTTTCACCGAGTTGCTTAGGGCCTTGCTAAGTTGCTGAGCTGGCTTTGAAATTGTGATCCTCCTGCCTCAGCCACCCAAGTCACTGGGATTACAGGTGTGCTCCACTGAGCCCAGCTATTTATTTTTAATTATTGTATTTATCTGCCTATTTAGGAATACTGAGGACCGAACCCAGGGCACTCCATCACTGAGCCTCATCCCCAGCCCTTATTTTTATTGAGACAGGATCTGCTAAGTTAACGAGGCTCACCTTGAACTTTTGCCCTCCTGCTTGGCCACCTGGGTCAATGGGCCATTGATGTGCCCCCTCCCACCTGCATGTTGTGTTCCTTTTCTAGAGACCCACAGACTCTAGTTCGTGTCATAAGGGTCATACTTATTAAGAAAGCCTTCTGAATCTTTGCTGGTGGCTTGATGTATGCTATGGTTACCAGGCTGGCCTGGATTTGATCCAGCAAGGCCTAGCGGGTGTGAGGCGGGGACACCTATTATGTCACAGAGACTGTCCCCATTCTTAAAAATACCAATGCAAAAAATAGATAAAGATCTTTCTCTAAGGTTGAAATAGGTATTATTTAAGTCAGAGAAGTTAAAAAACATTCTTCACACAGGTGTGGTAAACACATCTTTGATCCTGCTACCCAGGAGGCTGAGACAGGAGGATCACAGATTAAGGCCAGTCTCAGAACTTAGCAAGAACCCGTCTCAGTAAAAAATAAAAAGTGCAAGGGATGTGGCTCGGTGGTAGAGCACCCAAGTTCAGTGCCTTTCCACTGGGACTTTTTAATTATGGACCAGAAATTTAACTTTAATTTAGAAGCTTCCCAGTGCTTATTCTCTTTTAATCAATAAATAAGCACAAAGACACAAACTCTGGGAAGTTGTTTGACTAAAAAATCAGTATGTATCTGTTTTAGTTTTTTTTTTTGTTGTTGTTTTTTGTTTTTTTCCCTCAATTCCTTAATATTTTACTTTGAAAAATGATTCTGAAGCAAATTCTCAAATTGGACCATGCTCCAGTGTCTCACACGGAATGGTGTCGCCCACTGCCCTGAGGGTCAGCTCTTCATGGGAGGGGAGGAGCTGTGGCATTCACAGCAGGGTTTAGGACAGCGCTGGGCTGTTTGCAATCCTTAATGCAGCGGCAGAGGAGGGGTCTGCTGGGGAGCAGACCCAGTGCCCTTCCTGAGGCTGCTGCCCTGAAGGACACCCGGTCAAGTCCTCAAGGAAGCGTGTGTAGATTCTGGAATGGCAGTTTCCAGTCTTGCAAGAGCAAGGCTGTAGCATTGCTTACACTGGTGGTCACAGCCCTTCTGCAGCCTGGCTCTCTCGTGAGAGCTGGATGTCACAGCTGGAGACATAGCTGTGGCTTCTAGAAGACCCCCAGGGGAAGAACCCAGTGCCCAGCAGATCAGTGGTGAACTCAGACAGGAATGATGGGAGCGGAGCGCTGGGGCAGCCGGGTGGGAGCTCACATTCAGCATCTCTGGGCTTTTCTTTCTTGGGGGGAACAGTTAGAGGGGCCTCGAGGGGCCTGTGAGCTTTTAATGATTGTGTGCCAGTTCAGGCAACTCTTTCCCGATCCATCTTAGAATTTCAGGGGAATTTATCGAAAACACTGGACTTGACAGCCCAGGCCGGAGAGACCAAAGGGCACAAAGTGACGGCCAGGGAAGCTTTGGTTCTCCTTTTGGCACACTGGTCTTCCTCCATGTTTCATCATGGAGATCTTCGATATCCACCTGTGGGGATAAAGCAGCTCTTCAGTCACATAGCTGTCTACAGGACTCCAATTTACCCTTCCAACTTCACCTGCTTCATATGCTGTAGTAGTTGGAAACATTGGAGGTATTCCAGATTTCTCTGGAAAATGGTTTGTTTCCATCTTAAGAAGTCCCTTGCCATTGGGAACTTGGAAAGCAAAGATGGTGATGTCTTTTCTCATCTTGCCATTACAGTTGGTTTTTCTCTTGTGAAGTCCTGGGCCGTCCCAGCATGTGGTTGGTGGTTCCTGGAGGGCTGTCCCCTGGCCCTGGGCAGCCATGCCCCAGCAGGGCCCCAGGACCAGCCTGACCCCTCAGCCAGGCACAGCTGCTGGATTTCTCAGCATGGGGACATGAGGTGGATCTCGTTCAGCTTGTCTCCATGGTTTGGACTGTGCTTTGAGGCCTGTATTTTATGGGAGGACACATTTGGCTCCGCTGCTTGTCTACCTGCACTGATAGAGTCTAAGCAGGGCTAGTGTCTATCAATTCAATGAAGGTTAATAACACTTCTAAATGGAATTTTGAAACAGAATTTGACAAGCTCATCCTGAGAGCCACATAAAAGTAAATAACTAAATGCTTGGCACAGTGACACAGCCTGTGGCCTCAGCAACTAGCCAGATCCTTTCTCAAAAAACAGAAGGGGGTGTTGCTCAGGACAAGGTGCCCTGGGTTCAGTCCCCACACCACAAAAAGGAAAGGCCCAGGAAATGGGAAGGTGGGGGACTGCGGACACAGACATGCTGCCAAGCCACAGGCAGGGGACACCACAGAAGCACTTAGAGCGCTGCCATCTGTGCCCCACTGGGGGGCAGAGGAGGGACAGAGGAGCTCCTCTGGAGGGTTTCCAGAGGCTGGTGGAAGCACACAGTGGGCGTGGAGGGGAGGGGAGTGGCAGTGAGAATCCCTCTTTGGTGGCTGATTTGTATCCTGTTTAATTTGATGTTCTTGTTTTGGCAACCAGTTGATATGGTGAGGTTCAGGCCCCAAGTTCCAATCTGCCTCCCTATTGGCAATTCCCATGCCTGATAGTAGGATGTGGAACCACCTGAGCCAGTCGGGCCTGAGAAGAGGTAGCCATGGGCTCAGTTCCTAGCCGTCTTTGGCTTGCTGCTTAGGGTCAGTTCCACAGATGAGTGTTGTGCAGAAGGTGAGTGGGCCAGCGGCCCAGGAGTTCCTAAGTAACTCTGGGAGCAGGGTGAAGGGCTGCACACCTAAATCCCACTGACTCTGAAGACTGAGACAACAGGACCTCAAGTTCAAGGCCAGCCTGGGTGACATAGTGAGACCCTGAATTGAAATTAAAACTAAAGGGCTGGAGATGTAGCTCTGGTAGAGCACCCTGGGACCTCCACCCTCCCTAGTGCTACAAAAAAAAAACAAAACTGGCAGAGTACTTCCCCAGCTCTCCCTGCCCCTCTCCCCAGCACTGGCCAGTTCCTTTCTGATCCTGCAGCCTGGAACTGCCCACTGCTGGACCTGGGTTGCCCCTCAATAGGGAAGAGAGCCGTTCCACCCAGCCTCAGGCTGGTGGTGCCTCAGCTCCAATGAGGAGAGAGGTTGGGTCTCCCCCACCCCATGCCTTCTTCAGATTCCTGCTGCCAAACGGTGTCTCCTAGGATCTTCAGCCTGAAAAATGAAGAACCAGACAAAAAGGGGGCCATCCCCACTCTACAAGCTGCAGATGTCCATCTCCTGTGTCCATCTCCTGCCTCTGTGTGGAAGCTATTGGGTCTGCACATCATGCTCCTTCTGTGCTTGGCCATGAGGAGCTCAGGCCAGGAGGACAGGAGAAGAAGGCTATGTAGGCTCAGGGTGGAACACCAGGGGAAGGTGGCTCTGCAGGCTGTCCTCCCTGGCTTGAGATGCGCCTAGTCAGTGTTCCGTAGCTGTGTTCAGTGACACTCTAGCACAAAACGTGCTTGCCCATCTCATCTGGAACCAGAGACTTTGCTAAAGACAAAGTGGAAAACACTGCAGGGTGTGTATAACAGTAAAACATATTAGTGCAAAGTCAGGGCTCCCAGGCCGAGCTCACACAGGCCGCCTGGCTCCCCCAAAAGGGAGCTGTGTCTAGAGCTGTGCAGGGAGTCCTGTTCCCACCTGACATCGTGGGCACTCTGCAGCACTGACACTTTCTTGACTTCCAGACACCAGGGCCACTGAGCCTGTGTTCGGCACACAGCTCTCTTGGACCCCAGAGCATCTGCTGGACTTCCATGGAGGATGCAGGCACCAGCACAGTGCTTGCTCTTCCAGCCACAAACGCACCAACCAGAACTGCTTCTCAGAAACAAGAAGGCTCAGATAAATGCTACATGAAATGTGAGCTGAAACCACAGTTCTTAGGAAAGACAACTCCAAGTCCTCGCTGCCCAGTCCGCAGTCCAGGGGCTGCCTGTGATCTGCAAAAGTCTGAAGTGAACCCAGTGCTTGCCAACACGAAGGCTCTCAGACCAGCCATGCTAAGGGGAAAGACGGGAGGAAGGCACCCAGCACCTGCATCCCAAGAGGAGGCTCTGAAGGGGTGAGGTTGGTCCAGCACTACCCTGGCTACAGGCCGGGTGTTGGGCATACTCACTCCTGGTAACTCTAGTCACTCTAGCACACAAAAGCCCACCCCTGGTGCAAAACTTCTGCTTGACCAGGTCATATTTTCAGGACCATTTTTCACGCAGACTGACCAGACCCCAGAGCGAGAACCTTCTATGGTCAGGTGCTGGTCCTTGGAATCCAAACTACTCTGTGGTCAGGCCATTGGCAGCAGCCCAGTGTTGCTACTCCACACTGAAGTGTCAGCCACCAGGAAACCACTCTGGTGTGCTCTGCCCTCCCCTTCATTGCTGACACTTTCAGGTGTTTTAAGTGCCCCGAACTCCAACTCCACAGGTACAGCTAAAGTACCATGGCCAAGGCTGTTCCTAACTGCAGATTTAGCAGTCACGGCTTCTGCTAGCTGACAGCCCAGGCTGGCGCTCTTCCCTGCAGCCTCGCAAGCTCTGTCCCATGAACTCAGGCCTGGGACCTGGACACTGGAGGTACTGACCACTGGTCTCTGGGGTGGATGTGTGCTGGCCTCCCCCAGAGCATGACCCAGTCATCACTGGAGCTGCACAAAGGCGCTCAGGAACTGGGTCGGGTGCACCGTCAGGGCACTAGGAGCCAGACAGCTCCAACCAGGGCAGTCAGACGCCCAAAGATGCGTTGGCCCAGCAGAGGGCTGGGTGTTATTGCTCCAATATTCCATGACTGGCTTCGGTGTAAAAGTAAAAAAAACAAGTTGGTTTATGGCAAATTGTTTTAATAAGAACTTAAAGCCAAAATTTTAAAAAGACTTTATATAGCATTTAAATAACACTGGATTCCAACCAGTTCTACTTTTCCAACCTGAAGGCAGCTTTACACTATCTCCCTGTCTTGCAACATGTCCTAAGAATTAGGAACATGATCACCACCACATCAGTTCCCAGTAAAAGAAGAAAGTAGGAATGTCACATTGTCACAATTTTTAAAAATTCATAGGCTTAAAAGGTAACTGTGCCCTTGAGAAAAGGGAAGAGGAGGATCTCGACCATCGAGGGCTCAGACAGAAGGGATCACAGCTACCACACTCAGCCACTGGTTGTTCATGCACATGAGAAGTCCCTTAACTACCTTGTCCATCCATCTTCACTTATAAAGAAGGGATACTTGCCAATCTGCCTTCCAGGCCTGGAGTCGGGGAAAGCGCACAGACAAGTGTGTTTCCTAGACATCCAGCAGACACAGGCTGGAGGAGTGGGGTGCCAGGTGCCATGCCCGGCTGACTTTCCAACACAGTCAGATGCAACATGATGCTCAGCCAGTGAGTGAAACCACCTGAGCTACACCGTCACCATACCAGGGTTCTGTGACCCACAGGTTCCCACAGCGTTTGAAGATGTGTGACTGGTTAAATCAAAGTTCACTAGAACTCATAGTCAGGGTATCAGACGCCATGTAGAACTTCTTCTTGGTAAGCACACTCCTCCACGACAAGGCACGCTCTCCATACAGGACTCACCTCAGGACCACAGCACTCAGGAGGCTCTAAGAGGCACTTTCACGGCTCGACACAGTGACAAGATGGTGAATTTATGTGGAGTGAGACCAGTCTGTGTGCTAAGAGCCAGCGGACTTGAGAGACCCTGAGTGAAAACCCAGGCATGTCAAGCCTCAAGTCCAACACCAACTTTCCACTCACGCCCACAGGGGCTAAGCTGCAGGACCTGCTCGTTCCCCTAGAGCACCTGCCCTCGTCCTTCCTGGTCAGGCCTCATCAGCAGGGAGACCCACCCAGCACCTGAGAAATCAGTGTGAAGACCATTTTCCATCCTAGAGACAAATGCACAAAAGGATCAGCCCTGCTGAGACACAGCTGCGTGCGCTCAGGCCCCCAAGCTCCTGTAAGGTGTAGGTAAGATCTGCTGGCCAGGAACCAAACACAATCAGTTCCACCTGAAGCAGGAACACCACAAACCACCAAGACCAAGTTCTGCAGAAGGAAGAGTGGAGAAGGCAGGTGGGCAGCGTCTCTGAGAGTGTCTCAGTTCATTCCATGTGATTCCAGGGCACGCATTCTACATGTCCTGCCAGCTGCTGCAGAAGAGGCTAGAGTCCACAGCCTGTAACCTTGGCCAGCTATATCTTATATGCTCTGAAGAGAAATGCTGTAATTAAAGAGAGGTGAACTGGCTCACAGCAACTGCATAACCACCTACACACAGTGGCCACGCTGTGTCTACTGGAATGTGTGTGGCTATTAAACTGCTGAGGGAGCGCCCAGGAGATCATCCAGAGAAGCCAGGCCTCGCCAGCCCAATCCTTGAACACACAACCCGTGTGAAGGTTGGTGTGAGCTGAAACACAAGCACCTCTGTACCTGCAGTAGCCATCACAGCCCTGTTTCACCACAGATGAACGCTAGATCCTGGGGAGAACTGGGCCCGAGGCCACAGGGAATGATACTTGCTGGATACTCTCTCACAAAGGAAACCACATGTGTCAGTAAACACAAATCTCGTGCAGGACGGGGACCTCACAAGTGTGAGTTGGAGGCCCCTAAGGTGGGTGACACATCCCACCTGTGCCACCTAGAGGGGGACGGAAGCCTCATAGTTTTTTAAAGGCATCTGGTGTCAGTACCTCAAAGGAAAGATGCTCAGACACAACTCTAACAAGAATACCAGGGGCCTGGGGCTTGTCTTCACAGGTAACCAAGTGTCTATGGCTTCAGCTTTCTGCCCTATTGCTGACGTAGCTGATGAGATTCATGACAGGACAGCCTTTAGCTGTTCTCCGAGAGGCCCTGCATGGTCAAGGTCTCTCGGCCAGATCCGGGTCACAGACAGACTGGCCCCTGGGGAGCTCTAGGCCCTTGCTGAGAAGCAGCGCATGTACTCCGTCACCCAGGGGTTCTCTGCAGAGGGGGCCCTCGCTGTCCTGCCCCTCTGCACCTCCACCGAGTGCGCACGCTGCCGCTGAGCAGCCAGCTTCCTCTTCTCCTCCTGCCTCCTGCTCCTGGCCCGCAGCGCCGACTCGTGAATCTGGGGAGGAGAAACACAGCAGTGAGTCCACTCTGCGCTCATCGTCAAGAATGCCTGCCAATGGGCCTTCTGCACACCTGAGCTCCCCCAGGAACATGCACACCAGATGCTTGTGACGCAATGCTGGGCAACAGAAGACTAAACCCTGAGTAGAACCGGGGAGCAGCAGGGTCAGCTCTGCATCTGCTGGGAGGGACCCACCTTCTAAACCAACACCTGGAAACACCCAGGGCTTTCACCAGGTGTCACCCTTCAACGGCAAAGCCTGTTAAAATCAGCCCCAGGGACTGAGGTCCTTGGAAAAACAGCCTAGTGGCCTCAAATTTCACTCCCAATGCCAGCATCTGCTGGGCCCAGAGTTCAGGGAAGCTGTGTAGAATGGCCATCAGCGGGTAGCTCCTGTCCCTCTCCTGAGCCACCCTGCTCCAGCTGTCACAGCATCAGTGCTGCCAAGGGACTCACCATGAGATGCTTCAGGTCCTGACAGAGCACAGACAGGGCCTCGTCAGAAGACCAGAGGCCCTGGGAGAAAATGCATCCCTCCTGGACAAGCAGGAGAGGGGCCTGGAAGACATCTGGGAAGCAGGCCACCAAGCAGCCCTGGACGCCAGCTTGTCGAAGCCAAAGAGAACAGCCTTCACAAGGGCAGCGGCAAGTCCAGGCCTGCTGTACTCCTCTCTGCACCCCTGACTCCTGGGAGCTCTAGAGCCACACAGCCAGGCCCACTCTCCCCTGGTGTGTGTCAGTAAACCCCTTAGGTGCCAACCAACGCCCAGCACAAACCCCTGCTGCCCAAGTAGCAGCATCCAGAGCCTCCTACTGGTAACCAGCCCTGGTTCTGGGCTTTCCTGACCTCCACCCCACCACAGGATCTTGCAGGCCCAGTGCATCCCAGTGGTTTCCAGGGAAGAACAGAAAGGCAGGCCCGCACCTCATGCACCGAGGCAGAGGCACAGACGTTGTGGGTCTTCTGGCTTCCGGTGTCTGTCTGTCTCTCTCCCCAGCCGTAAAGAGCAAATGGGTGCTTGTTTTCTTTTATTTTAGCGGATGATCTTTGGGGGCTTCTGACAGCTTTCCTACTTCCTCTAGCAAATAAGGCACTTGGTTGCTGTCGGGGTTTGACACCAGCGGGTAACCTGTCCGTCTCCTTCACTCTGGTTTGTTGTTCGGGTTTTTCTTCTACATCTTTCACTGGCAGTGCTTTGAAAAAAGGGACAAAACAAGAGAAAAATACCTTGAACCACGCTTACGTGCAATTGCTGTTTGGGTTGCAGCATCATATTTCTTAAGCCAGCGACACTTTAACCAAGGGCTCAACTCCCAAGTTTCACTAGCACAGAAGCACAGAGACATCTGCATAGGACCTTTATCCCATCTTAAAATAACAAATGTCCCACACTGAACTGGCCTATTCCAGAGCAAGCGGGCCCTGCCTTCTGCGGTGTGGCATCCCCTGGCCCTGACAGGTGTAGTGCCATGGCATGGGCCTCTTCCACCCACTCTAGGCCCAGAAGGCACTGCCTCAGGGAGGATGACTGTCATCTTGGTCTGCCACAGAATGCTGGGTTTTAATTACTAGAGCTGCAGGATTGCATCTCTTTTGTAGTACTGGGGTCTGAACCAGGACCTTGCACATGCTAAGCTAGCACTCTACCACTGAGATGCACCTCACCTTTGATTTATTTTGAGACAGGGTCCTAAATTGCACAGGCTGGCCTTCAATTGAAATTCTCTGCCTTGTCTCCTAAGAAGCTGGGATTACCGGCTATTTCTTTTTAATATTCCTGGTCATGGAAATGCTGCTCACCTGCTCTTAGGAGCTGGCTGGCCACCCTGACATGAAGGCCCCTGTCCCAGCAGGAAGCAGTCTTCATGGCTCTTCACCTGGGTGACAGCTCTGTATTCCCAGTATGAATAGCAAACCATGTAGACTGCTCTGAGGGGCTCCCCAACAGCTGGGGTCAGCTCCAAGGTCTACACAGCCCTAAATTCTGCCAGCAGAACTAGGTAATGGTGAATGTGGTTGCCCAGCCTGAGGAGAATCTGACAGTCCTGGCTGTGTACAGCGGCACACGTCTGTAATCCCAGCTACTCGGGAGGCTGAGGTAGGAGGATCGAGAATACAAAGCCAGCTTCAACAAAAGAAAGGCGTTAAGCAACTCAGTGAGACCCTGTCTCTAAATAAAATACAAAATAGGACTGGGGATATGGCTCAGTGGTTGAGTGTCCCTAAGTTCAATCCCTGGTACCCACCCCCCTAAAAAAAGTGCAGACACCTTCAAAACAGCTCTGATTTCTCCTAGTTACCTTTTAGGAGTTTACCATTATTTTTTGTAAATCCCTCCTTCATAATAAAAGGCTCTGCCTGTTTGCCTCCTTCCTCAAGGTAAGCCTGAGGTCCAGGCATTAGTGGACTCCTCCTCCAGAGGCCACAGAACTTGCCTCTCTGTGCCAGCCGTAAGCCTGCCATGGGGGCCTGGTCCCCTCACAGTCCAGATTGCACTGTGGCCTCCTTCCTTATTCCCCTGGGGCAGAGTGGATCCAGTCCAGGCACAGCAGCCCGATGAAGACATCTGCAGGCCACCTGCCACTCTGGCCTGTGCTGACTGGCGCCACCACTGGCCCTACTCCTTACAAACCCTGAGGGGCAGGTGATGCATATCCCATCCTGGGGCCCAGGGTGTGCCTGTCTCTTCAAGCCCCGCAGTGGAGTGCGGGGAGGAGGAGGGACACCAGGCTCCATCTGATAGCAGCCTAAATGCGCTCACTGGGAAGGGACACCCTCAGGATCTAGGAGGGTATGGGGTGGGTGGGACCTGGCTCTGACATGCTAAAGAGCACCCCTTCTTCCTCGTGGCCAGCTCACCCCAGAAGCCTGTCCCCAGAAGCAAGAGTGACCTATAATAGAAAACAAGCTGGGGCTAGCCAGGCAGAGAGCAGGAGCGCAGTGCCAGGAGGAGACACAGCTCAGGAAAGGGCACCAGGGAACTGGAGAGGGATGATAGACACTTCAACATGCTAAGTCCACAGAGAGCCTAGGGAGGAGGCCACAGGTAGCAGAGGAATACAGACTCTCCATGCAAAACTCAGGAGTTTTAATTTTATCCTGTAAATGGAGAACCACTGAGGAATTTCAAGCTGAGAAATAGTGTGGTCCTACCTGCACTTTAGGAATGAGGCATGTAGCACAAACATGTTCGGTCAGCTAGGAGGAGAGGGCGTGCCAGGAAAAGTGGCAAGCAGCCCAGGGTGACCCCAGGGTGGTCAGCCATCAGGGATCAGAGAAGGCCCCCAAGCTGACAGGTGCTGACTCATCTGGGCCCTGTGACCCAGCTCAGTGGGGTACACCAAGCCAGGTGTTCTGGGCAGGTGGTCACACCACCCTCTGGGGCCCACCCAAGGATGAGAAGAGGCGCCCAGCAAAGGAAATGGCCTGCTGGACCCCAGCCTGAGCACAGGAGAGACAATGGCGCTGGATGTGAGTGTGGTGAGTGGGAGCTCCAGCGTGGCCTGGGTCACCAAGAAGTGAGGGGAAAGGCAGTTCCAAGCCTTGGGGTGCAGCTATCTAATGAGCAGGCAGAGAAAGGGAATCCAAGAGCAGGACAGAGGAAGGACAGCTGAAAAGTTGAGAAAGACCACCAGAAGGGAAGCTAAAGAAGGAGTTTCAGAAAGGAAAGAGCCATCAAGAGTGCCACATGTCATAGGGAGATGGTGTGAGGGGAAGAGCAGGGGCCATGCTAGGCAGTCTGGCTGTCCCCATATGAAGGATGAAGGGTGGCAGAGCATGGCAGGCCCAGGACCCAGCAAGGCAGGTGCCACCATCCTGGTGAGTAGCCAGGATGGCCCTGGCCAACACCCCCCACCCCATGGGCATAAAATGACCAAAAAATATGGTCCCAGGAGAACACTGTCCACAACTACCCAGCACAAGACCAATCGTGCTCTGCAGACCTCAGCCCCAAAGAAGCCCTACAAATGCCTTCAACTCAACTCCCAGTGCATCAAGGACAACAGGCACACACAGAAGGCAAAGAAGGCTGGCCAGCTGGAACGAGCTGGAGATTCTGGAACCGCCATCTACCAACCATGAAATAACTACGTCTTTGCCCTCTGCACCTAGAGAGGAAGACACAGCTGGGGATCATCTGCAGCAGAAGGCAAAAATGGGTAAATAAGAACAAATCACTGTAATTTTAATAGTTAAAAACTCTTAAAATAGTTCCTGGTACAGGATAATTACATATGTGCTTTTAAAATCCTATTTGAAGGGCTGGGGTTGTGGCTCAGTGGTAGAGTGCTTGCCTTGCATGTGTGAAATAAAATAAAATCCTAGTTGAAAGAATGAAGTTTAAAATAAAGACATTTCAGACAAACAAAAACAACATTCCCTACCAGCTACGCCTCTATACAGGCAACTGATGGACGTTCAAACAAATTCTGCCTCGATTTATAACAGTGCTGTGCAGTGCTTAGTTGCTAACCACATGGGGCTATTCAGTACCTGTTTAAAGTAAATAAAACGAGATTCCATTCCTCAGTACACTGGTAACAGTCCAAGTGTCAGTAACATATTAGTCAGCGAGGGACAGGCCCCCTCATCACAGAACAGTCTGTTTAAAAACATTTGACCAGAATTAATGAATCCGACCCACTAGGTGCAGTGTTGCAGGCCCAACAGCGGCAGCACATGGGTTCTCATCAGGATGATGTAGACACATGTAGGACTTTAGCCATCCAGAGACGTAAGTCAAATCTTCACACATCTATAAAACTGAAATCATATGCAATGTATTCTTAAACCACAAAGTAATTAAGCTTGACTTTAAAAAACTTTAAAAAATCTCTCCCATTTTTATTCATACTCCTAAGCAACCATGGCAAACTGTGGCCACAGAAACCCTGAAGGTGTTCAGTCAGGAGCCAGGCACCCTGAAGGATGGGGAATTGCATGTTCTGCCAGTCTTACCACACACAGAAGTAAAAGTTCTAAAGCAGCAGGGACAAAAGACATCTTTTTCTTATTTCTGATCTTATTGAGAATTTTCCCCAAGTGCCCTCATTAGCCAGGTGTGATGGTCACACCTGTAATCCCAGCTACTCAGGAGGCTGAAGTGGGAGGGACATCAATTCAACTTGGCCAGATCCTGTCACAAAATAAAATAAAAAACAGTGCCCTCACTTAGCGTGTCTGTGGTAGGTTTCTGTAATATAGGTTTTTTAAAGATAAATATATTTCCTTGTCTGTGTTTTATACATACGTGTAAAACTTCATCAATTTTTGTGACTATTTTTAAGAATCTAAACTACAAAATGTGTTTAACTGAGTCAAAACACAGCATGACAAAAATGCAGCATGTAGCTAAAGCGATAATCAGGAAATGTACTATTTTTAAAAGATCAGATCAAGAAAGAAAGGCAGGGAAAGCAGCTGAGTATCCACCTCACAAAGTAAGAATGAGCAGAACAAGCCGGAAGAAAATGGCAGCAAGGAGCAGAGATCACCCACAGAGCCAAGGACTAGTTTGGGGAAAAACTAAAAGAATTCACAAACCATGGTAGCCCAACGGAGAGAAAGAAAGAAAAAATGCAAATAAATCAAGGGGGGGGGGGGTCCGAGTCAAATGAGCACTGAAAACATGTGCAAGTAGCCTCTCCCTGCCCAGCCCACTGGGAGAGGGAGGTCAAGGACAAGTCAAAGGCACGAAGGCAAAGGACAAGGGGGGTGAGGATCTCAGCACAAACTGCCAGCAGAACCAGTGGGGCAAGGGGCGGAGGACACAACCAGCCCCACTGGCTGAGCCATCCCAACTGCCTGAGGACCAGGTACCCAGGACAGGAACCAGGAGACAGTAGGTCCTGAGAAGGCTGTCCTGCCAAAGGTCCAGCACCGACCAGTCAGCACCCAGCCCCACAAGCAGCTCTGAGAATGCAAGGGCTATGCCTCCATCTTCCCACTGGGCCTGAGCAGACTTCTGTAACTCCTGGGGCCTGAACAGGTCAGAGAGGTGCTGTCTGACAGATCACAAAGGGCAGCAGAGCCTCCACCAACTCGTCTCGGCACTGCCCTGGGAGGCCAGCAGAGGTGGTCAGGAGGGCCAGGCTCAGGGAGAGGTCCCGCATTGGGTGGACCCAGCGGCTCCAGCTAGGCAGAGGCTGAAGTCAGACAAGGCATCCCAAGGCCAGGTGCCAGGGCGGAACTGAGGCCACAGAAACCTCAGCACTACAAGGAGCCTAGTCTAAGCCACTCTGGCTCAGAGCAATCCAGCCACAGAACTGGTTGTTTCCCTTCCACCAGGGGACATGTGGGTTGCTGGATGACAGGAAGCACAGGGGCCTGGGATCTGGGCTCGGGCTCGGGCTCCCAGATCCGCCCACATACAGGAAAGTCATGGGTGACACCTTCCAGAAAACAGAATTAGAAGAAGGCCTCTCAGTGAGGAGGGCAGAGGGAGACAGGGAGCCCTCCTCCAGTCTTATTCATTCCCCTGAGGCAAGGGGCCCTCACCATCTGGGAAAGGTCACACAAGAGATCCCAGGGGAATAATGACAGTGTTCCCAGTGCCCCAGAGGAAGGAACACCTGGGTCCTCATCTGATTACAGGATCCATCTCTTGGGAAACAGGTTCAGGGCATACCTCATGTGAGCAGAGGGGAGAGCCAGCACCTGAGCTGCCCCCAAAGGAGACAAAACACAGAGGGCAAGGTCTCCAAGCAGGTTATGGCTGTTACCCCACCACCAAGACAAGGGGAGACAAGATTCAAAAAGTGGAAGAAAAAGATTAAACACTTAGGACCAAAACAGTGATCTCTTTTCTCTTAGATTTTAAAATTGGAATGGTACAATGGAAAATTTTAATACAGAGCTTGGAAGATAAAATTCAGGAGTTCTCCCAGAAAACAAACCAAAAATTCCAATTTTAAAAGAAAAATGTTATAGGTTTGATCCAGGAAGTATGCCATTCAGCCAAGAATTACAGAAAAACAAACAAACAAACAAAAAAGCAAATAGAGCAGAGAAAATTTGTTTAAACAGTAATAGGACCAGACACGATGTCTCGTGCCTGTGATCCCAATGACTGAGAGGCTGAGGCAGGAGGATTGCAAGTTTGAGGCCAGCCTGGGCAATTTAGGGAGACCCTATCTAAAAACACAACAGGGGTGGGGAGGCTGGGCTATAGCACAGTGGGAAAGCACCCCTGGGTTCAATACTCAGCACCACACACACAAAACCAGTCAGAAACATCACTGAACTGAAACTCCCCAGCTGAAAGGCCCCAACCAGATAAGAAGTAGGAACAAGTCCCCCATGGGATCCTAGAACATTCTCCTCCAAAAAGAGTGAGGGAGGCAGAGTTCAACCAGGAGCCAGACTTCACCCTATGAAATGTGAATGTTTAGAAAGTCTAAAACCAAAGCCACCAAGGAAGCCTAAACAGGGAGGGGATGAAGCTGCAAGGGAGCCTGGAAGAGCTGGGTGAGCAGGGCAGGAGGTGGGCAGGATGGCTTTTCTTACTTCAGACACACTGTTTAAAATCACACCACCTACACTCTCTGCTAAAGAAAATATTCAGTATAAGCCAATCGAGGTGGCACACGCCTGTCATCCCAGCCACTCAGGAGGCTGAGGCAGGTATCTTGGTCCCCGTCTCAAAATAAGATAAAAACAGGGCCAGAGATGTGGCTCAGTGGTAACCTCTGGGTTCAATAAATAAGAAACTGGAGATAGTCTAGTTGCTCTAGGGGTCCCACACTCAGCACTTCCACCTCCCATATACATGCAGGGAACTTCCAAAGAGCCTTCCTGACCCATCTCTTAAGCAAAATAAGGACCTGAGAATCACCACACACTTGAAAAAAGCTTCTAACAGTGCAATTCAGAATTACAAGCCAAAACAAAAACAGAGGATGGGAAAATAGACTGTGCTAATGCAGCACAGAGAAGAAAGCACACAGAATCCAGTAATGTCCTCAGCAAGACAAGACAATATGTGTCCCAATAAAAACCAGAGATTTGTTTTCAAAAAGGAATAAAAAGAGGGTGGGAAGGACAGAAGGAGGGAGTGAGACTGTGAGGGAGGGAGGGAGGCTGGGAGGGAGAAAGGCTGGGAGGCAGGGCAGGAAGGGAGAGAGGCTGGGAGGGAGGGAGGGACGGAGGGAGGGAGGCAAGCAGGCTAGGAGAGAGAAAGGGAGATAGAGAGGGAGGGAGGGAGGCTGGGAGAAAGGGAGGGAGGCAGGCTGGGAGGCAGGCAGGGAGAGAAGGAGGCAGGAAGGCTGGGAGGGAGAAAAGGAGGCAGGGAGTCTGGGAGGCTGGGAGGGAGAAAAGGAGAAAGGGAGGGAGGGAGGGAGGGAGGGAAACAGAGAGGAAGGGAGGCAGGGAACCAGGGAGGGAGGGAGACAGGCTGGGAGGCAGGCAGGCCCAGAAAATGATTCAGTGAATCTTAAGTTAAAAAAATAGGGGGGCTGGGGATGTGGCTCAAGCGGTAGCGCGCTCACCTGGCATGTGTGCAGCCTGGGTTCGATCCTCAGTACCACATATAAATAAAGATGTTGTGTCCGCTAAAAACTAACTAAATAAATATTTAAAAAAAAAAAAATAGGACCCCACAAATGAAAAATGCAATAAGAGTTGGAAGATACAGCTGAATGTTACCCAGAAAACAGAACAGAAAGAAAGATGAAAATTAGGAAAGAAAAATTTTAAAAGTGGGGGATAAATTCACAAAGACTAACATCTAGTCAAGGAATGCAGAAAGGAAAACATGAACTATATCTGAGATTCGTATCCAGAATATATAAGAACTCCAAAAACTCAATAGCAAAAATCCACACATAATCCAATTTAAAAATGGGCAACACGGGGCTGGGGATGTGGCTCAAGCGGTAGCGCACTCGTCTGGCATGTGTGTGGCCCAGGTTCGATCCTCAGCACCACATACAAAGATGTTGTGTCCGCCAAAAACTAAAAAAAATAAATATTAAAATTATCTTTCTCTCTCTCTCTCTCTCTCTCTCTCTAAAAAAAATAAATAAAAATGGGCAACAGACATTTCTCAAAAGAAGACATTAAAAAAAAAAAAAAAGCTCAATGTCACTAGCCATCAGGGAATGCAAACCAAAACCACAATGTCTCCTCACTCCAGTAAGAACGCTAATATAAAAAGACAAGAGGTAACCAGAGTCAGCAAGGATGCAGAGAAGGGAACCCCCACCTGCTGCCAGTAGGGATATACATTAGCATAGCCATTCTGGAAGACAGTGTGGAAGCACCTCCAAAAATTAGAAATAGAACTACCATACGATCCAGCAATGTCACTCATGGATGCACATCCAAGGGAAGAGAAGCCAGCATGTCCAAAAGATGTCTGCATCCGGGATGCCAAGAAACGGGAACAACCTGTGTCCCCACAGAGGAACAGCTGAAGAGAATATGGTGCACATTCGTGAAGCAGCGTTGCTCAGTCACGGCAAGGGACGACTCCTGTCACGTGCAACAGCATGGGTGGAACTGGAGGCGGCACAGAAAGATAAAGGCTGCCTGAGCTCCCTCATAGGTGAAATCTAAAAAGCTGATCTCAGAAGAGCTGAGCAGACCAGGGGCTGCGAGAACAGATGCAGGGAGGACAGAGAAGCTGAACAACAGGCACTAAGTTACAATGCACGGGAACAAGGAGTTCAGGAGCCTACTGCATGGTCAGGTGACTCCAGGGGACAACAAGTACTGTGTATTTAAAAAGCCAGAGGGAAGGATTCTGAGTGTTTTCATCATGAAGAAATGATCAATGTTTGATAAGCTAGACATGCTCAACCCGATTTAAACCTTATGTGTGTATATATGAATGAAAATGTCACTGGAACACTATATATAGCTGTACAATTTTTGTTATATGTATCAGTTTTAAAAACCTTGAAAGGAAAGAATGAGCTGTATGTGCTGCTTAGTGGTAGAGCACTTGCCTAACGTGCAAGGACCAGAACTGCATCCCCAGCACTGAAAGATGAAGCAACAAGAAAGATAGGGGAAAACAAATATATACAGAAACGACAAAATACTTCAAGAAAACTTCCAGGAATGGAAAACATGCATGTCACTGTAACAGCCCTTCAGGTGCTCAGCTCAATGGACAAGAACAGACGGGGTCCATTTCAGAGGCCAAGGACCTCAGCCAGGAGGCCCGGGAGTCAGCAGTCACAGGGCAATGGAGAAATACCTTCTGACTTCCTGGAGACCCTGACTCACCTAGAATGCCAGGCAAGCCAGGTCTCACCAGTGAGGGTGGATAAAGCCATCTCAAACACAAACCCCAACACTCACCTCCCTTCCCCTTCCCCAGACAGTAAGGAGTAAACCAAGAAAAAAGCATGACAGCCAGACTGCAGTGGCTGCCACCCAAGGGAGGCCGGGAAGAGCCTGAGGTGACGGCCACCGGCCAGAGGACCCAGAGGCAGCCAGGCCAGGCCAGACAGAAGGAGGTCAGAGGCTCCAAGGGAAAAAGGAAGAACAGGACAGTGGCTCAGATGAAGCTCCATTTGAAAGAATGAAAAAGGAGCCCAAGAAGCAGCCTGGGCAACTATTTCCACAGGCCCAATATCACGGTCACCACCAGTGGGCCCAGCAGAAGCTCATGGCTGTTGGGAAGGAGGAGGCTACTATCCATGTGTACAGCTGAAGACAGCAGTGAGAAGAGTGAAAGTCAAGAGGCCACATTAGGGGCTGGGGATGTGGCTCAAGTGGTAGCGCGCTTGCCTCGCATGCGTGTGGCCCGGGTGGCCCGGGTTCGATCCTCAGCACCACATACAAACAATGATGTTGTGTCCGCCGAGAACTAAAAAAAAAAAAAAAAAAAAAAAAAATGTTAAAAAATTCCCTCTCTCTCTCTGTCTTTAAAAAGGAAAAAAAAAAAAAAAGGTTAAAGTCAATGGAAAAACTGGAAATCTCAGGAATGTTGTACACATTGAATATTTCAAGAATAAAATCACATTCATTTCTTAAAAAAAAAAAAAAACAAGATCTGTCAACAAAAGCCACATTGTTCAGAGATTCAGAAATAAACACAGTTAGGTGGCTAGGGACACAACTCAGTTGGCAGAGTGCTTGCCTTGCATGCACAAGGCCCTGGGTTCAATCTCCAGCAAAAGAAAGAAAGAAAAGGAAGGAAGGAAAGAAAGAAAGAACGAACACACAGCTGGGTACAGTGGTACATGCCTGTAGCCCCAGCTACTCAGGAGGCTGAGGCACAACGCCTTGGACCCAAGAGTTTAAGACCAGACTAGGCAGCATAAGGAGACCCTGTCTGGAAAAGAGACAAGACCAAAGGAAAGCCAGAGTGGTAAGCAGTCAGCCACCATCCTGAATGCAGAAGGCATCCCCCTCCTCCCAGATGCCAAACCACACGTTTTAACCAAGAATTTCAGAACCACCAGGAGTCAGGATCTCCCAAGGCAACCACAGTAATCCTGAAGACAAGGCACACCTGGGCAGGCAAACACAGGTACTCAACCGTACCACAAGGCCCCTGGACAGCACTGATACTGCATGTACCTCACCTTGGAAGGCATCACTAGAACGTCCATTCCCCACCCCACCCCCCCACCCGCAATCTTCTGTTTATTCTAATTTCCAGCAATGAGCCCTGAGCACCAGGAATGGCTGGGATTCACATGACATCATACCGAGAAGGTAGCTCTGCTTGGATGAACTGAGAGGAGCTGAGCAAAGTAATGGGACTGAGTGGAGCTTCTCAGACTGATCACTGATCCTGGGCTTCCCCTAGTTCGTTTATGCAACTGAGATAAAAACTATGGTCCTACGTCTTAATGTTGTTTTGAAAATACATATTCCTAGAACGGTGACTGAAGTTCTCAGTGTTTATTTTTCTCACTAGACCCTCCTTAAAACCCGGAGACCTCGGGGTGGCGCCTGGTCAGTGCTGCAAGCAGCGGGAAGGAGCCCGGAGTCACCCAGCTGTGCGAAGGCTTTACCTCCGCGCTGGGTACCAGCACCCCCAGGACTCCAGCGCACACCGAAGGCTCCACACCCGGCAGCGACAGAGCCATGGCCTGTGCAATGGCCAAAGAGAGTCGCCGCCTGCGCACGGCGGCAGGCACGGGGGCCGCACTGTCACGCGTGGGCAGTACCAGAGAGCAGCCAGCGTAGACCGCGTATCCTCGCACCCAAGCGCACAGCATTTCCTTAGAGACAGAGCTCAGAGGTCGGAGAATTTGTTTGGAAAGCACGGGCATCGTTATGACCAGGCACAGTCCGGGGCTCCTAACCTCTCGGGACGCCTTTGGGAGCGTCATGAAAGCGCCTCCCGTCGCGAGAGACCGCAAGAAACAGACGGAGTCGGGGGCTCGCCGAGGGAGCTATCGCCAACGAAGAGACCTGGTCCCCGCAGTGCTTAGAGGCCACACGGCTGGGTTGACCCTGAGCCACCTAATTAAGGAAATGCAGAGTGGGAGGGCAGAGGCGGGGCCAACGCCCTTCAAACTCCGTGGGGGTAGGCAGGTTCACCGCACGTCACCGAAAACAAAACAAAACAGGAAGCTTTCGCCCCAAACGCTGCAAAAAACACACCAGGCAGCTCGACGCCTAGTGCCCCACCCCGGCGCGGCCCCTCGCGCGCCCCTCGGCCCGGTACCTGGCTGCGCCGCGTCCTGCTCGTCCCCGGCCTCCGCGCCCCGCTCCCCAGCAGGCCGCTCGGGCTCCTCACGCGCCGAGGCCTCCGCGGGCTCCGAGGCCTCCGAGGCTTCCTCGGGGTCCGCGAGCGCGCACCGGGGCGCGGGGCCCGACGCCGCCGACGAGGCCGAGTCGTCCGAGGCGCAGTCCGGGCCCCAGGCGTCCCAGAGCCAGGGCGCGTGCGCCTGCTCCAGCAGCCGGCGGCCGAGGCGGTAGCGCAGCAGCTCGCGGTAGCACGGCGCGTACTCGTCCCAGCGCGGCTCCCGGTAGCGCTTCATGTACTCGCTCTTCACCCCGCTGCCCGGTGACATGGTGCTGCGATCCGCCGCCGGCCCGCTCCGCGCCGCTGCCTGAGGGGCCCACACGACAGAGGCCGCCCCGCCCGCCCGGGCCGGCCCGCCGAGCGTTTCAAACCCGGAGCCCCGCCCGGACGGGGCGGGGGCGGGGGCGGAGGCGGGGCCGGGAGGGGGCGAGGGCGGTGTCGCTGCCCTCGAGGTCGCGGGGGCTGGGCGGAGTCGGGGCGGGGGCTCGGGGAGGTGTCACCGCCCTCCCGGTTGAAGAGGATGGGCGGAGTCGGGGCGGGGGCGGGGGTGGCCCTACTGGTCCAGGAGCGGGGGCGGGGCCACTCGGGCTTCCTAGAGGGGACCCGGCGGCCCGTCACCGGGGGCGGCTTCACAGGCGGAAAGCGGAGGCCGGGGTTGAGCAGGAGCGAGAGCGGGCCGAGCACCTCTGGGCACCGGTGTGAGCGGCCGGCGGCCTTACCTCTTCGGGCCGTTGCGTGCGTGGCGCAGCAGCTAAAGCGCGGCTGCGGTCCCTCGCTTCCTGACAAGATGTCGCCGACGGCGGGCAGTCGGCGGCCCCGCGGCTGCGACGCCAAGGCACCGCCCCAGCCCGGAGCAGACGCCTCCCCGCGCTCCCGCCCGTCCCCCGCCTGCGCCGTGAGCGCCGCCCGCCAGCCCAGCCCCCCCTGCCCGCACTCTGCGCTGAGCCCGCGGCGTCCAAGCGCTGCCCTGGAGGCCCAGATCAGGAGTTAATCCGCCGGAGGGAGCGGTCAGCCCAGGCCAAATTGCCGCCGCCACGCTCAGCGGCCCATTCACAAGCCCGTCACCTTGCTTCCTCCTGGTTCACAGTATCTGTTGCTCTGGCTTTCAACCTTTCTTTTAATACAAGCCTTTCTTATCTTTAACACACCAGTATTCATTAATTGATTAAAAGCCGCGTAGTGCCAGGCGCAATGGCATACTTTGTAATCTCATTGACTGGGGAGACTGAGGCAGGAAGATCAAAAGTTCCAGGTCACCCTGAGCAACAACACTGTGTAGCCCGCTCAGGAATGCATTTGCACCCAGAAGCCTGTGGCCTGTGGTTACAGTGTGCAGAAGTGTCTGATGTTGCCCAGCAGGCCCTCCCCTCTTTCCTGCTTTTATAGAAAGAGGCCCTGATACAGTAGCACAGAAAGCCTTGAAAGGAAAGACCTTCTGGGAAATTGCAACATAATTAACAAGCAAAAGCAGGCCTGTCTGTGGATGAGCAACCCAGATCCAGCTCCCGCACTGGGATTTCCTGGCTTCACTGCCTTTTCCTGGTGTCTGTGCCCTCCCATCCCCCATCTCAGATTGAAGACCTTGAGAGGGCACTGGCCCCAATGAGATGGTTTGACTGTCCCTCCTGAGAACCTGAAGTTCTACGTTCAGTGCAGCTTCCAGAAGGAAACCACCATCTGCTGCTCTGCAGTCCCCACCAAAGCTCACCTCTCCTCTTACTAATGTCACCTTCTGCCCCTTGACACACCTCTGGGACATTTTAATTCATTCCCCTTATGCTTAGGCAACCAAAAGAACCTTGGTGGATATTTAATAGTGAGGAAGAAATGGTGACATGAAGTTACACAGTTGATCTCAACTTTCACTGTGTAACTCTGCAAAACTTAGTGGTTAGAGCAACTATGACTTGACTTGTTGGGATTCTGGGGTGAGCTGGGCAGTCCCACCACTAGTGCTGGAAAGGCTCAGGTGGCCACTGCATGGCAGGTGGAGCTGACAGCCTGGGCTGCCTGGGTCATGCACAGGCAGCTGGAGCAGCCTCAGAAGATCCGGGACATCTGCTGCCCTATCCTAAGATGCTAGCTAAAACTCAAGCTGTAAATGCCAACTCAGGCTGCAGAGAGGCCCTGTGCTAAGCCAGCTAGCAGCCATGTTCAGTCTGCAACAGCCACACCCACACCTAGTGTGATACCAGTTTTTTTATAAATATTTTTTTAGCTATAGATGGACACAATATTATCTTTATTTTATTTATTTATTTTTATGTGGTGCTGAGGATTGAACCCAGTGCCTCATTTGTGCAAGGCAAGCGCTCTACCATTGGGCTACAACCCCAGCCCTGTGATACCAGTTTTTCGATAACTCAGAAATGGAATTAGAAATAATCTGATTTTTAAAAATTTGTCCCTATTTTCCATAATTAAATGTTTTGTTTTTATTCTTTTAAAGGTGTTATTACATCAAGACTTTCCATTAGAAGTGACAAACAATTCATCTTGGGAGGTCATCTACTGGCTCAGGTAGTTAGATACAGGGTTTCAATAATATTAGGACTTGGCTTCCTTCTGTCTTTGAACTCTGCTTTCCTGCTAAGGGTTTCCCTCCCCTCGGTCTAGAAATGGACTTCCTCCCACAGATGGAGAAAGAGCCACTTGTGTCCCCAAAAGATGTTGTCTCAACTAAGGACCATCAGCAAGAGAACTTCCAGTTATCCAGTCCACGCTAGGTGGTGGCAAATACCTGAGTGGAAAGGTCAGCTATGCCCAGGCCATGTCCCCATCCCTGCAGATGGTGCTAAGGTGGAAGGCAAGAACTGACAGTCCATTGAGACCCATATGGAACAGAGAAGACAGTGTGCATGCAAATGACAAATATCCATCAATATATTTGTCTTTGTGTTTAAATAACAAGGATGAGAAAGATGGGATTTGATAGTTCTTGCGGGTAGGTTTCCTGGGATATAATTGACCTTAAGAGGGTACAAACTATTAAGAAATCTAGCTGGGTGCAGTGACACACACCTGTAATCCCAGTGGCTGGAGAGGCTGAGGCAGGAGGATAGACAGTTCAAAGCCAGCCTCAGCAATGGCGAGGCACTAGGCACTAAGCAATTCAGTGAGACTCTGTCTCTAAATAAAACATGAAATAGGAATGGGGATGTGGCTCAGTGGTCAAGTGCCCCTGATTCAATCCCTGGTACCCCTCAAAAGAGAGAGAGGGAAAAGAAGGGGCAGGGGAGAGAAAGAAAGAAGGAAGCAAAGAAAGAAATTTGCTGTGATCCGAGAGTTACCTATGGAATTGTGTCCTCTATCAGGGATGTGAAGTGCTCTAGAACCCACTCATGCAGCGCTACACAAGCACCAGTGTGGAAGAAGTTCAGTCTGTTCTATGGGTGAGATTAGGACCCATGAGCAGAGATGACCAGCTGTAAGTAGGGTAGATATCACTGGCTGGGGACTGGGGTAAGCAAGAGAAAACTGTTACGAATGACCTCAGGGGCTCACAGTAGACATGGAGTCAGTAGGAAATGGACAGACAACAAGGACTCAAAGCAGGTCCCAGCAGGACAGGTGAGAGAAGATCTGCTCCCTCAAGCATGGGGGAGGGATATTGTTTTAGTCAGCTTTCTCACTGCTGAGACTGAAAGATCTGACCAGAACAATCGTAGAGGAGGAAGCGTTTATTTAGGGGCTTAGGGCTTCAGAGGTCTCAGTCCATGGACAGCAGGTTCTATTCCTCAGGGCTCAAGGTGAGGCTGACCATCATGACAGAAGAGTGCGGTGGAGGGAAGCAGCTCACATGATAATCAGGAAACAGGGAAACTCCACACTCCAGATAGAAAATATATACCTCAAAGGCACACCCCCAGGGACCCACCTCTTCCAGTCATACTCTACCTACCTTCAGCTACCACTTTAGTTCATCCCATAAGAGGATTAATTCACTGATTGGGTTAAGGCTCTCATAATCTCTCATTTCTCCTTTAAACCTCTTGCATTATCTCACACATGAGCTTTAGAGGGACACCTCACATCCAAACCATAATAGAGACTTCAGTGAGAGCAGCTTGGGAGGCTACCCTGGAAAGAAAGTTCTGATGCTGGACTCCCTAAGGAAAAGGGGAAAATGATATTTGCTACACAGGCATAGAGATTCAACATAAGCAAACCTGCTGGCCAGTCATGGGGGCGCACACCTGTAATCCCAGTGACTTGGAAGGTCAATGCAGGAAAATCACAAGTTGGAGGCTGGCCTCAGCAATTTAGTAAGACCTGGTCTCAAAAATAAAAAGGGCTGGGGATGTAGCCCAGTGGTAGAGTACCCCAGGTTCAATCCCCAGTTGTGAAAAAAAGAAAAGGAAATGGGAAAACTGCTGGTGACTAAGCCTGACCACAGTGGGCCAGACATGAGCAGCGGGGGTTCACCCTCCATGCACCATCCTAGGCTCCCACCTCCAAGAGCCCTCCTGCCTATGCCTCCAGCACTGCCACTCTCCCTGGGTATCACCCCATCCTGTCTGCAGGACTTGTACTAAGTAGGTGAGGCCATAGTCCATGAGCTTCCTCTACCTCCATTTCTATCCTTCTCAGAAAGCTCTTCTCTATGTGGCAGGCTCTGCTCCCACCTCTCCTGGTCTCTCCCACTCTGCTCCCTCCATCAGCCCTCCCAGAGTCCCTCCATGTTGCCGAAAGCTCAGTCCTTGTCCCCAATGCTGATCCAATAACAAGGACACAGTTTTGAGAAAAAGGAAAAAGGTTTATTGCTTTGCTAGCAAAGAAGAAACAGAGGGGACTCCTGTCCCAAAGGCTGTGCTTCTGCCCATCAGCAGGAACAGGGGGCTTTTAAAGAGGTGATTCAGAGAAAATGAGATTAGGGATGAGAGATTAGGAAAAAGATCAGGGAAATGAACATCAGGGAGGAGGTCAGGGAAAAGAAGATCAGGGAACAGATCGGGGAGAAGTTGTTTGGGAAAAAGAAAAGAAAAAAAAACATGTAAATTTCAAAGCCACAAGAGATATAGTCAAAGCATCAAGTGAACCCCTGTTACATCCAGAGACACCTCCCTGCTTCTCTCTGAATATCTGTCCCTGTCTCTGTCTCTCCTTTCAGTAGCCCCAACACAGACATCCCAAGGAGCCCCTGTCCACTCCACCCTCTTCATGAACCCTCCCCAGTGTAGGTGCTAGAATATTTCCTCAGCCTCCCTTGCAGCCAGGGCGCAGTGTGAGATCCAACCTCTGCTCCACAGCGGCTCCTGGCACTTGCCTGGATCCAGGTCGGCCAGGGCCAGGAGTAGCTCCCTGTGAGAAGAGGACACCACAGCTGAGTCCCTACAACAGCAGCTGCAGTACAAAGACCAAAGTACAAAGTGCTGCAGCCTCAGAGCAGAGGTGCTCCCGGAGCCAGCCGGAGCTTCCTCTCAGAGCTCCAAGCCTGATGCTTCAGCCCTTCCCAAGGATCTGCCTGATGCTTCAGCCAGATGGATCTCTGTGATGTGCCTATAAGTGCTTTCTCTCAGCACGCTCGACTGTCCCAATCCCTTCCTCTGCAGTAGGCTTTCCAGCACGCTGGGCTTCCTGCATTTTCCCCTTTTCAAACCCCCTCACCTCTCTTCACTCACCATCCCTGTTTGAGGCCAGGATTCTGCTCAATGTCCAGCCCCTCTCTGGTCTCCCCACCCTTCCAGCCCTCTGGCCACTGGTCCTCCAGCTTAGCTCGTCAACCTCTCCTGCTCATGCGTCAGAGCCACCTCTCCCTCCCCACACCCCAGCCCTTCTGCTGTCCCAGTTTCTGCAGACAGCATCATCATTCTTCCAGGTCCAACCAGGGAATCAGCAGTCTCTGAGGCCTGCAACCACATGCTGGGACCACCACACCCCCTATCCCCTGGTTGGGGCTGACCAGCACAGTTCCCAAGTGAGGGCACAATCACAAGCATCGAGCACCTTTGTGGGCCTGCAGAGAGAGAAGCCAGACCTGAACAGAGGGTCTGCATCCAGGAAGGCCTACCTGAGCTCTCGAGGATTCCTGGTCCACACCTGCCAGAGAGCTGCAGCTGATCCCGAAGGAGCTTGCCTGGGACTGGAGAACCAAGAAGACGAATGTTGAAAACCTTCAACTGCAACACGAGCTGTTCAACTGCCCCTTCTCTCCTGCCTGCAATGCACAAGGCTAGAAGTGCCCCAGCCAGGACTGGCCACACCTGCCCAGATGGTGAAGCTCTCAGGGGACGCTGGATACAACCCTCTGTTGACAAACTGACTTTCCTTCTTATTGGTGGACACTGAAAACTATTTTCCTTCTGCTTCGGCTGTAGAATGTACAAGGTAGAGTGAGGCCTGTTTGTGTGCACAACTCTGCTCTGTTTTCTACTCTTAGCCTTTTCTTGCTTTGATTTCCTCTTCTAATGATTCTATTTTCTTGTATTATTTCTATTTTTGGAAGGTTTTAAATAAATTTTTTTTTTTTAAAGTTTGGCTTTGCCTCTTTTTTTTTTTTTTAAAGAAAGAGGAAGAGAGGCAGAGAGAGGGAGAGAGGCAGAGAGAGAATTTTTTTATATTTATTTTTTAGTTTTTTTGGCGGACACAACATCTTTGTTTGTATGTGGTGCTGAGGATCGAACCCAGGTCGCACACATGCTACCGCTTGAGCCACATCCCCAGCCCTTAAATAATTTTTTAACTGCTTGAAAACTATTAACTCTCCAGAATGAACATAAAAGATTGGCATTTGCAATTTTAACTCAATGAAACTTGCAGAAGGGCTGGAGAGGGCTCAAGTGGTAGTATGCTCGCCTGACATGCACGGGACACTGAGTTCGATCCTCAGTACCACATAAAAATAAAATAAAATAAAGATATTGTGTCCACCTAAAACTAAAAACTAAATATTAAAAAATAAAAAAATAAAAAAACTTGCAGGAGTTTGTAATGTGAAACTCACATTGGAGGCAAACACGTTAGACATTTTAATTGGAAATCAGTACCAAAACAGATTTAAATTCTTCCTAAGTTGAGGAGGGATATGAGTAAAACTAAGGGGTACGAGTAAAACAAGGAATGAGTAAAACTAAGAATCAGTAGTTTGCATTCCCGTTCTTCAACACGGCCTGTGACTCCTGTAGGTGCTGGGACACGGGCAGGCCAAGGTTGGAAGGAGCCTCCTCTGAGCCTCATCCCCTGCCCACCTGCAACTGGCGTCACTGCAACCCTGAGGGGCGTTGTCTACGCCAATATGAATTTGGAACACTCAGCTTTGGAACCCCGTCATTGCACAGAACAGCTGGTGTGGGATCTCTTCCCAGTGAGCATGGCTGTGGGGATGAGGATGGACTGGCAGCACCAAGGTCCCCACCATCCCTGGCCTCAGGTGGCTGCCAGGTCCCAGGGGTCACTGGAGTCCATGCACAGTGGGTGGTGAGAGCTTGCAGTGTGCATAGCCGTGCCAAGGGCAGGACATGGGCCACCCTGGCCTCAACCTCCAGGCTCACTGAAAGGTCCATGGCTCCCAAATTTGAGAATTGCCAAAAGCTACAGACTCCACTCCAGAAATCAGAACCAAGCACTGCCTGCCTGCCTTTGTGCGCACCCCTGCTGCTCGCAAGCCCCAGGTAATAAATGGCCTTTCTCCTGTTCCTCAGACAGCAACTAACTACAGCCACTACACAGTTTTCAACAGAAGCTTGCCATTTCACACCCGCCAGCAATGCAGGGGGTGGGGGCCAGCCCAGAGGGCAGGCAAGGGCCAGATGGAGCACACAGGCCCCAACCCACTGCACCCCTTACTGGTGACTAGACGCTTCTAGAAGCATTCAACCTCACACTTATAGTGATTTGTCTTGGGTTTTTTACTTTACACCAGTATGAAAGCAATATGCATGTAGAAATAGTACTTCAGGGCTGGGGATGTGGCTCAAGCGGTAGCGTGCTCGCCTGGCATGCGTGCGGCCAGGGTTCGATCCTCGGCACCACATACAAACAAAGATGTTGTGTCCGCCAAAAACTAAAAAATAAATATTAAAAATTCTCTCTGTCTATCTCTCTCTCTCACCTCTCTTTAAAAAAAAAAAAAAAAAAAAAAAAAGAAATAGTACTTCAAATTTTCATTTTCACCTTTTCCCAGACTGGCCACGTACAGTATGAAGCTCTTAAGGCACTGGAGAGCAGCCGATTCTGGTCAGCTGCCAGCACAAGGCCCAGTAGCCCTTGGTAGGGTCCCTCTGCTGAGCCTGGACGTTCAGGGTCAGGTGCATCCACGGCACTTCCAGTTGAAGATATCAGGGCGAAGCCGACATGCACCCAGGAGCATCTCCCCCACAATCTATCACAATCCTACAAACAGCTCTGTATGCTTACTGGCCTCCTCAATCTTGAGTTAAATAAATCTGTGGCATGATTATTATTGATTTTTTGGTGTTGGGGGGGGACCAGGGATTGAACTCAGTGGCACTTGACCACTGAGCCACATCCCCAGCCTATTTTGCATTTTATTTATATACAGGGTCAAACTGAGTTGCTTACCACCTCACTTTTGCTGAGGCTGGCTTTGAACTCATGATCCTCCTGTTTCAGCCTCTCGAGCCACTGGGATTACAGGTGTGTGCCACTGTGCCCAGCTGTGTCATGTTTGTTCCAATAAATGAAAATTCTAACTGAAAATTGGGACTTAAAGTGAGTCAAACAAAAATATTAGTCAAAGACAGAAGTAACCTGCCCACAGTTATTGAGGAGAAAAATAGGTACGAGGACCTGGTGCACTGCAGAGGATGTGGCCTGGGAATTAGAGAGGCACAAGGCTCTAAGCCTGAGAGTGGGCCTCTGAAGGGCACCAAGACAGTTGAGAATCAACCAGACTGCAGTGGCACACACGTGTCATCCCAGCAAGTTGGGAGGTTGAGGCAGGAGGATCACAAGCTGGAGGCCAGCCTCAGTAATTTAACAAGACCCTGTCTCAAATTAAAAAATAAGAAGTTGGGGTTGGGGCTGGGACTGGGGCTCAATGGTAGAGCACTTGCCTGGCCTGTGTGAGGCAATGGGTTCGACTCTCAGAATCGCATATAAATAAATAAAAAAAGGTCTATCAACAACTAAAAAAAAAATAAAATAAAATAAAAAGGAAGTATTTCCTCAATTAGTTGTAACCTTTAAAAATAAATAAATAAGAAATAAAATTAAAAGTTCCAAGGGTATGACTCAACAGTAGAACGCCCTGAGTTCTATCCCCCGAAACACCACACAGTCATGAACCAGCCTCTCCAGTGGAGACCTGGGGCTGCTCTCAGGGCCCAACAGGTGACCACCCCACTCTCCTCCTGCAGCCAGCCTGCAGGCCAGGCTTGACCTTCCTTTTTTTTTTTTTTTCCCCCCTATGTTCAGGGGATTGAACTCAGGAGTGCTTAACGACTGAGCCACATCCCGAGCCCTTATTATTTTTTATTTTGAGACATGGTCTCACTAAGTTACTCAGGGCCTCAATAAGTTGCTAACGCCAGCTTTGAACTTGCGACCCTCCTGCCTTAGCCTCTAGAGAGGCTGGGATTTGAGGTGCAGCCAGCATATCTGACCGTTTCCTGTTTCCTTCTGGTCCTGGCAGTGGCCTGATTGGCTCCACAGCAAGGGGGACTCACCTGTGTTTGGGAACAGTCCAGCTGCACCTGGCCAGTTTGGAATTCTGAGGGCAGGGAGTTTATTGGCATTGTTTTCCGGAACAGACCCAGGCCTGAGGCACAGCCCTCCTGCCTTCCTCCCACTCTCAAAGCAAAAATGCCCATTAAAAGAAAGAGAGCTGGGGAGGAGGTGAGGTGTGACTGGAGGCCCCATCAGCTGCTTCCTGGGGTCCAGCCACTTTTGTTGCCTGCATCTGGGATTCCTGTGGTGATGTCAGGTTCCAGTTCTCCACATTCCTGCCGACACCCACATAGTCCTTCTGCACTGGCTGGAGGCTGCGGAATGCCAGCGTCTCCACAATGACTGGGGTGTTCAATGTCAGGCGCTCACCAGCCATGTCACCACCACCTGTTTAGAGAAAAGTCCATTCAAATCCTTGGGCCTTTATTTATTTATTTTAAATTGATTAATTTATTTTTATTTCATTTTATTTTGGTATGGGGGATTGACTCCAGGGGTGTGCAACCACTGAGCCATGTCCCAAGCCCTTTGAATATTTCATTTAGAGACAGCTAAGTTGCTTAGTGCCTTGCTAAATTGCTGAAGCTGGCCTTGAACTCGATATCTTCCAGCCTTGGTCTCCTGAGCTGCTGGGATTGCAGATGTGCACCACCATGCCCAGCACCATTTTTTAATTAGTTTTTTTTTTTTTTTTTTTTTTTTTTTTGTTGTTGTTGTTTTGTTTGTGTTTTTGGTGCCAGGAATTGAACTCAGGTGGGCCTTGCTTTTGCTGAGGCTGGCTTTTAACTCACAATCCTCCCGTTTCAGCCTCCAGAACTGCTGGGATCACAGGCGTGAACCAATGCACCTGGCTAATTAGTTTGTTTTTTTATGTTGGAAATGAAGAATCACTTTCTCTGGATATAAGTCTCTTATCAGACATACAATTTGCAATCGTTTCTCCCATCCTGAGGGTCCTCTTCTCACTTTCCAGCACAGAAGTTTTAGTTTTGATGAAGTTCACTTGGTTTCTTCCTCCTTTTGTTGCTTGTGTTTATGGAGTCAGAGCCCTGCACCTACTCGATGGCCACGGCTCACTCTCAGTGGCTAGGTGGCTGTGTTAATGTTGTGACCCATCCCGCCGATCGCATGCATGGGTGAAGGAGGACTCCAGCTCCGTGCATTGGCAGGGGGTGCCCAGCTTCCCCAGAACATTTGATAAGAGTGATGTTCTTCCCCTTATTGAATCGTCCTCACACTTTTGTGGAAATTCACTCAACCATCCACCAAGGACCACAGAGGATGGAAGCTGATCCAGTCAGCATGCTGTTCGAGGCCAGCACCAGAGTGAGGCAGGCAGGCACCCAACAGGGCAAGCCATCACTTCTGAGCACCTTGCAAACACCAATGCCCTATGGGTAAAGCCATTATTCCTTCCTGCAGGAGAAACAGGCACAGAGAGGTGACATGATCGGGGTGAGGTCATCTGGCTGGTAGGAGAGAACGGGGTCAAACCCCAGAGGGTTGGCTCCCAAACATGCAGAACATGGCTCCAGCCATTTCTCCAATTCATGGAGAAGAAAATGCTACTGTTTTTAGAGAGGGAACAGCAGCATCTGTATGGCAGGACAGGGTGGGCATCAGGGTCCACCTGATGGGACTGGGTGGATGTCAGCATTTCTGTGGCAGGACTGGGTGGGTGCCCAGCTCTGCTGTCCTGCTTAGCTGCCAGGTCCCAGGTCAGCAGAGGGCCTCACAATTCAGGCTCTGCAGCTGGGTGTGGTGGTGCACGCTTGTAATCCCAGAGGCTCAGTAGGCTGAGGCAGAAGGACCACAAGTTCAAAGCCAGTCGCAGCAAATTAGCAATGTCCTGATCAACTTAGCAAGATGCAGTCTCAAAATACAAAATAAAAAGGACTGGATGTAGCTTGTGGTGAAGCACCCTGGATTCAATCCCTGGTACCAAAAAAATAAAAAGAAAGAAAGAGGAGGAGGAGGAAGATCTGGGGCTCAGTCTTGAACACAGCATGTGTCTGGAGGCTTCTTCAACCCCACTTAGGTCTAGCCGCCTCTCCTGGAGGGGTTTGAACACAGGGAGCCACAGGCTTGGTTGGTGGCCTATGCACAAACTGTGCCCTCATTAACACTCTGGGGCTGTGGGCCCCTCGAATGCAGCCTTTCCTGAAGATGCTCTCACTCAGGAAAAGCAACATGTGAGAGACCATATGCAGGACACTGTGGTCATCTATACTCAGGAAAGGGAGACACTCCAAACAGTAAAGGCTGATGCTGGCCAGCTGCCTCGTTGGAGCACAGCACAGGTGACCTTCAATTCCGAAGGGGAGGTGGTGGGTGCCCAGCACCAGCGTCCACCTGACTACCATGGGATAACAGGTTTGTAATATAGGCCCAGAGGAAATCACACCCATCCCTACAGGGTCTGTTGCCCTGTAGAAAGTGCCAAGAAGAAATCGGCCAAAGGCCCTTTTCCACATGACACACCACTCGCGCCCTTGTACTGTGACAAATCACCATAACTAGTGGCTGACCACCAAGCTTACCAGCCCACACCTTTCAGGGTCAGGCCTCTGAATTGGGTCTCAACTCAAGTGGCCACCAGTTTCGTCCCTTCTGAAGGCTCCAGGGAAGAAGCCAGTTCCTTAGAGGCCATCTGTTTTCCAAGCTCATGGCCCCTCCTGCCAAGACATCACTCTGACCTCTGCTCCCCTGTTCCCCCTCAGACTCTGGGCCTCCTCCTCCCTTACTAGGACCCCGTGGATACTCCAGGATATGCTCCCATCTGGGAAGTCCATCCTCAGCCACACCCAGAGAGTCCCTTGGTACACAAGGTCACGTCCCAGGACTAGGGGGACATCCCTGGGGGCCACTGTTCTGTCCTCCACTCTTCCAAGCAGCCTTCCTCTTCCAAGCAGCGCGCGGAGCCTGACTTGCAGAGGACCAAGAGCAGCGCTCCTCTTCACAGGCCTGGGAAAGACCATCCCCCTGGGCGGGGCCGAGCCTCCAGGCTTGGCCCCGCCTCCGAGGGCACTAGGTCGGGGGAGAGCCCGGTGGCTTTGTTCTCGCTGCTTGCATGACAATGGCAGCCACCCCTGTGATGAGCCCACACCACTGGAGCAAACAGTGTTTTCTTTTTATTCACAAGGAAGTGAAAGCTCAGGGGAGCAAATGGACACCCTGTTGCTGAAAGCTCAGTCCTTGTCCGGATGCCAATCCAGTAAGGAGAGTGCGGTTTTGAGAAAAAGGGAAAGGAGGTTTACACAGGGGGCTCCTGTCCCAGAGGCTGTGCTTCTGCCGTCAGCAGGCTGTTAAAGAGGTGACTCAAAGGCGACGCTCCAGGTGGTCTCTGTTGCATTTGTAATTCATTTGTTAATTTGGGAGGTCTTCTACTGCCATCCCCAGAGTCTGGATTACCCCATTCCTATGGTGGGTGTGTGCTCAGGGACAGATAGCTCTCTGCCTGGATGCGGGAGAAGTCATCCTGTTTCCTCTGAGATTATGGAGGGGAGAGGTTAGGGAGGAGCAAGGGGAGAGGAGGAGAAAGAATCAGGTCCATTTTAAAACTCAGTCACAGTGGCAAGGGCTAACTCGGAGCATGAGTGGACCCTGCTACAACCCCAAGATCCTACATTTGGGGGCCCTCAAGCCTGCATAGTCCTTAGGCTTGGTCTGCTCTCCCCATCCCAGCTCACCTCGGTCCTGCAGTCCTGCGGGTGCCAGCCAGAGGCCACTGAGCCCTCAGATTTGGCAGATGTGGGCAGTGGATGCAGCCCACTCCAAGTTCTCCAGAATGCAGGAGCCCTTTGGGGCAGGAGCCATGCTCCCCTGACCTTGCTCAGTACACAATAGGTGCCCCAAAATGGCCTGTTCCTCTGCCTTATTCACCTCTGTGAGCACAGCCCACCCGGAAGGTCTTCAGCAGTTCCCAAGCCTCATTTACTCTGGAGAGGCAAGGCCAGCCTCTCAGACCCTTGGTGCTCCCCCTCCAGGCTGCTGTCAAGTCAAGATTCCTTTGCCTTCCACCTGGAAGCTTCTGGGATCTGTGAGCCTGTGTGCACTGGATGTGTCCTGGGCTTGGACAAGGAGCGATCCCTATGGCCCTTTGTCCATGCAGGGAGGGGAGGTGGGGGAGCCGGTCTGCTCCCTGCCCAGCACTGAGCAGGCATGGTGGCTGGTGGTCAGGTAACTGCTGTCTGCCCAGATGTGGGGCACAGCTTGGCTGAGATACTGAAGTGCAGTCCCAGTGGCTTTCAGATCAGGAGACCAGGAAGGCCACCTTTCCTGGGGCCCTGCTGCAGGACACAGGGGAGGCTTCTCAGGGTTCTGGACCTGTGGGCTGTGGGGCTCTTCCTGCTCAGGACAGGGAGTGGGCACTGGCAAACCCGCCAGGTACCAGTGGATTCAGAGCAAGGATACTGCACCATGGCTTGGGAGGTGCTGGTGTGAGCCCTGCTAGGGGAGAAAGGGGAGGTGGCACCCAGAGACCAGAGAGGGCTCCCAGAGCCACAGGGTGCACAAACCTTCCTATAAAGGCTCTGACTCTGGGGCTATGGGTAGTGCTGTCCCCCCTGCTGGATACTGTGTGTGAAGGGGGTTGGGTCCCCTTGCATAGAAATGCAGTCACTTTTCATCACCCCCCCAGCCCCCTTCCCTCCTGCCCAGTGCTCACAGGCCCTGGTGTGGGGCAGGAGGTATTGAACCCCCATAGCCCCACTTCTCTAGGGCAGCCCCTCTCAGACTCCAGAACGAACATTCCTTGTTGAGCTGTGACGTGGCCCAGCTGTGATGTGCCAGGTACAGGGGAGGTAAGTGGGCTCTGCCAGCCAGAGCTAGGCAAGTTCACAGGAAGGAGTCTCGGGTGCAGGTCCCTGTGAATCAGTGACAGCAGGACATTACCCAGCACATGAGGCACCTCCACATTTGGCCTGGAGGAAGCTGGGCTGCAGGACCCCGACCAAGCCCAGGTCCAGGGACAGGGTCCCCTCATAGACAGTCGCCCCACCCTCCCTGAACTAATAATACACACGAATCAGAAGGCAGGCTGCAGGCCCTGGCCATGCAAGGAGAGAAGAGCAGAGGCCTGCCCTGGCCTGTCCCCGCTGGCCTTGCCGGAGAGCAGCAGGGCTGCTGGGCGCCAACAGGGCCTATATTGAGAGGATGAGCATGCTGGGGGGAATGGCAGGCATGTGCCCAGCTGTCCCTGCCCGCCCTGCCCTGGCTGCCCATAGAGAGGGCTCTGCCGCAGCCTCTTCCTGCCCAGGCTCCCAGTCAGCCAAGACAGAGAGACCCAGCCCTGTGCTCTCACCCAGCTAGGACCAGGTAGACACTGCCAAGGACAGGGATGCTCACAGGGACCAACAGCATGAAGGGGAACCCATGGAGGTCATGGAGGACAGAAGAGTCAGAAACCTGCTCAAGGAAGGGGCAGCCCCATCATCAGGCAACTGGCTGAGGGATCTAGAGGTGACCCCTGCCTCTGTCCCTCCATCTCAGGATGGTGCCTCCCAGGACACTCCACTGGACAGCAGCAGGAGATGTCTGCTTGACAAGGCACTTCCTGGTCCCCCTAGCCTCGGTTTCCAGATCTAATAAATGGGCTCCCAGAGGGAAGTTCCCTCACCTGTCAGCCAGCAGCCCTGGTGTAAGGAACTGTGTGGGTTCTGGGGCCACAGTACAAGAGAAGCGTGAGCCCTGCCCTCAGGGAGCATTGCAGACCAACAAGGCCCTGGTGGGAGACCTGGGCCTGACAGGGTGTCCAGCAGCTCAGGGCCCAGCCGCCTTGCACCCTGGGCAGGTGCACCATCACCTTCTGCACAGGGGCCAGTCAGGAGCACACAACTCTGTGCAGAAGTCCAGATGCCCAAGAGGGGTGGAGGGCTGGGAGCCTGACTTTCTGCAACAGGCGTGGAGGCACAGGCGCGGAGGCACAGGCGCAGGCGCAAGGGCTGAGGCTCCTGCCAAGCCCCCAGAGGAGGGACAAAAGGAGGACAGCCTGAGCCTCTACAATGGCCCCTGGGCCATCCAGGTGAGGTTTGCAGGCTCCTTCTCCCCCAGCACGAGACCCCGGAGGTGCCTCCAGGGCCTCCCTGGGCTCCAACATTTGTGTTTAAAGCTGTGTTTTCTTACCCCAGGAGGTGAGCAAAAAAATAATAGGACATTTGTCAGTGTCCCTCTGATTCCTTCTAGGGTCAGGCAGAGCATGTGAAAGAGGTCAACTGGACCAGGAGTCTCAGAATGGGAGCCTGTGCCTACATGGGCCTGACCTGTCGGCTGGCCCTCAGGGTTCAGGGAGCTGTGCAGGGGTCCTGGGCTCTGCCACCCTGTGCAGGCAGGCTCAGGCCAGGCCCCAGCTCCTTGTTTTGAAGGCGGGGCTCTTTTGGAGGACAGACCAGACCCAACAGGCCTCTTCCCCATAAGGCACATGGGCCAGGAAATGGCAGAGGGCCAGCGTCCAACCTGGGGACCCAGGCGCACACCTCAGCTCTGGCCTTCTGTCCCCCCAGGGTGTAGCAAGAAGGTGACTCCTGGGCCCCTCCCAGAAGGAGGGAGACCAGGATCCTCCGTCATTCAACACCCACAGGAGGACTCAACATGGCCTCAGGGCCCAGGACTCTACACAGCTGGTTTAGAGGCACCAAACACCCACTGAATTACAGAGCCCTGGGGAAGAAGAACCTGATATTTCCAGTCTCCCTTTCCTGGAAGGGAGACTGGGCCCCAGTGGGGCTTGAGGTTTTGACCCCTTGACCCTCTTCAATGACTTTGGAAAGGCTTCTGTACCCATCTCAGGCCATAAAAGGGCAGCACCTCACTCCCCAGGAGCCAGGGGCAAGCTGTGCTGGACACACTGGTAAAGCACTGTCCCTGGATCCCTCTCATCACAAACAGCAAGACCAGAGCCCCTGATCTGTTGCTGTGATCCCCCAGCCAGCAAAGCTGGCACAGCACCCTCTTTTCAGATGAGGAGACTGAGGCTCAGATACACAGACAGATGGCGTGAGGGAGTGCCACCTACCAGCGTCCAGCTGAGTGTGTGCCAGCCCGTGCTCCTCTGGACTCCCTTCCTTCCACCATCTGCTCAGGAGCCTGCTACTGGGCGGGGCAGCTGTGAGGCCACCCCCAGGTGCCTGAGCACAGCTCCCCAGCCCTCCTGCAGCTGCCCGTGTACCAGGCCAGTGGGTCCTAGTGGATTCTCTGCTCCCTTCCCAGCTGACCCGCTGGAAGGCTGGAAACTCTCCAGCTCTGAAAGGCTGCAGCCTAAAGTGTCTGGCTATTAAAAAGGCAGAAGAGCTCCTGATAAGAGAGGGATGGCTTTACCATTCCTATTTAGACATCCGAATCACTCCCTCGTCCTCACCCTCTGCCACCAGATTCCCCTCCACCCGCGGGAAGGCTCATTTCACCACTCAGACAGGAGCAGGCGCTGATGTAAAAATAGAGGCTGGTGGAGGGAGCTGGCACTGTGACTCACGGGTGGCAGGCTCCGCGACAGCTGTGCCTCCCCTCCCCCCTCCTCTTCCACCTCCCAGTCCCTGGGGCCCTCCTCCTCTCCACCCTCCTCCCCTCCACCCTCCTCCCCTCACTTTCCTCTCCCTTTCCCATCCTGCGCCTCTCTTTTCTCTGTCCCTCCCTCTCCCCTTCCTCTTCCCTTTCTGCCCCCTCTCTCCTCCCTCTCCCATCCCTCTTTTCTATCCCTCCCTCTCCTCTCCCTGCTCTTCTCTTCTCTGCCCCTTCCCTCTCCCCACTTTGCTCTAACCCTCCCCTCCCCTCCCCTTCCCCTCCCTCTCTCCCTCTCCCTCTCTCACTGTCCCTCTTCCCTTCTCTGCCCCTCTCCCTCCCTTTTCTCACACAAAGCAGGGACTCCAGAGCAGACAGGTGAAGCCTGCTGCCCAAGCAGGTCTCTTTCTTTTTTCTTTTTAAATATTTTTAGTTGTAGTGGACACAGTACCTTTATTTATTTATTTATTTATTTTTATGTGGTGCTGAGGATCAAACCCAGGGCCTCACACAGGCAAGAGCTCTACCACTGAGCCACAACCCCAGCCCCCCCAAGCAGGTTTCTTCAGACATTTACTAGTTAACATTTCCCCCAAATTATGCATGATGAGGAAAGAGACCAAAATAGCACAGGCTTTCATCCTCCTGTGGTCTTGTAGGGTTTTCTATAGAGAATATTCTGGCTCTAAGGACACTCCTGCCAGCCCCAGGGCACCAGTGGACTTAGAGGAAGTGAAAGGGCTGAGACCCAGGCTGCTCATTCCCCACATTCCTCCAGGGCCCCCAGTCTCCCTGGCCAGGACCCAGTGACTGAAATAGAGGCCCCAGAGTTTCATGCACCAGCCAGCGTTCACCCATTCCCAGGTCAACAGCTCTCCATTGCTCTTCCCATAAAGGAGTATGCATTCAGCAAGGGGGCTTGCAAGCTGCCCCTGTCCTGGGCACCATCCCACACCCCAGCTACAACCTCCCTCCAAGGCTTGGAAGGCCCACCTGAGCCTGCAGGAGGTACCTGTGCTCCACCTGCCACCTGACTGGCACTCCTGAGGGGGCTCAGTGGGACTCTCCTTTGCATCAGAGGTCCAGTTTGCAGAGAGGATGATTTGAGTTGCTGTTTGATAAGTGTCTGTCTCCCAGATGGGATGGTAGCTCCCCATTCTTCTGGCTAATCTTTGTACCTCCTAGGTGACTGTTCGTTAAATAAATGCATGAATATCTGAGGCCTGGAGGGTGTCAATAAGCAGGTCAATAATGGGGTGACATGGTTCTAGATCTGGCTGGAAATGAGCTGAATTCTGGATGTCTTGATGCCCCACCTCAGGCTGGTGAGAACCCCTTCCTGAGCACTCAGAGAACCAGAAAGCTGGATGCAGGACACAGATACTCCCTGGCTGAGAAAAAAATCCACCTTGGAAACAGGACCCCCAACCCCCATTCAGGACTGGGACTGGTGCAGCCGGCAGCCCATCCCAGCAAGCTGGTACAAGGGCCTCCCTCCTCAGCCCATGTGAGCAAGAACTTGGAGGTACTGCGGGGCCCCAGCTCTTTCCTGGCCTGCACAGACAGGTGCAGTCAGGGAAGAAACACAATCTCCCTCACCCACTGGGAAGGCAGATCTGATAGGCTGTACCTGGCACCCCTGGAGTCTCAACAGAAGTGTCCTAGGCCTCACTGGGCCTGGTGTCCTGCTTTCCACTGGCTGCCTGCATGGAGCACTAGAGGTTGAAATAGGGGTAACTCAGAGGCAGAGGTGACATGCCCCAGTCACCTTTAAGGCATCACTGGAGAAGTTCAGGTACAGCCACCCTATGCTATGGAGTGATAGTGTGCCTCACACCACAGTCCAGAGACAGCAGTGTGTGTTCAGGGAGGAGTGCTGGACACAGGACCCTGGAAGGGGCAGCTGTAACTTGAAGCACTTCAGAGCTTCACAAGGAAGACCTCAAGTTCCCCTCTCCCACAGAGAGGGCTCGGTGAAATCCTGTAGAGCAGCCTCCTGGCCCTCTCCTGTCATGAACTCTGCCCTCCAGACATGGAACTCAGCCTCCTAGGCAGCTTGGACTGGAGGCCTGAACTCAGCCTCTGATCTGGGTTCTCAGTGCACTATTGTCAGTCAAGTGTGCAGGGCTCTGTGGAGCCCAGGGAAAAAATGAGAGCCACAGGTGCCACCCTGCACCCTGCCCAGTTCAAGCCCCCGCCACAGGTGACCAGCAGGTGTGATGAATCTGCCCACATTCCAAAAACCCTCCACTAGAAATGGAATTTAGGGCTGCCGGGCTAACCTAACCTTTTCTCTTCTGTTTATTAATTTTTGTTTTCCACTTTAATGCTTTTAATATTAATGGCATGTGTTTGTTGGAAATGAAGTTAAAGAGACACAGAAATATAAAAATGGCATAGTAATCACCTGTCACCCCCACAGCAACTGATTACTTTGGCCTATTTCCTTTGTCTCTTTTTGCCCTTCATTCCTGTTTTCCACAGTTTAGTGGATCCCTGTGGGCACTCAGCATGTTACCCTCAGACTCCAGGCCCTTGGACATTCAGCTGGTGTCCTGGACACTTGTCAAATTCAGTGCATGTCTGGGTCCAGAGAAATGATAAAAAGGGAGCTCCTTTAAAGAGGGAGCAGGACTCCTGAGCCCTGTGTGGAGATGAGCAAAGACAGCCAAGAAGCAGGGAATGTGGAGGGCTGGGGTGGGATTTCATCCTGAGCTACAGCTGCAGCCTTGTTTATTGTGTTAAATTTTGGGGTCTTGCTAAATTGCCCAAGCTGGCAATACTTATAATTGCTGAATTATAGGCATGGCCTCCACACCTGGTTAATTTTCTTTTTTTTTTTTTTTTTTTTTTTTTTTTTTTTTTGTGGTGCTGGGGATTGAACCCAGGGCCTTGTGCATGTAAGGCAAGCACTCTGCCAACTGAGCTATATCCCCAGCCCTGATTAATTTTCTTTTTTAAACATCTATTCCTTTCTGCCCAACACTACCCCATAAATCCTTTCAGGCCTAGTTTGGGTAGCACACTTGGCCCAGTGCCTGGGAGCATGACCTACTACCAAAAAAACACAAGATAAATGGCACTGATAAGATGCATCCTGGATTAGATTTTTTTTTCTTTTTCTCTTAAAAATGTCAGAAAAGGAGAGGTAATTCTTACATTTTCAGAGAGCCACACAATCCCCACTTTTGCTATCCTTTTCAGTAGATGAGTGATGTCCAACACCAACCTCAAGTCTGCTGCCAGCCCTGAAACATCAGAGCCACCCTAGCAACACGAAGGGTGGCAGAAGTGAGTCGTTACCTCCACTTCACACAGGCTTGCAGCTTATTTAAGTGACTCCGGTCCTGGTTTGTGTCAGATGTGCCAATGTGTACTTCATACTATCAATGAAAACTGGGTTCCTCTGAAACTCTAGAATTTAGCCCATCTTAAACTTTTATCCAAACTGGGTAGGGAAAAAATATGTTTTTTAGTAAACATGCTGTCATGCACGTGTTTTATTAAAATCTTTTTTTTTTTTTTTTTTGGTGGTTTCCAACTGAGCTATTCTCCAGCCCTTGTTTTACTAACATCTTAAACTTTACCAAGTGACTGCTTCTCCTGACATCTGGATTTGGCAGCATCAGTCTTGGAGGCCTCCAAGATTTCTGATACCAGGCAGCAGGCCTGAAAGGACACTGTTCAGCACAAAGTACCACTACCACCTCGCTCTGCCACAATTGCACCTACAGACCTATTTCCTTATGGGTTTATTATCTTCATCGTGTCAGAATCTGTTAAATTTAGGGACCACTGATCTTGGGATTATTGACTAGTTACTTAAAAAAAATAGGTATTGCATTCTCCTATAGAAATTAAAACCTTTGTTGTGCCTTTAAAGCATGGGTAAGGGGTCCTCCTCCCCTTACCTACCTCCCTTCTCCAGATGGGGCTCAGCCCAAGCCTCAGCCCCAGGCTTCCTCACCCTCCTCCCACCTCGGGGGTGGGAGATGCTCCTCTTGGGTGCAAAGTAATTCCCAGTTTGGAAGAGTTGGTGACTGTCTTAAAACTGGTTCATTAGGCTGACTTTGAACTTCAGCCTCGTGAGACTTTGAACTGCCTCAGCCTCGTGAGATCCTGTCTCCGAATTTAAAGACAAATTAAAAAAAAAAAGACTGGGGATGCGGATCAGTGATTGAGCGCCCCTGGGTTCAATCCCCGGTGCCAGGTGTGTGCGGGGGTGCTCACTAGACGCAGAGTACAGTTCCTTCAATTAGACCTACAGATTCAACGGGGAGCCCCGTGAGAACAGTAGAGATGCGCTCTGGGGAACACGGCCCTGGGCAGCACCATGGCCAGCGCCCGCCGCCTGTCCCGGCTCTGAGAGGAGGGAGGGAGGCAGCTCGCCACCCCTGAGCTCTTGAGGCCACCGGCGCAGTGCGGGAAGGGGCGGGAGATGATTTCGTCTCCTCTGCTGCCCACCCTGGTAGACAGACGACAGACACGTTGTGCAGCAAAACAGGTTTTAATGCTTCGAGCTCCCATTTCCTTCCACAGGGCTTTGTTTTAAATATAACAAAATGAGGTAAATCACGTTGGGTATGTACACGTTATGGACAGGCGCCGGGGTGCGGCGGCGGCGAGGGAGCTGTCTCAGGGGTCGCCGCCGCGGGCGGCTGAGGCCAGCCCCGCAACGCGAGCGCGTCCATCGTCCTGAGGAGAGTGTGTGCGCGGGCGCGGGCGCTTAGAAGCATTTGCGGTGCACGATGGAGGGGCCCGCCTCGTCATACTCCTGCTTGGTGATCCACATCTGCTGGAAGGTGGACAGCGAGGCCAGGATGGAGCCGCCGATCCACACCGAGTACTTGCGCTCGGGAGGTGCGATGATCTGCAAGAGAGCGAGTCAGGAAGGCCGCCCGTCCGTCCGCGCACCCACCCACCAACCCGGCCGGCCGCCGCCCACCTTGATCTTCATGGTGCTGGGCGCCAGGGCGGTGATCTCCTTCTGCATGCGGTCAGCGATCCCGGGGTACATGGTGGTGCCCCCCGACATGACGTTGTTGGCGTACAGGTCCTTCCTGATGTCGATGTCGCACTTCATGATGCTGTTGTAGGTGGTCTCATGGATTCCGGCCGACTCCATGCCTGGGGTCGCAGGAGGCAGCGTGAGCCGCCGGGCAGGCGGCGGCGGGACCTGGGGGCGGCGGGGCTGGGGGAGGGGTAGCGGCGGGAAGGGGGAGGGTGAGAGGAGGGGGGGACCCCGGGAGGCGGGGCCAGGGCTCACCGATGAAGGAGGGCTGGAAGAGCGTCTCCGGGCAACGGAAACGCTCGTTGCCGATGGTGATGACCTGCCCGTCGGGCAGCTCGTAGCTCTTCTCCAGGGAGGAGGAGGAGGCGGCGGTGGCCATCTCGTTCTCGAAGTCCAGGGCCACGTAGCACAGCTTCTCCTTGATGTCACGCACAATCTCGCGCTCAGCTGCGGGGGACAGGGGTAGCGGCGGCGGCCTTAGCACCGAGCACCGGGGCGCGCGCCCGCCCACCTTCCCGCCCGGGCCGCCCCGGCTGCGCACCTGTGGTCACGAAGGAGTAGCCACGCTCGGTAAGGATCTTCATTAGGTAGTCGGTGAGGTCGCGGCCGGCCAGGTCCAGACGCATGATCGCGTGCGGCAGGGCGTAGCCCTCATAGATGGGCACGTTGTGGGTGACACCGTCGCCGGAGTCCAGCACGATGCCTGCGCCGGGATGGGACAGCGCCTGACCCACAGGTCCCCGAAAGCGGGCCCCGGGCGCCGCAGGAGCGCGGGGCGGGGGCGGGGGCGGGGGGGGCGCTGGGCTGGGCGCCCGCAGGGACTCACCCGTGGTCCTGCCGGAGGCGTAGAGAGACAGCACCGCCTGGATGGCCACGTACATGGCGGGCACGTTGAAGGTCTCAAACATGATCTGGGTCATCTTCTCGCGGTTGGCCTTGGGGTTCAGGGGGGCCTCCGTGAGCAGCGTGGGATGCTCCTCGGGGGCCACGCGCAGCTCGTTGTAGAAGGTGTGGTGCCAGATCTTCTCCATGTCGTCCCAGTTGGTGATGATCCCATGCTCGATGGGGTACTTCAGAGTCAGGATACCTCTCTTGCTCTGAGCCTCGTCGCCCACGTAGGAGTCCTTCTGACCCATGCCCACCATGACGCCCTGACAGAGGAAGAGACACCAAGCACCGGTTACCGCGGCTGGCATCCGTAGGACCCATAGTACGTGGACCATCCCAGCTCCCTCCGGAAGAGAAGCCTGACCTGGTGGCGGGGACGGCCCACAATGGATGGGAACACAGCTCTGGGGGCATCATCACCGGCGAAGCCAGCTTTCACCAGGCCAGAGCCATTGTCACACACGAGGGCGGTGGTCTCATCTTCGTCGCACATGGTGTCTGGTTTCTGCAAGGTGGTGACCAACAGCAGTTACTGAGAAGCCTCTGGGGAGAAAAGGCCCCCATGCCCCAGGACCTTCCACCCCAAGGACCAGGGACACCCCAGCGCTGAGCCTCAGTGCAGCCAGGGGAGCCTGGGGCACAATGGCAGGGGCTCAGGAATGCTGTCCCAGAGGAAGGGCACACTGAAAAGTTCTCCAAGGTGGGTCCAGAGGACACTGCCCGCCAGGCCCCACTGCACTCCACCTGCTCCAGGAGCTGGGCTCTAGCTCAGAGAGGTTAAAGCTGGACTGTCTGCTCCTGGCCAGCTAGAGGTGTAAGGATTGGCCCACAGACCAGCTTTGGTGCCCCATCTAGGGAGAGGTGGTCTGTTCTGGACACCCTGAACATTTCTGACCCAGGAGGGACACTTGCATTTGTCTGCCATCCTGAGAAAAGTGGTTTTTGCTGCCGCTGGTGCTAGGGTGGGGGAGCTGTCTTCTGAAAATAAAGCAGTGGTATGAATCTCCCTAAGCACATCCTAAAATTGATCTCCTCAGGCATGTCCTGAACACTAGGGAGAGCAGTCCAACTGGAGAAGTTTCCAGCTGATTGTCTTTTCCTTAAGGCCCTTGAAATGTGGAGTGCCATGGCACACGCCTTTAATCTCAACTCCCCTGGAGGCTGAGACAGGATGACGAGTTTGGGGCCAACTTGGGCAACATAGTAAGGCCCCATCTCAAAACATAGAGCACCTGGGACTTGAAGGAGGCACAGGGGTGGCCCAGGCCTGGGGCTGGACAGCTGGCTCTGCCCTTGTCCTTGGAGTTCCCCTCAAGTTCCCACCTTGTCCTGTCCCCTTTCCCACTCTACCCTACCTGGGCGGGTGGCTACACCTGCTGTTCTTCGGCTGGGACCCTGGTCGCTCCAGGAGGGAAGCGGGCTTCACTGGGAGCTGTCCGCTGCAGTGACCGCTTGTCCCCTTGCTCAGGTTTTATATAGCCCGTGGGCGCTCCCTCCACGCCGCCCCGCAGGAATGTTGCTGCCCTTCTCAAGCCATATTTGGGTGTTGGACACTAAAGTCCCTTCCTTCAGCTGGTTCTCCACATGGGCCCCGCCCGGGTCCCCTGCACTGACCAAAGAAGGAGCAGGCTGGCCCTGGCCCAGGTAACCAGGACCAGGCCGTATATGGAGTGTCTCCCCAGCGGGCTGCCCCTCCCGACCCGCCCAGTTGCCTGCCAGAGTCGGGTGGGGCAAGGGCTCCTGCGCACCCACTGGGCTGGTTAGCGCCCCTGCTCTGGACCTGCACCTGTTTCAAGGCCTCCTTGCAGTCTACCTCACACCCAGTGGGCACTCCAAAGGTGCTGACAGCTGACCTCCTGCTCCCCTCCCCTCCCAGCTCTTTCCCAGGCCCCATTGCTGCTGCAGGCAGCTTCCTGGGGGAGCCGGCAGCCAGGTGGGCTCAGAGAGGAGCCCTCCAGGCAGGAAAGGAAGGGAACCCTCCAGGCAGGGAAGGAAGGGAGCCCTGCGGGATAACCCCCCTCCCTCCCTAATCCAGAGGCCTGACCCCGACAGCCCCTCCCCACCCTGGAGGCCGCTGAGGGGAGGGCGTGGGAGGGCGTGCAGCTGTTGCCGGCAATTGGCGTGCAGGGCGGAGCAGTGGGAGGAGGCGGGGCTTGGCAACAGGCCTTGAGGGAGCCAATGGAGTGCCACAGCCTCCAGGAGCTCCTAAGGGGTGAAGGGTGGCGTGTGAGCCCCCTCCTCCAGGACCCCCAACCCTGCATGGCTGGGCTGAGCTGGCATCCTCCTCCCACCTCCTCAGTGGCCGCTGAATGTGTCCCTCTCCTGGGGCTGAAAGAAGGGTCCTAACCTGCAACTAACTAGGCCTGGAGGTGGAGGAACCGTCTGTGTGGGGGGAGTGTTCTCACTGAGAGGACCCATGCTGGGTTCTGCATGGCAGCGGCCCTCTCCCGCAAGGGCTGAACAAACCCTTTATATTTAGAGGATGATGTCCACTGGCCAGGCTGCTCCCAGTCCACCTTGGAGTCACCACCTGCCAGAGCTGTGCTGGGGCTATTTATACCACTGATATATGGGGATCTGCCTTTGCGTTTCTAGGACTTAGATCTGCTGTGACAAGGTGGAGCGGGGTCAGCAGAGGTCAGCAGTGGGAGCCTGGCTTCATTTGGTGGGGTACAAGGACAGCCCAAAAGGAAGTGTTCTGTGAGGAGCTCAGTGATGGGTGCAAGCCAGAAGAGAGGCCCTGGCTTCTTTGCAATGCAGTTCAGGCTTGGTGTGGAAGGAACAGTGAGGATAGGAGAGTGCCCTGGTGGGAGTAGCAGCCTTCCCGGGGTTGGCACGGCCACCCAGCAGTGGAAAGGGGCCGCCGAAAGCTTTTCCAATTACTCTGGAGAATGGGTGACCACATTTCACTTTTAATGCTAAATCGACCTGCAAGAGTGGATTGTAGCCAGAGTGCACTGTATGTACCTCTTAAAAGGAAGTGCTGTTTGGGTCCCTGCCAGGTAGACCCGCCTCTCCTAGGGCAAGGAATCTGAAGGAGGAGTCCCTGAGAGGCAGACACTGACAGCCTCTTGAGAGGCCCACCTGGCACTTCATCCATGTGACTGCTTGCTTGACAGGCCCCTGACAGTCACCCAGGGCCCCAGACCACTCTGGCCTCTCAGTGGCCAACAGACCAGAGACTGGTGGAGGAGCACTCAGGTTCAGCCACACAGCGCAGCTCCCCTCTGCTGAGCAAGTCACTCCTGCACAGACCCCAGCTCAGGGAGAACCCACGCCTTGCGTGTGAGGGAAGGGCTCCAACACCAACCTATACTCTTGGCATTTTGAACACGTATATTTTGACAGGGGCTCACCAAGTTGCCCTAGTGGGGCTCTGGATCTTCTCCAAGGAAGAGGCAAAGGCTTCTTGAAATACAAAGCAAGGACTTCAGGAGCAGCTGTCCCCTAGAGAAGACACTTTCCCTCACAGGCTACCCATCCACAAGTGCGGGGGATGGAGGCTCCAGCAGAGAAGGCCTGGTCCTTCTGGCCTCTTCTTCCCCTAGGATGGCTACCTCCAGACTGAAGATTCAAATGCAGCGGGGCCCTCTGAGCCCCTTCCCCACACCCAATGCACTCTGGGGTCAAGCAGATCCTGATCTGCCTCCCCTGACTGCTAAGTGACCTTGGGTAGGTCATTTCTGGAAGGTTCCAGCATCCGCAGCTGGATCAGTGTTCCATGGGACTGGGCCGAGTTGCACTAGTGAGTACCTGGGCCCTGGGTATCCTTCCTCCAGTGACTGGGAGGGCCTGCGGGGGGGGGGGTGGGGGGGTGGGGGTGGGCTGGAGAGGCCAGGGACAGCGGTGGAAGGGCCAGTGCAACATTCACCATGCAACATTCACCGTATTTGGAGCTTGCACAGATAATTCTAACATTATTAAAAGTGACAAAACCCACAACCAATAAACGACCCATGTTTCAACTTTGGGAGCGCAAACTACGGCACACGCCTATAATCCCAGTGGCTCAGAAGGCTGAGGCAGGAGGATCACAAGTTCAAAGCCAGTCTCAGCAATGGCGAGGTGCTAAGCAACTCAGTTGAGACCCTGTCTCTATTAAATAAATAAAATACAAAAATAAGGCTGGGGATGTGGCTCAGTGCTCCTGAGTTCAATACCCAGTACCACTCTCCCCCCCAAAAAAACACCCTCTTGAGGACTAAGGCATGCATTCCCAAGGGCCAAGGGCTGTTGTCAGGGAATGCAAAGACCTTGTGGCCCACAGAGTCTATGTACACAGAGGACATAGTGGACCTGCAGGGCTGAGCTCTCCCTGGGGTGGAGATAGTTGGAAGAACATCGAAACTGGCTCTGCAAGAGGGGTGGTATCAGTGGGCTGGGGCTGGGGCTGAGCAGCAGAGTGCTTGCCTAGCTGGTGTGAGGCACTGGGTTCGATCCTCAGCACCATATAAAAATAGACAAACAAAGTAAAGGCATTCTGTCCATCTACAACTATAATTTTTTTTTTTTTTTAAAAGAGGGGTGGTATCAGGAGGGGCGGTAATGGGGGCCAGGGCTGCAAAGCAATGGCCTAGAGCAGAGGAGAGCTCACACCTGCTCCCACAAGAGGCCACAGAACAGAGGGTACAGACAGTCCCCGGCCCTCCTTCCCCATGGAACCACATCCCCTTGAGGAGGGTCTCCCAAGTGGCCCAGGTCAACCTCAAGCCTATGATCCTCACAACCTCCTCAGTCTATGGGTTTCCTAGTGTACCTGGCTCCATACACTGTAAGTATTTCAGTTTCTTCTGGCTGAGGGATTGCAGGGGGTTATGGGTTGGATGTAAGGTGTCCCCCAAAAGCTCCTATTAATGCCAAATTGTTCAGAGGTGAAGTGATTAGATCCTGAGCTGTCACCTAACTGCCCATGCCAGTCTGAATGGATGGACTGGGTGGTGACAGCAGGCAGGTGGGCATGGCTGGAGATGGGCACTGGGGCTGCCCTGGATGGGTCCATCTTCCCTGGGCCCACCCCCGCCCACCTCTTCCCTCAACCACACCACTCCTCTTGACCAAGGAATAAATCTCCAAAACCTTGAGCCAAAATATTCTTCGCCCCTTTGTTGTTTTTGGGCATTTTGGTCACAGTGATGGAAAGGTGACGGACACAGAATCTTGTTTCCTTCCTACTTTTAACTTTTTATTTGTGTGTGTTTGTGTGTGGGGGGGTACTGGGAATCAAATTCAGGAGTGTTCTACCTCTGAGCCACATCTCCAGTCCCTTTTTTCCCCAAATGTGTGTCTTCTTTCTTTCTTCACATGCCTTTCCTAAATACAGGCTTTCCCTTCCTCCAGTGCTTACGGGGCACCTGGCGTCTGGTGAGCGCACTGCTCACACGTAGCAGGCACTCAGGGTCTCAATAGCATGGGAAGAGAGCTCCTCAGCAGGCCCCAGTGTGCTTGGAAGGTGCCGGAGGCCTGGGATCCAGACCCCGCTCCAGGCTTCAGGCTGTCAGACAGCTCCTCCACTTAGGGCCCAGCTGGTCTGCCTGTCCTGGACCCCCTCACATACCCCCAAGGCCAGCTACTGGAGTCACCGCTGCCACCTGAGGCCCCCAGTGGGCCTTGACAGCGTGTACAAGGCAGGCAAACACCCTCCACAGGATATGGGTTGCCCCCAGAGTCACTGTCAGTTACTTGATTTACCCAAAATCATTTATGATAAAGAGTGATATGGAAGGCAGAAAAATGTATTTAAAACCATGTCTCAATTCCATTTTTACTGTTCTGGAGCTGCGAAGCCCAAACAGCCAGGGAGCAGCCTCCCTCCCTGCCAGGAGGGCCACACCTCACCTCAAAACCCTGGGGCCTGGGCATAGGCCTGGCTTCCTGTGGAACCCTTCCCTCCTCACACAGGGGATGATTGTGGTGGCAGGTGGAGGTGGGAGGAGCCCATGTTCCCAAAGCACTGTGTCATCACAGTTAATGTCGTGTGAACTGAAGCTTGGTCTCCTAGCCACTAACTTGTGACAATACCTCCAACAAGCTCCTAACCTGGCTCTGACATGGGGCCGCCAAGTTCCTTACCAACAAGCAATGGGCAGGAGGGACCGCAACTGGGCTCTGCACCACATTTGACTTCTGACCTTCTCAGCTGTCGGGCAAGCAGCTAGTGAGACTCGCCTGGCCAAGAGTGGCTGGCCAGCAATGCCTGCTATTTTGCTTTTATCTAAAGCCAGACAGTGCGCAGTGACAACTGGTTAGGACAGAGAGCTTGGAGAAAACGAACCCCAGGGGTCTCCAGCTTGGTGAATGGTGGTGACAAGGACAGCCACCGTGAGGACTGAAGGAACTCCACCCCACCAGACGACCACCCACAGCGACAGCGGGGTGGGGGGGGTGGGGGGTCAGAAGGCAACACCGACTGTTATCCACTGAAGTACTTTCACTGAAACTCATTCATTTATGTGCAAGTTAAAAATGCTCGCAGTGACTTAATTAGTTATCAAACTCACATGACTTAGGCCCACTGTTTTTTTGCTTTTAATTCTGTGTTAAGTCAGTAAAATTTGACATTTATCTTGCTAGACAGGTATTTCCCACTAGTCCCAACCAAAACAGAAGTCAAACACCCCAGATCCTCTCCAGTGTCATAAACATCAGAGATACTCCAGGGCCCTCCTCACTTAAGGGTCATGGACCCCGAGGCCTAGAAGTGATATGTGTACGTGCAGCCAGAACCAGGATGAGAGCCGCAAAACACACTGGACAGAGAACAGAGAGAGGGTCAGCCGGGCATGGCGGCCTATGATCCCAGCACCTCAGGGACTGAAGCAGGACGACAACCAACCCAGGCAACTTAGGGAAACCCCGTATCAAAATTTTAAATAATTAAGAAAATAAAGAAGGCTGGAGATATAGCTTGGTGGCAGAGCGTCCCTGCATTCAACTCCATTACCACAAAATAATGAAGAGAAAGGGCAGTAAATGCACAGACAACTGATATAGATTTCAGTGGAAAAAGAGAAAATGCCACGTAAAAAGCCAAAATCACAGTACAGCAAATTATATCAGCTTTCAAATACAGCACAGAGAAAGTTCTGCTGCACGTGCTACCACAGTGCACTAGCTCCCGTGTTTAAGGCCTAAAATTTTATAATTGTACTCAATTAATTTTATAATTGGACACTTTTTTTTTAAGACACACTTAAAATTTTATAATTGGACACACTTGTACAGATCTTAGAAAGTGACCAGTTGTAGAAAACTTTACATTTGTCCCTGGACATAATATTCATAATTTGCTTTCAAAACAAACTCAAAGTACGGGTTGGACTTGAGGCTTCCCAGCTGGTCTGCCTGCAGCAGGCCCTGCACCTCTGGCAGGTACTCACTGAGCCGGACGCCTGTGGACAAGCACAAAAGCACTTTTACTGCACAGAACTCTCTAGCACACTGCGGCCTGTGGACCAGGACCCATGCCCCCCAGCCGCTCCCTGCCCCCCAGCACATAGGCTGGCAGAGCCGCCCCCCTAAGGTCTCCTCTGCAGGTGGACAGCCCCTCCCTGCAGGCTTCAGCAGATGTGGAGTCTCTTTCCCAAAGTGTAGGTCACACTTAACAATCACTTGAAAACAACATTGAGTAGTTGCTTCCCCAGCTGGGAAACCCTTTGGCAGAGAGGCTGTCAACAGCACTGGCACAGTGTCTCAGGGGTAACAGCTGGGGCCTAACAGCAGGCAGCACAGCCTCTGTTGGCCTGCAGAGGCCACACCAAGGAGAACCAGCCAGATAGGCCAGGCAAGGTGAGTTCTCCATGGGTACAAGAAAGCATGAGAAATTTCTTCATTTGACAAGTGAAGAAAAATGAACAAAAATTTTAAATTAATAAGACAAAGATATAATTAGTTACAGCACCATAAGTTCTGAAAACCAAGTATTGGTTTAAAAACAAAGTCCTCCCAGTGTCTAGCACCATTTTTTTTGTATTTCTCACAGAAAGAAAATCTGGATTAATAAATGTTAGAGGCTAAATCTGAAATGTGTATGTTACTTACTGCCATTAACACACTTTTAGCAAAGACCTTCTCTGTAAAGCACTATTACTCGAGAAGACACTGCCTGGGTGTCAGAAGGTCAGCCTCCAGAAAAGCCCACCTTGCATCTGGCTTTAGGGCACGAGGCCCGTCCTCCTCCAGGGCAGGGGTTCAGGAGGCTGCACATCTCCTTCCCCGTGACTGTGACCAAGCCAACCCTTGGCCTGCTGTATACAGCCTTCAATCTTCAAGAGAAGTCAGGAAACAATACTGATAAGCATCCCCAATGAGCAAGTGTTGGCAGCTGCCTAAACAGAAACCTCAGTGCTCCCCAGGGTACATGGCATCTCACTCCACAAGGCAAGGTGCTTTGTCACCAGGGTCAGTTTCTCATCTGTAGGATGAACTCAGCCATAGGTTGTAGCCACCCTGGGCCCCCAGAGCCCACACTGCAGTGTCAGCTCACATTGGAACCTGTTCTTACACGAGAGCCCTGTGTGGAAAGGGCCCCAAAGGCAGGATAGCTACATGCCCCTCTAAGTTATAGGAGCTTCTCCTGGTGTCCATCTGTGTACAAAACTCAACAATTCCGTGTACAACCAGGACTTTCTGTTCTTGCTCTCTCTCTCTGATCCATCATTTACTGGGTGTGGGTGCTGAGCACCAAGAACTCAGCTCTACACATGTCCATGAGCACCTGCTCACAAGGCTGGGCCCAAAGGCCTCCCTTATCAGCTCAGCTAAAGCCTCTGCAAGTGCAGAAAGCTGCCATGTCCAGTGTCTTCTCAACTCCAAACACGGAGAGAGAAAAGGCTCACAGACATAGGTTAGCTCTCATGAACTTCCAGCAAAAGGCTCTGCAGCTCAGAACACTGGCTGTAGGGCCTGGTGCTTCTCTGGGGTCCCTTCTTTATGTGGCTAAGCCAGAGACCCTGGCCTATGGGAATGCCACACAGGACAGAGGCATGGCAGGAGGACCTGGTCTAGAAGAGCTGGGCACACTGATGTGCACATGATTCCACATTTAACAACCAACATTCTCTGAGTGACTCCCACATGCCAGACAGCAGGCCAGGCATGTTGTGTGAGAATGCACCATGTATTTTGCAGGTTTGTGCACTGAAGGCGTTCAATGCATGGACGTGCTGACCTGATGAACAGTTCTTTCATGCAGGAGGGCCCTGGGCTTGCCATTGTGCACCCCTCCCAATGATGATGCAGTGTCTCTGCCTGGAGCTCAGCCTGTTCTGCACACTGCCTGGATTCTGGCACCCCACACCCTGACCTCATGATTCTACAATAAACATGAGTCATATTTGTTTTCATGTATAAAATGTGCAGTCTCTCATCTCTTGTCCAATATTCTGAATATTTTAAGCTCCGGGAATATGAAAGGCAGTTTATAAAAAGCTTGTTTTCTCAAATTCACCTTTCCCTCAAGAATGAGCACTGGGGGCTGGGGATGCGGCTCAAGCGGTAGCACGCTCGCCTGGCATGCGTGCGGCCCGGGTACAATCCTCAGCACCACATACAAACAAAGATGTTGTATCTGCCGAAAAACTAAAAAATAAATTTTGAAAAATTCTCTCTCTTAAAAAAAAAAAAAAAAAAAAAAGAATGAACACTGTATCTGAAACAGCTTATTCACCTATTTATCACCAAAAGAAATTTTGCTTATTGCCTTCGGCACAAAATACACACATAAAACACATCCCTGTCTTGTTTGAAAATGAATCCTAGTCTTAAATGGATTTGTACAAATATCTTCTAGTTTGTTCTTAAGCACAGTATGGCCAGTGACCCCTCACAGCTCTTTTCACCCTGTAGCTCATAATACACCCCAGAGCTCATAGCTAATTCCAAACCTTCAGCCTTCAAAATATTTAAATGAAAAATCAAGAGAACTCTTACTGCCATCAGTTGCAGGTTTGGGGAGTCACACCAGTGGTGGCCATGGTGTCCCTCATGCATCACTACTTTGCTTTTCTTCTTCTTCTTCTTCTTTTTGGCATTGGGAATTGAACCCAGGGGTGCTTTTACCACTAAGCTACACTCTCAGCACTTTTCACTTTTATTTTGAGATAGAATCTCACTAAGTTGCTCAGGTTGGCCTCTGTCTGAGCCTACTGAGTTACTGGGATTATAGGTGCATGCCACTGCACCTGGCTGAAACTGCTTTATCTTAAATCCACTGTCATTTGACATCTTGGCAAATACCCATTATCCTAAGACTTGTAAACTGAGAAGTGATACTGTGATTTTTTAAAAATTTTTTATACCAGGGATTGAACCTAGGGGTGCTTCACCACTGAGCCACATTCCCAGGCTTTTTTATTTTGAGACGGGGTCTAACAAAGTTACCTAGGGCCTTGCTAAGTTGCTGAGGCTGGCTTTTAACTTGTGGTTCTCCTGCCTCAGCCTCATGAGCCACTGGGATAACAGGCATGCGCTACCATGCCTGGCTGATACTGTAATTTCTTTTCTTTTTAACACAATACCTTTGTTTTATGTATTTATTTTTACGTGGTGCTGAGGATTGAACCCAGTGTCTTACATGTGCCAGGCAAGTGCTCCACCACTGAGCCAAAAAACCCAGTCCCTGATACTGTGATTTCTAATGGTAACAAAACGCTTACCATCTTTTAAAAGTTTCTGCAGGATTTTCACAAAGACACTGTCTTTAGACACTTCAATTGGATCATCTTTACCATCTGAACTGGACCAGCTAGAAAACAAAACACATGAATAGCAACATCACTCTTGTGTCCCCATATGGATGTAATGGGGATGGACAGCACTCTCTGTGATGGTGGTCAAAGATGAATGACAGGCCTGCAGTGTGGACATGCTCACACGGACCTCTGACTTCCAGACAGAGGAGGAACCTCACACAGCATATTCTAGTGCATGGGTGACGGTTACAAATTCAAGCCTGTCTTCCACTGCCTGGGAGGCAGAAGGGAGTTCCTCCTCTAGGGGCTCACATGGCCCTGCTCTGAAGTGCTCAACATGCAAGCCACCAAACACCAGCACCAACAAGAAGCAGGACAAGGCTCCTCTTGGGTGCCTGGGATAGGACAATAAACTGAGGACCATACAGCGGGTGCTTGAGCGCCCCAACAAAGCTCCTCTGGGGCCTGGCTGCCACCTCCCAGGACCACACCTGGGCCCAACTCCCCTGGGGCTCATGTCTGACCAGGATTGCCAGGGGTGGAAATCCCCCTCTGCACAGGCAAGAGGGCTGTGGCCTCCCAGCCTGACTCAAGCAGCAGGTCACATTCTGTGGCAGCATTGCAAGCAACAAACTGTGTGAGCACTTCCTGCTGTTGAGCACCGGCACCCCACGAGGAACAGCTGCACCGGGGCACGTACTCGTCCCTCTGCAGGGCTCTGCAGAGGATTTCCAGCTTCAGGTCATCAATGTTCACGTCTTCATCCTTCATAGCAAAACAAAGCATCCTGGTTATATTCTGGCTGTCACAAAAAAAACAGTCTTCAATTTTATTTATGTCAACTCCTAATCCTGCATAAATAGTGTCTTTGCTTTTAATATTGATACTATAGTTTATCATTTTTAAAAACTCCCTTTGAGACATTAGTTCTGTTTAGAAAGGGAAGCCAACTGCATTATGCAAGTTAGCTTTGGATCACTACACTCCAGTTCATCAAGAACTGTAAGAGATAGATTTTTTTCTTTCTTTCTTTCTGTTTTTTTTTTTTTTTTTTTTTTATGGTGCTAGGGAGTGAACCCAGAGCCTTGTGCGTGTGAGGCAAAGCCTCAGGTTAAGGTTATTAAATGAGCTTGTACAAAAGCTAACCTTGTAGGACTGGGGCTGTAGCTCAGTTGGTAGAGTGCTTGCTTAGCATGTGTGAGGCACTGGGTTTGATCCTCAGCACCACATATGAATGAGCAAAATAAAGGTGCACTGATAACTAAAAAAGTGTTTAAAAAAAAAAAAAAAAAAAAAGGTTAACCTTGTGTTTTTAAGATCCACCAAACAACTCCCATTCACCCTGCCCTGACAGAAGGCCTTCCTACAGAGTAGCACCACAGTCTTTTGAAAGTGAGAACACTCTCCTTAAGGTGAGCGCTGTGAGGAAAATACCTCAGAATACTGAAAAGCTGCAGTTATCTATCTGTGCACTAGAACATGAGAGTTACCAGCAACTGGAGCCCCATGGCAGCTCTGCTCCAGGCTGGGGCCTGAGAGCCGGGGCAACTGTCTCACCTCTTCGATATACTCTAGCAAGTCCAAAGCCTTCTTGAAATCATACTCGTTGGCTCTTCTGTTTTCTTCACAGATGTACAGCTGCAGCAAGTTACACGAGGCAGGTCATTCTCAGCTATCAGGATAATGCCAGAGAACTTGGGAGAAGCCACCCTGTCCTAGAGTGAGCTAGAGGCTTTTAAGGCCAAGAACCACGACCCAGGTGGAGGCCAGTGAGATGCACCACAGTAGGCTGGCTTGGTGGGGTGTGTTTGGGGTGCTGGTCTTCTCAGGAGGAAAGAGCACTGGCCAACTTGCCAATGCAACCCCCTCCCAGCCATACCCTCGGGAACACTTGATTCCCAGAAAAGGGGCATGGGCGGCACTGGTGAACCATACAAATCCTTTTCTGAACTACTTTGCTACGGAAAACTGAAGAGTGACATTGTAGAGGAAATATCAGTTGCACAGTGCACTCTTCCAGGAAAGTGAACTACAGGTGACTCCTGGTCACGAGAGGTGGCTCTGGAGGGCCAGGGGAGCAGCCTGGGGAGGTAGAGGCTGGCCAGCACACACTGGGGTGTTATGAGCATGGGAACAGGAGGTGCAACACCTACACTGATGAGCTGTGGAGCTGTCAGCACGGGCATGGCACCGAGGCGCAGCTGTTTCTCTGCCAGCAGCTGCTCAGGCAGGGTCTCCTGGTGCAGCAGGAAGCGCTCCTGCTCAGCCATTGCTGGTGTTCAAGGACAGAGAGGGAGAAGGATGAGACTTTCACTTCTGCAGTCACAAAGCAAAACCCAGTTACGACGACAAAGAGCTCTAGCGCTATGTCACAGCACTGCTGCACAATGACCTCAGGATGCCACTAGCACTGCTTCCTCCTGGCTGCTTCAAGAGGGGCGGGGCCTGGCTCTAGCCCCATTGTGGCCCAGCCTCATCCACACAGGGGAATGGGGCAAAGCCACCAGGGCACAACAGGAGAAGAGCAGTGCCTGCACTGATATGAGACCAGCCTACTGGCCAGCACACAAAGCCTCTGCATGCACAAACTCTCTGGGCTGCTAGGTAGGCACTGCTGTGCAGTCAAAGTACCTGCAGCACCACACACACTCAGTTTTTAAAAAAGCATGTTTGTGCACTTCCATACCTAGAAAAGCAGATCTAGAGGGCAGCTCAGGGAGTGAGAACCTATTACAACACAACTTATTTGGTGTGTTTTTTCTAAAATTTACAGATTTCCCATATGGTTATTTATTTTCCCATATAGTTATTCATATAACTTTAAAGTCATTACAACAGTCTGCAGGGAATCCATCTGAGAGACCTGAAAATAACCACTGTGCAGACCTCAGCCTGTCCACACAGCAGAGGCCCCTCCTCCAGGCCTATTTACTTCACTACTTGCACATGTGTGACAGTGGTGCTGGGGGCTTAGCTTGGAGCCTTGCACATGCCAGGCAGGCCCTCTATTACTGAGCTACACATACTCCGAGCCCTCTTCAATTTTTATTTTGAGAAAATTACAAATCTGTAGCTTCTGCGGGACCTGGCATGTCTCTGGGCATTCTGCCTGGCCTGCTGCTGGACGGTCTGACTACACACATCCCCCTCTCTTGGAGGGTGCAGTTGTCATGGCATGCCACGTCCACAGACTTCAGCAGGTACCACCCGATCACCATGGTTCAGAGTCAGGCCCACAGAGTGGACACAGCATGCTACAGTCACCTAGTATTAAACACATCCAGGCTCTCTCAGTGGTTCCCAAATCAGAGGTGTGACCTAAGAGCCAACTGCAATCTCTGGGTGATGGCTCTTGGGTTCCTATAATCTAGGGCTGCCTGTCTTTTGCATTGCTGAAATGTTAAGTGTCCAGCTGAGTACGCTGTAAAATGTTCTGCCCTTGAGGCACACTGGCTGCCCCCTTGTGACCAGATTCAGGATGAACACTTCAAGCAGAAACAGGCAGGCGACAGCAGGTACCACTTGTCACACCACCCCAGGAAGCGTGGGATGTGGGCTGTGTCTGATCTGTGTACCAACACTCTGAAACCCGGAAACACCTTTCACCAGACCCTGAACTGAACGGGTCTGTCATCTTTTTGAGATGGGGGCCTTGCTAAGTTGCCCAGGATGGCCTTGAATTTGCTCCTGCCTTCGTCTCCAGAGCTGGTGGGACTGTAGGCATGTGCAACAGTACCCGACTGATTCTAGTGTCTTTTGGTGACCAACTATTCACTGTAATTGCAAAGTGGTGACATCAACCACCCTGTCCATAGTAGCTGTCAATCATTTGTAAAGAAGCATTTTACTGACCCCCCCCCCTTTGGGAACACTGTGGATTCATGGATTTTTACCTTTTTTTTTTTTTTTTTACACACACACACACACACACTCACTCTTTTAATTAATTAATTAATTAATTTGAGACAGTGCCCTAAGTTGCTAAAGCTGGCTTCAAACTTGTGGTCCTCCTGCCTCATCCTCCTAAATTTCTGGGATTATGGGCATGTGCCACCATGTAAAGTCCTGGCTTTTCTTTCATAAACTGTGACATACAATCCTTTGCCACCACTCTTGACACTGAGAAGGAGCTGTTCAAGGCTCTTATACTTTCTGACCCAGCAGAACCCTCCTAGGTCACCTGGTCAACAGCCCTGTTTCTTCTCACTGGAAACTGGAAGAGACACCAGACTGCACAGGGCTTGTGGCATGGGAGAGTGTGGGGCCTTTCAGACGAGACCCCACCGAGATCTGCAATTTGAATATGTAACAATTCTCTTTCATTTCACACTTGTGACTCCCTTCTTGGTTCTCAAAAACAAAACAGTATTTCCTCACTTCATCTACAAAACAGCTTCAGAACTGCACCAACAGCACGGCCTATGAGAAGCCCCATGTGAAGCCCGGGCTCTCTCTGCAGTCCCAACTTAGAGTACTGTTGCCAAGCGTGCATAACCAGCCCTCCAGTCATGCTCACTTGAACATACATATATATATATATATATATACACACATATATATATATATATATATATATACATATACATATATATATATATATATATATATATATATATATATGTATATTTTGTATCAGGAATTGAATACAAAATGAAGGGCACTTAACAACTAAGCCTCATCCCCATCCCTTTTTAAATATTTTTATTTAGAGACAGGGTTTCACTGAGTTATCTAGGGCCTTGCTAAGTTACTGAGGCTGGCTTTGAACTTGAGATCATCCTGCCTCAGCCTCCCAAGCTGCTGGGATTACAGGTGTGTGCCACTGTGCCCGACTTTTTATTCTTTAGGAATTCTGGCTTAAAATACAAATTCTTTCCAAAAAATAAGGATTTCAAGCACATAACCAAGTAACTGCAGGAGTGTAAAGTACACAGCGCCTTCTATGAGAGAGGGCTACGCACACTCTAGGCGCTAAGCAACAGTGTGACCATTACCAGGCTCTCCTCCGGTTTCTTTCTTACCTTCAATTTTTTCTTGCAATACATCCTCTGAAAGGTCCGATGCTAATGCAGCCAATTTACTCAAGCCAAGAAGTGTTTTTTTCTTGGCAAAATAACGAGTCTCCATATTTGCCAAACCCAGAAGCGTTGCATGAGCCTACAATAAACCACAAGAGGCAGGGTAAGGTCCTGGTGTCAACCCGACTGGGAAGCAGGGCTCGGCACACCCTGAATGCTGCCTCCCCTGAGCTGAGCCCACAGTGGCACACCAGCAACCAGCACAGCCAGCCTGCTTGGAGCCGCAGTCTCAACTAGGCAGGCTGCCGGGTACCTGCCAGGGGAGTGCTTTACTCAACCAACTGGAATGAGCTAGCTCTGAGAATATGCTCATTACAATAATGGTTATGCACACTTGGCAACGACTGCTCCAGAGATTACTGTGTTGTATCAGTAGCCAAAGCACAATGGCTCACTTTTTTTTGAGGTATTAGAAGTAATGACAATGTCATCATAAATCAATAATGCCAGATTTATCGAATTATTCCAGAGTGGGAGGATTTAATAACCTGTAAGTACTACCTTCTAAATTTGTAAACATTGTTTATTATAAGTTGACAAAAACAAGCACATACATTTATGGAGTGCAAAATGAGGTTATAACACACACATACAATGTGGAACTCTTAAATCAGACCAATGAATAGCTCCTTTACCCAAGGACTTATTTTCCATGGTAAGAATACTTGAAGTCTACTCCCTGAGTGCACCGCTGTCAACTGGCAGCACGTAAGCAGCACCTTTCCTCCCTGGGCTGTAGCTTGCACGGTGGCTGCAGCCCTCTGCCCCTCACCTCAGCCTCTGCTAGGGTCTGCTCTCTGCTTGAGTGACTCCGTGCCGGACCCTGTGGATGGGAGACTACAGTATTCGTCACTCTAGTCCCAGCTTATTCCACTAAGCAACAGGTCCACCAGGGTCACCCATGCTGTAGCCAATGGCAGATTTCTTTCTAAAGCTGAGTGCCATGCCACCATGCACGTGCCTCTCATTCACCCATGTGGATGCAGCTAATCCCTCAACTTGGTCGCTATATAGTCAGTGCACAAGTGTGGGTGGCACACTGATGTTATATTGTCTGGGGACACCCAGAAGTCAGCAGCAGGGTGTGTGGCCACTGCTGATCTCTGAACGGCCCCAGCACGGCCCCTACTGGCTACATGGGGGAACACTCCCACTGAGACCAGGCGGAGGTTCCTTCTGCTGCCTCCTCCCCAGCACCGCTCTCCTGTCGTGCTAAGGAGGCTGCTCTGTAAGGCGTGCAATGGCCTGCAGGACTGCCCTGTACTCGCTGTGGTGATACCAAGCATGCCCCTCTGTGGCATCCATACCACTTCTCTTCAGAAATGTCTACTCAGGTCTTCTGCCCATTTTTAAGTTGAGTTCCTTGTTCTCTTGCCTTTGAGTTCCTTCTATATGTCTTCGACACAAACCCCTACTCAGGAGCACAGCCATAAATAGTGGTTGAATTACTAAAACCAAATGAACACACCAACAGCTGCACACACCCATTTCACATAACCGGGTCCTTCTTACCTTTTCCAGCTCTTGGCTATTAACCTCGTGTAGCCAGCTGAGATGTTCATGAGCTTGCAAAAAACTTGCCAACTGTCCATGTTGAGAAACAGGCTGAGACAACAACTTGCCCCGCTTTCCTTTCTCCAGATACCAACGGAAGAGAAAGTCTGAAAAATTCTACAAGTCACAGAGGTGAGAACCCATTACTCCTTGTCAGTGCAGCTCTAAGACGCTCTGTCATGACAACAAAATGCTAAGCAGCTTCCAAAGCCCAAAGTAGGTTCTCCTTTTAAGCAATAATTTCCTATGCTGTTACCACATCGATACGTATTTCTACTATGATAGTGATTTTCCTGTTTGCCTAATTCAATCATCTCACTGGACAAGCCAGGTTCAGAAGGAATTTCATTTCATGATCACTGGCTTTGCTACTGGCAGAATCGGAATGTGCACAGGTTGGTGAGGGAGCTGTCAGCCATGAGTAGTAGTTAAATTTAACTAATGTTAAAACTTCAGTTTCTCAGGTGCCGGCCAAGAGCCTCAGTGGTCAACAGCCACGTGTGTCCAGCTGCTCTCTCTTGGACAACGGATATAAACATGATCTCCACCATCACAGAGCGTTCTACTGGAGAGCATGGGACTGTGCCATCCCCCAGCAAGGCCTCGCAAGCAGTGCCACGCGGACAGCCATGGGGGCTGGCATGGTGAGTGGGAATCCAGGCAGGCCCCCAGGAACCTTGTGCTGGGCACTGGAATGCGGTGCACATGGACTTGAAGACCAGGGGAGAGTTAGGAGATATTCGCACCAGAGGTCTCTTCTCAAAAGACATGAGACCAGAAATGAAGCACAATAGTAGAGGTGGTGACAGAGCCCTGGCCACCTCCCTGCCGGTTCTGCTGCGCTCAGCCTCACACTGCAACTGCAGAAGGAAAGGGCTGTCCCAGGAGAAGGCACTCATCCCACCTCACTGCTCTTTCACCCCAAAGTCCACGCCACAACTAAAAACCACAAGACCAAAGAGGAGGTTAGCTGAGGCTGACCCAAGAGTGAGCAGGTTGTAAAGTCAGCAGGGCTTGAAGATAATCACAGAATACGTTAAAGGAAATGTACACATGGAAGGAAAATGCCCACAGATGATCAGAATCCATAACAAGAATTTAAAAGTCACAATGGGTGGAAATCACACAGTTCACCACTACTGTGAAATTCTGTACATGTCGCGCCCCATAGATGGGCCCTGACCACACAAGGAGCCAGTGAGGTCCCACAACATCCCAACAGATGCCACTATGGGTCACAGGACGCACAGCACCTGCTTAGGCTGCACTAAGTACAGGTGCTGCTGTAGATACAAAATGATGGCACCTACCCCAAGGCCCCAGGGACAGATGAAAGAGAGGAGCCTGACCACAGGGTGGCCCACCACCCACATGCCCAGGGCCTTACCTGATCGGCAAACTGAGTCATGTAGCGCTGGAGCCTGCTCTGGTTGTCAGTCTGCTCACACAACTGTACTAAGATGTCAAAGTCACAGTACTTCTCTGCTAGAGAAGCAGCCCACGAGTACTGGCCCAGTGTGACTGAAAATGAGAACAGAAGGAAGAAATTCTGTTAGCAAACATTAAACACATAGTGAAAACAGTACTTGAAACTTCCCTGTGTTCATACTGCACACTAAGAATAACCAAGGGGACGGGGACCTTTCTGGCTGCTGGCACTAGTTTCCTAATCCATATGCACTGCCAAAGTGCAGACACAGTCCACTGCCTCCCTGCAGCTTCCAGACACGATGTTGTCTCCCACTTCCTGGCCAGCACGCCTGACCCTCAGCTCCACAGCATACCTGCTTGGCCTTCCCCAGCCATGCCACACTCTGCTGTGAGGCTGCTCCTGCAATGCCCAAGAACTGGGCTCTTGAGGTCACTGTTTAATCAACTGCCCTCTTTGGTCTATCCCTTGGGCCTTGGGGTGGGTGCCATCTTTCTGTGTCCACAGCAGCATTTGTATGTACTTGGTGTAGCCCAAGCAGGTGCCGTGCCTGAAGAAGGCTGACTAAACACACAGGGACAGCAGTAGTGTCTGCAGCACTCAGATTTCTTGGATAGGGCGGGGAAGACACCACCACACTGGCCAGGCTGCATATCCACTGCTGGACACCTATAAAAGCTTAAATTGGGCAACAAAGAAAAGGAAAGACCCTCGGTACTTTTGGTTTTAGTTGCTTAATTTAGGTTTTCCCAGGTGTCCCAAATGGAGGCACAGGGACATATGGGTGTCTGACCCCTCCTTTGTTCCTGCACACTCAGACCCAGAGCCTCCACAAAGCACCCTGCACTCACGTAGAGGAGACAAGAGGTCTGAGCGTCTCTGCAGGTACTCCATTTCCAGGCTGTTATATCTCTCCTGGTCACTGGACCTGTCCAGAGACTTCAGCTGTGAAACATAGCCATCCAGAAAGCAATCAATCAGTGCAACCAGTTGCTCCATTAGGATGTTGCGGAGATTGCTGTCTGCCTGCGGGTAGACAATCTTCAGGATGATCCCGTGCTGCCGCACAATAGTGGTTCGGATGCCAGCGGGCCCACCTGTTGCTGTGGAGTCACAAAGAGTTGTTGGCTGTCAGGATTTCCCAGTGGCTGAGGGAAAATCAGTTGCCTAAAGCCCATGTGATATCACTGCTACAGGGAAGCATGTTTGCGTGCAGATGACACTGGCCTGTGCCCTGCATGAGCAGCATTCCCTGTGGAGCTCCCCTCAGCAGTCAGGCAAACTGTACCTTCTTCCTTCTGAACTCTGCCAAACCTTCGGCACCTCCTTTGTGGTGCTAGGTCAATGTAACATACAGCCCATTGCCCGGGGCCAGGCCTGTTTTTGGGAGCAGCTACTTGTACTGAGATACCAGTGGTATCTACTACTTATATCAGTAGATGTACAGTGAGTATCAGTTAAAACAAATGCTGGGGGAGTCTACAAATGCATGCGAAGGTATGAGTAGCAGACCAGCACTGTCATGCTGGAGGCAGCACTGGGGTTTATTCATGCCACTCACAAACCTGCGCTCAAATATAGCTGCCAGCAGGTCAGGCTGCAGGAGTACACTGAGCAGGCCCACCATGGCCATGGGGCACATGTGGCTTCTGCTCCTACAGACTTGCTCTGGGGACAACGGGCTGTAAGGAACACCCTGTGAGCAGCAGTATTCTACCTGTCCATGGAACATATTCCGGTTCTTTTCCTCCTGTGTCTTCTCTCCTGTACAAGGAGCTTCTATTTTGGCGATAATGACTAGCAGCCTGCAGCATGTCCTGAGAAAATGAGACATATTATCACAGACAGATGTGACATATCTGTTTTCCTTTTCCTTTTTTTGTGGTGCTGGGGCTTGAACCAGGGCCTCACATATGGCAAACAAGTGCTCTACCACTAAGACACAGTGCAGTCCAGATTGATGAGCTTCAGAAGGATGATCTGAAACACCAAAGTCTATTCTCAGGCCAGATGTGTTGGCCACGACTTCGATCTCAGTGACTCAGAAGGTAGAGGCAGGAGGATCACAAGTTCAAGGTTAGCCTTGGTAACTCAGCAAGACTCTCAGTCTCAAATATATAAATTTAGGGCTGGGGATGTGGCTCAGCGGTACAGCGCAGGCCTCACATGTGCGAGGTCCTGGGTTCAATCCTCAGCACCACATAAAAATAAATAAATAAAATAAAGGCATTGTGTTCAACTACCACTAAAAAATAAATAAAAAAAATACATAAATTAATTTTAAAAAAGACCCTGTCTAAAATAAAAAGGGCTGGTGATGTTCAGTGGTAACTCACAGAATTCAATCCCTAGTACTGCAAAAACAATAGATATTCAGCACTTTTGGGTTCTTTCTGCGTTTTTTTTTTTTTTTTTTTGTACCAGGGAACCTGAACTTGTGATCCTCCTGCCTCAGCCTCCTGAGCCACTGGTGTATGCCACCATGCCTGGCCTCTGCCTTTTTATTGTGGTACAAGAGACGGAACTCAGGGTATCATACATGTTTGGCAAGTGCTCTACCACTAAGCCACATCCCCAGCCTAGTTTTCTCTTTGAGACGGTCTTGCTAAGTCAATTACAACAGAGCAGGGACAAGGAAACCACCTTCTCATCTCTCCCTCTCAGGCTCTGGGCCACTGATGCTGATGCAGCTGGGCTTACCTTGAGAACAGTGTTGACGTCAATGGCCACCTCCGCCCACTCGAGGGAGTCCAGCGCCGTGTCCCTCAGGACCTGCTCCTCATGCTCCAGCAGACATTCGCAGATGGTATCCACCTGGGAAACCTGAGGGCAGAGTCACTGCTTAGCACAAAGTAATGGAGGCATGGGGAGAGCTGTGCCATAGCCTTAGTTTCCAAGAATGTCCTCAGATCATCAGGAGAAAACCTACTACCTGATAATATTGGACACAAAGTTGAGAAACAAGGAAATTAGACTCTCCCAAATTTTAAGATTGCCCAAGCTTGTGCTGTGGCACGTGCCTGTAATCCCAGCGGCTGGGGAGGCTGAGGCCCCAAGCAACTTGGTGAGACCCTGTCTCAAAGGGCTGGGGATGCAGATCAATGGTAAATGCCCCAGGTTAAATCCTCATTATAAATAGGTGAAACCTGGATTGCTACCAAACAGATTTTTAAATTCACACTCCAAGTGGCTAAAGTACTTGCTACCTGGTGCTGTGCCTCAGGGTGGGATGTGACCTTCACACAGTCCTAGCTACGAATGCTGTTCCTCTGCAATGGCAGTAATGTGCTCCTTCAGGCCCAACTGTGTTGGGTGAAGAGCTGGGAAACCAGCTCCTGGTTCCTTGCCTTCTGGTCCACACAGGTGCTGCAGCAGAGCACTGGACAGGTTCAGTCCTGCTGCCCCAGGGAGCCCCCCCCACCCCCCACTTGGGCCAAGCAGAGCCACTCTTGCAAACCCGAGCCTCCACCTGACCCAGCCACAGGTGCTGGAGTAGCACAGTTACTTTTTGAGTAGAAAGGTAAGAATGTTTATGCTATTGAGATGGAAACAATGGAGCCATTCACTGTTGGCTGCCCACAGCACAGATTTCACCTTTGTGCACTCAAACCTCAGACTAAAAATGGTGGGAGAAAAAAAGTTACAATGTTGCTCAAGATAGTATGCAACAGGCCTACAGGGTTGGGACTGTACCCAATATGTAGACTTTAAAAAAATTATTCCTTAGGGGCTGGGGTTATCCTCAGCACCATGTAAAAATAAATTTAAAAAAATTATTTCCAAAACAATACACTATTTAATAGTAAGTAACTGCACTGGGTTTTATAAGTAACCAGAGAAAATTTAAGGTGAGTGGGGAGGATATGTATAGGTTCTATGCAAACATTACCCTGTATTATACCAGGGACTTGTGGATTTTGGCATTCACAGGGTCCTGGAACTGCTCCCCTGTGAACACTGAGAGATGACCAAGGTAAGAAAGCAAGCACACTCACTGTACACACATAGCAAGTGTCCACCTTGGTGCTCTCGAACACACGCTGGCCTCAAGCTGCTCCCAGCCCCAGGCGGTGCCACTTCCCCAGCTGTAGAGGGGCCATGCGAGAAGAGAGCCAATAGTGCAGGCTGTCAGTGCACTTTCCATCAGGCTGCCAAATAGGACACGCTCCATGTGTGGCCCTCCACCAGAGGCCATCAGGTCTACATGCCTACTCAGAATGAAAACTCACCACACCACATGGACAGACTGCACATGTGAGATGTTCACACACCCCTCTTCCAGCAATCCCTGGCAGTGTGGCCATGCACAGGGAAGGCGAAGGAGGCTGGAAAGCAGCACACCAGGGTGATGGGGACATGCTAAAGACACCTTTATGTGGTACAGTATTGTTTTCAGTTTGCCTGCATGGTGCTCCTAAAGAGCTACTCGTGAATTATGTACCCAGTTAATTACCTCCACTCAGTTGGCGGGAAGCTATATATGCCTTAAATTCCCTACTGTGCTCTGCCCTGCAAGCCAAATGCAGGAAAGGAACTAGACTCTTGCTCAGGTCTTTATGATAGTTTTAAAATCTACCATTAATGATATTTTAAAAATCTTTGCTTACCCCATAAAACCATGTCTGAATAAAGACCAAAGAAAACACCAAGGTTACAATTTGACTTGTTAATTAGGAAAACTGAGGTGGATTATCTTTCAATTTTCTGCCAAATTTCTTACATTAAAAATTAAAACAGAGCCAAAAAATGCTACTGGGGCACAGCTTAGAGGTGGAACGCTTGCCTGGCACACACGAGGCCCTGGGCTCCATGCCCAGAACTGCTAAACAAAGTGCTACTCCTCACACTCCCTAGGAACTAATCAACTCAGCGTCTAAAAACAGGAAATTCAAGCTCAACACATTCCCAAGACTGAACAGAAAGTCTGAGTTTAGGTGAAAGTGCAGCAAGCACTAGAGAAGAAGAACCCAGCCCAGCCTGATGGACCCTGGGACATGGCCTGGCTGCAGGAGTGGAGAGCCAGAATCAAGGTGCCAGCAGAGCCTGATATTCCAGATATCACAGGGGTAAAGGAGGAGCTGCCCCCGCATCTAAACAGCGCTACAAAAAGAGATGGCATGAAGTGGGCATCAGCAGGAACCCAGGAGGGAGCTGAGGGGGTTTAGTACAGTGACCACTACATAGTGGCAGATAAGATCCAGGGTGTAGCCTAGGATGCGGCAATGCTCCTGGTGAGCATGATCCACCCAAGTGGAGGGGGACAGCCATTGGGAGGCAGAAGATATGCAGATGTGGCATGTGAGAAAGCTGAGAGAACAGCCACTCCACCTCTGGTCTCTGCAGTGACCCACATTCACAAGGGGCCAAGGCTGGAGTTCCTGGGGAAGGCTAGCTTTTCCAGGCAGCCAGGAGGGGCCGTGGAGGCAGGAACCCTCAGGCACCCAAAGCAAGCAGGGAGCCCATTTAGGTCAGCTGTGCAAGCTCTGTTACAGAGCAGGTAACAATGAGTTGACACCTGAGGGGCAGTGACCATAAAACTGGGAGTTTAATTTAAAATGTACATAGGGTCTTCTAAGATTCAGTTTATCCTCACTCTGCCCTGTCTGAGAACAATCAGCAAATGGTGCCCTCTGCAGATCCAAGAAAGCCAGACAAGGATGCCTCTGACCTCACGGAAGAAGACGTCTGCAGGTGTCAGGCTGGGTGGGATCTCCCGATCCCTCTTGCTCAGCGCCGCCTGGATGGCAGTGTTCACGAGGTCTGGCCGCCGTGAGTGGTGGTTCTTGAGAGCAATCGCTGCAGATAGCTTTTCCGCGTGTTCACAGAGCAGCCGGCGGGTTGCCATTGGTGTCCCTCTGACTGGAGATGTGTGCAGACGCCCAAATAGGCCAACCTTGCAAGAAGACAAGCACGTGTCCCTGAGACGACGCTCACTGCAATCTGAAGCCAGGGCAGCTTGTTCCCTGCACCTGCAGCCACCTGGTCAAGCTTTACCCAGGCAAGGCTGCCAGGAAGCCTGGACATGCCTGTTAAGGCCACCCGAGTCCACCCTAGATATCCTTAGTTCCTGGTCGTAGTTTTCAAGATGGTCAAACTATTCTTTCCCACCAATGCCAATCACCTCTCCTGTACCTTCAGGGCTGCCTCCAGCCCATGGCCTGGCATGCTGCTGCCCTGCACACCTGCTGACTCCCTCCTGCCGAGGTGGCTTCTGGTGGGTTCCTGGAATCCAGATTTCCTGAGCACTAGAGGAACCACCAAAGAGGAACCAGGAAGCAACCAGGACACCAGTGTGGCCACTTTTCCATCTCATCAATTAGCACCTGCTCCTCTCACTCTCACTTCCTCATCTGCTAGCAGATTTCCTTTTCTAAAACACAAGAGGTTTCATTCCACACTTCTGTTCTAAGGATTTTATTTTTTCGTAACATTTAACGACAACAATGATGGTAAAGATTTTTTTGGCACACAAGGTTAAACCCAGGGTTCCTACTGAACCCAATCCCACTAAGTCAAACCCCATCCCCTTTTATTTTTTGTCTTGACACAGGGTCTGGCTAAGTTGTTGAGGCTGGCCTTGAACTTGGGATCCTCTTTGCCTCAGTCTCCTGAACAGCTGGGAGTACAGATGTGCACCACTGTGCCTAGCTAGATATCTTGCATGTGTGCATGTATGTGTGTGTACCGAGGATGGAACTCAGAGGCACTTGACCATTGAGCCACACTCCCAGCCCTATTTTGTATTTTAGAGACAAGGTCTCACTGGGTTGCTCAGCACCTCGCTTTTGCTGAGGCTGGCTTTGAACTTACAATCCTCTTGCCTCAGCCTCCCAAGTTTGCTGGGATTATATACATGTGCCACGGGCCCAGCTAGAAATCCTTTTTGTTTTAAAATATTTATTCTTAAGTTTTAGGTGGACACAATATCTTTATTTTACATTTATGTGGTGCTGAGGATCGAACCCAGTGGCCCCCCTCCCCACACGCTAGGCGAGCACTCTACCACTGAGCCCCAGCCCCATATCCATTGTTTTTAACGAATGAAATGTGTTGCTGAATCTAACTGTTGTAATTCAGTCAACCTGTTCACCTGATTACCTTAAAACGTTATTTTAAGAGTCACTCAGTATTTATGATTTGAATTTATCCCTCAACACTCTGTCAGGTTCAGCTCTTCCATAAGGCTCCTGATGCCTGCATTTGATGGCCCCTGCATATAGCAACAAGTGAAGCAGGTGGGGCTGGGCCCACTTCTGCTCCTGATGGCAGACACAGGACCCTCCTTATCAAAGTGGGTAGTGGTGTCCTGAGGTGCTGATCTCACTCCCACCCTCAAAACAAGGACATAGTCTCATTGGCCATGTACTGGCTCAAGGGAGGCAAGAGCTCTGTGCCAGAAGTGTTTCCTTAGAGGTCCTGGTCCCACATACTTCCTGCCTGTTACCACAGCAGTTCCTCATCAGAGACAAGATGTAAAGATGGAAGGTAATGAAAACATAAAGGCAGAGCCAGAGAGGGGCTTCCAGACCCTATCAGGTGCTGCCAGTGACTGAGCCTCCATTCGGGTCTCTGGGCCAGCAAAGCCATAAGGCTCATGTGGTGGCCTCTGATAAGCAGCCTGTCCACGTGTGGCGCCCCACCCAGCATTCACACCCTCAATAAGGTGACTCCGCCCTACAGAAGATGCTCTGGCCTCCCATGGGTCTGCCTGTGCCCTGCTGTGACCAACATCATCTATCAGCACAATGGGCACAGACCGAAGTTCTTCCATGAAGGCACGCAGAAAGCCTTCATGAAACCCTGTTTTGAAAGAAGCTGGTCTGATGAACAGAACAGCATCAAAGCTAAAATGACAAAAAAGCTGATGTGGCATTTCTTTGGAAAAGTGATCCTTTCTTCTCTTAACCTAATTTTCAAGGCAGTGGTCACCCTGGAGTAGCAGCCTTCACATGCCCTGGCTTGTTCATTTCTGCGTCTGCACAGGGAATGGGAACTCGAATCAGGCCACTGCGAAGTGCCAGGACAGAGTGGGCACCCTGGGTGTGGGGCACCAGAGCAGCCCGAACCCTCAGGGACTCTCACCTGGTGCAAAAAGTCCACCAGGAGGCCATGGGCTTTCATCTTGTCTTCCAGCTGGTGGAGGATGATCAGGGAGGTGTTGCTGAGCCCAGGTGCCTCTGTGAGAACACAGAAATGAGAGAGAACCCAACAGAGCTTTCAGAATCACCATGGCTAGTCAAGTAGGGTCTGAAAATACCTGAGAGGACAGGGCCAGTCCTTCGAAATAATTATTTACATTACTCCATTGTTTTAAAATTTAGAGAAAAATTTGAAGGGTTTGACAAAATTCATATTGTACTTACTCAAAACAAGAAGCATGCTCTGTTTAGTTTAAACACTGTAGTTATACGTTTGACAGCTTCAAAGAAACAGCTATGGAAAGGAGTTGGGCAGCAGGGCTTTCATCCCACGTCTGCCTAAAGCAGGACCATTAAGGATAGCACTTTGCTTACCATGAACCACAGAGGGGCCTCCATGCTGCAGAAGAGCTATGTGTTAGGGAGGTCACCCAGGGCAGGCCGAAGGACACGACATGCCCATCTCTGGTACCAGACTCGATGGCACCTAGGAGAGTCTGCCATTTCTGTTAACCAAATACACAGTCTGCCAAGACCATCATCTGATCTGGGGCCTATATGCCATTGAGTTCCTCCAGAAATGAAAAGCAAGGTGCAAAGCAGCCTGCCTCTGAAGGAGCAGTCAGTGCTTGTACCCATGTTCCCCTAGATGCTCTTCTGCTATCTAGATCTACTTTGAGTCCTGTTCAAGATCTACTGAGAACAGTTACAACTTCTAAAATAATATCAGGCGAAAATTCTCAATTGTTTGAGAAACTAAAATATAGTTTCTCCTCAAATGGGTCATTCCTCAAAGTCAAACTCTTCTTACCTTCAGGAACAGACTCAGCCCACCGAGGGTCAGAGGCTGGGTAGTCATCCACCACATCTACACTGATTTGGGTAACGGCCCTATCCAGCTCAGAGTCAGAATCCAAGTCGGAGTGGGAGGAAAACAGCTCGTCAACCGTCATTTGAGCATGACCCAAGTCTTTCCTGAAACAAATTGGAAAACAACAGTATGAAGGGAGGCAAAACATTTCCAAAACTTACCATGGAAAATTACTCAGGAGGTTCAAGTCCTTTGTATGGGTTTCAGCCTTTAAAGTACAATGGGAAACCTCAGCTGCAGCCATGAATCCAACAAACACACCGAATGCTTGAAACATGCAGGCACCAGACACAGGAGTTTGAGCAATACACCAAGGCCCTGGGCCTCAGAACGCACAGTGTCGGGGAATCAGGCAATAGCCGGCGATGGCTACATGTGTGCAGCACCGGGACAGGGAAAGACAAAGGCCACTGAGCCTGCAGAGGGGCGGGAAAGCTGCCACCTGAGGCCTGGCAGGGGCCGGGAGGAATGCAGCAGGGTGTATGATGCTCACAGCACACATCCTCAGGGCAGTAAGGAGGCAAACCATGGCAAAAAGTACCAGGACCATGGAAGGCAGTAGGCAGAGCTGCTTGTTTTCCAGGCCATTCTGACTCTCACCCTGACAGGTGGATAGCAGATGAGATGGAGGTCACTGCAGGAATCCAGGCTGATCCTGCTTTGCAACCTAGATGAAGAGGCTGCTTCCCCAGGACTCCAGACTGCCTGAGCTCCCAGCCAGGATCACCAGTGGAGTCAGGAGTCTAGGGCTCAGACCAGCAGGAGGCCATCAGGAGCAGGTGCTGCTCCTGAGGCCCTCCCAACTCAGGCTCACATCTAGCCATTATCTTATGCAGAGTCCACTGAGGGGGCTGAATAGAGCCCCCATTCTTGCCCAGAAAAACCTCAGAATTAGACCTTGTCTAGAAATAAAGCATCTGCAAAAACAACCAGTTAGGGTAGGGATTAATTTGGCCCAAATCCCACAGTCGGTGCCCTTACAAGACCCTGAGAAGATGGTCACACTGGAAGGATGGGCTGACACACCAACAAGCCCAGGAGCGGACTTGGCAGCCAAAAGCGGGCAAGGTGGGGCTCCTGCAGAGCCTCAGAGGGAGCCTACCCCATAGTGCCTGAATCCTGGGCCCTGGCCTCCAGAACTGAGACAACACACTTCTAAGCCACTGAGTTTAGAATATTTAGTTTAGTTCTAAGCGCCATACATTGACAGGCTGCTTATCAGAGGCTACAACCAGCAGCCACAGCAACTAAAGCAATCATGATGGTGGCTTGCTGCCTTGTTTATATCTGATGGAACAGTAATAAGTGCAAAACTGGTAAGATCAGATACTCTGAATCTCCCAGGAAGCCTGAACCACGCAGGACAATGAGACTAAGGGGACCGCTTTAACAAAGCAGAAACAAGCCTGATGGTGCCCACACATCACTAGTGGGCCTGCAGCTTCACAAGTACCACAGTACGACTGTCCATGGCCTTCAGATGCAAGCTGGGCTGCAGGGTCCTGGCCTGAGATCTGTAGGCAGCAGACACAGTGAACTCTGGGGACTTCAAAACAGATGCATCAGCTAAACCAAGCCCTGCCAGCACCACACCCGCACTTGGCCAACTCCGCCCAGGGGTATTCCCAATCTGTCCCAAAGCTCAACAGCTAACTGGGGGCAAAGCAGGGCTGGACCGCAATCCTCAGGAGTGTCTGTTCAAATGTGAATTCACTGAGCCTTTTAAGGAAGGTGCCAGAACACAGAAGTGTACAGGAAAATGCTAAGATGAACTGAGATTTGAGCCCGCCCCATGGGGCTCAGCCACTCACTGTCCCCACAGAGTACCAGCAAACCTCGTTGCACAGTGCAGACACTGGCAGGCATGGCAGTGGGCAGCAGGTCCAGTATGTCCTCTCTACTGGCACCTGCAACCTATAAATGAGGTCACGCAGCCAGTGCTGAATGAGAGAGAGAAAGAGAAATGGGGCGGAAAACCAGAAAAGGGCTAAAATGCTCTCCTGGTAGAAAAGCAGACAGAGCTGATGAGGGAAACACAGAAAACCGTCTAACAGCACGACTGGCCAGGTGGAACCTGGAGACCCAGGCACACTGCAGGTTACGGGGAACAGAGAGGCAAGGAAAGCAAGATCCAATTAAAAAGCCACACAGCAATGGGGTGGGGGCAGGGATGCTGTCCTCTGTGTTCCCGTGGTGCTTTCAGGCAGCTTGGCAGGCTCGTCCTGGTGGTGCCCAGGAGCCCTAGGCTGGTGCGTAGCTCACCTTCCCGCCCTGCGTGGTCTGGTCCCGTGCTGAGGCCTGCAGTTCCAACAGACCTGCCTGCCCTCACAATTAGGAGCTCAAGCCTGGGACAATGGTGTGCATTCCTTATATTGTTACTCCAATTCTGCTCTGGATCTACAAAAAATTCCTGGAGCCATACATACATCCTGATTTCCCCTTTTGCTAGTTGTATATGGCCTAGAAAACCCGTACAAGAATCCAATGATACAAACGACAGCAGAGTAGACTGTAAGGTTACGGGCAGAAATGGATTACCAACAAAGACTTACAGAAATCTAGGTACCGACAAAGACAGGGCAATTTCCCCAAAGGATCTCAATTGTTTTAAAAATGGACCTGATACTATGAAGTACTTTTTTTGGGTGATTGTCTCTGACCTTTTTCTCTGAAACCAGAATTTAGGATAGACAGTTTATTTACTGATACTTAGAGGAAACATATAGTGTTTACATTTAAAACACACTTAATTACGTTTAACGACCTCATTCCCTAGTTCCACTTTCATCACGGAGGCTTCCATTTCTAGTGCTGCTGGGTTAATAATATGAATGAACAGGCTGTGCCAATGAGCACTCAGTACTTCAAGTCCTTGGGCCTCTAGCACTCAAATTCTGCTATCTGCTCTAATTCCAGAGGTCCTTTTATTTCACAGCACAGATGACAGCAACGTGGAACATCAGGAAAAAACTACTGCCCAACACAATGAAGCAGTTTATCTATGACAGTCAGTAACTACTGCTCATTTTTCTGACCAAGATGGAAAAGATAGAAACAGGAAACTTCTTTGAAAAATGAAACATCTTTTACATAAATGTCTGGTGCATTTTATAAGATTATAAAGCTGTTACATTTCTTCCATTCCTACAAATGCGCTGTTTGGTTTTTTAAAAAATTACAGAGCAGGGGCTGGGGATGTGGCTCAAGTGGTGGCGCGCTTGCCTGGCATGGCGGCCCGGGTTCGAGCCTCAGCACCACATACAAAACAAAGATGTTGTGTCCGCCGATAACTGAAAAATAAATATTAAAAAAATTCTCTCTCTCTCTCCCCCTCTCTCACTCTCTCTTTAAAAAAAAAAAAAAAATTACAGAGCAAATTTCCCCAAACTCTCACAAACAAGAGTTTATATCTTCTGAGCTAAGTAAAATGAAAATCCAGATAACATAAAAAGCAATTTTAAAGAAAATGTGCACAAAAACAGTAATGCTACCTTACCAAAAAAAGAAACTGCCAAGTGTCGCTACCCTCGGTGCCAGGGCACCTGGCAACATTTGCAGGCAATCTGGAAACGTTTCCCTCTTGGGGGAAGAGGGATGGGTGCTACTGGATGGCTGCAATTCACAGGTAGCTCCATAGTATGCACTTGCTCCCTTGTCAATATGCTGAGGAGCCATGGGAAACAGAGCTGGCACTGGGTCCTAGGAAGGTGAGTGGGCCCAGCCAAGAGCAAACAGCTAGCCAGCCGAGGCCCCACGCACAGGCCTAGTAGGGACAGTCAAGCAGCCCACCTACAGGACCCCAGCTATGCTCCAGCAGCCTCAGCGCCTGGCCTAGCTTGTAGGCAGCAAAGCCCAACCAAAGACCAGTCTCATCAATGCCAGAAACTCCTGTTTGCCTGCTACACGAGGAGCCCCTGAAAGCTGTCTTAGTACATACACACTGCTCTCCAGGAGGTTGGAGGTGTGTTCCATAGGAGGCCCTGCCTAGCAAGCCCTCTGTGCCCACCAGGTTCAGTGACCCCCAAGTTGAGAGCCAATGCTGGCAAAAGCACTAATGCTAAAAAAAACCCAACCCTCCTGATGACCCCACCCTCCATGTTGCTCCCATCCCAAACCAAGAGGTCAATAGCTAGTGCTGGCAGCAGGATGGCCCTGGTCTTGAAGACATCATACTGTACCTGCAGTACTGCAGAAAAGCAGCTTTCAGCAGCTTGGTCCTGTCTTCCTGGGCTACTGTCCCATTCTTTGTGGTAGTCTCAAAGACCATGCTCTGCAGGACACAAGCCAGAGTTCAGAGATGAAGGTCCAGAATATTCATGATGGCTGATGGAAGAACCAGATCACCTGAAGCCCCAGCAATGCAGCCTGTGCTCCAAGCTAAGGCACCTTACACCTGACAAATACACCCCACCCCACCCCTATACCTGACACACATACTCACACTCCCATGCCTGACATCCCTACACCTGACACACCCTACACCCCTCTAGAGATTGTACATGCACTCGGCATCCAAACACATGGCCAGTGCAGACCAACTCCCCAGGTCCTGCAGGAAAGTGGACAGCTCAGTGATCACACCCTCAGCAAAACTCCCTGGGGAGCTCAGTAAGACCAACACCATCTATAGGTCTGCTCTCACACAGCGCCACTTAACACACACCACTGAGCATGTGGGTAATTAGTACTGCCTAGCACTGGGGTCGATCCTCAGTACCATATAAAACAAAATAAAGATATTGTGTCCACCTACAGCTAAATATTATATTAAAAAAAGAGAGCATGTTGCTTTCTCTAAAGACTGTATCAAATCACTTTAAATTACAAAAATAGCTTATGTTTCATATACAATTCAAACGGAAAATATCCAAAACAATACCAAATATTTTTAGTCTCCTATAAAAGATTAAAAAAAAAAAAAAAAAAAACCTCCACAGAAAAGGATAGGTATCTCAGGTTTCAAGATTACAGGGGAAAAGTGAGTTTTTCACCCCACCCTCTCCCCTAAACTCATCCCAGCAAAGAAATAAGCACAATCTGAACTCAAACTCTTTGAGTCTAACTACCCAGGAAGAAGAAACCAGAGGGCATTGGCAGTGCTGGGACAAGCCACTACATGTGGAGAGGGTACAGGTGCGAACGACTGAGGAATAGTGCAGGGGAGCCCAGGGTGATGGCTGTGCAGATGCGGCTTCCTGAGAAGCATTTTTCAGAGCTGCTGGAAAGTGTGGGGTGATAGATGCAGACATTTAAATAAGCAAATATGAGCTGACACTTTTGCATCCTCCAAGACCCACAGAGAGTCCTATGATGCAGGAGATGCAGTCAGCATGTTACCAGGCTTAGGAAACCAAAAGCCACATTCACTGTGTCACTATGATGAGAGGTCCTGTGTTGAGATGGCACAGGAGGAAAAGCAAATCACCTGAACCCTCACCCCTAAGGTGGCAAAGCGGGAGACAGCAGACACACATACTGCTTGAAAGTCAGAAGGAACAGCACAGAGACTTAAAAGCAGTTGCTCTGGGAAGGAGGACCAGGGCATGATGCAGATCAAAGAATGAACATTCTCATCTAGGCTTCTTAACACATGTCTGGCTTCCTGATGGGCAACATGGGATGGGTAACCACATTACATCACTGCTTGGTCCAGCAACTGAAGACGCCAACGACTCCTCCAGCTCTTCTGCCAGCAGGGACACACTCTCCCTGCAAGTGATAGACACCAGCCCGCTGTTTCTAGAGAATAGGAGGGGAATGCCGCCACAGGAGCCTGCGCCCAGGATGCCATCTCCTGAGGGAAAAGCACACACAGACAGGACACTTTGTGGAGTCCACCTTGTGGGGCAGAAGCCATGGCCATGAAGCACCAGCACACTTCCCTCCCTACTGTGCACTTGGCTTCTCAGCTCCAGAATCAAAGGCCAAGGACCAGCCACTGCTTTAAGAAGCAGACCCTGGGGGCTGGGGATGTGGCTCAAGTGGTAGCGTACTCGACTAGCATGCGTAAGCACTGGGTTCGATTCTCAGCACCACATAGAAACAAAATAAAGACATTGTGTCCACCTAAACTAAAAAATAAACAAACAAGCAAAAACAAACCCCGTGCCCTCACTTCAGGATGATAAAGCCAGCCCTGCAAGACAGAAGGGGCTCAAAGGAGCACTTCCTCTGGGAGGCTGCCCCTTTCACTCTGTGGCGCCCTCTGGCCTGATTCTGCCTGGTCAGCCACTGGATGGGGCGACTAGGCCTGCTGGCCTTAGCACATCTGCCTGCTGCTGGTGCTCGGGGACTAGGCCACAGGCTTCATCCTCCACATAGCCCTCTGGATCACCTGGTGGAGTCGCTGTAGCCTGCCTGCACTGTGCGTGCCTCCACGCAGGAGCCCAGCATCTGCACTCCAGGCAGACTGGTTTAAAGAACATCAACTCATAAAAGCCACCCTCACTGGCACAAGTGATGGCTTCCCTGGAGCCATCTCTTTCCTTCTTGGTCTCTTCCCCTGGAGAAAACACGACTATCTTTCTCCATAAATGTAACAGGCTGGGGATTCTACTGTCCTTGTGGTTTCTCAGGAAGATCGCTCCAGCTGGTCCAGATGTGATATGAAGTCTCAGTGACTCCTGGAGGTACTATGCCCAAGCAACATGTGGGGAGAAAGGGAGAACAACACGGCTGACCAAGAGCTGCCAGCTGCACCTTCTGTGACCTCTACTGCACCTTGTGAATTAAAGCTGATTCTCTCCCGAGGGAGAGAAAACTTCCCAGTCCCAGTGGTGCACACGTGGACAGCGTTCTCAGTGTACAGGTAGGCAGTCTGACTTGAAGAGTCTGGGACCATCAGCCGGCACATGACCAGGTCTTCAGACTGAAAGGAGAATTTAGAAACAAAAGTACATGTTTGTATGATTTCATAATCGCATTCCTATGACAGCAGTCCATGAAATGACAGGCTAGTTCACCAGGCTCCTTCTGAAGACTCAAACACTGGCTATCAGATGACCTACAGAGCATAGCAGGACAGTTCTGTACACACTGCTATGGATGGTCCCAACCCTGGAACCCTTCAAATTCCTGTTAAAACCTGATCCCACAGTGAGGGGTCAGGAGGGGCCTTGGGCTACTCAGGAGTGAGATCAGGGCCCTGGTGAACCCGCCTGCCCTCCAACCACAAGACGATGCAGCAAGGGCGGCCCAGAAACCCTGGGTGTGGACCACTTCCAGCACTGTGCGTATGATTCTCTATTACCTATAACTCATGCAACCTTGGGTGCTTGCTATATACAGCAGCCCAAAACTTGGACAAACATCAGTCAGAGCAGTTATTTGCTGAGATGCACATAATCAGCATATTTGGAAAATGTTTTCAGGTATTCCAATTACAAGGTGATGCCTACAACAAATGTGAGAGAGAAAACAAAGCTTAACCCACCACACTATTTATTGTAGGATTAGAAAATCATTACAAATAATCCCCAGTTAACATTTAGGTTCTGACTCTTCTCTCACTGTCAAGACATCACATAGAAGCTCAACCTCATTTGGCAGGTGAAGGCTTCAAGGCCAGCATCAAAATAAAATAAAACAAAAAGCACATCAAGCACAAGAAAACTGAGCCAACTGTTCATGTACAGAACCAGAGGCAGAAATGGAAATAAAGACCAAATTAAATGATAAAATTAGCAAATGTTAATAAACTGCCATTAAAGAAATTATGTTACAAATGTTACATTAAAGTGGGAACCTAAGATTTGATTTATTCTAAAATTGTTTTCTTTATATCTCTTTGCACTAGCAGAAATTTTTTTCTAACAATGAATATGCCTTTCTTGTAAAACAGGAACACTTGGTAACATTCATTTCCATTTGAAATAAAAGAACAAACGAGCCAGGCTTGGTGGCGCATGCCTGTAATCCCAGCAGCTCGAGAGGCTGAGGTAGGAGGATCGTGAATTCAAAGCCAGCCTCAGTAACAGCAAGGCACAAAATAGGGCCAGGGAAGTGGCTCAGAGACTGCGTGCCCCTGAGTTCAATCCCTGTACCAAAAAAAAAAAAAAGAAAAAAGATTTTCTTGTGGGATTCGGTTAATGTCATGCAGAGAAAAAAGACTTAACAGAATTAGAAGAATGCAGTGGGTAAACGCAGGGCGTGCAGCTGTGAAGGCTTCCCTGAGAACACGCAGCTGAGGGCACCAGAAACTCAGCAGCATTTGCGAGCTCTGAGGAGCGCATGTGCTGGTGCCTGAAGTACAAGCCCTCTGTGGACCCACAGAGCTCCCTGGAGTTCTAAATGGAGCCCTATTACCTTTGGCCTCCTCCTGCCTTGCACCAGTGTTTCCTGCCCACTCGGCAACGCAGAAATGGTGACCCCGGGCTGCAGCAGGGGTCACAGACTACCTGCAGCGCCTCCACTCTCAGTGCTCAGCCACAGGTGGGAAAAAGGACGTTGAGATGGAAAAGCCAATGAGGCAGTGATATTGGAGAGCATTTCCAAGACCTACAGATATAACTCAGAGAACAAGATCCCAAAAGTGTTCAATGGTTAGAAAAACACTCAAATGTGCTGAGCCACTTTGTAACTTGACTTACCTGAAAAGGTGGATTGTACTGAGTGACTTCTACTGTAATTGCATCTGACATTTGGTAGCCATTATCTTCCACTGTCACAAGGGAGTAATAGACCAGGCAGGGGTTGTCTGCAGGATGCCACGCAGCTGCCAAAATCAGGAGCCCATCACTAGCCAGGGAAAAAGAGAGTCTGCAGCCTCTGGGGAAACAGCCTGGCAGGTTCTTACTAACTCAGACATGCTCATCGTGTACCCTGGCATCCCCGCTCCCAGATCCTGACCCAAGAGAAAAACCAAACACGCTCACACCATAAACTGTGTGCAAATGAAACATGACTGAGCAATGCAAGAAATCAATCCCAAATGCATTATGTTAAATGAAAGTAGCCAAACTCAAAAGACTGTGTAGCATATGATCAATTATATGGAATTCTAAAGAGGCAAAGCTATGGAGAAAGCAGATTGATGACCACCAGGGCAGAGGGGAATTTTTGAGGGTGATGGAAGTGTTCCTCCCCCTCTCCCCTCTCCTCCCTCCCTCCCTCTCTCTCTCTCTCTCTCCCCTCCACGAGGCTCAGCAAGCACTCCACCACTGCCCAGTGCCCCAGTCCTGTTTTATATCTTGACTGAGATTGTGATTGACTGCTACATTTGCCAACTCAGAATCATACTTTAAAAATGATAAAACGAAGAAAATGATAAATATTACCAAATGTAAATGAGGACTCAATAAACTTGCCTCAATAAATCAAGGATCAACACGTCACCTAATTCAGGAATGGCACAGAATAGTCCTCAGGCCAAAATGAGCTCAGGCCCAGAATGTAACAGAAGTTGTTCTAGGAAGCAGATTTAAGCACCACAGGGAGACAGTATGCCTAAACTCAGGGCAGAGATGTTACAGTAAGGACTCAAGGGCCCAAACCCAAACAGCTATGCTCTAGCCCGTCACAGGACAGGCCGGCCAACCGGCAATCTAATCAGTTCTTCACAGTTTAGCCTTTGTCCAGAGGAATAACATTGCTTTTAATTTTAGGCACAAGTTATTGAAATGCCAGGCTGCTATACTGTGAAAAATCCTTGTTCTCATTAAAATTATGTGCTGTTCTTACTCCTCCAAAGCTGTTGCCCCAACAGACAACACAATGCTCTCTGATCCCAGCCTTTTCTAAACACCAAGTGGCAGTGGCAGTGCCAGCAACCTTCCCTCAAGCCTCAGAAACACCAACAGGGAGGCCAGCTCCCCCCACGAACAGTCACACCCAAGAACATGGACGGGCAAGTGCCCAGATGACGTGGCACTTCACGTCGTGCTACTGTCCTCAGTTCTCCCTTGCACTCCACATCCACTAGAACTTTTCAAAGAATTAAAGAATTCTGGTTTAAAATTGTGACATACTGGCAGGGTCCTATGAGGCCCAAAGAACTTTCCACACAAGAGGGGTTGGGGTGAAGTCTCAGAGAACGGAGCCTTGGGAGTCTCTCCGGTAGTCAGTCCTGCCCAGGGAGACCATAGGACAGGTACTTTACAGACTGCCCACCCAATGAACAGGCCACTCAGCAGGGAGGGTCAGGACCAATTTTCTTTGACATAGTTGTAAAACAAGCTTCTTATATGCTAGTAAGAAAAGCTTCTCATCTGCCAGGCATGGTGGCTGACACCTATAATCCCAGTAGCTCGGGAGGCTGAGGCAGGAGGACTCTGAGTTCAAGGCCAGCCTCAGCAAAAGTGAGGCACTAAGCAACTAAGTGAGACCCTGTCTCTAAATAAAATACAAACAGGGCTAGGGATGTGGCTCAGTGGTGGAGTGCCCCTGAGTTCAATCTCCCGTACCAAAATAAATACATAAAAATAAAAAGAGAGAAAAAAAGCTTCATATCTGAAAAACCTTGAAACTACTTCAGGTAGCAGAGATAGGAAGATAACTGCAATTTTGTACATCAGTAAAAATTCACAAGTTATATGGGAATATGTAAGGTAATAAATTTAAGATTAAAAAAATCCAAGCTTCATATCTGAAATGAAACTATACGGGCTTTATTATTGCAATAGCCTCACAAAAGAACTCATAAGCCTGCTCACTGAAAACATAAACCAGGCTGCAGCACTAAATCAAAAGTGTCAAGAGCACTGAGGAAGAAAAACACTCTGTAACACAAGTAGCCCAAACGTGACTGGAATTTCCTGTGCATCCTGGTCACCACCCCCAAGGGCCTGAGTGAGATCTGGACTGTGTGGAGCTCAGGAGAGCAGGAAGATCAAGGGGTGAGTCAGTCTCCGAAGCCTCACAAGGATGTGTCTAGGACCACACTGGGAGCAGGAGCCCCCAGGATGACAATTCCTGAGCATGCTCCCTTCCCCATTCCCAGCCTCTGCCTCCAAATCTGAGAACAGTGAAGCCCATGGTGAGCTATATCCAAGTAGCAGTGCTAAATTTCCAAGTCTGATAATGGAAACAGGTAAACTGTATTTAATTAAAATGCCTACAGAGATAGGTGGCTTTTCCAAGGTTTTCAGAGACTGCAAGGAGGAGAACAGCAAGTCTAAGTGCCCAGCTCACACAGCAGGGCAACAACCACAGGACAGGCAGAAGCTGTGGCACCACTCTAAGAAGCAGGAGCACGATGGATTGCTGGATGTTGACAGACTGTGCTGGAGGGCTACAGTCCTGAGGACCCCCAGAGAAGGAAGGCTCCACAGACTGTAGGAGGCTGGCTTTAGAAGAGCCACCAACTTATTTCCCAAACTGTTTCTATCTTTCTTAGGACAATTTAATTGCTTACCAGTTTTGCTTCAAGTCCAAATACCGAATGTTGACCCCTTCTTTAATAGCTTCATAGTCACTTTCAGATCCCTAAGTGGAAATATCAAAAACATAAGCTTCCCAAGCACCAGAAGCACTCCTTTTCCCTCTGTGCCCCCAGCACCTAATAAAGCAGCTCACAGCTGCTGCGTGAGTGGTGCATACACCTGGAAACTGATGCAGCAAGTGACTGGTGAGCACCCACCATGGGGACACAAATACCTCACTACGCTTGTAACATCCAACTGTGTTCAAAGGGGAGCGAAGGGGGGAGCTGGTATAACCATGGGCATGAAGTGTCATCCTACCCAGATAGCATCGGTGACGTTCTCCTTCAGGGCTCGGTGCACATCCCAGCTGTGTGCCTGCTTTTCTGATGACTCATCCAACTCCCATTTACTGATATTTGAGCTGGTGAGGCTGTAGAAGCTGGAGCTTCCACTGTCCCAGAGAACACCTGCAAGCTGCACAGAGGGAAAGAAGTCACGCTTCCTAACGGCCCAATGAGACCTCAGACCCCATGTGCAGGATGGCTGAGCAATCAGTGCTCACGATGGATTGAGGAGGGAGGGCTGACTGAAACCCAGCAAGAGCAATGTCGGGGCACAGGCCAGGAGAGCAGAGTGGGGTGTGGAAGTACAGGGTCCTTCAGGAAGATGTCCTCTTCAACTATAAAATAAAACTGAAAAATAGCAACATATAGCAAAGTCCTGGAGGTGGGTCAGCAGCTCTGGTAAGCAGAGCAGATGTAATGGCTTCTGAACCCAGAGCCATGAGGGGACCAATAGCAAGGAGGAAGGCAAGGCTACACATGGCTGTGCAGCTGCAAAAGCACAGTCATGATCATCAAGCCGTGTGTGAGGTTTACCTGGGTGTCCAGGGTGATTCTAAATGGGGCGGGCAGGGCCTTCAGAAATACACTGGCCTGGCCCAGCAGCTTGGGCAAAGCTTGCCAAGTGCAGGGGCTTAAAGTCAGCACCAGGAAAGAAGGAATGGAAGGGGACCCAGAGGGGAGCATTTGATTTACCCCAACACAGACAGAGGCTAGGAAAGCACCAGGGTTCTGGGTGGTCACTCAAGAAGTGATGATGCCTTTAGCAGAATAGTCGAGAGACGAGCTCTGTACACTTGGTCCAGGGCAAAGAAGGAACCTGGTAAATTTGTTTTCAGACATGTTCTGCTTTACAGTAGAACACTCAAGAAACTAAGCATGGTAGTGGACACTGGGAGCCTGCGGAAGGAGATTCCCTAGCTCAAGGTCAGCCTGGGCAATTTAGCAAGACTCTGTCTCAAAATAAAAAATAGAAAGGGATGGATAGGTAGCTCCATGGTACAGCACCAGGTTCCATCCCCAGTGTTTGGGGGAAAAAAGGAAACTCAAGGAAGCAGGAGAGAAAAGCAACCAGCAAGAAGAGAACTCGGGGGGTGGGCGCACAGCAGATGCTGGCAGGGGAGCCACCACAGACTCTGCAGCCTCGGCACAGCCCCTAGCTCTGTCGCTCAGTGGCACAATAAGGAGGCCCTCTACTCACAGGCTGTCATAATGATGGCATGACATGATAGAGCCTTGGCAGAGAACGACACTGCATAGCGTCAGCTCCCACCTCCCCTTCCCCAGCTATGCACAGGTACAGACTTCCAAAAGGGTCAGAGCATCAGTCAAGAGAGAGAGGATACTTGCGGTAATTTTAAAACGTCAACTCAATCCTTATGAAACACATTTTAAATTTACAAACTAGTTTAAAATCATATGGAGGCAAAACCAACTTCGTAAGAAACTTTCAGCTAAGAAATGAGCTTCCAAAACAGACATTTTATAAACTTACCATGAGATCACTACTAGCAGACAAAATTCCAAAAAGGGAGGAAACCCTCCGACCAATCCCTGAAAGCACGCCTTGCCCCTGTGGCAAGAGGTGCTGATGGATCTTCCCCGAGCTTTCAGGTATCAACCGAATTAGCTGGCTTCCTGCAGAGGACAAGATGAAGCTTCCTCCCTGTGAGCAAACAGAGAGATTACATAAGCGTCACCATTAAGAGGAAGAGAACAAAAAATACTTGGAGCCAAGTAAGGTGGCGAAGACTGTAAACCCAGCTACTCTAGAGGCTGAGGAAGGAGGATGGCAAGCTCCAGGGCAGCCTTAGCAATTAGTGAGACCCTGTCTCAAAATGAAAACTGAAAAGAGCTGGAGATGTGGTTCAGTGGTAGAACACTTGTCTACCATGAATGAGGCCCTGGGTTCAATCCCCTGGACCACCAAAATAAACAACAACAAAAAAACCTCTTTGATGCAGAGAAAAAATCATCCTCACCTTAAACAAATTTAAAAGAACGAGTAAAAGCACAACATTATTTTATTGACATAATTAAGAATCTGTTCAATACGATGACATGATTATCTTGGTGGTACTAGGGACTGAACCCATGCTAGGTGAGCGTTCTACCAATAGTTACACCTCCAGCCCTTCTGACCAACATTACGAATTCTACACAGAAAAACTTTTGCAGCAGAAAAACAGTTAATTCTTTTTAAATTTGATTTTTAAGTAATAGGTTCACCATAATGCAAGTTAAACAAGTCAAGCGTTGGTCATCAGTAGTCATTCTTTACATCGTTCAGATCATAAAACACTTCTAAAAGATGTGAACACTACTCACCACCACCCAACACCAGCCCCTCAGAACTCCCGGAGGGGTCTCGCTCCACCAAGTGTGCAGTGGCAGACTCCCACTCTTTCTTCCTCGTCCCCTATGGGTCCTGCCCCTACTGTGCGTCTGCTCAGGAGCCATAGTCCCAGCTCACAGCTCTCCCCAGTCATAAAGCAACACTCAACTCACACCTTGACTGCTGTGAGGAACCTGCAGATCTTGTCCCCTCCCAAGTCCACGCATGTTTCTGTGTAGGAGTCCTCCCCCGCGAGACTTGGCCAGTAGCGGATGGACCCTTCTCTAGTGGCAACCATGACAGCAACGGCCTGGAAACAAAGCCACAACAGTCAGCAAGGAGGCCTCACAGGCAGAGTCTGATGATGCTGAGGAAGTCAGAGCAAGGACTCTTTATCTTAAAACTGCTTTTAAAGTGAATGAGCAGTAAAACTGCCTTTCCTTTGTTAGAACGATTCTAACACTTACGTAGGTTTGCCTAGCTAGCCACAGTAAGGATCCAGAAAGTCCCACCACCCCCAAAGTGGCAGCACCTTCCCACCCTAACCCCTGGCAACCCAATTCTGCTGCTGCAGCGAGAACATGACATGAAATCACAGAGAAGGACGCTGACTGCTCCTCAGTCTCCCGCCTCAGGCACACTGGGTCACTGTAGGCATTGCCGGCTCAATATGCTGTGTTGAGAAGCACTCCACCATGGAGGTACCCCTTCAGCTGCCCTGCCACCCACTAACGGACATCACAAAGGAAGCAGCTGTGCCACCTGTGTGGTATTCCTCCCTGACCTCAGTTTTCACTTCTCCAGGGTGAAAAGCCAGGAATGGAACTGCTGGGTCTACAGTACAAGCCTTGACCCGTGAGAAAGGGAAGCCACGAGGCTGTCCCACCCCACCCCACTCCACACCCTGTGAGCAAGTGCAAAGAGCAGAGCCCCTGGGTCACCAGGTCCTTGCCAGCACCTGCAGGCCAGCTCTGTAAGTTCCAGCCATCTCTGGGGTGAGTGGTAGTTCATTGCTGTTTCTCTAAGGTGAAGCTGTTAAATGCCTTGTGTGCTTACCTGTCCCCTACATCCTGCCTGGAAAGTTTCATTGTAGACCTGTGCTGCCTGTTTGGTTTTCTCCCCAGTGACCCTTGTTAAACTGCGCTGTTTCTTATCCAGCTTTGAGATCTCTTTTTATATTCTGGACATAATTTCTTTCTTGGATATGTGACCTACGAATATTATCTCCCTGTCTGTAGCTTGTCTCTTCATTTTCTTATCTTAAGCAAAGTTTTAACTTTGATCTTATTTTAATTTTAATATTAATTTTCCCAATTTTTTACTTTAAAGGATCATGATTCGAAGATTTCTAAAAACTGTGCCCAATCTCAGATCATGACAATTTATCTTCTTTCTTTTTCTAAAAATGTTTTCTACTTTATATTTAGATCTATGATCCATTTCAAGTTAATCTTCATGCAACTCGTTTTTTAAAATTACAGATTGCCAATTGTTCCAACACTATTTACTGAGTCACCTTCACTGAAGTACTTCTGCATTTGTTAGAGACCAGTGCAGTCCTCGAGTGGGTCTGGAAGGTGCCCTCTGTCCTACTCTACACCGTGGGTTTGAAAGGCACTCTTCACCCTGCTCTATACACCCCCGTCTACCTTTTTGTCAGTGCCACAGTCTTATTTCTGTACGTTACAGTAATGTCTTAAATTTGGATTGGATGTTTCCTCATTCAGAATGCCCTCATTTCAATAAGCATTTAAGTCACCTACCTGAATGGAATGTGCTTCACCTGAGGGAACGGAGAAGGACAGGGCCACCAGGTCAGCACTCCAGTGGAAATCGCTAGGTGGCAGCTGGAGTTCTTTGCAAACAGATAACTGGAGACCACACACAAACAGAAAGTCTTTTGCATGAAACCCAAGTCTTTGAATGTGCAAATGATTTCTCTATTTCCTTTCTCTGCATATTGCATATTCTGATTTGTTGCTAGAAAACAACATCTACAAATATTCTGTCCTTTTGTAGCTCTTTTTGACCAGGCTACAGGAATTTAACAACATTCACAGAATTGGGACAACTTAAGATTTAGGCTGAACCTTGAATACCAGTGCGGTTCTAAATCAGACCTGTGGACAAGAGTCCTCGGGTGAAAAGAAGCTTCCTATGCACCTTTCCCAAGCTTGTGCGATTTGCTCGACATTGAAAATTAGCTTGACCAGAGCTGGGGTGTGGCTCAGTGGTAGAGCGCTTGCTTAGTGCATGCGAGGCCCTGGGTTCAATCTTCGGCACCACATAAAAATGAATAAATAAATAAAATAAAGATTAAAAAGAAAATTTGCTTGACCAAAAAGTAACTAAACCAAGTTGCCTTGACAATGCCTCTTTGACTCTGAGCCAAGTATCAAAGCCCCCGCTGCCTCAGAACCATCCCTGGGACCTCCCCATCATGTACACTCCTCATCACAAGCGCCGTCTTCTAGGCAGCAGCATGGAGGCCAGTACACACGTGGTAAGGAGGGGTGGCAGAGACACTACACAGGAAGAGGCTGCTGACGGTGAGCCACCACCACACCAGACACTGATCACACTGTCGGGGCACACTCTGAAAGCCACCTAGCAAGGGTATCACTTTTCCTATTTTATTAAGTAGTAGATTGAACAAAATACTGTTGTCTCTTCTTAAAAATAAGCACTCTCAGCTCATTAGCTGATGTGGGTAGCGTAACCTCAGACTTCACTAAGCAGAGGGACTGACATCATGTTTTGTTTTGTTTAATATTTATTTTTTAGTTTTAAGTTGGACACAATACCTTTGTTTTATTTATTTTTATGTGGTGCTGAGGGTGGAACCCAGGGCTTCACACATGCTTGGGGAGCGCTCTACCACTGAGCCACACCCCAGCCCTGGCATCATTTTTAACTTCAATGTCTCTGATTTTATGAAAGTAAATAATGTGACTCTGCTTAAAATTAGTGCACAAATGTGCTGTGCTGACAGTGCTCCTGTGGACACAGGAACCGTTCCACAGACCACTGACTTTCCCAAGAAGTGTGGTAAGCATCCACCCCACAGAGCAACATGCACAAGAAGTGCAAGGAATTGTGCACCCAGGGAAGGCATGAAAGATGGGAAACCTAGCAGCTAAGGGGACACACTAGAACAGCTGGAGCCCCACTCCCAGAAAAAGGCTAAAAGCACACAAGGCTGTGCTGAGGCTGGAGCATCCTGAGCCAGCTGCAGAGCCGAGAGAACACTGGGAATTGGAGGAACAAAGTGGAGGAAGGCCCAGCGACCTGTGAGAAGCTTACTCTTTACTAAGACGACAGTAACAACTTGAGGTCATGTTCACTTTATTTGGTTAGGATGGGTCTTTGGGGAGGGAATAAAATTACAGACTTCAATTAAAAAATTACTGAGAGAACACTTTGTTCCCAGGACACAAATGTGATGTGCACTCAGCATTTCGTACACAAATCCCTTAAGCCCACGTAGGCACAGACAACCATCCTCCACCAACTCTGAAGAACTAGGGTAGAAACAAAGAACCCACCAGTACTCCCCTTTACCTTGGTGACAGGTGACAGAGTAATCTTCCAAACAAGCAGTTTCTCTTTGCTAACTAGGCAAGCCCAGCCACCTTCATTTATGTGAACAGATAGCTGGTCGTCAACTGTGGAGAAACAAGGATGCAATCAACCTTAAATCCCAAATGAGGAAAGCTGATCAACATTCCCTGTGCCACAATGGCCACAGCCACTGCCACGTTTCACAAAATCAACTGACAACAGGAACACACAGGAGATCAACTGACAACCAGGAATGCTCCTGCATATTCAAGAATCACTGACTTCTAAGCAAGAGATCTTTTAACTTTGATATTTGCCTTTAGAAATACATAAAGGCAGTAACTGCATTTTGGGCCTAGGTTTATGATTTTTGTTATAAGTAAATATCCCTACTTTCTATTAGAAATATTTAGCTGAATTCATAATTTAACTGAAAAGCAACACATTTATTATTTAATAACCCCCCTCATTAACTATGAAAAGCATTTCAAGGAAAAAAAAATCACATTCCTTCAAAAGAATATGCCTTTCAAATCAGAGCCCCTGGAAGTAGGATGCAGGCCCCACCACATGGAGCCAAGGGTATTCCCCACAGACAGGACAAACCTGTGGCGCCTTCCGCACAAGTGCCAGGCCTCCACAAAGGGACTGACGGCCCTGGAAATGGCACTGGTTTGAACTCTGATCTTTGAGTTAAGGTGGGGGAACCTGAGGCACCCACAACTTACAAGCTAAAATGTCGGGGCATGCCCAGGCTGTGCTGGGACTCTGCTGAACTGGAGCTTCTGCCTGCTCAGGAAGCCCTTGTCATCAACACACTCTAAGCTCCAGGCTCGTGGTGGCAAGCCTCCATGGCCTGACTCAACACTGGCCCTGGGCATCATCCACAGGAGAAGCCTGGAGTTTACACCTCTCAGTGTACACATGCCCATTTCCAGGACCGGCTCCTCTGAATGCCTAGATTTGAGGCCAGTGTTGTTTGTTATCAACAGGTTGGTAGAATGGACAAGCAGTGTGTTCAAAGATTTAAATGCAATGCAAGCTGAGGATTTTCAGGGGAAAAGAAAAGCATATTTAAAGCAGAGCAACATATAACAGAGGTTAGTAATCCCTTCATTTAGAATGGGGTAATATATATAATAATATATATAACATATTTCAATACCAGGGCTTGAAACCAGGGGTGCTTAAAAACTGAGTCACATCTCCAGCCCTTTTTATTTTAAGACAGGGTCTCACTAAGTTGTTGAGAGTTTCACTAAGTTGCTGAGCCTGGCCTCAAATGTGTGGTCCTCCTGCCTCAGCCTCCCAAGTCACTGGGATGACAGATATGTGCCACCATGCTCAGCAAGAATGGAGTACTGAAAACTCTAATGCTATTCACAGTAAGTGATACACAAAGTTACTTATGCTGTAATGTATTCTGATACCGTGATTCTCTTCTATTTTTTTTTTTTGTTGTTGTTTTTAATGCTAGCTGTGAACCACTAAACTGATTTCAGAAACAAGCTGCAATATGAAAAACACTTTCAGAAAAGCCAGAGTTAAGGGGTCCATAAACAACTTAGGTACGTACAGAGAGCACTCTAAACTGCACGTCCCACTCTGCTGGAGACTGAACCCCGGAACACTCTACCATTGAGCTACATCCCCTGCCCTGTTATTTTTCACTTTGAGACAGGGTTCCATTAAGGTGCCCAGGCTGGCCTCAACCTTGACATCTTTCTGCCTCAATCTACCAAATTGCTAGGTTTATGGGCATGTACCACCATGCCTAGCCCAATTCCTCACTCTTTAATGTTGCTCTTCCAACTTTGTGTTGACTACATCTTCTGAACTTCTACAATGAATCTCAGCCAACAGAACCTTCTGAGATCACGCTACACTGGTAATTCCATGCCATTGTACACACAGCTTCTGGGACACCACAAAGGACCCAGAAATGGAGTGTGACCTGAACTCACTGCACTAATTTTGGGAGCTGCTTTTTAAAGCTAAATTCCATATATCTCATCAGTTTTTTTTAATGGGACTGAATTCTGCACAGTACTTGAAACCATTGGACTTAAATATGACAGTGTCAGAATGATGCCCTCTGTTTCTCGAATACATTGTGTGTCTGGACTGAAGCAAAGAACACTCTGCCCTCCTGCAGGTCCATCCACACAAGAGGCCTGCTTCGCTCCCAGATGTTGACAGGTGAGTGGAGGGAAACACCTACCCTCTGCCAGGGTCAGGGCCTCCATGACCTTAATAGGGAGAGATGATCCAAATGTCTTCACATCGTAGTTCACAGACTCAGTTACGGAGTGGTGCGGGAATGCTCGTGTAGGTGTTCCTCTAAAGAGAAGAGACCACATTACTTCACTTATCACTTACAACTTTTTGCTACCCTGGTGTTTATATATGTATTTACGTGATGAAAGGATCTTGATTAATAAGGAGGTGAGCTTATACACTGGCACATGCATACTGTGTGAGTAAATTCATTCAAAAAAGGGCTGACAGGATTTAGGGAACCCTGGCTCAACCAGTAATGCTCAGTAATTACTGTGAGAGCAACATGCCCCCAACAAGGGGCCAGAGAAGTCACTGTAAGAGCAACACAACCCCATTCCTGTGATGTTCCCTCTTGGCTTCTACTCACTGAATACCTAGAACTTTTCAAATAAGATGAAATACCAAACATAAATTGTTGAACATTTACATTTATCAGTTTAGGCTTCTTATTACAAAGAAATTAAAAACTGAGTCTGTTAGTACTGTGTCCTATCACAATGAAAAACCGTGTATATAGAAGCTATAAAATGTATGCTCATAAAATGCTGGTGTATGATGAAATTACTCCTGGGCTCTCACTAGCAATTACAGTTACTAAGTACTAAAAATGCTACTTTCTATATAATACTTAAAATAATAAAAGGAACAACTCTACATGCAAGGGAAGCACATGTTTGTAAACTTAAAGCTTAAGTGAAGCTCTGAGGTATGACCTGAGGTGTGTCCTTTCTGTTTTGATGGGGAGTGGCTGATTGTTGAAGAAGAGAGGGGTGCGCAGGACAGAAATGGGTGGGTGAGAAGAGCATAGGAAGCCCTGGACCTCCTCTCTGGTGTGTGGTCATTGTTGGTTGAGATGAGATGATCGATCTCTCAGGTATGATGAGTGTGAATACTAGCAGTGCACGGAGGCAAAGCAGAATTTGGTCTCCTCTATTAAACCAATGAAATTTTCTTACACTATTGATCTGAGAATGGGAAAGGTTTAGGAAACATATAGTTTCATTCAAGACAATTTGTATTTCATGTTGTCTTCTATTGGGTCTTTGCTTATTAACAAAGGGGAGTCTTCTTAATATTTTAAATGAACTAAGTTTTTGCTCACAACTATATAACCTTTTGTACTTGCCTTTAAAATAATTTATTGTCACTGACTAAACAGATGACTAAGATATTTGTTTTAAGCCTTTTGACATTTTTGACACTCTTTCCAAACTCTAAATTAGATCTTTTTGACCTTGAATTAACTTTCGGATTTTCTAGTTGTGTCTCAAGAAAGCCATAAAAAAGATGTGTTTCTCATCTTGTAAGACAGATGATGCTGGCATGGTAGCACACCTTTCTAATCCCAGCAATTTGGAGGGCTGAAGCAGGAGGATCATAAGTTTGAGATCAGAGTGAACAATTTAGCAAGACCCTATCAAAAAAATTTTTTTAAAGGGTTGTAGATGTAGTTCAGTGGTAGAACACCCATAGGGTTTATCCCAAGTACCGTGAAGAAAAAAAAAAAGATTAATTAGGCTTTTTTTTTGGCAGCGGGGTAGGGTTGGGGGGTACCAGGGATTGAACCAAGGGGCTCTTAGCCACATCCCCAACCTCCTATTTTTTAAAAAAAATTTTTTTAAGAGACAGGGTCTTGCTGAGTTGCTTAGGGCCTCACTGAGTTGCTGAGACTGGCTTTGAATTTGTGATCCTCCTGCCTCAGCCTCCAGAGCTGCTGGGATTATAGGTGTGCACAACTGCACCCAGCTTATTAGGCTTATGTAATGTTAAGTTATATGAGAATCACTGTCGAATAATAAATGATGCTCAATCTTCAAGATATACTTAAGGGATATTGGATACCAACAATGGCGGGGGACAGGAGCTTTACCAGATTGAACAGAGCAGAGTCGGGGGAAGGAAGGGGAGATGGAAATGGAAAAGAGTAGATGACTGTTTTCATACATAAATACACAACCAATATAACTCCACATCATGTACAACCACAAGAATGCAAAGTTATATTCCATGTATGTATGTCAAAATACACTCTACTTTAATCATTCAGGTATAACTACAAAGAACAAAAATAAAAAATTTATACTTAAGGATAGTTACTGATATGACTATTTCAAAAACTGTATGAGTCCTTGAAATCCAGCATGCCATCAGTCACAACTGTGGTCATGTTAAAGTGTTCCAGGCCAAGGAAGTATATTTCCTGGCTGGTTGCTGGCTATAGTGATTCTCATCAGATTTTAACCACATCTATTCTAAGTCTCTGCTACCCATAGGCAGAGATGTTGATTCTGCTGCAAAGCACTGGGCATCAGCCACAGTCAAAAACTGCTTCTTCTTCAAGCAGAGTCATAAAAAGGACTCTGATAGCATTTACATCATATCACAGAACTGGGTAAGAAGTTCCAGAATCTTACTGAAGAAAGAGATGATCCCAAGTTCAAGTAGAACAAGAATTACTTTTTCTGCCTACTTTCCTGCTACTTCTGCCAACTCGATCCCTTAAAATTTTGGAAAACTATTCAAGAATTTTCTTATTTTTACGGCAAAATAATTATTTATATAAGTTCAGTAAAAATCTGCTCTTTATGGGAGGATATACTGGAAATACTGGCTCTATCACTAAGTCCATGGGGTATCCCATTTGAGGGTATACACAGAAGTGTACCTTGGTGTGGTACACCTAACCCCGAGGTTAGCCAAGTCCAATCAGACTCCTTACCAAAAGTTCCAGCAGAGCAAACTTAAAAGTGTCTATGTGGTCAATCACAAAAATCCTTAGAGACCTGACGTAAACAGTCTGGCCAAGTCTGATGAGACCGATTGGTCCCACACCTGCAGTGGGAATGGGGTGACTGTAGAAAGAAAAATCATTTTTTGGAGAAAAACTCCAGTACACTTGTTATCAGATCAGTCCTGTTCACTGTTTTCAAGTTTTTATTATCTGTCTGTAAACTGTACAAGATTCTGAATTTTCTAGGTTCCTCCAATCCATGGAATCATGGAATCACTAAGAACAAAATTCCTGTTCTTGAAGCCTTGTAAACTAAAGCTGGAAAGCTTCAAGGGATAAATTTCATGTCTGACATGAGTTCACCAAGCCACAAAACCATAACCAGAGACATTCAAAGGCAAACCAGATAAGAAGTTGATGACTTCATGCTGTGGACAGCTTTTCCCAAGACATGGGAACAAGACTTCCCACAATAATGAAGTGCTGATCTCTTCTGACTTTTCCTTGCTTATGCCTACCTCATTCACTTGGCAGAATAATCCTGTAACTAGAATTTCATTCAGTGGCTACTGTGGTAAGGTGATAGCATGACAAGTTCACCCCAAATCTATACATGCCTTAAGAGACTTTAGTCTACCTAGCAGGTAACTTTATCAGCACCTTTAAGTATCTCTGAAAATTGTACTAGTGGTTCCTTTATAGTTAGACTTCTAGACCCACTTGTTCTCATTCTCTGCTTTAATTTAAGTTGGTCATGGAATGCTAGATAAAAGAATTTTTGCTACCAACTCGCTAAACAAGGAGGAATCTGTGCAGTCAGGAACACTTCTTGTTGCACATGGATGAATACATCAGATATAGTAGATTCAGTTACAAAGAAAGCAAAGAAGGAAGGAATTGAACAGTTAAAATGACTCATCTGGCTCATTCTGTGATCTAGTTGACTTTAGTTGGTTTGGTTCATGTGGACCCTAGTAAGAAGCATATTTCACATTTTTGGTATTATCTTCCAGTCCTAACAGCAGTCTTCCTGGTACACTACCTTCTCTCCGTTTGCATGCAGCCATCCATCAAATGTCAAATGGTCTCTCTTCAGCCAGAATGACAAAAAACCTGAAGGAACTGTTGATCACAGGGACGTGGTAACCTACGAATGATGTCGAAAAACTGGACACCAGAATAATGTAACAAAGTAGCGTCACACCCTTAGTGTTGGTCCCACTCTCACCTAAGTGAGATCCTGACCAAACGGTGGGAATTGTTAAACAAAAATGATGGAAAGCCGCCGTTTTGTACTGAGCTCCTGCACCAGGCCCCAAAGACCAGACCACACCGACATGGAGTCGCACAAGTCAAATGCCACATCATTAAGCTGAAGCTTTAAGGGCAGGAAGATCCCCAAACCCATGAGTTTTTCCTGAGAACGAGATTCGAATCTGAGTATTTAAAGAAATCCCCTTTCCTTTAACGCTCAAAAGAGTAACCTGATGATAACCCGTCAACCTTTCCCATTGCGCTGCTTCCTTCTTTCCGCCTTAAGAGACCCACTATTGTGCTACTGTAGGCTCCCTTCCTATGTTGCAGAATGGAGGCTGCGCGGGCTCACGAATCGCAAATAAAAGTCAATCAGAACTGCAACTAAATTTGTTGCGCTTTTGTCTTCTGACACACGAAAAGTGCAAACCGAGGACTCAAGAGACAACCAAAGCGGAGCTGAAACAACGGCAAGAGCGAGACAGGCCACCTCCCAGGCGCCGCTACTCACCGTGAGCTGAGCGAGCTCCGCCGGCCTACAGGAGAGAAGGGCCCAGGGGTGCCGGCCCCAGAGCCCAGGGACAGGCCCCTCCTGCTCGTCGCACGGGGCGTGGAGCCCGGCCCGACTCCGGCCAGCGGGCCCCTTCGGGACCCGGGACCCGGGGTCCGCAGTGAAGGGACGGCAGGGAACATGACCGCAGAACACAGCGATGACCGAGACACAAATAGAGACGAGCACTGTTCTCCCGCGTCCAGAGCTTGAAAGCCCCAGCGCCGGAAGGCGCGCGGCGATGACGTCAAACGCTGCGGGCGTGGTCGGAGGGGCCGGAAGGCGCGTAAAAATCACATCATCACTAAGCCCAGGGCGTGATCGGAGCGGGGCCGAAAGGCGCGTAGAAAGTACGTAAAACGTTGCGCCGAGGCGCTGGGCGTGGTCGGAGCGGGTTGGATGAGTGGTGATGACGCTAAGCGATCCTAGTGCTGCAGCGCGAATCGTGGGCAGGTTCTCTGTCCTGGTCTCGCTCCCTTCGGCCCTCCACATGCCGGCAGGTGCACTGGGGCAGGCCTCCGCTACTCTCTGCGGCGGACTCTGGTGGCTGATCACCGCCCACAGGTTGTTGAGCTGCTTTGATCTGACTGGCCGGCTTTGCCACGCCTGTCCATCCACCATTACCCCCTCACCTTCCGAGAACTTGAAACACTCTGCCCTTCACGTTTCTGTTCCGGGGTTGCCTGCCCTCCTACCTTGACCCACCAGCCCCTTCTTTCAGTGCTGCGTCACAGGGAAACCTGAATGTCCCTTTATGCTCTTGTATACAGACGGGTATTTTTATTCGGCATAATAGTTTTATGTTCATAGCTAACTCGCAAGTAGCTACGTTCAAGTGTTTTGACAGAAGATATTTGACTTTGATACATTCGTCACACCCAACAGATATTTAGTAGATGTTCATCATGCCTTTGTTGAAATAAGGGAATGACTTAATGTCGCGAGGAGGCAAAATTGCAACGTATGCAGTTAAGGGGAGAAATAAAGTATGTCCAAGCGCTTCTTCCCCTTTCAATGCTTTATTCACTCAAATTAATATAATTTCACTCTATAGTTCTTAATCAAGAAAACGACAATTCCTAATGCTAAGCACTGTAATAGACAGAAACAATTCACAGCAAACAATTCTACATTAATTCTAAGCCCTACAAAACACACTTAATCATGATAGGCTAATGACAGACACTTCCTCTGCATGCTAAGTTCAAAAGTCTTAAGCCTTAGGCTTTATGTCCAGCAGATGCACACTCACTCAGACCACAGTGATCAGGTCCGGAACCAAGGCAGATTTTTCCTGGCATGGAGTGGATGGCCATTCAGGAGAAAGGAGAGAAAGGATCAGTAGGGAGAAGTTGCAGCTCTCATCATCAAGGTCCAGATGAGGCGGTAGAGTTTGAGGGCAATGAGGATCACACAAAGGCTCAGGAAATGATGACAAGTGATGGGATATCAGGTCCTCATCAGGCTCTCCAGCTCGAATGCATGCTTGTTTCAACTGGCTTGAATCCCTGTTCATTTGCTCTATAATTATTTATACTAAATTTGGGGGGTGGGGTTTGACCCCCCCCTTTCAATCCTTATCAGCTACCACCATATCTCAAGGACATCATTTAACCTGGGGTCAGAAACTTTGGGTCTGGTGGTCTCCACCTTGATCTTCTTGGTTTCCTCTTATCAGGCAAGGACAGCCTGCCAGGGGCTTCACTCTGTTTATCAGGGTGAGGGGAAGTAACTTGTTTGTGGCCATAGTGGAGGGCTCTTGGGTGTGCCTGGTGAAATTGCAGGTTTCAAACTGGAGTTTTTAAAATGGAGTTGCTTAGGCTCAGGCCTAAGGCCATCCTAACACTTAAGTAAATTGGTTTTGGGGAGATAATAGCCCCAAAACCATCTGTGCAGTGTGGCACCTGGCCTCACCTTGTTCTACTTTCTCCCTCCTGAGTTTCCCTCCTGGCTTTGCAGCTTGCTTTCAAGTATTTCTTCTTTCTCTGGGTCTTACTAGGAAACATTGAAAATATGCTAAGAGGTTTTAGGTTCTCTTGCAACATACCTATGGAAGGTGACAGTGATTTGCTTGACCCTATTTCACCCATCATTTCACCACATTTATGTGTGTCAAAACGTGCTGCACACCTTAAATATACACAATAAAGAACAGTTTGTGCAGTGATGGGGTTCAGGACACACTACCTAAAATATGTCACCTTGGCACTTAAGAAGACAGCAAGCGCTGGGCGCAGTGGCCATGCCTGTAATCCCTGCTTGGGATGCTGTGGCAGGAGGATTGCCAAGTTCAGGACCAGCCTCAGCAACTAGGCAAGGCCCCAATCAACTTAGCAAGACTCTGTCTCACCACAAAAAATAAAAAGGACCGAGGATGTGGCTCAGTGGTTAAGCACCTCTGAGTTCAGTTCCCAGTACCAAAAAGAGAAGACATCAAGCAAGAGAAGGACAGTCACTCTGACCTGCCCTTATCCCTGAGGCAGGTCATAGGACCCTCTTGTAAGAGGTGCCCTCCTGTACTTGGAGGAAAGGATCATCCATATCCCTGAAGACAGGGACACAAGGAAGACCCTGTACCAAGAGGCCTTGTCTAGAACCCCTGTAGTCCCCACTGTATTGCGTGCCTTTGCCCAGCATGCTCATCAAAACCAAGCATCAGAATGCATGATGGGGCTGGGGTTGTGGCTCAGTGGTAGAAAGCTTGCCAGGCAGCTGTGAGGCACTGGGTTTGATTCTCAGCACCACATATAAATAAAACAAAGGTCCATTGACAACTAAAAAAAAAAAAAAAAAAAAACCAAACGAATGAGTTCCCATGTCTTTGGATCATTTCCTAAGGCTCCCAGATCACAGAAATTTTGCATTAAATAAAAGTGTATGCTTTCCTCTTATAAATCTGTCTTTTGTTATAGGGGCCTCAGCCATGAACCTAGAATGGGAAGAAAACATGCGTCTTTTCCTCCACGTGTAGTCTTCGCCACTTTTGTTAAGAAAATATGCCTCACTGGTTCAGACAGCTCTGTGTGAGGGCCCAGCCTCAGGTCCCATGCAGATGTGCCTCGTCTCTGTGACCTTGCAGTGAAGACCAAACATTGATTTATGTGGTACTGATCACTGCAGTCAGCAGCCGGAAGCAGCCAGAACTGTTGCCTGCAGGTTGGGTAGAACTGTCAGGTCCCATTCTCAGCAGGCTGGTAACAGATGCTGGAATGGAAAGGCAGGAAATCATCCACACCCAGACACTTCCAGGCATTCACCTGAGACCCTCAACAGATTGTAATGACACCAAATGGCTGAATTTCAGCACAGAAGTCCTTCCAGAAGTGCAGAACACATATTTTTCGCTCAGTATGGGGTCAGCAGACTTCTCATCCAGCCTTCGGGCCTAGGGGTCTCACAGCCACTCCCCTCTGCATTGTAGGGAAAAGCAGCCATGGATTTTCCTACATGGACAAGTATGGCTGTGTTCCAACAAGACTCTACTTACTGCCACTGAAATTTGAATTTCTCATATGTTTAATGTATTTTGAAATATTATTCTTTTGATTTTTTTCAACCATTCAAAACTAAAAAACATCCTTAGCTTGCAGTCCATAAATACATAGGTAGCCAAGTAGCTTGCTGACCGCTGCACTAGCTTTGTGAGGTATGTGCAGGCAGAGGATCTAATCAAGTGGATGCTCAGGGTTTGTTAAGCAAACTCCACAATGCCTCAGGTTCAGAAGAACACCCCAAAGGAATACTGATAGTGTAGTTTTCATACATCTTTCATTTATTTATTTAACTGTTTTATAACATTTATATTTGTTTTTATTTTTTTTATCAGCTTGGCATTTTTATGGAACAAAAAGATTTCCCCAAATGGAGTCCTGCTTTATAAGGAGTGTACTTCCAGGGGTTTGGCCTATTTTATGATGGTCTAAATTGTGATTATTTCCTGGGAACCTGCAGGGTCCAAGGTCAGGGGAGACCCTGCCCACAGAGATGAGCCCCAGAGGTCATACAACAATATGCAAACTCAGCAGGATGAGACTCTAACACACCTGTCAAATCTCAGGTGACATTCCTTTTCTTTTCTGCTTATTTTCTAAACTGGTCCCATGTCCTCCAGGGGTTCTGCAAGGAGGTGAGAGGCAAGGTGTCCAACAGCTTCCATGCACACACCACCAGCTCCTGCTGCTTTCTGCCATCACCCTTTCCCACTCTGCTGGAGGCTACACACAGTGGCGATGCTGCTGCATTAATTTACAGCCTGCCATACTCATTTCCTGACCTGGAAAGTGGGACAATAGGTATTGGTGTCACCTGCAGGACTGCCAGAGCATCAATTCTGGTGCAGTGCAAACACCCTGGGGGTGGGGTAGGGGATGATGTGGTACCAAGGCAAGGGCTGGTCACACCTCTGTGTGACAGGTGGCTGTTCTCATACTAGGTTTGCCTGCCCTGCCCTGCTAGGCTGGAGACCTCTGAGGGCAGAGCTGCTGACCCTGTCCTCACTGTGTCCACAAGTCCTGGTGGGGCACAGGACACTCCCTGATCTGAAGCAACTAGACAAAATATTTATAAGTAGCACAGAAGTGATGACAGTCTTCAGTAAGGAAGGAAGGAATGGAATTATATGTATTTTCAATTCTCATTATGACTTGCTTTTCTGTATTTGTTATATTTTTATTTATTCCTGAATCTCTATAGCAAATTCTAGTAAGAAACCTAATATGGTGGGGCTGAGGTTGTGGCTCAGTGGTAGAGCACATGGCTAGCATGCATGAGGCACTGGGTTTGATTCTCAACACCACATACAAATAAATAAAAAAGGTCCTTCAACAATTAAAAAATATTAAAAAAAGAAACCTAATATGGTATAAAGTTGTGCAAGTGACAGACACAGATAAAGTTCACTATACATTTTAATATATGATATAAAGTATTACTTAAAGACATGAACAAGATACGGGTACAGCAGCACACACTTGTGTTCACAGTGACTCAGGAGACTGAGGCAGGAGGATGGCAAGTTTGAAGCCAGCCTCAGAGGCTTAGTGAGACCCTGTCTCAAAATAAAAAATTAAAAAGGCTGGGGATGTGGCTCAGTGGTAGCACACCCCTGGGTTCAATCCCCAGTACAAAAAAAAAAAAAAAGGAAAAAAATCAAACGTTTTATATTAGAAAGCAAAAATAATTATCAAACTCAATCTTGTAAATCCCTGTGAGGAATAAAAGAAACTCTCCCACACTTGATTTGTGTTTTGTCTGCCTTCTGAGAACAACATTGAAATAGCAAACTATAGAGAATACACACAAAGCTTGTTAAAATGATCACCACAGATGTATTGTTTATCAATTCAAATAACACTACATTTACTCATTCACTGAATCATTTTATTCATTATTAAATTCCCTTTTGTCGAAAAAAACATAACACTCTAAGCCTCTACTGAAACGGGCTGCTTCTTCCAGGAGGATCTGGAGGGAGGCCATCTGGGCACCAGGGGCTTCCAGTCCACGCCAGCATAGCAACTCAGGCTTTGGCATCATCGATGTAGAAAAAGCACTTTTTCTAGAGGCAACAGCAAGTTACCAGCACGAATCAGAACATGGCAAACTCGGGGGCTGTCACTTTGTTTTAGCGACTGAGTCATTCAGGTGAACAAGACTATGCTCATAAATACAAGAAGGGGGGCCACTTGTGTCCTCCTCAGGACAGTGCCACGACAGAAGGTTCTGGGCTCTGTGGAGCAGGAAGGCTTTCAAATTTTCTTCAAATATCTTATGGCTGAAAATGATAGCCATGTTATTCAGATTTTAGCTATATTCATGAAAATTCAAAAGTATTATAAAAACTATAAACTTTAGTTTCTCTGGGAATTATAAGCTTTTGACAGATAATTTTCAAATGCCTGCCTCATACAACTGACATGTAAAGTTCATGTTCATCCCTCTTTCTTGTGATACCCGGCAATTCATGCCTTGCACCAAGAGTACTCACAGAAACAGACATGGGAAGAGAGAACACAAAGCTTTCCGGTTGGAGGAACTGCTTCCTTCGCACGTTCAAACCAGTCAGGCTTCCAAGTGCCAGGTTGTTGGAGACTGTGCATGTCTGGATGTCGCACTCCAGGATCACACTGCAGGAACTCCAGGGCACAGGTAGCGTGAATGTCCCCTTCCTCTACCTGACACTCTGCCTGGCAGCTTCGCTTCCCTGTTCCAGGCACAGTAAAGGCCAAGTTGCACTTCTACTACCCAGTGAGAGGACATTGGGTGACAATGTGTGCTAAGCTGGTTCACAGTCCTTGCTCCTTGTTTATAATTCCATTTCAAGAGCTCTCTCCACAACAGTTTGAATATGCAAGGTCAGGCAAAGAGCACAAGGTACTGGGTAACACTGTGCTCCTCTCCATGAAGGGGAGCGCAGAACTAGGAGAAGGCCCTGGTGCAGGAACACTTAGAAAGTCACACTGCTAAAACGTCTTGAGAACAGGATGGTTCAAAACAATATTTTTATATAATTTGGAAAAATAGACATTTCAAGTATCTTTAAGTGTGACTTGTGGATTTCATTAGTCTCTGCATTTTTCCTGCAGTGCCACCTTGCTTTAAAGCCTCCCAGGCTCAGTGCATGGGGAGCTGCTTCTTCATGCTGAGGGAAAGCTCTGTTTGCTCATTAGTTTTCTGTACATCCCATCTGGTCTTGAAAGCAGTTCTTCATGCTTCCCATGTTCGGTGATTTTTCCACGGTCAAGAACAGCGACAATGTCTGCATTCTTGATGGTGGACAGGCGGTGGGCAATGACTAACACTGTCCTTCCCTCCATCAGTCGATCCAGAGCCTCTTGCACGAGGTGCTCATTTTCAGCATCCAGCGCACTGGTCAGAATCATAGGAGCACAGACTTTAGTGCCACAGCGGTGCACAGCCCCAGGGCCACACTCTGGCCCTCCTTATGGTGAACTTCTATTCTGGCACAAATTTCCCTGCTGGGAGCAGGGACAGAAAGGAGGCAGGCAGGATCTCCCACCTCTAGAACCACGCTGGTATCCAAGCAGAAGGCCCTGTTCAGGTGCCAACTGCAGGGATCAGGGCCCCTCCCGAGCTGGGTGCCCACTGGCGCCCCTCTGTCCCCTGCCTCTTGACTGCCATTACTGGCCCAGACTACCTCACTTCACTGTGCAGGGTCCCTCCTACAGTGGGACACTCCTCAGTACAGTCTCGTGCAGAACACAGCCCCACACGTGCACACACCCTCACCTGGTCGCTTCATCCAGGAGAAGAATTCTAGGATTCTGAAGGGAAAATATTTAAAAGAAAAGAAAAAATATGATTTAGTGGAAAATACAAGTTTTCAGTAATAAGAACCACATTTGACATGTGCCACAGTGTGGGTGGACTTTGGAACATCATGCTCAGGGAGGGACCACATTGGCGTGGTTCCACCCAAGGGCCACTTTACCAGGACAGAAGCACAGAGGACAGGACAAAATCAGTGGCCAGCTGGGTCAGTGGAGGGAGAGAGGAGGGGCATGCACAGCGGAGGTGGGGGGGGACACCATCAGGGCAATGAAGAGTTCTACAGTTGATTGTGGGTTCTGTGTTCAACCAACTCTAAATTTACTAACAGTCACTGAGAAGTACAGCCAAGATGGGTGAAGTTTATGCTATGGAGATTATGTTTCAATGAAGCTGTCTTTAACTCGCCATATCCCTGAGGGGAACTTGTGGCAGGGACTGTCCTCCAGGACAGCTCTCTGACCTGCAGCCAGTGAGGTACTTCCAGGTCCTGAGGTTGCCTAGATCTCAGCTCTGCACTGCTGGACCAGCAGTGGGTATGCAGGCCCAGTGTGTGCTGGGTGCCCTGAGTTGGGATCACTGTGTGCAGATGGTTCTTGAGGATGTGACTTGCTTGCTCTGCTTTCCCTGACAGCCCACAGCCATGACAGCTCCCGGCCCCGAGAAGCCCTTGTTGAACTTGGACATGGCCCCTGGGGCTCTGCTTACCTTCCACAAGAATGGTCCACCACATACCCACCCCTCATCCCCCCCTACCCCGCCAAACGCAAAAATAAGGAAGACGGAAAATTACAAACTGCAAGGTGTCCAAGTGAAAATGGCACCAAACCCAGTCGAGAGGCTTCACACTTACCTTAAGCAGGGCCCGGGCAATTGCAATCCGCTGTTTCTGTCCACCTGACAAAAACAAACAAAAAGCCTTAACAAAAACTCTAAGAATTCGCTTTCCTGATGAGGCATGTGGCCATGTGGAGGTACCTTCTCCAGCTGGCCACAGCTGGGATAGAGGGGAGAACAGAGACCTGTTTTTACAATAGCTTGTCCTCCCATCAATCTCAGAATTAATAGCAACAACTTTTATCACAGCTGCACTGAGGACGCCCCACCCAGCAGGTGTCTTCTAAGTGCGTTACCCTACGAGGTGGACCCCAACTTTATAGAGGAAAGACATAGGCAGAACCAGGTCTCAGGATCAGCAGGTGCAAGCCTAGGCTTGACCAACACAGTGCAGAGGGCTCTGCCTCCTCCCACGCACTCCCCCCAGGGGGTTAGGAGCTCAGATATGGGAGGCTTCTGAACAGCATTAGAAGCATCCAGAATAAAGGGCACCTGCACCCGCTGCCCCAGTTGACACTGGTCCTCATTCCTCCCATGTGTGTAGTCTCCTCTTGACGTGGAGAGTCTGTGGTGGCCCCCTGCCCTTCCACCTCCTGCCCTTCCACCTCCTGCCCCTCCACCTCCTGCCCCTCCCTTCCTCAGGACTCCTCCCCAGCCTCAGGACACCCACCTCCCCATGTGGCACTGGCTTTGTGATAAGGGCACTCCTTTCTGGCTGACTCGCCCAGAAGTTTACCACCTGTAGCCGGCACCATGGTGCCCTGGATCCGGCCCCTCACAGAAGCTTGCACATGAGGACACCAGGTTGGCCCTCCCTTGTCCAGGGCCTGGAGTAGCTGGCCACGGGCTACCTGTGCTTAGAGGCATTCTGGGTGCGGCCAGTGCTCAAGGACCGAGTGCTGGGTCCTCTCAGGACACAGGCGGGCTGGAGCCAGGTGTCTATTCTATATTATAAAGTGGAGCTTAGAATCCTGATGGAAGGAAGAATATGCAGAAGCTGGTCCACCGGGAACAGGTGACCCATGCTTGGGTCTGAGCTGCACACCGCCCTGCTGGGCAGCAGCTCAAACTGGTTTAAACTAGCCAAGGACAGGTTTCAGAGATGGTAGCTGGTCACTGTCACCAAGCAAGGTGTGAGTCTACATTGGAATGTCCAACACCCACCAAAAACATCTGCCTTTGGTTAAAGAAGTCATGCAAGGTACACTCAACTTTTGTTTTTAGTTTTCTGTGGCTCAAAGAGATATTTAGAGGTAGACAGGACAACTGCCTTAGTCTAGGTTGAGGCTGCATGCCCAGGAGAAGTGGGAGCTCTCAGCAGGGAGCTCAGTATCTGTGGAGGAGACATTCTTGGAGATTTGTAATAAGGAAAAAAAAAATCTTTGTTTAACCAAAAATTTATTTACTTTTCAGTTCTACTCACTGGTCCTACTTCTGCATCCTAAAGCAACATAAAATAAGTCCTCTTTCTCTCCTGGATGGTGGTGCTAATGTGTCTAGAGCTGCTGGACAGATCTGGGTCTGCTGGGATGGGCCAGCTCTGCCCGGAGGCTATGGGGCCATTAGACAAGACCTCACGTCAGGTCTTCAGCGCCTGATTTTGCACAGCCCTCAAGTTGAGTGCTTTTCCCATTTTAAAAGGGTTGTTCAAAAAAAAAAGCAGAAGAACACGTAATGGAGGTGATGTGAATAAAACCTAAATCATTTACTCTGCAGTCATTTATGGAGAGTTCCTTGCCTCCTGGTCTCACCCACAGGGCACAAGCTGGGCAGTAAGAACAATCCTCCTGCTGGCTTTGCTGGAGAGCATCTCTGCCTCCGCGAGCGGGCAGATCACCTACCCCTCACTCTGCCTTGCTCTCCAGGTCTCAAAACATCTCAGAAGAGTTTCCGGTCACAAAACATCTCAGAAGAGAAGAAACCTTGAGGAGCTGAGTACTGCCCAGCAGCTGTTGGGACAGCTCTGGGCATTAGGAGGGGGAGACTACAAAGCCATCCACAGAGGTCAGAGGCCTCGAGGCTCTGCCGTGGCTTTGAGGACAGGACCTGGCCTGAGGCAGTGGTGCAGTCTGAGGCCAGGGAGCAGGGCGCTCCTGTGAGGCCAGCACACAGTTGGAGGAGGGGGGGAGATGGCAAACAGGAGACAACAGGCCCACCTGACAGCAGCACGCCCTTCTCCCCCACCACCGTGTGGAAGGCTCGGGGGAACTTCCGGATAAAGGCTGCAGCGTTGGCGGCCTCTGCAGCCCTCTCCACCTGCTCTGCTGTCACGGAGGAAGGGCAGTCTGCACCGTAAGCGATGTTCTCAGCAATAGAGCAAGAAAATAAAACTGGCTCCTACAAATTGGAAGAAAGCATGTGTGTCACAAATTCCAAGGCAGAATTCAATTGCACCTCAGTGCCTTGGACTCTGCACAGCACTAGACCCAAGATGGGCCCTCGGCACAGAGGATGGACTCTGCTCTGGCTCTATGTTGTCCTTCTGCTCCGGCCACCCAGCATGCCCCTGTCTTACCCTGAAAGTGAAGCCAGATTTAAAGATAGGTAGTTAGTGTAATTAGGTAAATCTAATATTGAATAAGATAAATAAAATGGAGGTCATTATAGAGAATGGAGTCCAGGAAACCAGAGCAGCACTTGGGGAAATTGAAATGTTAATGTCTCCAAGGCCTGGAGCCCATCCTAAGGAAATGTTTATAAAGCAGCACCCAGCAAACAGGGAAATGCTAATCAAAAGCTGCTCCAGGCCTTTCCTACCCAGATTACTCCTTTAGCCCACCTATCTCCCACCTTTTGGGCCTTCTCACATGCATTCTATCACTGCAAGATAAAGGGAAACAAAAGACATGAGTGTGGGAAAGCTGAAAGAACACGTTAGCTATAAAAAAGAGAAGACCTTCCCCTTCCACGGATTCTGCTTTTTGGGTCCTCTTCTTCCTCGGGAAGAAGTCTTTTCTGCTGTCCTTTGATAAAGCTTCTACTTTCCACTCTAAACTTGCCTGGGTGTGCTTCTCTGGTGTTATACTTCAGCATTCGGGGAAGCAAGGCCTCGTCACCATTATCACCGGTAAACAGTGATAACAAAGGGGCCTGATCTGAGCACCTGCTATCCTCACCATGCTGCAGATGAGACCCTGCAGCAAGAGCCCACAGGGTCCAGACCACATATACCTGAGCACCTCCCTCAGGACTGGAGGACCCCTGTCCATCCCCTCCCAGATGACTCCCACTGAGGGTAGAGGGGCTCCTCCTCCTCCTGGGTGGCAGCATGTGAAGGGTTCCTAAAGAAAGGCTGCCTGCAGCTTCTCCAGTGCCCAGCGGATACCCTGCCTAGCACCCATCACTGCACCACCCACCCCAGCCCAGAACTCTGAAACCTGAACTTCTCACAAAGGGCCTTTGCTTGCTTATTCCAAAAACCTGTCGCGCAAAGCAAGAGAATGGTCGGTGGTGACATGGGGCTTGGGACAAGCCCCTGAAAGCATCTGCAGTCTCCCTGCATCCTCTAGACTACATGTGTTCAGAGAAGCACAAGCCCCAGTCCTGGATGAAGCCACTGCTTCAACTAGTTGACACTTGGGATGAGGCAAAAACCTGCCACAGGACGAGCCTAACACACCTAGAAATTTGTGTCCTTCTCTCTTGAGAGGTGCAAGTTCCAGAAAAAGCAAGGGGCAGAAGCAGCTTCAAAGGGTGAATGATGGTCAGAGGCCTCATCTCACCTGACTGACGGTCCCAATCTTGGATCTCAGCCAGGCTGGGTTCAGCTGGCGGATGTCATGGCCATCGAGAAGAACAGCTCCTTGTAGGGGGAGAACAAAGTCGCTGAGCGCCAGGCAGCCAACGGCTAACAGGAACACAGACTGTGCCCGTAAGAGAGCTCCAAATACAGGTTTCTGAGGCTTAATGACACTCCCCATTGGAGCCCAAGCCAGCATGTGAATTTCAGAGCTAAGAGGGGCCTTATGGGAGGCTAAGTCTAGGGCTCCCTCAGCCGTGGGTGAAGAGCCAGGCCCTATCACCTTCCTCGGCCTGTCCAAACTCCTCCTCCTGGTGACTTGAGGCCCTACCATCAGATGCCCTGGGAAGGGCCTTGCGTCAAAAGAGAGCTACAAGGGAGAGGTGAGCTGGTCCACTACTGGCCCTCCCAGGGGTGCAGTGCTGACGGTGGTGCCAGATCCCACAGCCTCCTGATGGACCAGCACCAGCAGTGGCCTCAAGCTCCACCTGTTTCGAGGCAAAAATCTCAGAGTGCCTTGGAACTTCAACTTGGAATCTGCTTTGTCAGCCCAGTCAGTGATTTTTGAGCTTTTATTACTCCTTAAAATATCCCCTGTGCATGAACCTAATCAAGGGGAATCTATTATCTGCCACTGAGAATCCGACCCACGCCACGGCAGAGATCTTAAGTGATCAGAGGCCTACTTCACAGTCCTCACTAGCAGAAGTACTTCTGCTACTTCTGCATGCTAAGGGTACTCAGGGCTGAATGCTAATGACACCAGGAGTGCAGCTCCTCTCCAGCAGAGCTGAGACACTGAGGGCCAGCTGGAAACCCACAGGTGCTATGCCCATGGAAGATGGAAGAGGCTCAGGTGCAGCTCCCTCGACCTTGATCTATTTGCTCTGCAAGAAACCAGACTCAACTTATTTTGATTTGATTTGTATCTACCTGGCTACGATTATTTAAACTCAGAACTTCACAGCATGTCAAGAGTGAATCCCAACAGCAACTCTGGAGGCAACAGAATGGTCCCCCATCCAGAGCAGACGGGGTTTCCTGGCTTAGACTCTGCAAGCCAACACCTCACCAGCTGCATGTGGCTTAAACAAGAGCGCCAGATGAGAAATTCTTCATGAAGTCATAACTCTGGTCACTGACAGTCGTTTACTTGCTGACAACCGTTTTTTCAATCCAAATCCAAAGAGATACACACTGATTATCTACTATGGGAAGGACCTAAAAACGTGAAATCATGTGCTTTTGCTCTTAAGGATGTTGTAATTTGGGGCTGGGGTTGTGGCTCAGTGGTAGAGAGCTCACCTAGCGTGTGCAAGACCCTGGGTTCGATCCTCAGAACCACATAAAAATAAATAAATAAAACAAAGGTATTGTGTCCAACTACAAATAAAAAATAAGTATTAAAAAAAAGATGTTGTAATTCAGTTAAAAGTAAAATTAAAACTAGAATGACGGCCGGGCACGGTGGTATACACCTGTAATCCCTGCAGCTCAGGAGGCCGACAGAGGAGGAACACAAGTTCAAAGCCAATCTCAGCAACGTAGTGAAGCCCTAAGAAACTCAGTGAGACCCTGTCTCTAAATTAAAAAAAAAAAACAAAAAAAAAAAAAACAGAAAAGGGCTGGGAATGTGGCTCAGTGGTTAAGTGCCCCTGGTACCAAAAAACAAACAAACAAACAAACCAACAAACCCAAAAATCCATTAAGAAAATCCCTCCTAGTTCAAAACATTTCAACAGGGCTGTCACATGGGCATGAATCACTGATGGCCAGATGGCCAGACTAAGTGTTTTCTCATGACCAATGAACCACCCCCAGGAAGGAGCATCTCTGGGGCTCCCAGGGCTCCTGTGCACAGCACCTCATGCTGTGAGGGGTGCCCAGCAGCCCACGAGCCCCCTGGCTACAAGCACTGCCTCACCTGCCTCACTCTTGTCCTCTCAGGGAGAGTTGGAGTTCTGGGCTTGAAGAGGCAGAACACAAAACCTGGAAAACCAAGGATGCCTCCCACTTTGGGGAGCTCCTGCCTGGAAGAAGCAGCTGGCGTAGAGCACCCAAAGCTCTGCAGTCAGGAGGGTGCCCTTGCCCACAGCGTGGCGACACTTACCAGAAAGGGGGTCATACAGTCGCAGTAGAAGCGAGACCACAGTGGATTTGCCAGAGCCACTTGGGCCAACCAGAGCTGTGACAGATCCTGCCGGGATGGAAAGGCTGAAATCCTGAAATATGGGCACCTCTGGACGAGCCGGGTAGGCAAAGTGCACGTTCTTAAACTGCAAGGCCCCCTGGAAGCTCTTCTCACGTAAAGTGACCCCTTCTGAAACACAGGAGGGACCCAGGTACTTAAGGCAAAAACCAAACTTGTCTGAAGATGGACAGGGGATGGGGGACCCCTGCAGCCACTTAGAGGGCACTCCTGGGGAATGAAAGTTCAGACCTGTCTCTAAGGCTGGCCATGTGGCCACCCTCACCTGCTACAAACATAGCACCACGTGTATAAAGGCTCATTTGACCTCACAGCCCAAGAGTCCAGCTTTTCTGTGGTCATGGGGTAACAGAGGCCAGCCTGGCTGGGCTAGCAGTGCAAGTGAAATCCAGCCTCTGAGCAGTCTGATGTAAACCCACTGGCCTCTCCCAGCCTACTCTCCTGGTGCAGGGCATCATGTCACCCTGAATAAATACTCAATGATAGGAGTGTTGCACAACAGTGGAGTCAGAGGTCTGCTCTGCCAGTGCCACTTGCCCTGGTGTGGGAGACAGAGCTCAGCCTCTCATGGGGTGTGTGTCCAGGGCCATCACACTAGAGAGCACCATCTTGCTGGACCTGCCCACCCCCACAGTGCCTAGGAGCCCATGAGGGTGAAGAGTGGTCACAACCTCTGCCAAATCTCCTGAGTCTATGAGCTGGCTCAGGCCTAGGGCTGCAGGAAGCTGCCCACAAGCAAGGAAGAGGCTCCAGCCACTCAGTACCAGGTCCTTCACCCCACCCCAAGTGCCAAGAAATAGTCTTTTAAATGTTAGGTCTGGCCCCTTCCTCCCATCCCAACCCCTCACAGGTCTGCTTGGTAAACTGGCTGTGGCCCTTCTTGGAGGTCAGTGTCCAGACATCTAAGGATGGTGGCCTGTAGCAGCCGTCCTTCCTCATCCCCTCTCAGAGGAAACCTGACCCTTTCCCTGCTGTGCATGGGGACCATGTTCTTGTAATGTGCTGGACTTAAGAAGCCAGACTGCCTCACCCCCAGCAGACAGCAGCCCATTTCACACCCACCGTCAATAGGCATCTGGGGCTGCCTCTCCAAGAGCTCCCAGAGCCGGCCACCAGCACCCAGGCCCTTCATCAGCTCTGAGTAGAAAGAGCTCAGACCTGCAGAAGAGAAGCATCCATCAGCATGGTTAGGAAGGACACCGCAGTTCCATCCCACGGGAACCCTGCAGAGGTGCACTTTAAGGTGAGATCTGTCACTTCTGAGTCAGGAGATGAAACCGTCCTCACCATTCCCTGACCCCCCCTTGCTTCTGGGCAGCGAACCGAGGCTGATGTGCTGAAGGCACTTCCACTTTAGGTGTTTTCCAGTTTTGGTCGGTTATAGGGACACAGCCCATCCCTCAGTCAGGGAATTTCTGTACACAAAGCACTCTGAAAACTGAACCACAGGTGGGTGCGGTGCCCACGTCTGTCATCCCAGCTGCTCAGGAAGCTGAAGCAGGAGGATCACAAGTTCAAGGCCAGCCTGCACAACTTAGCATGACCCTCAAAATAAAATAAAAAAGGATTGGTGTGCAGCTCAGTGGTAGAGCAGGACAGAAGAAAAGCCTTTGCTTTCAGCTGTTACAACAAAACCTTCAAGTCAGACACCAGGTTCACTGACAACACAGAACCAGCGTCTTTTAACCAGACCTCAATCACTTGCCTGGCCTTTCTACCACAGGCTGGGAGGAAAACAAGGCCCACAGCCATCTGCCAGGCTGGCCGGGGTCTTGTGCAAGGTGCAGAAAAAATACTTCACAAAGGCTTTTCCCCTTCCAGGAACGGAGAGCAAAAGCTAAACCCTGAAAGACCCTCTCTCCCTTTTCTTCCTTTTTTGTTTTTGAGACAGGGTCTCCCTATACTGCCCAGGATGGCCTTGAGTGATTGGGCTCCAGTGATTCTCTTGCCTCAGAATCTAAGCAGCTGGAACAGCAGGCATCCAGCTCTGAGAGAGTCTTGGCAAAAGCAAGCAAGTCTGTTTCATGCACTTGATAATATGTCAAGCAAATATGTCGAGATATTTATAAACATATATATAAAGACCAACACACACACACACACACACACACACACACACACACACACACATTACACCTGAGATTGAACCCAGGGGCTCTTAACCACTGAGCCAACCACTAAGTCACATCCCCATCTCTTTTTACTTATTTTGTTTAGAGACAGGGTTTTGCAAAGTTGATGAAGCTGGCTTTGAACTTGCAATCCACCTGCTTCAGTCTCCTGAGCCTTACAGGCGTTACAGGCATGCATCACTGTGCCCAGCATGCGTTGATATTTTTAATTGTTCATTTTGAGTATGGTTAGCTTTGTACAAAAGGAGCTTTATTTCCCAGTGATTTGCCAGTAGTAAAACTATCGCCAGCAGAGGACTGTGTTTTCTGTGTCCACAGATGTTCAGCACCACCCTGGCCTCCCTGCATCTGTGAGCAGTGGCAGCTGTTTTAACAGGAGGGATAGAGGGCTCCCAGCAATGCTGAGCTGCAGGAGGCCCACAAAGACCCTGAATGTCCCAGAGGGCCCACTGGCTACTCTCATAACTGCATTTTCTTTTAAAGCCCAGTTGGAATAACATCATAGGGAATGTTTGTTCAGATGAAAGCCTGATTTTTAATTAATAAATCCCCAAATCACTTAAATTATGTACCTCCAATGCTCAGTCCAACCCAGAAGGCATACATGAGGAAGGAAGAGAGCTCGCCCACCGTCATGTGGGCAGCGCCCATCAGCAGTCCTCCCTTGTACAGGACGGATAGCACGATCAGGTTCCCAGACAGTCCTGTCTGTGGGAGGAGAAAACAGAGTCAGGGAAAACCAAGGGCCTCTTTGGATGCTAAAAGCAGGGACCAGGGCTCTGATTTCCTTCTTCAGACTTAAAATTTCATCTGGATTTCAAACAAAACAATGATTCAAAATACTGAAACAGTATTGCCATAATCTCATCACCATGAAAACCTAGGTGCTGAGACACCCACCAGGCTCCCATTCCACTCACTCTGTTCCTCCTGCAAAGGAAGACTGAGGACCCGTCCCTCACCTACACATCTGATGCTGTGACTCCACACTGTGCTGGCCCTGGTGCCCTGCTAGACCATCAGGTGGTGTGGGGCCTCGGTAAGGGCCGCCTTCTTTGGGTCACTGTTTCCATGTTAACTGTGGCAATCACCAAATCACCTCTAAAGTTCTTTCCAGTTTGGACATATCACTGAAATGTGTCCTATTTAGGTTTATGGCAACCGAGTTCTTACACTTCCTGCTTGAAAGACTCTGAAGTTATCCAGGTTAATCCTTAGTAGGTATCAAATTGAACTGTATCGCAATGACCCAGAGCCCTGTTCAAACACAAACTTGCTGCCCAGCCCTGGTCAAGTTCAGGAAAGTGGGAACTAAGGGCCCCAGATGGGGCTCACCCTGAGAACCAGCCCAACCTGCCCAGGCCACCTTCTCCTCATGGTATTTACCTGTTTTTCCGATAATGACTTAAGTATTTTCTATTGTGTCAAGAGCCACAGAATAAACATCTCTCACAATCCTAGCACCTGACTTTCCATTCCTTCCAGAATGACCCACTTACTGCTCCGAAAAAGCCAGCCCGAGCAAAGGCCTCCTTCCTTGCCAACTGCATGACGTGGTCCACTCTGTGGGAGTATTTCTCCACTTCAGCCACCTCTTTGCCAAAGGCTCGCACAGTTCTGATATTTCCGATGCACTCCTCTGCTAGCTGCAGGGACACAGGTGCATTACAGGGAGAAGGGGCACACTTGAGTCTAGAAGCAGAAGCAAAATGTGATTCTTATTTAAAACACTATCAATGGAAAGACACTCGTGAAACCCAGCTAGGTCAGGAAAGGGTACAGGGCCAAGTACACAAACCATCCCACTGTTGAAAAGCACATCAGACAGACAGAGCCAGATGATTGACAGAGAACAGGCAGATGACACACAGGCTTATGCAGGTAAAAAGACAGACTTCAAAACACTGATGGTATTAATTCTGAAGCAGGATTATCCACGTTTTTGTCTTTTCTCATATTTTCACATTTTTCCAATGATAAGCAAGCATGGCTTTATAATGTGAAAATATCAAGTTATTTTCATTTTTTGCAAACCTGGTTTCACACAGCACTCTAGAGCTTGCTTATTGACTTAATGGAGGGCATAGTATCGTCTAGAAACTATTACCAGAACATGATTAGCTTTTTGGCCCTGCCAGAGACAGCAATAGCAAGACATGAGAGAGTGGAACAGTGTCAGGTCAGGCTGGACATGCTCTGTGATGCGGTGCAATGACCGCAGAGGCTGTGCTTGGGGCAGGGTCTCATGTGAGGAAAGGGAGAGTTGTGCCCTGTGGTCCTTGCTCTGAGCCTATTCCCCTGGACACCACAGCACGGGGAGGCCGTTACCTGAGTGGCTTGTGCCAGAGAGTCCTGTGTGGCTTTGGACAGGTTCCTCAGGTATCGCCCATAAGCCACTGCAAGGATAGACATCGGAGGCACCACGCTCAGGACAAAAGTGGCCAGGGCAGGCGAGACAAAAAACTGTGGAAAAAGTGGGGGTGCTCGTTAGGCAGAGCCGTAGTCTTCCTTGCTCTGTGCCAGGGAAGTGGCTTGATAGCGCTATCCCCAGGCCAGGCCGCCTGTCTTGGGAGAGCTTTTCAGACCTCTTTAATCTTTATAAAACCCCAGGAGTGCTACGCAGAAGTAAAGTGGCACAGAGCCAATGGAGAAAGATGAGATGTACGTGCTCAGGCCAATCCAGGCATGTCAGGTCAGCGGGTCCAAAAGTGGGGGCAGATGGGCGTCCAGCAGGGAGAATGCCACCTTTTTTGTGCATGACAGAGGTGTTCTGTCAACTCTGCAATCCAGTGACCTGTGAAGGGGCACTAGTGCCTGCTCAGCACATGACAGAACCCGCTAGGTCCCATCTTCACAGAAAGCAGGTCTCCTAACTGTCCCAGGGAACACCAGGGACTGACGGGAAAGTAATGAGCAGATCCATCAATCGGCTCTTTTCTCTCAGGGGAAACTCCTGCCAAGTGCTCGCACAGCGAGCAGCACCCAGGCGCTGGACGGAGGCTTGGTCCACAGGTGGGAGTTGGATGATGAGGAGGAAGAGGGGCACATGTCCAGGGCCACCGGTCTTGGGAGGCCTCTCCACCACAGGGCCAAGCAAGAAACAGGACTTGAGGAGGAGCGAGTATGTTCACAGGTCCCTGAGGTACTCAGGCTCAGGGAGCAGCTCACATCCAATGGTGTCCTCCAGGTAGAGAGGCACAGGCCCCGGGATTCTCCAGGACTGGGGTGAGCCCAGACCACCCTCCCACCTTGTTCTGCATCCAGGATTAATAAATGTCCTTCTGTTGCCTAACCAGGGTCCCAGCACCAGAAAGGGGCATTTGCCAGGGCAGAGCACACTTTTTCACACAGGGAGGAAACGGCAGGGTGGTGTGGGCAATATCCGCTCTCAGTGGGTGGACCCCAGCCCTGTGCAGGGGGGACAAAGCCCACCACTCCTCCAGAGCTGAGGACAGATCCCAATGATGCTCCACAAGAGGACCACTGTGGCTGGAAGTTTGTTTTTACCCCAGACTCCTGTGTGGGAGCCCTAAACCCCAGGGTTGGAGATGAGTCCTGAGGAAGTAACTAAGGCCCAAAGACATCAGGGGAAGACCTGGGCCAGGGAAGCATGCTTGCCAGGAGGGGCAGCTTTCTCCTATGAGCACATGGCAAGATGCTAGTCACTAACAGGCCAAGGGAAGAAGCTTCAGAATGACCCTGGAATCACAGCTTCCAGACCACAAGAAACACATGTCTGCTCTCTAAGCTTGTGGACCTCAGCTATGGCATCCAGTGAAGGGGGCAGGCCCTTCACTCAGGATTCCTATTACACTGGACTCTCCCTCACAGTACAGAGCTTCCCCAACTGCCCTCTCCTGAGCCCCAGGACCATGAAGGCACTTGAGTGTGGGAAGGCATATGTTCCCGGGGTCTATTTCTCCTGCAGCTATAAAACCATGACACTTCAAAGCTCTTTTCCGCCTTGTACATCAGATCTAGCAGGTAGATGCTAACAACAGATCCTTCCAATCCCTGATGCTACGTGGGATACAGAACAAGACCAAAACTCTTCTTCTTGTGAGAAAGCATTAAAGGGTATGCCCTCAGCCCCCCATTCAGATACCGCCCATTCAGAAACTGCCGTCAAACAAGAGCCTCAGGTGGCCCTGGGCCCGTGAACTTCAGCAGGTGTGGAGGGAAAACCAAATTGCTAATTTCACTTAGGATTAATTAAGATCAATACTCCAGTGATTGGCAAGCTTTCAAGTATGCCTGCAAACCCTCCACATGTCAAACTACTGTTTCACTTGCAAATTTTAGGAAATCTAAAGCTGGATCAGGCCTTGCCAAGGAAAATTCTGCACCCATATCGAGATGTTACTTAAGTGGAAAACATACAATGAGCTTGGAGTTATAATATGAAAAAAAGTAAAAACAGTTCCTCACTAGTGATTATGACAGGAATTACACGTCAAGATGATAACAGTCATTCACACTGTTAAACAAACACCATCATCATTAGCCCTATGTTCTTTCGTTTTTCTGAGCGTGGTCAGAACACTGAGGTCAGGACGCAGCTTGAGCCACGGCCATCAGGCCAGCTGTGCTGGTCTGAGAACAAACACTGGCTGAAAGTGAGGCGAGCCAACTAGACAGGTCCAGCCAGCCACCAAGGACAGCACAGCCAGGGGTGCAGAGCCCCTCGCAGGAGCACAGCTGCCACGGTGCAGAAGCGGGGTCTACCCCCACAGGCCCAGCTCCCTTGCCTCCCGCTGCTGGGCTGCCAGGGCTCCCGCATGCTCAGAAAACCTAGCAACATCAAGAGGGGCTGTTCTGTGGAGCTTCTGGAGAGATGCAGGGAGCCCAATGGGAGAGGAGACCCCGTCACTGCAGCCTCCAGGACAGCTGGCCTCCACCTGTCAGGCTGCAGAGACCTGGCCCAGCTGAGCCCACCCAGCCAGCAGGTCCCCAGGAGAAGGCCACCTACCATCATGCCAATGCCAACTGAGGCCTGGGCTCCAGCCCTGAGCCCGTCTGAGAGGTTTTCAGTCACCGAGCGCCCCAGGAGCGCAGTGTCTGAGGACAGGCGGTTGATCAATTCCCCTGTGCGAGTCTTGTCAAAGAATGCAACATCCTGCCTCAAAACAGAGGAGAACAGCGAGGTTCGCAGCCTGTTCACAATGCGCTGACCTGTGGAGCAAGCAGAGGGCTCTCAAGAGTGCTGCCCAGCACCAGGAGGGCTCTCAGCATGCTGCCTGTCACGAGTGGGGCTGCCCATGAGGGCTTTCAGTGTGTTGCCCATCACCAGGAGGGCACTATGGCTGCACGCAGCCTGTCACTGACTTTCTCCTAGGATGGACAGTGCTGCTGATGAGGAGACAGGAGGTGAGTAGAGAGTATCATGAAGAAGCTCGAGTACATTAAATCTTTCCCTTTTTCTTATTATTATTTTTTTTTTTTTTTGGTACTGAAGGTTGAACCCAGAGGTGCTTTACCACTGAGCTACATCCCTGTCGTTGGTAGTTTTTCATTTTAAGTCAGGGTTTCATATGTTGCTGAGGCTGGCCTTGAACTTGTAAGTCTCCTGCCTCAGCCTCCCCAGGTACTGGGTTTACAGGTGTGAACCACCACACCTGGTGATTACACTGATCTTTAAAAGGTAATTTTTCTCCTTCCTGGCACCTCTTTTGCATTGAGCTTCCAGTTCGAGAACTAGTGAATTATCCACGCAGTGTTTTATTAACAGAGCGGCACAACAGCCCTAGAGGCAATGCCCTGGCATCGGCGTTGGGTGTTTTCCTGCCTGCTAAGAACTAGACTTCTCAGAAGAAATACAGCAAAGTTGCCCCCCCCTACCCCGCTACATAGCACAGAGCAGAAAGCAGGGTGCCATCCTTAAAGCCAACCTGCAGCCAAGGGCCTTGTTCTCAAACCTCCTATAAGACCCACATGGCATTTCCCTCACTGCTGAGCCCAACTAGGCAAAACAGAGGCAAGAAGAGAGCGCTGGAGCAACGGCAACTCCAACGTCATTTCTGGCTGACTGGGATCTGCTGCCCTGAATGTGATGCTGGAAGAGAAGAATAGCTGGGCTGGCTCAGTGGGCCCCTGGCCTCTCTGGAGACTCGCTGCCTGAGACCCACCTGAAGACTGCATGAGGTAGACTCGGACGGCATTGGCAGCTGCACCACACAGGAACACACAGGTCAGCCCCAGGCAGAGGTCAGTCAGGCTGGCACTACTGTCCATGGTGGGGTTGGCATAGATGACATCGATGACCTTCCCCAGGAAGAAAGGGGCAGACATGGTGACAACACTGGACACGGCCAGAAACCCAACAGCAGCTGGAAGACAGAAGGCGGCTCAGTGGGGCAGCTGCTGGGGCTCCTTCCCAACTTCCAGACTGCAGGGCGACCCCAGGCTCTCCTTTTCATCCCTCACCAGGACAGCTGAGAACCAGCAGGGCACCCCGGATACCATCCTGGCCTCTCCCCACCCTGGCACTCTGCTGCAGCTGTGCACACCTGCTTCTCCCTTGGCATCCTCTCTCCCTTAGCTACAGGACAGACTCCCGGTCAGGGCTGGACTCTGTCTAGTATTGCAGGCCTCTGAATGACCTTTGGGAAGCAGTCTCTGGACCCGTTACACATTATTGTATCGCAAGGAATCAAGCACTGGGGCCTCAGCACGTGTGGAAATGAATAAGGACATGCGGGTTCGTGTTCCTGAAGACAGACTAGGGGAGAGTCCTGTGGGAAGAGGAGGTACTATAAAATCAAATCAGGAGCACACAGCACAGACATCTGCACCTGCGGGAGGGTGGCAGTAAAGCCTGCACCAGAGCTTGCCACTGTGGCTGTGGGAATGGCAAAGGGCATGTGGCGTGCCAGCTGAGCCACGAGCCGTGGAGCAAGCCTTTCCCACTGCTGAGAATGCAACTGGCACCATCTTGATGGAGAGCAGCCTGGCCCGGAGTCCCTCAGTCTGAGAACGCACAATGCCTTTGATCCAACAATGCCGGCTCTGAAAACTTCCTGCAGACTCACTTCCACAGGGAGTCAAAACAGACTCAGCTGGGTGCCATGTGACCATCTGAAATCACAGACACTCAGGAGGCTGAGGCAGGAGAATCACAAGCTTGAGGCCAGCCTCAGTAACTGAGTGAGGCCCTAGGTAACTTAGTGACACTGTGTCTCAAAACAAAAAATAAAAAGGGCTATGATGAGGCTCAATGTTTAAGCACCCCTGGGTTCAATCCCCAACACAAAAAAAAAAAAAAAAAAAAGAAGAAGAAGGAGATGATTCAAGAGTGTTCACTAAGGCACTGCTCATACCAGTAAAAAAAATAAAAACATCCTACTCTTCTGTTGGTGGGGAAAAAATGAGATCTACTTTGCAGCATTGATTTTACAAATGCTGTGCAGTCGTTAAGAGGACAAGGTAACCTCACAGGATGGAAATGGAACCTCCATCAGGATCACTATTGGTTAAAACAAATCTAGGACACAAATGCCCACCCATGTGCTGTCCAGTCCTTCTCCCCACACTTCTTATTGGTGCCTTACAGCTGTACATTTGTCTTTCACTTCTTGATTTCTCAAGTTTACACATGTGCAGGACACCTGCAAGAGTGATATCTAACAGCCTCCCAGGTTCCGTCCAAGAGCGGCTCTGGGCAGGCAGGTGCAGCGTGGCTTTCCATTCGCTAGGTGCCTCTGGCTTGGTGATCAGTACACACGTCACCCTTAAGGAACCCACTAGGAACCACTAGTCCCTGCCAGGCTCAAGGTGGACAGAGCCCTGTGAAGAGGAGCCCCAGCACTGGGCAGACGGACTGTGCTGGCTGGTGGCTGGTGCTCACAGTCACGGGGTCATGGAGAGTGGAGTGCAGGCCCCACAGCAGCTGGTGTGCCCTAGAGCTCCGGGAGTGCAAGCCTGGAAGTGCAAGCCTGAGAGCTCCAGGAGTGCAAGCCCGAGAGCTCTGGGAGTGCAAGCCTGGGAGTGCAAGCCTCCCCTCCCCAGGCTCTGCTGCCCCACTGCTGCTTCCTCCTCTCCTCATGAGTCTCCACGTCCGCCACTATCTGCCACCAGCTGGCCGTCTAAGTGTGCCTGACTTGCTCTGCGTCCAGGAGTGATTTTGGCCTGCCCTGCATCCTGCTCTCCCCCACCCCTGCAGGGATGGGCACAAAGCGAAAGTTCAACCAACATCTGTCGAATGAATGAGCGAATTGACCTTTGGCAAAGGCGGTAGCAAACGCTCATCAGCCCAAAGTCCTCCTGCGCCCCACCAGGAATGTGAGGCCGGGTTTAAAAACCAGTGCGTCTATCTGGCTAGCGTGACACTGGCCAAGGCCAGCTCACCTTGATGTAAGGCCAGGTCTCGTTTCAAAGCACCTGCGCCTGGCCACAGTGGCCCGAGGGACTGCAAGTACAGAGAGCTCCCCGCTGGGAAAAGCTGTCCCAGGGCCCAAGACCAGCACAGAACCCCCCCAGAAGTACAGCACATGTGTAGTGCGAAGGGCCAAAGGTCCATCTCACTCCGGTGAATGGAGCGCCCTGGGGTCTCACACCATCAAGGGGCTCAACACAGAGGAAGGAAAGGCTGGATTCAAGCCCCCAGCAGGGTCACACACCCTCAGGTTTGCTTGTCATTCATTTGAACAGATATCTTAAGGGTGAAGGGTCTCACTATGCTGCCCAGGTGGTCTTGAACTCCTGGGCTCACTTGATTCTCCCACCTCAGCCTCCCAAGTGGCCAGGACCACAGGAGCGTGCCACACACCCTGCTTAAAATACACAGCAGCATGTGTTACTGCCATATGCCTCTTTCTATCACAAGTCAAATGAAGGTAAAGTGAAGATTTCTCCAGCTTTGGGTTGACTGTACCCATGTGGTCATGGCCTCGCTGCATGTCACTGTCTCTGATGTTGACAGTCAATCTAACTTGCATCTCAGGCCTTTGTGAAACTTGTCCCCACCCTTCCTCCAGGATTAAGCCTCTCCCTCGGCCCATCCATCCCTGCCTGACAGGGCTCCAGCCTCTTCAGCTGCATCTCCTGGCACCTTCAGTGCTGCTCTCTCCCCTCCTTCCCCGGCATGGCATTTAGAGACAAGGGAAATACCCTTCAGAAGAGAGGGGAGCAAGTGCAGACTCAGGCTGCTGGGACAGACACCAGCTCTCAGAAGAACAGGGCTTGGGGCCAAGCGGCTGGAGGACAGAAAGAGGCAGGTCTGGCAGGATCCCACGTCTGGCTGAGCCGCCTGACCCTGCGCAGGTCACTCAACTCCCTGTGCCTCAGTTTCTTTTTTTGTAAATGGCAGTACAAATGACACCTCCCCATGGAGTTGCTGCGAGGCACAGACTGGACGTGTCTGGAGAGCCTGTGTTCCAGAGCCAGTCCCAGCAAACAAAACCAGCTGTCACCTGTGGTACCATAAGTGCAGGAATGGCCCCACCTGGCCTGGGTCACAGGGGAAGGCAGCTGGGGAGGGAGCAGCTTTGCTTTTCAGACTGTTGGGAGACATGCTGTGGAGGAGGTAGTATGATGGAGCACAGGAGGGGAGGCCAGGGGCCCTGCATGCAGGGAGGGAGGGGAAGGCACAAGGGGCCAACAGAGGGGCAGAAGGCTCAGCAGAGTCCACAGGTTCCTGAAGGGAGATGCAGATGAGCCCCCGAGCCCCCCCACCTCCGTGCGCCGCTGCCTCTGCCCACACTGGCTCCTGCTCACAGAGGCCAGACCTGCCTCACCAAGAGCGAGGGGCCACCTGGCAGACCATAGGAGCCACCCATGTAATGCAATTTTCTAGTTGCCACATTAAGAAAAGGAATAGGGCACCAGACGTAGTGACACACACCTGTGATCCCAGTGTCTCAGGAGGCTGAGGCAGGAGGATTGTAAGTTCAAAGCCAGCCTCAGTGACTTAATGAGGCCTAAGCAACTTATTGAAACGCTATCTCAAAATAAAAAGGACTGGGGACATGGCTCAGTAGTAAGGCACCCCTTAATTCAATTCCCAGTACCCCTCACACCAAAAAAGAAAAGAAAAGAAATAAAGCTAGGGCCAAGGCTCTGGGTTCTAACCCCAGTACCATAAAAATAATAATAATGCTGGGCACAGTGGCGCACTCCTGGGATCCCAGCAGCTCAAGAGGTTGAGGCAGGAGGATCACAAGTTCAAAGCCAGCCTCAGCAACGGTGAGGTGCTAAACAACTCAGTGAGACCCTGTCTCTAAATAAAATTTTAAAAAAGGGGCTAGGGATGTGGCTCAGTGGTTGACCGCCCCTGAGTTCAATTCCCAGTACCAAAATAATAATAATAATAATAATAATAATGTTTAAAAATAGATAATATTAAATAACATTTTATTTAACCCAATATATCTAAACCATTATTTGCATGTAACTGACATTTTACAATTCTCTGTCCTTTCAGAACCTGACGGTGTTGACACTGTGCTCAACGCCAGCCACACACCTCACAGCTCTGTTGTGGAAGGCCAGCATTGTCTCTGAAACAGGTTTCTGTGGCACTGGAGGGTGCTCCATGTGAAGGGCTCGCCCTCCCTGTCCTCAAGCCCCATCCGTGGTAGACCCTGCCCTGTGGGGCTTTAGGAAGCAGCACCCTGAGCACTCCCTGGCCTCCCCTGGCTCCCATGCCTAGTGGCATAGCCACTGTGTTCCCTGTGCTTGCTGCAGGGGCAGCTCAGCCAGTGGCCCCCTCTCACACCACCCAGCCCCTTGGTAATTCAGGGAGCAGTGCCCCTGAGCTCTCCACCCAGGCACTACTTGAACACATAGGGTGGGTACTGTCCACAGCCTAATCACAGAGCCACCAGGACTGTGTCCCCCACCCCACCCCCACCCCAGGGGGAGATGGGCTGCCTCCCAGGGCTGAGGCCACACAGGAAGAGCTCTGGGCTGGAAGCGCCTCCTGGCAGCACAGCATCCTGAGGCCCAGGTTCACTGGACGCTGAGCCCAGTCTGCCTATCTGCCTGTCATGCAGGAGGCCTGAAGAAACACTTCCTATCTGGAAGCACACACCTGCTCCTCCTGGGCCCCGCGCCCCCTGAGGCTCCTTGTGGTCAAAGTGATAAGAAGAAGAGTTATCAGTGCAAAAGGCTCTGGCACCTCTCTGCCAAGGGAAAGAGACAGCAGCATGCAGAGCAAGTCAGAGGACAGCAGTTCCCCTGAGGAGGAGTGGAGACAGCTAATCCTGCCTAGCAGGCATCTGCAAGCATGTCTGAGGGCAGGTTCTGGTGTGCCAGCTCCTGGCACAAATCGATGACATCAAACAGAACCACACAGTTCAGAAGCACACTGAGCAAACTGCTGAGACATGGGGAAGGGTTTTTACTCAAATATAAACCTACTTTTGGGGGTGTGTACGGTGCTGGAATGGAGCCCAGGGCCTTGAATGAGCTAGGCAAGTAATTACTCTGCTACTGAGCTTCAGCCCCAGCTAAACCTACATTTTTGGATAGGGATTTTCCCACTAAAATTAACAAATTAACACTGGAATTCCTTCTTGTCACCTCAGCTATTGTGGCATCTCAACTTGAAGACATACAATTACTCCATACCCGTGGCACTCAGAGACGGCCAACACTGGGATGCTCTTAGGATAATCAGCTACCAATTAATAGTGATTCCCCACTAACCCCAAACACCAACCCCAGATGGCCCTGATAAGTTATCTATGACAATTTCTGAGGTGACCCCATGGTCTAACAAGGGCTTTTCATCAATTTCCTCAGGACATAAAATATGCTCTGTTTAAAAAAAATTGGTGTGCTGACCACAGGTTTATTCCTGAAATCACACATTCAACATTTCAACAAGGCAGACCACAGCTGCTCCCACGAGGAGGAGCAGTCCTTGGTTGTCTAAGGCACTCTTTACAACATGCCAGCACAGGACAGGTGGGGACTGTGGGAGTGACAGGAGCAGTCACAGGACAGGCAGGGCTGGCTCCGTTGATCCCAGCACACTGGACACTTGAAAACCCTGACATCTGATGCTTCAGAAATAGAGCAAAACTGGATGTGTCCACCAAGCCCCAAGCCACTTACAGGAGCACCGGGCACACCCTGATGCCCCATAGGAGCCTGGGTCATTTGGTCCTTTATGTAAGGTGCTCCCCCTCAGCCCCACACACTAAGAGCTGGACACTGGAAGATGGACCAGCCCCAGTCTGTGGGATGGCTCAGCCCAGGGAGACCTCTTTTCTCAAAACTCTTCTAAAAGAGGAAAAGGATCTTTTCCATCAAAATCTACAACATCAACTGAACTATGAAATGACTCTCTTTATACCTAAGTACCCCAAGAATCCCTTAGACTCCCAAGATGAGAGGTGGCACCTGCCTGCTCCCCTCTGGTGCAAATCTGACCTGAACCCAAACTCTGCCCCCCAGGAGGGCACTTTCCATGGCAAGGAATTCTGTGGCAGGAACAACCTCACAGGCCCTTCTCTCCAATTATAGAGATGTCCTCCTTAGTCTCTTCCCACTGAGTTGGAAGCCCAACAGGGGCAGGGCCCTCCATCTCTGCCTGGCCCTCCATCTCTGCCTGCCAGTTATGTAGACATCCCTCCAACGTTTAAGACAAGTAGTGGCCTAGCAGTAACCCCAGCCACTCCAGAGGCTGAGGAAGGAGGGAGGCTGAGGAAGGAGGGAGGCTGAGGAAGGAGGACAGAAGTTTAATACCAGCCTGGGCAACTTGGTGAGACCCTATCTCAAAGTAAAAATAAAAAGGGCTGGGATGTACTTTAGCAGCAGAGCATCTCTGGGTTCAATCTCACTACCATAAATAAATAATAAATTAAATGTTCTCTATTTGCATGTTGTTTCTAAAATCATTCATTTTGATTTCTTTTTTTAAAAAAAAACACTCGATCACAGTTCTATGGAATAAGGTCCAGTTTCTTTGCCAGGGCAACCCGGGAGTCCTGGCCAGATGGTCACCGATCATCACTCAGGGTAACCAGGAGGTGCGTCGGGGTTCGCACAGCTTTGTATCACCTGTTGAAAGACTGCTGAGTGCGTGATTAAAGAGCTCAATCCCGGTCACATTTTTAAAAATGGTACAAATGCTAGTGCAAAGTAGACATATTTTTGGCAGAATTAATTTTTAAAAAGAGGGAAACCCCAATTCATTCAGAGAATGTCCCAAAAGAAATGCTCCCACGAAGCCGGTGGCTGGGCGAGCCAGCCCATGGAGAGCCCAGGGCAAGCCCTACAACAGGCGCGGACACCTGCGCGTCTCCACAGCCCCGACGGCGCCCGGGCGAGCCAGGTCACCCCGCGCGCAGCGGCCCTTCGCGGCCCGGCTCCCTACCTGCCAGCCTCCCGCGCTCGGGGCGCACCAGCCCCAGCAGCTTCCGGGCTTCCGAGCGCCCGGCCACAGCGGGGCGCGACCGCCAGTCCTCCCCGGGGCTCACTGGTGGCCCGTGCCGCCCAGCCTCCGTCCCAGCCCCGGCCGCCGCCGCGGGGCCGCCCTGAAGCCCGCTGCCCTGGGATCCGGCCCAGCGCCCCGGGGCCCTCGCAAGGCCCGCGCCGCCCGGCAATCCCGGCCGCGCTGACAGGAGAGTAGGGGCGCGGGCGGCCCGGGTCCACTCGAGGGCCGACGATGTCCACGCGCGGGCAGCAGGGGTCCACGAGCGGGCGGCCCGGGTCCACTCATGGGCCGACGCTGTCCAGGTGCCGGTTGCCGGGGTCCATGCACGGACGGCTCGAGTCCACTCGTGGGCCGATGATGTCCCTGCGCGGGCGAGTGGGGCCCGCCGCATGAGCAGCAGCAGCGGCCAGGCTAGGGGGCCACGCATGGCGCCGCGTCCGACCGGAGCTTCTCACCCGCCGGCCCCGCCGCGCGCCCGAGGACCCCTCCGGCCCAAGCGCAGGGCGTGGACGCAGCGCCGCCCGCCCCTCCCCGGCCGCTATCACCCGCCCCATCAGGCCGGCTCCCCCAGGCCGCGCCCGCCTCCGCCGCCGCCGCCGCGGCAAGGCACACCCCGGGGCGGCCCCAGCCCGCGCCACCCCGAGCGCCCCCGCCGGGCAGCCAGTGCCGCGCACCGGCCGCGGGACTGGGCGCCCGCGCCTGCGCACTGCAAGGAGCCCGTTCGCGCCCCCGCGTCCTCCGCGTGTGGCCCTGGGGCGGCGCGGGCGCGTTCTCAGGCCGGAGACCGGCGGAGCGCACCGGAGTGGCGCACGCAGCCCTGGGGGTCTGGCGGCGCGCGGGAGGGGCGCTGCGGGGAACCGATGCGGGGACGCGGCGGAGTGGGACAGGGGCGAAGGGAAGGGGCAGGCGGCGAGCGGGTCACCCTGATGGTGCAGAGTCCGGGCGGAAGCGCGGAAGCCCCCGGGAGGACGCGGCTCGGGGAGGCGTGGAGGAGAGGGCTGGCAGAATGAAACTGGGATGACCTGGTGTAGGGTCACCGAGCCGCCGGAAGACCATGGGAAAGTTCCATGCGCTCTTGTCCTGAGATTTCGTGGACATCTGCGCCGGCACCTCGGGAAACCATCCGGCCCTCTTGTGGGCGCGGGCCGGGTGGGGGCAGTGCAGAGTTCTGTGGACTCCTAGGTATTTTCACCGGACTTACCTCAGTTGGCTCACAAAACGAAAGCAAGCAAAAACTTCAACAATCAAGATAAATATTTCAGTGCAATTTTAAGAATTTTAAGAAATCAAGAGCAATGCAAAAAAAAAAAAAATGTTCATAATGAACAAAAGTTCAAAATCCCAAATGCAGGATCCAGCCCACTTTATCATCTCTTGCCTCCCACATCCAGTCCTGGAAGCTTCATTTACAAAAACCTGTAATCTGTCATCTGATATATTTTTTTTAATGTTTATTTTTTAGTTGTAGTTGAACACAATATTTTTATTTCATTTGTTTATTTTTATGTGGTGCTGAGGATCCAACTCAGGGCCTCCAGCATGCTAGGAAAGCACCCTTCCGCTGAGCCACAGCCCCTGTTATCTGATATTTTAAAAATTTGCATTAAAATAATTTTTTCATTGCTTGATTACTGAGATACAAGGGGTGGAAGTGGAAGGGCCAATAATAGGAAGGCAGTGTAGGATTAGGGATTAAGTCATGGCTTCATCTTCCTGTGAAGGAGGAAGTAAAGTCCTCTGAAATCCAGTCCCTCAGACCCAGGGAGAGGCAGAGTCCTCCCCTGCAAGGTGAAGTTGACCTTTGTGTAGGCAATGCCTTCTGGGGTAGACCTTAATAAGGTGACCTTATGATGCATCCTGCCACCTTCAAACCTTCCCAGATGGAGAGGAAGTGGCCATCTCAGCCCAAACCTAAGTTTCCTCTCTTTCCCACTTTCCAGAAAACACTTGCTGTGGAGGGCCAGGGAATGAGGCACTAGCCACAGACTCTTGCCCTTAACAACATGGAGTCTGCCCTGCATTCTCAGCCAGTACACACTAGGCCTGGAGTGCATGGGAGAACAGCTCCAGAATAGCTGATTCATAAAACAGGCTCTCCATGTTGTTACACTTCTAGAACTTAGTTGGGGAAGTAATCTGAAAACAGTTATCCCCCAACAAAAATGTCAGGCTTAAAAAAAAAATGTTACCCAGACAACCACAATAATATACATAGCCAGCATTCTTCAGTAGCATAGAATACACAGAAAATGTCCAAGCTTTTTAGAAAGTATTGGACGTGGAGGAAGTTTCTCTCAGGACAAGGGCATTTGGTGGAGGTGTGGCTGACCTCAAACAAAATCTGACCCTCAGGGAGCAGGGTCAGTAGGCTTAGCAGCTGACAGGTGTGAATTCAGAAGGGAGCTCTTCTGAGGAAACCCAGACAGGATACCTCAAGGGCAGACTTTTTAGGTGTCTGCCACCTCAGCAAAGTGGAAGCCCAAGTGGACACTGGAGTGCTGGAAGCCAAAAGCTGCTCCCTGACTTGCAGCCTGACCCTGGGTCATCTGATCCTTCCCAATGCATTTCTTTCCCCATAACTCAAGCTCACTGTGTGGCAGGACAGTGCCTGGCAGAGGGATCAGTGAGGCATGTACCATGATGGTGTGGAACTTACTCTGCAGAAGCACTCTGGAAGTTGTTCTGAAGGAATTCATCTGCCCAATGTTCTCATGGTGAATGCTATGGCTGCACTTCACTCCTCAGCCATGTGTCAGTAGGCAGTGCAGAGTTTGTGGAAGGTTTCAGTATTGTTGGTGTTTTGCATCCCCCAGCCCCTGCTGGGTACTGGGAATTAAACTCAGGGGGTTCTACCACTGAGCTATATCCCCTGCCCTTTTTGTTTGTTTGTTTGTTTTTGAAATGCTGCGGATCAAACCCAGACCCTCATGCATGCTAGACAAGCACTGTGCAACTGAGCAACATCCCCAGTCCCTTTTATTTTTTATTTTGGGAACAAGTCTCACTAAGTTTCTGAAGCTGACCTCAAACTTGACATCCTCCTGCCTCAGCCTCTTTAGTCACCAGGATAACAGGTGTGTGCCACCATGCCCAGTGCTTTTAAGTTCTTTTTCTCACTTCTCAAAAAAAAAAAAAAAAAAAAAAGCATTGTTATGGATTGTATACCTATTTGTATCCCTCAAATATGTATGTTGAAGTTCCAACACTCAGTGCCTCTAATGTGACCTTACATTATTAGTTAACTTAAGATGAGGTTACATTACAGTAGTGTCCTTGTAAGAAGACAGCTGTGTGAAGACAGAAACATGGGGAAATTCCAGGGGCTGACCAAGGCAGAGCTGTGAGTCACCGAGCTGCAAGCCAAGGGAGGACAACACCAGCCAATCCTTAGAGACCTGCAGGGACCAGGAAGTGCTCCCCAGCAGGATCCAGAGGGAGCTCAGCACAGCTGAGCTGTGACTGCTGTTTAAAGCCACCAACTTATAATACTGCATCATGGCATCTTAGCTGACTTACATAAAAGCACCCTGGCTGTGTGCGGTGGCATCTGCCCATTAGTTCAAGACCAGCCTGGGCAGTACCACAAGACCCTGTCTCTAAAAACAGAAGCGAGCAGCCTAGTGAGACCAGATGGTGAACCTGATTCTTGACCATTTACCATATTGAGGTTCAGCATTTTTCCTTAACAGCCTGGGGTTAGACTGAAACACAGGAGAGATCATCCATACTGTGTCATTCTTTTGGTTTTTAGTTATTATTATTTGAGCTGGGTTCTCACTGTGTTGTCCAGGCTTGTTTCAAACTCCTGGGCTCAATCCGTCTGCCTGCCTCAGCCTCCCAAGAACTGGCAACACCACACCCAGCTAATGCAGTTTTTAATTGACAAGTTATAATTGTGAGTGCTGGTGGGGTGCAGTGTGGCATTCTGAGATATGCATGCAGCTTGAATAGGCTGAATCCAGCTAATCAACATTGATTTGCTCCCTTTTGTGGTTAGATGTTTGAAACTTTCTCTCGACTGTTTTGAAACACATGACACATCATTATTACTCTGCTGAAATAGCCCTCAGGAACATCTTCCTCCTGTCTAGCTAGAACCTCATGCCCTGTGACCAACATCTCCCAGTCCCTTGCTCCTGCTGTTCAGCCATTGGCAACCACTGTTCTCTCTGTCCAAGAGTTTGACTTTCAGGTCCACATAGAATTGAACCATGCAATATTCCTTTCTCTGTGTCTGGCTTACTTAGAATCTTCCAGTGTCTTCATTTGTCAAAGCCAATGACAGAATTTTCTCCTTTCTTCAGGCTGAAGAGAACTAAGTTGTGAGCATACATACCACACTTACTTTATTCATCCACCCAATGCTAGGTGATCCCCAGTCTCGGCTATTGGGGACAGTGCTGGGACAAGCATGGTAGTACAGGTCTCTCAGTGCACTGATTTTTTTTTTTTTTTTAATTTTATTTTTTTATTGGTTATTCAAAACATTACAAAGATTTCAGAATCACATCGGTTACACATCCACATTTTTACGTAATACCATAATAGTAACTGTTGTATTCTGTTACCTTTCCTATCCTCTACTATCCCCCCTCCCCTCCCCTCCCATCTTCTCTCTCTACCCCATCTACTGTAATTCATTTCTCTCCTTATTTTTTTCCCATTCCCCTCACAAACTCTTATATGTAATTTTGTATAACAATGAGGGTCTCCTTCCATTTCCAAGCAATTTCCCTTTTCTCTCCCTTTCCCTCCCACTTCATGACTCTGCTTAATGTTAATCTTTTCCTCCTGCTCTTCCTCCCTGCTCTGTTCTTGGTTGCTCTCATTATATCAAAGAAGACATTTGGCATTTGTTTTTTAGGGATTGGCTAGCTTCACTTAGCATAATCTGCTCTAGTGCCATCCATTTCCCTGCAAATTCCATGATTTTGTCATTTCTTAGTGCTGCGTAGTACTCCATTGTGTATAAATGCCACATTTTTTTAATCCATTCATCTATTGAGGGGCATCGGGGTTGGTTCCACAGTCTAGCTATTGTGAATTGTGCTGCTATGAACATCGATGTGGCAGTATCCCTGTAGTACGCTCTTTTGAGGTCTTCAGGGAATAGTCCGAGAAGGGCAATAGGGTCAAATGGTGGTTCCATTCCCAGCTTTCCCAGGAATCTCCATACTGCTTTCCATATTGGCCTCACCATTTTGCAGTCCCACCAGCAATGTATAAGAGTACCCTTTTCCCCACATCCTCGCCAGCACTTGTTATTGTTCGACTTCATAATGGCTGCCAATCTTACTGGAGTGAGATGGTATCTTAGGGTGGTTTTGATTTGCATTTCTCTGACTGCTAGAGATGGTGAGCATTTTTTCATGTACTTGTTGATTGATTGTATGTCCTCCTCTGAGAAGTGTCTGTTCAGGTCTTTGGCCCATTTGTTGATTGGGTTATTTGTTTTCTTATTGTTTAATTTTTTGAGTTCTTTGTATATTCTGGATATTAGGGCTCTATCTGAAGTGTGAGGAGTAAAAATTTGTTCCCATGATGTAGGCTCCCTATTTACCTCTCTTATTGTTTCTCTTGCTGAGAAAAAACTTTTTAGTTTAAGTAAGTCCCATTTGTTGATTCTTGTTTTTAACTCTTGTGCTATGGGTGTCCTATTAAGGAATTTGGAGCCCGACCCCACAATATGTAGATCGGAGCCAACCTTTTCATCTATCAGACGCATAGTCTCTGATTTGATATCAAGGTCCTTGATCCATTTTGAGTTAACTTTTGTGCATGGCGAGAGGAGGGGATTCAGTTTCATTTTATTGCATATGGATTTCCAGTTTTCCCAGCACCATTTGTTGAAGATGCTATCCTTCCTCCATTGCATGCTTTTAGCCCCTTTATCGAATATAAGATAGTTGTAATTTTGTGGATTGGTTTCTGTGTCCTCTATTCTATACCATTGGTCCACCCGCCTGTTTTGGTACCAGTACCATGCTGTTTTTGTTACTATTGCTTTGTAGTACAGTTTGAAATCTGGTATCGCTACACCTCCTGATTCACACTTCCTGCTTAGAATTGCTTTTGCTATTCTGGGTCTTTTATTTTTCCATATGAATTTCATGATTGCTTTATCTATTTCTTCAAGAAATGCCGTTGGGATTTTGATTGGCATTGCATTGAACCTATAGAGAACTTTTGGTAATATTGCCATTTTGATGATGTTAGTTCTGCCTATCCATGAACAGGGTATATTTTTCCATCTTCTGAGATCTTCTTCTATTTCTCTCTTTAGGGTTCTGTAGTTTTCATTGTATAAATCTTTCACCTCTTTTGTTAGGTTGATTCCCAAGTATTTTATTTTTTTTGAGGATATTGTGAATGGGGTAGATGTCCTCATTTCCAGTTCAGAAGATTTGTCGCTGATATACAGGAATGCCTTTGATTTATGCGTGTTGATTTTATATCCAGCCACTTTGCTGAATTCATTTATTAGCTCTAGTAGTTTCTTTGTAGACCCTTTTGTGTCTTCTAGGTATAGGATCATATCATCCGCAAATAGTGATAATTTAAGTTCTTCTTTTCCTATTTTTATGCCTTTAATTTCTTTCGTCTGTCTAATTGCTCTGGCCAGTGTTTCGAGAACTATATTGAATAGAAGTGGTGAGAGAGGGCATCCCTGTCTTGTTCCAGATTTTAGAGGGAATGCCTTCAGTTTTTTTCCATTTAGAATGATGCTAGCCTGAGGCTTAGCATATATAGCTTTTATAATTTTGAGGTAAGTTCCTGTTATCCCTAGTTTTTCTAATGTTTTGAACATAAAGGGATGCTGTACTTTGTCGAATGCTTTTTCTGCGTCCACCGAGATGATCATATGGTTCTTATCTTTAAGTCTATTGATGTGGTGAATAACGTTTATTGATTTCCGTATATTGAACCAGCCTTGCATCCCAGGGATGAATCCTACTTGATCATGGTGCACAATCTTTTTGATATGTTTTTGTATACGATTTGCCAGAATTTTATTGAGGATTTTTGCATCTAAATTCATTAGGGATATTGGTCTGTAGTTTTCTTTCTTTGAGGTGTCCTTCTCCGGTTTGGGAATCAGGGTGATATTGGCCTCATAGAATGAATTTGGGAGTTCTCCCTCTTTTTCTATCTCCTGAAATAGATTATGGAGTATTGGTATTAGTTCCTCTTTAAATGTTTTGTAAAACTCTGCTGTATATCCATCCGGTCCTGGGCTTTTCTTGGTTGGTAGTCTTTTGATGGCTTCTTCTATTTCCTCCCTTGATATTGATCTGTTTAGGTTGTTTATATCTTCCTGATTCAATCTGGGTAGTTCATATGTCTCAAGAAATTTATCTATGCCTTCACTATCTTCTATTTTATTAGAGTATAGGGTTTCAAAATAATTTCTAATTATCGTCTGTATTTCTGAATTGTCTGTTGTGATGTTGCCTTTTTCATCCCGTAAACTAGTAATTTGGGTTCTCTCTCTTCTTCTCCTTGTTAGTGTGGCTAGTGGTCTATCAATCTTATTTATTTTTTCAAAGAACCAACTTTTAGTTTTGTCAATTTTTTCGATTGTTTCTTTTGTTTCGATTTCATTGATTTCTGCTCTAATTTTAATTATTTCTTGCCTTCTACTGTATTTGCTGCTGATTTGTTCTTCTTTTTCTAAGGCTTTGAGGTGTAGTATGAGGTCATTTATTTGTTGGCTTTTCCTTCTTTTAAGGAATGAACTCCATGAAATGAATTTTCCTCTTAGTACTGCTTTCATAGTGTCCCAAAGATTTCGATATGTTGTTTCTGAGTTTTCGTTTACCTCTAAGAATTTTTTAATTTCCTCTTTGATGTCTTCTGTAACCCTTTGTTCATTCAGTAGCATATTGTTTAATCTCCATGTGATGTAGGGTTTTTCCTTTCTCATTTTATTATTGATTTCCAATTTCATTCCATTATGATCAGATAAAATGCATGGTAGTATCTCAACTCCTTTGTAATTGCTAAGCTTTGCCCTGTGACATAATATATGGTCTATTTTTGAGAAGGATCCATGTGCTGCTGAGAAGAAAGTGTATCCGCTTGATGTTGGGTGGTATATTCTGTATATATCAATTAAGTCTAAGTTATTTATTGTATTATTGAGCTCTATGGTTTCTTTATTCAATTTTTGTTTGGAAGATCTGTCCATTGGTGAGAGAGGTGTATTAAAATCTCCCATGATTATTGTGTTGTGGTCTATTAGACTCTTGAACTTGAGAAGAGTTTGTTTGATGAACGTAGCTGCACCACTGTTTGGGGCATATATATTAATGATCGTCAAGTCTTGTTGGTGTATGGTTCCCTTGAGCAGTATGTATTGTCCTTGTTTATCCCTTTTGATTAACTTTGGCTTGAAGTCTATTTTATTTGATACAAGTATGGACACCCCTGCTTGCTTCCGGGGTCCGTATGAGTGATATGATTTTTCCCAACCTTTCACCTTCAGTCTGTGTATGTCTTTTCCTATCAGATGAGTCTCCTGTAGGCAGCATATTGTTGGATCTTTTTTTTTAATCCATTCTACTAGCCTATGTCTTTTGATTGGTGCATTTAAGCCATTAACATTTAGGGTTACTATTGAGATATGGTTTGTATTTCCAGCCATATTTGGTTATGTATGATACTTAACATGATTAGTTTTTCCTCTATGCTTAGTTTTCCCTTTACTGTACTACCTCCTGCTGTTGGTTTTCATTGTTATTTTTCATTTCCTCTTCCTGTAATGTTTTGCCAAGGATGTTTTGAAGAGCTGGTTTTCTAGCTGCAAATTCTTTTAACTTTTGCTTATCGTGGAAGATTTTTATTTCATCTTCAATCCTGAAGCTTAATTTCGCTGGATACATGATTCTTGGTTGGAACCCTTTTTCTTTCAGCGTTTGAAATATGTTGTTCCAGGATCTTCTAGCTTTCAGAGTCTGTGTTGAAAGATCAGCAGTTATCCTGATTGGTTTACCCCTATATGTAATCTGCTTCCTCTCTCTTGTGGCTTTTAAGATTCTCTCCTTATTCTGTATGTTGGGCATCTTCATTATTATATGTCTTGGTGTGGATCTCTTATGATTTTGTATATTCGGTGTCCTGTAGGCTTCTAGTATTTGGATTTCTTTTTCATTCTTTAAGTCTGGGAAGTTTTCTAGTATTATTTCATTGAATAGATTACTCATTCCCTTGGTTTGGACCTCTGTACCCTCTTGTATCCCAATAACTCTTAGGTTTGGTTTTTTGATGTTATCCCATAATTCTTGGATGTTCTGCTCATGATTTCTTAACATTCTCGCTGAGCTGTCTATGTTCTTTTCAAGTTGAAAAACTTTGTCTTCGTTGTCTGAAGTTCTATCTTCCAAGTGTTCTACTCTGCTGGTAATACTCTCATTTGAGTTTTTAATTTGGTTTATTGTTTCCTGCATTTCCAGGATTTCTGTTTGTTTGTTTTTTATATCCTCTATCTCCCTATAGAGTTGATCTTTTGCTTCTTGGATTTGTTTATGTAATTCATTGTCAAAGTGATTTTTCATTGTCTGAATTTGATGAATAATGTCTTCCTTGAGACTCCAGATCATCTGAAGCATGTATATCCTGAACTCTTTGTCTGACATTCCATCAGCTGCAGATATTACCTCATCTAATGTTGAATTGACCTGTATTGTTTGTGGTCCTTTCTTTCCTTGTCTTTTCATACTGCTCATGTTTCTTTCTAGCTTTGTGAAACTGTTGAGCTAATGTTTTTCCCCTTATATATTTGTATTGTTCTTGAATAGCTCCAATATCCCTCTTTTTCGGAGAAAGACAATGTTAACAGATCCCAATATCAACAGTACATTATCTAAGGACAAGTTTTCATTATTAATACATTTATAGTTAGATTCTAAGACTATAGATATTGGATTTAATTATTACTTAAGAATATATTCCTTAGTTTCATAAAAGGTGTACCATATCTGGTGGCATATAGAAAACTTAATTTCAGACGAAGGATGTTATACTTAAAGAGAAAGGAGTGAGGGAATGAGGTTAAACTAACTTAGCACCTTTGGAGAACTCTAACCATTCGACTGGTAATTTATGGAAGAATGTATAGACTCAACCTCCTATTTAGATAGTTACCCTATGTATAGATAGCAAAAGTTAGGAGATTGAAAGTGGTATAGAAAGAATATGAATTAAAAAAAAAAAGAAAAGAAAAGAAATAACAAGGAAGAAAAGAGAAATAAGAGAAGGGAAAGGGAAGTAAGATAGAAATACAGAAAAAAAAATAGGGGGGAGGTGGGGTATATGCAATTCCTCTATATTATATTACTTTGGTAATTCAGTTGTTCATGCTCAGTTCTTGGTTTCACATATGCTGAAGTTGTGGAAGAGAGAGAAGAAAAGAGAAAGAGAGGAAAAAAAAAAAAAAGTCTCTCAGAACACTGTTTTCCTTGCTTCCAGTAGGTGGCGTTGTCTATTCCTAGTTTGAGCCTCTGTATTCAGGGTGGTGGGTATAGCCAGTGTGAAGGGAAATGAGCTTCCACCTGTATCTTCCCTACTCTAGTCTCTGAGGTAGAAACCAGGTGCCTCTACAGTTGTTGTTTTGTGTTGATAGCTACAATCCCCAAAAGCTTGTGGGAAATATTTTGAGTTATCGCAGCTAAGGGTGGGGGAGTTGGAAACCGGGTACCTGGATCAGCCGCAACTGTGCTGGTAGCCACACCCACTTTGATGGGTTTTAAGGGTTGATGGGCTTCCTGGAGATTAGCGCGCGGGGTGGACCGGACTTCCTCCTCCGGTCTGGCTGAGCGGCTGGCGCCTTCCTGCTCCGCTCTGGCTGGCGGCTGGCGCCTTCCTGCTCCGGTCTGGCTGGGCGGCTGTCGCGCCTTCCTGCTCCGGTCTGGCTGGGCGGCTGTCGCGGCTTCCTGCTCCGGTCTGGCTGGGCGGCTGTCGCGGCTTCCTGCTCCGGTCTGGCTGGGCGGCTGTCGCGGCTTCCTGCTCCGGTCTGGCTGGGCGGCTGTCGCGGCTTCCTGCTCCGGTCTGGCTGGGCGGCTGTCGCGGCTTCCTGCTCCGGTCTGGCTGGGCGGCTGTCGCGGCTTCCTGCTCCGGTCTGGCTGGGCGGCTGTCGCGGCTTCCTGCTCCGGTCTGGCTGGGCGGCTGTCGCGGCTTCCTGCTCCGGTCTGGCTGGGCGGCTGTCCCGGCTTCCTGCTCCGGTCTGGCTGGGCGGCTGTCGCGGCTTCCTGCTCCGGTCTGGCTGGGCGGCTGTCCTCAGTGCACTGATTTGAACTCCCTTGGATCTATATCCAGATTATAGCCCGTCACTTTCCTCCATTCAGATTTCACCTCAGGCTCAAAGATGCAAGGTTGACTGTGATATGTGTCAACTCTATTTTTCAGTCCAAAACATGGGACCCCTTGGCTTGAAAGAGAACTTCAGTACACATTCCCACCTCAATTTGTGTATTTCTAACTATAAAAATATGTGCTCCATCTGATTGTTTCACAATGTACACATGTATCAAAACATCACATTGTTGTGCAAAACCAAAGCAAAACAAAAAAGCAGTTCACTCAAAGGCTCAAACATATTAAAAGGAAAAAAGAGGGCTGGGGATGTGGCTCAAGCGGTAGAGCGCTTGCCTGGCATGCGTGCGGCCCGGGTTCGATCCTCAGCACCACATACAAATAAAGATGTTGTGCCCGCCAAGAACTAAGAAATAAATATTAAAAAGACTCTCTTTCCCTCCTCCCTCCCTCCCTCTCTCAAAAAAAAGAAAGAGTTGTTCTAACTTCCAGTAGGAGGCTTGCAAGTGAGATTACAAGCTGACATCTTTTCCCTTCCCTCTGCCAGTTTAGCAAGAAGTCCAGTTAGAGTGTGTGGATGGGGATGAGGTGTAAAACCAGGCACAGCAGATGATAACATGAATGCTGCAGTCTTGGTGGCCCAAAGACTCTGCTATGTCACTTTTAGAATTCTTTTAATAGACTTAGCTTTTAGAGTCATTTTAGGTTCACAGAAAAATTGAAAGAAGAGAACGAGGAGTTTCCACACAGCCCTGCCCCTCTCCCCTGCTCTCAGCTTCCTGTTCCAGACTGGCACCGTAACTACAAATCCACAGCTGGTACTCAAGTCCCTGGTACACAGGAGGGTTCACCTGTTTTGTTTTGGAAGGTGCTGATGCACCCAGGGCTTTGCTAGCCAAGCACTCCACTTCTGAGCTGCCTGCCTAGCCCAGGGTCTGCTCCTGGTCCTGCAAATTGAAACAACCGACAACTGACCATAGCTTCAGGGTGGTGCAGTTCTTGTAATCCTAGTGTTCACTGGTCATTTCCAAACAGTCTCCAAAAACAAAGAACATCTTTCTTAAGTTTTAAAAAATCTTACTTATGCTGGGTGTGGTGGCTACACTTGTAACCTCAGTGAGTCAGGAGGCTGAGGCAGGAGGATTATAAACTCATGGCCAGCCTCAGCAACTTAGTGAGACCCTGGCTCAAAAAAAAAAAAAAAAAAAAAAAAAAAGTTCTTGGGATGGGTTCAGAGGTTAAGCACCTCTGGGTTCAATCTTTAGTAACAAACAAACCAAAAACCAAAAACCAAAAAAACCAACCAAACAAAAAAGAGAACCCTTACGTTTTCCAATGGTATATAGTTGTATTCTATTTATTCTTTTTTATTCAATTAAAAAAATGTTGAATATTTGGAAAGTAACTTAGCATCACAGTTTTTTTTTTTTTGTTTGTTTTTGTTTTTGTTTTTGTGGTGCTGGGGATTGACCCTAGGGCCTTGTGCAAGGCAAGTACTCTTTCAACTGAGCTTTATCCCCAGCCCACCACCATAGAATATTAAAACTTTATTTCCAAGGTACCCCTTTCTCCCTCTAATCCAATTGCCTTGCTGTCACAATTTTATTTTATTGACATCTTGAAAACCTTAAAGCTACATCTTAAAATATGATAATCCTAAAAATGAGGAGAAATCAATGTAGTATTAATTCTAGAATCATACACCTAATTTATTGAATAGTCCCACTGCCAATGTAATGTCAAACCATGGGTTTTAAATTGTTTTTGATTTTCTATTTAATTGATTCATTTAGAATCTCTCATTCTGTCAGATTGCTCCACATACCTACAGATTGCACACACGCACATAAACATAAACACACACACACTCACACACACATACACAAGGCAATGCAGTTCAGACTGGTTGGTAAAAACCTCCCTCCCCTTGGCCTCCCCTTGGACGCACGGAGAGAGAAGTAAGCCCAGCTCACGTATGCACTGTCTAAGGCAAGAGTGTGAATGTGGCACTAATTACTGTGAATCCATCTCAGAGTCATCAAGATAAATGTTAAATTACACATGCACCTTGATATTTATGATGACATTTTTTAAATGTGCAAAGTTACGGTTTTTACATAAAAGTAAGCAAAATACCAAACACCATTGAATTTGTTACTGCCCATGTTTAGGTATTAGGAAATAAATGGACATTATGATTCATAAATGAATGTATAGTTATTCCTAAAATATTGATTACTGATGTTGTTATGACCAATGTATAATGATCATATAATTGCCCTCTTATTGACAGTGACCGTCTAAAGGGTTCAGCAATTATAATTGTACTCAGATTACCCAAATTTGGATATGATCTCAATTAACATGAGTTAGCATTGATGTAAATTTTTTTTTTTTTTTTCGTACTGGGGATTGAACCCAGGGGTGCTTTGACACTGAGTCACATCCCCAGCCTGTTTTTTTATTTTGAGACAGGGTCTCACTAAGTTGCTTGGGGGTCTCACTAAGTTGCTAAGGCTGGCTTTGAACTCATGATCCTCTGGTCTCAGCCTCCCAAGCCACTGGGATTACAGGCATGCACCACCATACCCTGCTAACATTGATGTAAATGTAAAAATGATATTTTTATGTATTTAAAAGTTATATTCTCAAATTTTAAATTTGTCTATAAATGTTAAATGAAAATGCAAATTATGAATTCATACTGAGATTTTAAATAAAAATAAAATATTTAAGAATTCTTCTAAAAAATTACCTATTTTACACATGCTCATCTGTGTGTCCAGTCCAAGATTCAGACACCTGATTGCATATCTGAAGTGAGGATGTATGTGTGAGTTCCCTGGTCCTGAACAGCAGCACTCTGGCTACCCTTGGGGGCTAGCAGGCCTTGGAAAGACCATGTGAATGAGACACTGTCTTTCTAGTCTGTTTCAGACAGCCTGAAATCTTCCTCTGGCTTCTCTGTAGTCACCATGCCACCTGCCAGTCAGACACTCCCACCTCCAAAGAGAGTTCCTTGAAGGGCAATTCCCAGGGCTGTGGGCTAGCCTAAAGGAGCAGAGCAGTGCATCCCCCTGCCACCAGGTAAGTGCTGGGAACACCCAGCAGGTGGTCAGAGTTAAGAGGTGTCCAAGATTGACTTCCAGGTCACATTTGCGGGGACAGGCAGGAGGTGACTGCTCAAGGGGCAGGGGGGGTGTGGAACAAGATGGAATAGCAGACTCAAAGCTGGCTGATCCCCCATGACCAGATCGGATAACCTTTGAGGTCACCTTAGGATGGGTGCCACTTCTCTCTCCTCCAACCCCTCTCCCTCAAGCTGTGAACACCAGATTAGCAGCATTAGCTGGCAGGCAGAAGACGGAGCCCCCAGACAACTCCCAGCAGCCCCTCTGCCAGTCTCCACGCTTTGGGCACTTCTTAGTAAGTGGTCAGAGCAGGTCAGACAGGTTTCCTTCCTGCATGTCCTGGGAGAGCAGGTGGCTGTGCCAGCCTCTGGTGTGCTGAACAGTGCCTCTAGCACATGTGCCCTCTAAGGGTGGCTGAGCGGGGTGCCTCTTCCCTCTCCTGGGAGGGACACCAGGCAGGCACAGGCTTTTGTTAGATCAGGGTCCTATGTTGGCACCAAACTTCTGCCCCTGTCTTTGCCATTGCTTTTCTCCATTCTCCACCCCACCCCCACGTTGTCTAGAGCTGGAGAGCAGGAGTGGGAGAGTGGTGCTCTGCTGCACTCCGGCTGGGCTGTCTTCTGGGGAACCCTAGGATCCCACTCAGGGTGCCTCCTGGGCCTCTTTCTCAGCCACCAGGAAGCCTGTTTTGTCCTTCAGCATCTTGCTACTGGTCTGCTCCCACCCTCCTGGTGTCTGTGCCACCCACCACAGCCCCGCCCAGTGCAGTACCCTGCTCCTTGTCCTGCCCCTCTGCGGGGGCAGGCTGAGCCCAGCATAGCCGCCTCCACCTCTGCACAACAGCCTTTGGCCACCTCAGAGGAGGGGCTGGGCTGCTGTCCCCACAGTGTAGAGCAGGCTTCCTGAGGTCAGTTGCAGATGGACTACAGTCCCCAGTGTGTGGCCTGCTGCCTCCAGAGTCTGCTGAGCTTCTTTGTGGCAAGGGATTTGCTTTCTACTTGGCAGGAGGTCCCTTGCACTCCCATGGCACCCCAACACTGTCCTAGTGGGGCAAGATCCTCTCTCCACATCCAGGGCTGCAGCCTGCTGGTCACCCCATGCTCATCCTGCTGGGTCAGCGGATGCCTTCATCCTAACAATCCCTTGTTTGGAGGAGGGTGAGGGCTCTGAAACTAGGGGACACTTGTGAGAGGATGAGTTATACTCCCCTGAAGGTCTTTTGTGGAAGACATGGGACATTGGGAGAAGAGTATCTGAAAACCTAAGGGGAGGCCTCTGCAGAAGCAGCCCTGCCCCACCTGGACCCTGGCCTCAGCCTCAGGCTGGGACTAAACAGGTGTCTCCACGACACTTGTTGCCATCACCAGGCACCCAGGAAAACACCACCTTCACTGGACCGCTCCTAGAGAGCACCAAGAGTTGGCCAAATCAAGGACTGTGGCTGCGTGCGGAGGAGAGGTGCCCATTAGTGCCCTGCTGCACAGAGGTCACAATCACAGGCTTCTGTCATAGCTCCCAGTGGCTTCTGGGATGATTGCCTGGAGTTTTGGATTCACATGAGAGGAAACGACAGCCGGAGGTGGCACTTAGGGTGCACTGCCCCACCTGGCACCCCAGATGCCAGTCTCAGCAGCCCCACAGCACTGCTCACTGCCTGCATTTTCCCGATGAGGGAACAGATACAGAAATTTTTCATGTCTCTGCCCACCAGGTGGTGGCTGTGGGCCGCAGGTGGTCTAGCTCTGAATGTGCATGGTCAGCCCCAGTGCTGCCCTAGCTGCCCAGCTGCGGGCCCCACTCTTCCTGCCACCCCAGCCCCTTCAGAAGCTGCAGCTTGAGCTTGGGAGTTTGTATGTTATTTAGTGAATGGATCTCTTGAGGCCCGAGAACATTGGAATACTTGTAAGGGTTGGCCATCTCCTACTGGTGAAGCCCCAGGTTTTAGCCCTAGCACCACAAAGATAGACAAATGAAACTTAAAAAAAAAAAAAAAAAAACAAAAACAAAAAACCATACACCATACAGAAGCTCTCTTAGTGTTAAGCTCCTCAGATGTGATTTTGCTGGGTGTGGTGGTGCTCGCCTGAAATCCCAATGTTTGAGAAGCTGAGTTAGGTGCTCGCCTGAAATCTCAATGTTTGAGAAGCTGATTTAGGTGGATTGCAGGTTTGAAGCCAGCCTCAGCAATTTAGCCAGGCTGAAAGCAACCTAATGAGACCCTGTCTCAAAATAAAATATAAAAAGGGCTGGGAATGTGGCTCAGGTTAAACAGCCTTAGTTTCAACCCCTGGGAATTTTTTTTTTTTTTTTTTTTTTTTTTTTAGTTTTGGGCAAATGCCAAAGAGAGGACAGTGCTTACAGCTGGCTAGCGTCTTGCCAGAGGTGGCTGTGGTATGATGTGGTTTCTAGTGGAGGTGGCAGCCAGCATAACTGCCACCTCTCCAGCCCAGACAGCAGAACACCTGGGTGCAGTCTGAGGAAGGAGCGAGGCCTGCATGGCACCTGCTGTGGGGACCCAGAAGAGCCACCACTGTGCAGAGTCTGGCCAGCCCTCAGGTGGGTCCTCTGAGGCCACGTGGTGCAGGGAGCTGTGGGACCCATTGCAGGGATCTCATTCATTATAAAACCCCCGTGAGTCTAAGTGAGCTTCCACCAAAAAGCACAGCTAAGCAAGCATCGCTCACCTTTGGAGCCTGTTTTGAGAAGGTGGCACATAAGACAATGGTGTGTCTCCTCATCAAAGGCAGCTGTCTGCAAGACGCGCAGGAGCCCCAGCACCGGAGACAGGCCCCACTCCAGGCCAAGGCCTTTGAGTTCCAAAGGCCCTGGTCAGACGTGCCCCTGGAGCCGCAGGCGTGGGTCCTGCTTTCCTTCCCTCCTGCGGGCGGGGAGGGCTGCTCGAGCTTTGCGTCCCCACCTGCCTGGCACGACTCTTCCCTCTGGTCTTTTCTTTCTTTTTAAAATTTTGGGTGTGGTATTGGGGATGAACCCAGAAACACTCCATCACTGAGCTACACCCAGCCCTTCTCACACTCACATTATTGGCTCATTGTATATAATGCAGAGACTCCCACCGTGACATATTCCATACGTGCACATAACACTGTCTGGTCAATCCCAGCCCCGTTCCTCCCCTTCCCCTGCACTCCTCCCATCTGCAGCCCCCTCCTCTGTTCTGTTGTATCCCTTTATTTTCATAAGATCCTTTTTACCCGTTTCCTCTCTAGTTTCCACATGATAGAAAACATATGACCCTTCACCTTCTGAGTCTGGCTTATTTCTCTTACATGATGGTCTCCAGTTCCATCTATTTTCCTGCAAATGACAGGATTTCATTTTTCTTCACGACTGAGTAAAACTCCATTGTGTGTATATACCATATTTCCTTTATGTACTCATCCATTGATGGACACCTGGGCTGGTTCCAGTTTGGCTATTGTGAATTGTGCTGCTGTAGACACAGGTATGCATGTGTCACTGGAGTAAGAGAGTTTTACTTCTTCAGGATGAATACCCAGGAGTGGCAGAGCTGGGTCACATGGTGGTTCCATGCCTAGTGTATTGAGGAGACTCCATACTGATTTCCATAGTGGCCATACTAATTTGCAGTCCCACCAACAGTGTAAAGTGGTCCTTTATCTCCACATCCTCTCCAGCATTGATTATTGTATGTATTCTTGATGACTGCCATTCTGATTGGTGTGGGATGAAATCTCAGTGTAGTTTTTATTTGTAATGTCCTAATTGCTAAAGATGTTGAACAGTATTTCATTTATTGGGGGCCAATTGTATTTCTTTTCTTTTTTTGGCGGGGGAGGGGGGAATTGAACCCAGGATGCTTAACTGCTGAGCAACATCCCAGTCCTTTTTTATTTTGAGACAGGGTCTCGCTAAGTTGCTGAGGCTGGTCTCACACTTGCAATCCTACTGCCTCAGCTTCCCAAGTTGCTGGGATTACAGGTGTGGGCCACCATGCCCAGCCATCTGAATTTTTCCTTTTGAGAAATTTCTGTTTAGTTCACTTGACCATTTATTGATTGGGTTGTTTTTTTTCTGTAGCTGGCAAAGATTTTCTTACAGTTGATTTTGTAATGTATAATGAAGTGGGTTCAGGCTCATTGTTTTCCTTATAGATAACTAGTTATCTTAGCAACTGTCATTAACAAATCTTTCCTTTCTCCTTTCTGAAGGGGTCTTGCTGGACTGGCAAGTCTGGTCTTGAACTCCTGAGCCCCCAGGCTGCTCTGCCTTTGCCTCTAGGGTCTGGGACCAGAACCACCTCCTGAGCTTCTGTGTCACCTGTTGCAAATGAGATGTCTGAGTGGGGGTTCCACTGCCTTTCCACTTGCCCATCCAGCCCAGGACTCGGTACCCACTGCAGTACAGATGGTCAGCCCCCAGATCCAAGGTATACTCCTGATCCTCACAAGTGTGTTCTGAGCAGAGCATCCCAGGGACTCCCCCTTCTTTCTTTGTGGCTTGCTCCTTCTCACCCCTGCACCTTGGAGAGTTTCCAGGCACAACCAGGCACAGCCAGGCTCACCTCACCCTGCACCCTGGAGAGTTTCCAGGCACAGCCAGGCTCACCTCACCCTGCACCTTGGAGAGTTTCCAGGCACAGCCAGGCTCATCTCACCCCTGCACTTTGGAGAGTTTCAAGGCACAGCCAGGCTCACCTTCTCACCCCAGCACCGTGGAGTTTCCAAGCACAGCCAGGCTCACCTTCTCCCCTGCACCCTGGAGAGTTTCCAGGCACAGCCAGGCTCACCTCACCCTGCACCTTGGAGAGTTTCCAGGCACAGCCAGGCTCATCTCACCCCTGCACTTTGGAGAGTTTCAAGGCACAGCCAGGCTCACCTTCTCACCCTAGCACCGTGGAGTTTCCAAGCACAGCCAGGCTCACCTCACCCCTGCACCCTGGAGAGCTTCCAGGCATGGCCAGGCTCACTTCACCCTGCACCTTGGAGAGCTTCCAGGCATAGCCAAGCTCACCTCACCCATGCTCTCATCTTCAGCCACATAAAGCTTCCAAGTCCAAGGGCCTTCCGACCACTCCTGCAGTAACCTGATGTTCACCTTCCCAACTGGGAGCAGGGATGTTACTGGGCTAGGCCTCTGATGGGCAGACCTGAGTTGAGGGAAGTCAAAGGGTTTCTGGGAGCTTCATCTGGGATCCTGGAGTGAGGATGGGGATGGTGATGCCCAGTGCCACTAGCCATGGAGCAGGGTATCTCCCCTAGGTGGTCCCAGGAGCCCCCTTGCAACTATGGGCAAAGCCAGCCACAGAGCACAGAGCCGCTGCAGAACAGGTGGGCCTCCAGACTTGCCAGTATGTGAACCAGTAAAATCCTCCATCTAGAAACCACTTGGAGTTCATCCAGGCCACCCTCAGGCTCCAGGCACCTCCGTCCAACCTCCCATAGGACATTGGCTGGGTTCTCTCATAAGCACCTCAAGTTGAGGAAGCCAATACTAACCCAGCAGGGTGCAGTGGTGTGTACCTGTAGACCCAGCTACTTGGGAGGCTGAGGAGGAGGGTCTCTCAAACTCTAGGGCACAATACAATCCTGAGTAACGTTAAGACCCTGTCTTAAAAAATACAAAACAAGCCGGGCATGGTGGTGCATACCTGTGATCCTAGGTACTCAGGAGCCTAAGGCAGGAGGATCACAAGTTCAAGGCCAAACTCAGCAACTTAGTGAGACCTTGACTCAAATAAGTAAAATGGGCTGGAGTGTGGCTCAATGGTAAAGCACCCTGGGTTCAATCCCCAGGACCAAACGAACACAAAAATCCCAAACAAAAAACCACCAAGAACTCCCCACAAAACACAACACCAGACCCTGGATCCTTTCTCACATCCTCTTCCTCTGCCTCTAGTTTGGCTGGGATAAGTGGTGCAGGTGCAGCTCAGTGGTGGAGTGCTCAGCATGTGCAGGCCCTGGGCGCCACCTGGCGTCAAAACCAAAAACAGATGGATGTTTATGCCAGAAACCCTGGGCCATCACTTGTCCTCCTCTTCTCCTGCTGTCTGGTGCATAGGAAGTCCAGCAAGCCTGCCCCTGGAGTGTGGGCACCATCGCAGGTCCACTGTGGCCAGCAGCCCACCATCACCTCCCTGCCTCACCCTCACACCCTCCAACCTGGGCCCCTTAAAACAATCAGCAATCCTTTCATTGTCTGGAAGAGTGGCTGTGAGGCAGGGTAGGTGGGGCGGTTACCCACTGTGGGATGAGTTACCTCAAACTTCCCTGGCTTAAGACAGTCCTCATGTCAAAGCCTCTCTGGGCAGGAATTGGGCCTCTGCTGGGCTTTCCTGCCTCAAGGTCCCTGGGGCTGCAGAGTCAGCCAGGACCTCAGGCTTGCTGGAGGCTCCGGGGGCAACACTGGCACCCAAGATCCCTGCTGGCTGGCAGCAGGATCCACGTATCTGCAGGCTGTTGGAGTCCCCATCATCTGTGCTAAAGGCTTGGCTCTGATGGGCTCAGGGAACACTACAGAGTCATCCCCATGCTGGAGCAGAATCCCTGGCCACACCAAGGTAGACACTGGACAGCACCAGGCCCTGTTCTGCACCACTTCAGTGGCCTCATCTGAAGGACAAAAGCTAGACTCCTCCTCCTGGCCTGCACTCAGCTTGTTCCCAGCTGCTCTTGGCCTGTACTTCCCCAGAAGCCTTTCCAGATCCAAAGTCTTCCAGTCAGCTCGTACTTGTGGAACCAGGTTCCTGCAGGCACTGTAAGCACAAGGTAGAGGCCACCTGGGCTTTGCTGACCTCTGCATTGCCATCAGCTAACACATCGGGTGCTCGCAGAAACACACACAACTACATGAAGACACTTCTCTTAGGAAATGTTTACCCACAGGTAAGCTGTCCTTCAGTGAGTCACCCTGACAAGAACATGTGCATTGGACATTCTGGATGGAAACCTGATTCCCACAAGCAGTTTGAGTTGCCTAGGCAACATGGGTGTTGAAGAGGCTGCCTGGCGTGGCCAGCACAGGGGAGGCCTCTGGGGCAATAGGTGGTGTGGCCAGCATAGATGTGTATCTTCTACTGAATACCAACCTGGGTAGTGCAGAATTACGTCTGCATACCCCAGTTTTAATGCAACCAGGGCATTTTAACACATGAGTTGGGACATGGAAAGGAGGAGTCCTGGTGTGTGCACACATGGGGCTCTGAGCACAAGATGGCTGCTCCTGTGCTGCTCCAAGGCTCCCTTGATTTTCCCTCTTCCTTTCAGGAGATCATCTGCTAAATTAAAACAGCACTCTGAGCCTGTTGTCCTGACACTCCCTGGTGCTGAGAGCCATAGCTGAGTTAGAATGACCATGGCATTTTTGCCAGAATGAGTGGTTGAGAGGTGACACCAGCGAGCCATTGAGATGATAATGGTTATGTTAAGCTGTGTATTCAATTGCATATTAGATCCCTGCTGTCGGCCTCAGCCTGCTACTTTGGAGTTCTCACCCTACTTTGGAGTTCTCCCGGGGATTTCCGGAGAGTTCCCATTGGTTGGGGAAGTGCGGGAGGAGGGATTTCCGGAGGAGGGATTTCCGGTTGGTATGATGTGTCCTGGGAGAAGGGCACATTCTTGGCGTTCATGGGAGTTCGGAAATAAAGTTTGTTCCTGCTTCAGTGGCTCGGATTTGTGCCCAACCAGACTGTGGCATTTGGTGGCCTGTGCGGGGAACGCCTGGGGGTAAGTGATAAAGTAAATTGCTCGCCCCTGAGGGAAGGCGAGGGAATGGGTGACCATTTCAAAACACAATGTGTTCTTGTTTTGATTTTTTTTGTTTTTGTTTCAAGCTGCCTATCCCTAGAACTTTCTCAGGCAAACTGGGAAAAATGGTTGACTCAAGGTTTGAAGTTGTTCGGCCCTGAGGAAGCGATAGAGATAGACCACGAATATACATTTCAAAAAAATAGGAAAATTGATACAATGATTTTTTGTTTCGTTTTGCTTCGGTTTTGAGTTATCTGTTTGAGTTGCGTTATCCTTGTAGCAGACATATGGGGTCAGAAATTAACAAAAAACAAACCGAAAGAATGTTAAGTAAATTGTTAGAGGAAGGAGGCACCCCAGTAAAACCAAAAAGAGTCAGGGCATATGTTGATACAATACAAAAATGTAGCCCATGGCTTTTTAAGGAGGAGTTGTTGAATATATCACAATGGGATCATCATGGTGAAGATTTAAGGGACAGGGAAAAGAAAAACCCAGGAACTCTGCCAGTTGGCACATTGTCATTGTGGATGATGATACGATTTTGTTTGCCTAGTCCAAACCTTTCAGTTCAGATTATGGTAGAAGACATATTAGATCAGGAAAAAGAGGAGACCTTTCAAGATAGTCAGAAAGGGGAAGAAAGTTTAGAGCAGAAAAAGCCATCAGGGGAAAAGTTACAACAGAAGGCTGCTACTAACACCTTTCTATCACCAGAGGGCGTAAGTGTCCAACCAACAGTTCCGCCTATGGGGCCCTCAACCCCCGTAGTTGATAGATGGGATCTGAGACAGGACCTCAAAGATTAGCATGCCCTGTATTTGAACAGGCAGGAGGGCAGCGAATTCACCATGTTTTAGATTTCAAAACAGTGAAGCAGCTAAAAGAGGCTGTAATAACCTATGGTCCTCAAGCACCCTTCACTATAAGCCTGGTCGAATCCATTACCAACTTGAACATGATGCCAGCAGATTGAACTAGTATGTGTAAAGCTGTGCTAAATGGAGGACAATACCTGTTATGGAAGGTTGCCAATGAGGAATTTTGCATAGAGACGGCTAGGCGAAATGCAGCAGCTGGTTTTCTTCAGAGAAATCTAGATATGTTGTTAGGAAAGGGATCTTATGAGGGTCAGCTGCAACAAATTGCATATGATCCTGCTATATACTCACAAATTGCTGCAGATGCAGTTAGGGCATGGAAGACTTTACAAGGACATGGAGATTTACAAGGTCAATTATCTAAGGTAATACAAGGAGTTAATGAACCTTATGCTGAATTTGTAGATAGGCTTATTCAAACAGCTACCAGAGTTTTTGGGGATACAGAGCAAGCAATGCCATTAATTAAACAACTAGCCTTTGAGCAAGCAAACAGATGGTGCAAGGAGGCCATTAGACTATGGAAACATGGAGATTTAAACACATATATTAAATTATGTAGAGATATTAATGAACAAGGGCAAGTCCTGGCAGCTGCAGTACAACAGGCTTTAGATGCCAGGCCGAAAACATGCTACAATTGTGAACAAACAGGACATTTTAAAAGGAGTTGCCCCATAGGAGGAGGGTTTAACAAAGCTAGGTATCAAAGGAGTAGAATACCAGGTATTTGCCCACGATGCTGTAAAGGGAGACATTGGGCTAATGAATGCCGTTCTCAAACCACCATAGAGAGTACTCCATTATCAAAAAACGGACAAGGACCAGGTGTTTACCTGGAGAAAAGCATCAGGCTCCATTGCCAAAAAACGGACAGGGGGGCCCAATGCTCCGGGGCCCACAACCACAAATATATGGGGCAATGGAGGAACCCAGCCACACCATCAGGGTAGTGCCCAGGACACATTATCCATTAGATCCCTCAGACAAACCAGAGGGAGCACAGTGTTGGACATCTGTGCCTCCGCCAGAGCAGTACTAACTCCAGAGATGGGAGTTTAAATCATTCCCACAGGAGTAAAAGGACCTCTTCCCCAAGGAACAGTAGGCTTATTATTGGGACGCAGTTCTTCCACTCTAAAAGGACTTATGATAAGTCCTGGGGTAATTGATCCCGATTATGAAGGTGAAATAAAAATTATAGCTAGTTCTCCAAGAGGTATATCAGTAATTTCACCAGGAGATAAAATAGCACAGTTATTAATAATACCCAGTCTGCATGATAAATTTTCCAGTCGTACTGTACAAAGAGGTTCCAGGGGATTAGGCTCCACAGGTGTAGATTGGGCTACGCTGTCTTTAAATTTAGATTCTTGCCCCATGCTAAAATTAAATATTCAAGGACATAAATTTAATGGGCTACTTGATACAGGTGCAGACCTTAGCATCATATCTCATCAAGAATGGCCAAAACATTGGCCATTACAACAAGCCACTCAAACGCTTCAAGGCCTAGGAGTGGTGACTAATCCCCATAGAAGTGCAATGGTATTAGATTGGAAGGATCCTGAAGGATGTGAAGGAACTATACAGCCATATGTATTGGATCATCTTCCTATAAATTTATGGGGACGAGATGTCCTAGATCAATTAGGTTTGACATTAACAAATAACATCAATCCAAATGCACCCACTATTAGGGCTAGACAAGGTTTTAGGAAAGAAAAAAGATTAGGAGAACAAGAACAAGATATAGCAGCACCAATTCAAATAGATCAAGGAATAAATAGACATGGATTGGGTTTTCAGAAGGGGTCACTGAGACAATCAAAATTACTTGGAAATCAGAAAGACCAGTATGGGTTCCTCAGTGGCCCCTGACTAAAGAAAAGATACAAGTAGCCCATGACCTGGTCAAACAACAATTAGTGGAGGGACATATACAACCTTCCATATCTCCCATAATACTCCCATTTTTGTCATCAAAAAGAAATCTGGTAAATGGAGATTATTGCAAGATTTAAGAGCCATTAATAATGAGATGGTTATTATGGGACCTGCTCAATCGGGGACTCCCCAATTGTCTGCTTTGCCAAAAACCTGGTATGTTTTAGCTATAGATATTAGAGATTAGTCCACACGTTTTGCATTTACTATCCCTGCACTGAATCATGAAGGTCCTGATCACACACTGCAGAGATGCATCATATTTACAGACTCCCTTTTTAGTTTCATTTGTTTGATTCTAGGGATTAACCCAAGAGCCCTCAACCACTGAGCTGCATCCCGTCTTTTTCACTTTTTGAAACAGGAACTTAGCAAGTTGCTGAGAACTTGCAATCCTCCTGCCTCAGCCTCCCGAGTCTCTGGGATCACAGGCTTGGCCACCACACCCAGCTTAAAGGACTTTTATTTCTTCATCCAGGACTATCCTTCTAAGATCACCAGGACACCTGGGAGGGAAGCGCACCTTGCTAGGCTCCCGTTTTAGTTTATAACAGGATATAACATAACAGCTCCTGAGCACTTCCTCCCCACCATCCTCTGGGTGCTGCTCTGAGGGAAAAGGCACACTCTGGAGGGTGACCTTGTATAGGCACCAAGGTATACACACACACTCCTTTTAATACTTGCACAAATTTGGGGAAGTTATGGAGGGCAATCTGTAAAGCCAATCACCCGATGCTAATGCGAGTTCACCAGAGAAGGGAGCCAGAGCCAGGCTCACTCTGCAGGTCCTGAAAGCCCAAACCCATCACAGGACTAGTTGTGCTGGTGATGAGAAGCCTGACCAGCCGGAGTGGCTTGTTTGCTTGACCAGGAGATTCTGCATTGGTAAAATCATGCAAAATCTTCCCAAATCTTCCTACAGAGTGATACTTCACCTCTGAGAATAATTCAGCCACAGATACCCCCAAGATCTCTTGTCACTCAGAATCTGCTGAAGCTTCCAGCTCTCCCCACAGAGCACATGAGGGTGGCCTGAGGGCTGGGTTGCACAGAATGCTCCTTATGTCTCAGACAGGCTTCAGGCATCACAGCACTCCCAGGTATTAGCAGTGCAGGTCAAGCTAAAAATCAGGAATAACATGCCCGTATTCCTATGAAATTTTTTGACAATTCTTGTGTTATTTCAAAGTACACTACTTTTTTAAAAACTGAAACTAGCCTTATGGTTTCACTTACCTGTACTATTTTATGAGAGTGTAAACATAGGAATCATGTCTCAAGGCACAGAGAAGGAACTACATCATTCTCTACCAAATGAGGCTGCTGATTTGAGACAACTCTAGGCAACAGGGCCTCCAGCCTCTGACCACAGGGCATCTACTCCATCAGGGCTTACTAGCATCAATTTCAATTTTGGCATCATTTAGAAACCTCTGAGTCCTTATCCAGAATTGTCTATAAGTTCAAGTTTATGAAATGACCTAGTTCTTATGCTCCTTACAGATCTTCAGAGGGTCTTTCAAGGAGCTGGAAGGAGGGCTTTCCCAACGACTCCACAGGTGGTAGAATATGTGCTTCCCAGGATGCGGACAGTGTGGAATGCCAACAGCAATCCAGGCGAAGGTCTAGAGCAACTGCACCTGAAGTGAACCCCACAGAACCCAAGAACAGATACGATGCCATGCCTGGGACTGTCCTGGCTGCCACCTGCCTTGCCACGGCCAAAAAGAGGAGACACTGTTTGTTGAAACTAAATACATTTTAATAGAAAACAAAATACAAAATAACTCTTTTCAGAAAACAGAAATATTTAACCCTTTTTCCACATGTCAGAACTTGCTTTACCCTCAGCATAGCTGGGATTGGCATGCCCTCGGGGCGGGCGCGACAAAACAGGGCAGGACAGCGCAGCGTGGCCGCCGCCAGAGGAAGACGCTGAGGGCTACCTTGACAAACAGTCCTTTGGAGACTCCATGTCTTGTGACTTATTCCAAATTGTTTTTTATCATAATTTTTTTATCTGGTGCTGGGGACTGAACCCGGGGCCTCACGCCTGCTAGGCAAGCGGTTTGCTGCCAAGTCACACCAGCCCACCATCATCTCTCTTTTTAGGGGAGAATTTCTGACAAAAGTGCAGCTGAGAAAAGGACTTTCCCTTCCCAGGGCCACTACAGAGCCAGCGCTCAGCGCCCTTACCTGCTTCTAGAAACAGGTCCCTGGTACCACCAGGCCACACAGAGACTTCCCTTCTCCCGACACACTGTGCTGCCAGCTTCTGAGAGTTCCCTGAACCTTAAAATTCCCAGGATCACAGCCAGTGCCAGGAGTCAAACCTGAAAGATTAAAGCAGAGAAGGGTCCCTCTGCCAGTGCTAGTTTCCTCTTCTCAATAATAATAATAATAATAATAATTATAATAACAAAATAAAAAAAATCCTGGTTCTCTGTCATGAAGGAAAAGGAAAGACTCTGCCAGGATGAGCCCTCCCCAGGCCCCACCCTAGCCTCCAACAGGAGCCCCCGAGAAGCGAGGGGTGGCCAAAGTGACACTGCGCTGCTGCTGTGGGCACTCTGCAGCCTGCGGACAGGAGAAGGCAGGTCAGTCGGGGAGGAGAGGGAGGCGCAGGAGGTCCCAGGGGTCCTCAAGGCCAGCAGCTGCCCTGGGAGTGGGCCAGTCCTCAGCCCATGCCCAGGCACCAATGCTCTGCTCACCCCACGAGCCCCATGGGCCTGCAGCGTGGTTGGGGCCCAGCAGGAAGGGAGGGGCTCTGTCATAGTCCATCAGTGATTCGGTCTCCACACGTCCACGGCTGCAGCCAGAGGCCTCTGCTACGGCTCAGTCCACCCTAACCAAGATAAAAGGCTAATGCTCCTGATTTTCCTGTGTGATCCCCGTCACTAGGAGGAGGTTGCAGGCCATGAACTGCACACCCAGGACGCTGCTCATGGGCCCCGTGTACACGCCCACCAGCTCGCTAGAGGAGCCATCGGCAGGCGCACTGCCGCAGGCACTCCTGATGTCCCAGACGCGCACAGAGTTGTCCATGGAGGCAGAGGCCACCAAGCCGCTGTCTGGGCTGAAGGCAAGGCTGGTGATGCTGTCTGTGTGGCCTCTCAGCTCCTTGAAGAGGGTCCCGGAGGCCAAGTCCCACAGCTTCAACCGCTGGTCCTCACCTGCGGAAGCCAAGTACTTCCCATTGGGAGAGAAGGCAACAGCCAGCACAGGCCCACGGTGGCCCGTGAAGAGCCGCACAGAGTTCCCCTGCTGGGCGCTCCACAGCCGGACAGTCTTATCGGTTGAGCCTGTAGCCAGGTAATTGGAGTTCGGGTGGAACTTGACACAGTCCACATCCGCCAGGTGACCTGCGTATATCCTCAGGGGGTACGTCCGATCCAGTGACCACAGCCTGGCGGTGCGGTCGTGGGACCCGCTGGCAAAGTACAGGCTATAGGGGCTGACGTCCAAGTCCCACACCGGGTAGGCGTGCCCCTGGTACAGCACAGTGTTGCTGAAAGTGCCCAGGTCCCAGTATCGGATGGACATATCTTCAGAGCAAGAGAGCAGCCCTGAGCCGTCTGCGAGGAAGCGTGTGCTGTACACAGGTCCGCAGTGGCCCCGCAGCGTCTTCATCTCCGTGCCCGTGCTGTCATCCTCAGTGTCCTGGGTGTGGGGGTGGCAGGAAAGAAAACACATACGAGAGAGCGGTTAGTGGTCTTGTAGGCGAGGATCAGGAGAGGGAAAGGCAACGTGCAGGGTTCCTGGGAGACGCAGCTGTGACCCTGAAGGGCAGTCAGGGACGGGACAACGAACCGCTCTCACCACTTACCAACTAACCAAGTAACTGGTCTTGTAGCCAGGGTACCGAGAGAGAGAGACAGAGACAGAGACAGAGACAGAGAGAGAGAGAGAGAGAGAGAGAGAAGCAGGGTCCCTGCCAAGAGCACTGAGCCCAGCCCACACCCAGGTGAGGGCAGCTACACATCTCAAAGCTTGATCCAGAGGCAGCCCTTAGGGCCCCCTCCACACACTATCTCCTCATCAGCCCTGGCTGCTTTATGCCCCCATGCCCTGCCGCCTCTGGGGGTCAGTGATGAGGAAGCACCGGGAGCACACAAGCCTCGCCTCAGGGCTCAGGCACAACTCAGGAGGCTTTAGCCAAAACAGAGCCTGGCTGTGTGAGGCAGCAAGGGCAGCTGTCAGCATCAGGATCCCCCCACCACTCTGGTCCAAGGATGGAAAGGAGATGGCCGCCCCGATGCTCAGAGGACAACCTGCTTCAAGGCTTTATGTGGTGCTGGGAATTGAAACCAGTGCTTCACACATGCTAGGCAAGTGCTCTACCACTGAGCCACAACCCTGAGAAGCATTTTTTAAGGATGCTCTTTTTCCTACTTGAAAGTGGAAATCAATGTCTCCACTGGGCATGTTTCTAGGAAGTTAAAAGAATCAACACTGGTGTCCAAGAATGCTCCAATGGCAACTGTAGACACTCCAGGTTAAAAACATGTCTGCTCTTGGGAGCTCAGCGTTTTACCAAGGGCTGCCCAGAATATCAGCAATTTCCTCTCTCAAGAGGTTACAGTAACACTTAGAAATTCCAAGCACGATTCACTGCCCTGCCATGGAAGTCGCTGAGGACTATGGAACCAAAGGAGACCCTGGGCACATGAGCAAAAACCCTTGGGAATGGACTGTGGGCTAAGGCATGAGGGTCTCCACCTCACCGAGCACTGAGCATATGCCTGAAGAAGAGACAATGCGCAGGCACTGGGCAGCCTGCCCCACAGATGTCCTCAACTGTCCCAGGCCTGGAGATGTGTCTGCCTGACTGCAGAGGCCAGGAACCAGGCACCAGAACATGCCTGTCAGCCATCACTGTCAGCCCTCTGCCAGGACCACGGCCCCCAGGCATGCCTCATACATACCCCAGTGCCGGGGCTCTGGCTCCCAACAGTGTTGACATAGCACCCCACAGTAAACAGGCATGCACCCCAAGCACAAGTGTCAGCTTGCAGTTTTTCATATAATAATCAGCTACACTATGTACACTGGCACCCCAAGCACAAGTGTCAGCTTGCAGTTTTTCATATAATAATCAGCTACACTATGTACACTGGGAACTTCGCAACAGATGGAGATCTAAAGGTTAAGGGACCAGGCATGGTAGATCCTCACATCATCTCAGGCACTGGGGGCTGTGGATTGCTGGCCCCTCCTAGGCCACAGCTGCCCAGGCTGCCTGCAACTGCACTGGCAATGGGGCAATGGCTCACACTCGTGTCTCCTGGGGCAGATGCATTCCTGGGGTCTGCACTGCAGCTGGCAGTGTCACCTGTGGCGGGGCCCGTGAGGAGTGAAATGGGGCAAGCCCACCAAACATGAATCTATGGCTGCCTGACCCGTGGCAGCATTGGCGCCTGCGTGTGATCATGGCTCATGGCTCCCGAGACTAGAATGGGAAGAGACCACCGTTTCACTGATGGCTTCATGATACCAACACGATTGGACCATGACATTTTGTCCATGCTGGATCAAATAAAACACACTGTTAAAATAGATTCTGACACTTTTAACCTTTTCTAAAGCAACTATTAGACCACTCAGGTATAGGGCTCATATCATGTGCCCACCGCAGACCTAAGGGACAGTTTCAGGTATATATTACAGGGCTGACTGAAACTCTGACCTCTTTATTTTTCAAATTCAAGGATGGAGGGGGGAGGGGGGAGGGCAGGGCAGGAGTCCCCAGGCCTAAAGGACTGTGCAGAGGTGCTATGCTGGCAACCCCAGCTTGGAGTCTGCAGCCCTGCCCTGTGGCCAGCAAGGGCCAGAGGCAGGCGTGGTTCTTCCTGGTGTCGCACGGAGCACAGGCAGAGAATGGAGGACTTGGAAAGCAGAGGTCTCACCCTGGGCACATGGCCCTGGGGGAGCAGGCCCTGCCTGGCCAATCGTACAATTTCACAGCCACGTGGGCATTGCCAAGTGGGGAACCGAGGAATGGGCTAGCGCTGCAGATCGTCATCAGACCCTTCTTGCCTAGAGACGATTGACACATGTGAGAGTTTTGGTTACTGTCTTATTATGATGATCGTTATTTAGAATTTTCTTGTGGTGCTAGGGGTTGAAGCCAGGGCCTTACGCTTGCTGAGCAAGCACCTGGCACCAGGCTGCACACCAGTCCTACTGTCAACCTCTAAGCTGAGAACCCACAGACTGTCAGATCCACATTTCTGAAAAATAGAGCACCAGGACTCTGTGCACATGTGGCCATTACCACTACCTGCCAAGACTGCCATGGCCTCATCTAGAAACCCTGCCTGGCATGGTCAACCGGTCCTCTGTGTGCCAGCAGTCCTGCACAATGTCTCCCATGTGACTGCCAAGCTCCACCCTCCGGGTCACGGGGAGATGGCAACATGCTTCTCCCCAATGGCCATTTCTTTCACACAGGACGAGTCTTCCAGGCTCATCTTGCCGGTGTGTGGTGACCTGGATTTCCCAGTGGGGTGGCCATGCCCTGTATCTGTCTGCTGAAGGACGTTTGGGCTGCAGCCTCCTTCTTTGGCTACCGTGAACAACGCTATGAAGGTTCTTATACCAGTTCTCAGAGGATTTACATCTTCACCTCCCCTGGTATACACATGGAAACGGGACTGCAAAGTTGGGACACTTTCAGCCTGCCGTCAAAACCTCAAGTCCACTAATTCATGCAACAACTGCGTCAGAAAGAGCAAAGCAGAGGCTGCGTGCTGGCCTTGTAACCTGGTTTCCATGGTTTTCTCTTGCTTCTTATCACCTGTCTCCAGCTTCAGGGCTTCATCTTGACTTTTACCTGTTGCCTTCCAAGGGCATGTGAGCTGGTGACCCCCACAGTACAAGTCTTACTTTTAACTATAAATTCTACAAGGAAAAAGCCAAGTCCAAGTTCTCACTGGAGAAACAACTACCAGAACAAAATCATTCTTGGCTTTTCCCAAGATGCTCCTTGTTAGAAATCAGACACTTCCCCAAACCACTATGACAAACGGGTGGAGTGCAGAAACTCAAGCAGGAAGCCCTCAGCATCAGCTCCTTGGCTAGAGGCACTTGAGCCTAGTGAAGCAGAGGCAGTGTCTGTAGCACCTTTGGTAAGAGTGGGCACGTGGGCAGCACACCCCAGTGTGTCCCACAGAGTGCCCTCCTGCTCCCCCACTTGCCTATCACCCTACAACTGGGCTCTGCCCCATACCACTTCTTTCCCACGGCTGCAGCCCCGGCTCAGCTACCAGGACTGGGGGAGGCACAGCTGCAGGCTTCTTGGCCCACCCCAGCTACAATCACCCATCATTCCTGTCTATTCCTGGAGTCCCTCCCGCTAGTCCTTAAACCTGGACCTTAAACACACCTCCTCTGACTCCTAAAAACCCCAAAGTCATCATCCTTTATGTTAATTTTGAACACCAGAATTGTCTGCAAAGCCAGCATCACCAAGCTCCACAGGAATGTTTTTCTTTTTCCTTTACAGAAAACTTAAGTCACGGGCTGGGGTTGTAGCTCAGTGGTGGAGTGCTTACCTAGCATGTGTGAGGCAGAGGGTTTAATCCTCTGCACCACATAAACACAAATAAATAAAGGCTAAATTCTTTTTTTTTTTAAAAATATTTATTTTTCAGTTATCGGCGGACACAACATCTTTGTTTGTATGTGGTGCTGAGGATCGAACCCGGGCTGCACGCATGCCAGGCGAGCACGCTACCGCTTGAGCCACATCCCCAGCCCCAAGGCTAAATTCTTAAAAAAAAAAATCAAGTGGCGGAGGGCAGTGGCACTCAGCTCTAGGTGAATAGCAGCTGGAACTGCTCCAATGGAGGAAAGTCTGAAAATTCAAATTCAAGAGCAGTAAAAAGCGTGCTAAGGGCACTGCAGACCAGGGAACAGCGTGGGGTCCAGTCCCTTCCTGGCGGGAGACCTTCCCTTCCTGGGTGCAGCGGGGAGACCGCTGCATTGCCTCAGAACCTCAGGGCCAGGGGCTCAAGGCAGAGCGGGAGCCAGCTCTCGAGGCGCTCAGGAGGTCCTGATGTCTTTGACAGCAACTTCCATGTGCCCAGAGTGACTTCCCTGCTAAGTGTCTCCACACTGTGCAGAGCTCCTACCCAGGTACTTTGAGGCCATGCCACCTGGGTCAGTGGTGACAGGACAACACCACCCTGTCCCATGCCCTCCTAAGGTAGTGATGATGGTGACCAGGACCTTGGCCCTGGGCATTTCACCACCAACTCAAAGCAGTAACAGGTTGACAAGAGCTGCTACACTGCTTGAGGGGCAGGGAGGCTCTGCCTGGGTCAGAGGGTGGATCCCTCCACACCAAGTTCTAGTGTGCTGCTGCGGTGTCTACAGCACTACTGCCTTGTGAGAGAAACACTACCCAGCACAAGCACAGACCTGGCCCCGCAGCCCACCTGCACTGCCACACACGCCCACACACGCCCAGGGTCACCCAGACGCAGCCTCATCCAGTTTTGGCAAGAGGTCTTCAATGCCGCTTTCGGAAGGGGTAGGTATTGACCTCTGGTTAACAGTGCTACATAATGCCGTGAGAAACGGCACCTAATCCTGGGCTGGGCATGGGCAGGACTCAGTGGCTAAGGCACGAGGCATGAGAACGGCTCTGTGCATGATAGGAGCAGGGGTGTCTGCTCTCTGGGAACTCCGTCAGATTTGGGCAGACACTAGCAGTCAGGAAGGATGTGTGGGGAGTGGTGCTCCTACCTCCTCCTCTAAAGTGTCACAAGCCAGGCGGATGCGTGATGTGTCCACCTGGTGGGGCTCCGCCTTCAACTTCTTGGACCGCAGACTCCAGAGCTTGATGCAGGAGTTGTCAAACCCGGCAGCCAGCAGCCTGCTGTCGGGGGAAACCTCGGCGGTGTTGAGCAGCTGCTCCGTGTTGTAGAAGGCGTAGAAGCAGATGGTGGTGAGGGAGGGAGGCCCGTCCTTTACGCGCTTGATGCTGTCCTGCAAGACCTCCAAGGCGGCCTCATTCTGTAAGAGAGGGCTGGGCACATCTGGGGGCTCCAGGCTACCGCTCTCACCACGGGGGCCGCCACTGGCATAGAGCTGGTAGTCTGTCCTCTTGGCAGGCTGCACGTCCAGGTGGATGTGGACAGCCAGCACCCTGCACAGTGCAGTGTTGTTGTCGCTCTGGAGGTAGCGCACCAGGTAGTTGTAGCTGTCCTCCGGCAGGCGGACCACGTACTTGTTGTCCAGGAATGCGCGGAGCCTGGAGTCGGACAGGACGTCTTGGACCGTTCGAGTGGTCTGCAGCTGCTCAATGACCTCTTTCTGGCCTGCATTCTGCAGGAACATCCCATGAAAACGGCTATAGAAACTCTCCACCGTGCTCTTGGGGCTGTTCTGGACCAGGTTGAGATGGAGGTAGACGAAGAGGGGGTAGAGGAGGGGCATCACTTCATGGCTGTGCTGGGAATCAGAATCTGCAATGAGAAACAGAGAGGGCTTTCAAGATGCAGCATGTGCAGACAAGGTAACCTGGCTGGGGAGCCCTGCCACACCGCTCCTCCTCCAACTGTGCCCTGATGTGGCAGCCCAATGGAACTCTGGACTTCAAAGTTTTTCTGATGGAGGAAGGAAAAGCAAGGGCCCTAGGGCCCAGCCTGGCCCTAAATGTATTTTTGGGAGAATGAATTCTAAATGGATGGCGATCACCTTAAAAACAATGAACACAAGTTCATTCAACACTCACATGGCCATGTGGCAAGAAGTTCTGGCAAGAGCAAATGGGTCTCCAGCTCCTCTTCCTCAAGCACTCTAGCTGCACACAGCTGGACTGAGGCTAGAGCACTACTCAATGGGCATCCAACATGCCCACTCTCCAGACTGAAGTGTCCTGACACTGAATCAACCTACACCCAAAACCACCCATCTGCATCCTCATATAGACATTGCTGGTTAAAATATAATTTTTTCTTTTCAGTTCTAGAAATTGAACCCTTTTTGTTTTGAGACTGGGTCTCACTGAGATGGTGAGGCTGGCTTTGAACTTTGATCCTCCTGCCCAGCCTCCTGGGTCACTGGGATGTGTGCCATAAAATCTAATACTTTTTCAGTGGTAATTTACAAAGGAGACATCCTGATGCCATTAGGACCACACTACTCACTTTACTACTGAGACACTGAGACTTCACTACTGGGACACTACATGACTAAGAAGGTGAAACACTAAGTGCTCATGCTGTCAGGCTGGGCAGCCAAGCGAGAAAGTAGGGCAGCAGTATGGCTACATGGCCACCAGGGCCACATGGACACGGGCACAGTGGCAGTAAAATCCAGTTGCTTGCTGTACTTCGAGCTCCGCTGACTACTTTGACTTTACTTGTCCTCATCTGCAGTGAGTTTGGGTTTGTACAGACACAGCAGGTATGAGGGTCACATGCAGCATAATGTCTGTTCCTATGAAGACAGGTCACACAGCACTCCAAGTCAGCACTGTGCTCTGCAGGCCTTTCCTTGGCACAAGCAGGCATGCTGAGTGGGAGAACCCGCCTGCCTCACCTGGCAACAGCAATCCCCACAGTTCCCTCTGAACGTCCACCTCCTGAGACAGGGAACAGTGCCAGGTATGGTGTAGGCAGCCATCCCCTCCTCCACAGAGAGACCACTGTCCACAGTGACAACAAACGCCCCCACTGCCTGGGGTGAGATGCCTGACTACTGTGCTGCTGGCACCTCTAGCCCCAGGTGAAGCTCAGAGCCTCTGGCTGGTCAGGGCACAGCACCACTGCCCAGGGGAGCTGGATGGCTTTTCCATGTAAGGCAAGGAAGACCACATGGCTGAAGTCACCTTCTATCTCTCAGCAAGGCTGTCCCATCAGCCCATGAAAACCACAGCCCAGTGCAGGTGGAGTGTGTTCGGCATAGCCCCTCCAGGCAATAGGCCTGGCTCAGCCTATAGGCTGTGGCCAGCTGCAGGTATGTGACTGTCCCTATCTCCTATTTTTCCTGTTTAGCTCCTGAAGGGTGCTTTTCTAGAGAGGGAGCATGCTGGAGGCCACACACGGCACGCAGGTGCAAGGTGGAGTGAATCTGTGTGTTCAGCTAGCTGAGCCACAGCACCGAACGTTTGGTCAGACGTTATTCTAGACTGCTTCTGTGGAGGCATTTTTTGCAAGCAAGTAGTTTCTAAGTCAGCTGACCTAACGGCTAAACAGACTTCAAGTAACAGACCTCCATAATGTGAGTGAGTCTCATTCAATCAGTTGAAGGCCTCAGTAGAAAAGAACCCAGGTGCTCCAGAAATGAATTCTGACCATAACCCCAGCTGTCCCTGGACCCATAGCACTGCCTGAGACAACTCCTCAAACTCCTCTCTGCATATCCTGTTAGTTCTGCTTCTCTGGGAACCCAGCTGATACAGATTCTGATGCTTCTTTAACTATTGCAATTTGCGATGAGCTTTATGTACCAACTATAGGAACAGAAGCCCCAATCCTGCCTAACCTCCAGCAAGTCCTGCAGAGATGCAGGTTGTTCTGACTCCTTAGGATCTTGATTTTAGGCTTACTTGCAAAACAAGAGGCATTTACTTTAGCTCAGCAAGCCCGGGGAAACCTAGTTACCACTGCTCAGCACCCACTGATATTGCTTCTGTTCCCTCTGCACGTGGCCACGTGCTCAGACAGGCCACTGGCAGGACCTGGGGATGGCGAGGCACTCCCACCATAGACCCTGCTCCTGCAGTGACGTTTTCTTACTCTGATGAGCTCCTCTCCATGGGGGCACTTGCCCTCCGACCAGCGTGTGCCTTCTTCCACCCGTCTCTCCCTGTGGAAGAGCAACAGCGCCAGCTCGTGCCAAGCAAGTATGACTGTGCTGAGGCGTGGGCCCTCTGCAGGGCATGTGGGCAGAATGTGCTTATTGGGGTCGTCAGAGGAGGCTGCCCAGGGCAGATGGTATTCATGACAGCACCCACTGAAGGTGTGGAGGAGGAGTGGGAGGCTTTGGCAAGTGACAGCCATGGGCCCGGCGACAGAGGTGGTGGCCAGATTTGTTGGTCCTAGGGTTTTTAGGGTGGACGTAAATTATGCAAAGAAAACTAGGATAATCTACTCGTGTATACGTCCAGGGGCATCATTTTATTTGTGGGTCTCCTCAAACGCATCGTTACCATTAAAAATTATTAACACGTGAATTGTTCAAATAAAAATAGAACAAGTGCCAGGTGTGGTGGCGCAAGCTGGTAATGCTCAGGAGGTTGAGGCAGGAGGATCATGAGTTCAAAGCCAGACTCAGCAAAATCGAGGCACTAAGCAATTCAGTGAGATCTGTCTCTAAATAAAATATAAAATAGAGCTGGGGATGTGGCTCAGTGGGCCAGTACCCCTGAGTTCAATCCCTAGCACTTAAAAAAAAAAAAAAAAGGCTCCAAGTTTTAAACCAAAGGTGGTTCAAGGGTGGGGCAGGCTCCCCACTTCCTACAAGGGGCTCTGCACAGAGGGCACACGACAGATGACACCAGCCGCTCACTGCTTTCTCTGCTGCCACCTCCTAGCACCACAAGGGCACCAGGCACCTAAGGCTGTAGGGACGGGTAGGTTCAGCCTTCGATTGCCGATGTCCCAGACAGGTTAAGTGGGACTTGTCTTTCAACAGTGGCTGCATTGAGTTGGCCTCATGGTGATAAAGGAGCAGATGGAATGCCCGTCTATCGACTTGCATTACAGAGATCACTTGTCCCTGTGCGTGTCCAGCCTCTGCTGATCCAGGAGGACTGCAATCTCCCACTTTTGGAAACACAGGACTGAGACCACCTCAAGACATGCTGTGACTGGCGCAATACCTAGGGGCATTCCCCATGCTGGACCTGCTTCGAGCTACTCAGCACACATCATACCCCTGTGCTGAGGGCTGTGGCAAGACAGAACAAGCACCTGAGCTCTCTTCTGGACTCTGTGAACTTTAGCCTCAAGAACTTCAACTCCCTTGCCAATTCCATGAGGCTTATCTGCACACAGTCTCAACACTGTGCCCACTATATGACAAGCTCTGAGAAAAATTTGCACTGCTCAATCTTAGGAAAGGTTCCCACAGCTGAGCACTCACCAGTGAGAAAATTCCGCAGCCGTCCGAACTGTACTTCATATTGCTGGGGCTCTGCCTGGCAAGGGGCTGCAGACACTATGTTGGCACAACCCGATTCAGACTGGACTGAGGAGGAAAAGAGAAAGGCAGGAAGGAGATTAATAGCAGGACAGGTGGAGGGCCAGGGGAGGTGTTGGGCTGTCCCAGCAGCGCAGGCAGTCCATAGGTGGCCGCCAGTGTGCTGCTGACCTGTCTGCCCCCGCTTTCCTAACAAACTACTGTGAGGGCAGAGGAATGGAAAGGCAGAGAGCATGGGACCCATGAAAGGGAAGAGGACAGCCTGTCACGTTGCTAAGGCACATCTGGAAATGCCAGGTCTGAGTTCCCCGTGCTACAGCATGCAGTGGTGCGGGGAGTGGGGGGTCTTATCACTTCCTTGGAGGCCTCCTTGACTTTCAGTCCTCTGCCAAGTTCTCCTTTCCACTTCCACGTGTTTGGTTCTCCTTCCCCAAACAGCACTCTCCTCTTATCTCAAGCTAGAATCAGGCTGCACTGTCTGCTCCCCATCACTGCACCACAGCCACAGGCGAGGTCAACTCAGGCTGCTCCAGGAGACCAGGCCCTTTAACCTGCACCACACTAGCACCTGGCTCCATCTTGTCCAGGATGACAGTCTAAAGATCCCTGGGCCCACGAGAGCCTCAGAGGGAGCCGGGAACCTGCCTGAGATGTCCTCGGGTTTCACCATCCCATCTTCTTCCTGTAGCAAAGTCAACCCACCCTTGAAGCAGGGAGGCCGGGTACTGACAGCAGAGTGAGGGGAGCAGGGATGGAAGATGGGGATGGGGTCTGCAAGAGCAGAAGTACAGGAATAGAGAGAGAAGGTGCTGCTCCTACTCCACCTCCACATAGCCACCAGGCCCTTGGCCCACACCCCAGCCCCAGCACTGGGCAGGGACTCAGCCGAGAAAGTCACATTACAGAGAAGCCTGAACTCAAAATGGCTGAGCAATCACCAGTTGCTATTCCAGGTAAAGGACAGGTTTTTCTACAAAACCTGATTTCAGAACAATAAGACCTTTTTAAAAATTTATTATTTACTTATCACTTTTGCAGTACCGATGACTGAGCCCATGGTCTTATATAGCATGCTAGGCAAGTGCTCTACCACTGAGCTACACCCCAGCCCTAATATTACAGAACAGCACTTGGTCCCCCATTAATATGCACAACTTTTATGGTTTTGTATATTAGTTAAGTTTGTTTTTTTGTACTGGGGATTTGGTATAGGGGCACTTAACCATGGAGCCACATCCCCAGCCTTTTATATATTTTACTTAGAGACAAGGTCTCACTAAGTTGCTTAGGGTCTCACTAAGTTGTTGAGGCTCATTTTTTGAAATTCGTTCTACTTAATTATACATGACTACAGATGCATTTCAATTCATTGTACACAAATAGAACACAACGTTCCAAGTCTCTGGTTGTACACAGAAAGATCTTTTAAAAAACACAGTCCTCAAAGTGCTCATTCGCCCTGCAAACTGCTTCTCACCAGTGAAGGGGACCTGCCCCTCAGGGTCTTGGGGGCAAAGAGGCTGTACAAACCATCAGGTACAGGTAAAGCAGAGGAGCCCAGCTCCAGGCCACCTGCAGGGGCCCAGCATCACCTGAGAGGTTGGCCGCCATCTCCTCTGCACTCTGTGATAGCCGCAGGCCTTGCTTCAAGGGGCCATCGGAGTCCACGTACTGCCGGCGTTTGAGGTAGCAGGACACTGCCGTCTGGAGCTGCTCCGTGCGCACACGTTTCATGACCTTCATGGGGGAAGTACAGGTGGGACTGTAAGGGCGACGGGCCACTGCACCAGAGATCGGCTGGGGCCAGGAAGACTGGCCATGCGGCCGCACGTGCAGCCTAAGCCAGCTGCCCACTGCATGCTCCTCCACTTCATCTGTTTCCCATGATCACATCGCCAACATCAGTCGTGGAAGTGGGAACAGCAGCACAACAGACTCATAGGCCACCCCAACACCATTACTTCAGTCAGCCCCTGGACCCCATATCAGAGCAGCTGACAGGCAGCGGGCCAGGCCTGTCTCTTCCCCGCCTGAGTGGTGTGAATCAGCAGCAAGACCACTAAACGTGGGCAGAGGCAGCAGAGAACCCAAGACACAAAACCCACAACTGGTCAGGAAGTCCTGCCAGCGCCACAGCGAGGGTCAAGACACTGTGCTTTCATGCGAAACAAATCACTTCTGTGCAAATTGTCTGAACCACAGGCACAGAAAAGCGCCACAGCTGCTAGAGGGCAAGTAAGTATGTGGAACGCCTCAGGTCTCTTCAGGCAAGAAGAAAAGTGGCAGGAAATGAGCTGAATGGGGCAAACTATGTTTTAATAATTTGTAATAATCTGAACTCATTCCAGGGTGTGTTTTCTCTCTCTCTCTCTCTCTCTCACACACACACACACACACACACACACAAAGGGAACGAGCAGAGGAATTATTTTCCTTCATTACTAAATTTACTTTCAAGAACTAAAGGAACCTCTAGCATTGCCATGGCCACAAATGCAACTTTGCAGGAATCTAAGACACTATCATGTGATGACCTTAGACAGTGGGACGAACAACACTTGGTCCCCCATTAATATGCACAGGGAGTAGCCTGCTTCCAGCATCGGGGCATGGGCCACCACTACAGTGCCCCACAGGTACCTCGACCCCAGTGGGCTCCTGAGAACCAGGGCTGCAGGGCGTGGAGCCTGCCTCTGACCCACACCACTGGGTCCACCTTCCAGATGGACCATGGCAGTCTTCTCCTGAGTGCTCTCATTATTTAAGAATGAAAAATTCTACCTTTTCCAGAAAATTGTCTTCCATCTGCAGTTTCTTAGAGCATGGCCTGTGGTGAGGAGCTCCCCTGGACCCCTGCGGCCAGCACAACCTTCCTCCATGCTGACTGGTGATGCTCTGCAGGCACCTGGCTCAACTCTCAGGGCCTCCTGGCAGGGAGGTGGGAGGCTGGACAGACATGCCCACACCCACATCCATGCAGCAGAGGACAGCACTCTGCTACACCACAAGCACTGAGACGGTGCCACCCAGAACTCCACTCCAGGGGACTGCAAGGAACACAAAGCACACCTGGAAAGGAGCAGCACTGAGGGTGCTGGATCGTGGCTTGGCAGTACAGGAAGAAGCCCGGATGACCTGCAGAGGCTGTCTCACCATGAAGCCCACCTTTCTTCCCTGGCTGACATTCCTAATTGCTGACATAGTTCTGATGCTTTGGAAGTGACCTTCCGCTCTCAGCATCACCCATCCACCTTGAGGACAGACCACTAGTCACCACATTAGGATGCACGAGGTCAGCGACTGTGCCTGTAGTTCTCCATGGTCCCTAACCTGTTGTGTGAGTCTCCTGGGGTGTGTGCACCAGTGACATCAGCCCTGGACTAGATTCTGACTCGGAGTCACACAGCACCTGCGGGAGATGCTTTCTTGCTGTCCACACCAGGACAACCTGCTTATGAGATGCAGGACCAACCAACCAGTGGGAGGCCAGATTCTGCAAAGACGCAGGTGGCCCGACACAGGGGATCTATAGAGGAGGGAAAAAGCCAGATGTTCTGAAAGGACAAACACAAGACTGCCATTGGTGCAGAATGGCTGCATTTGGGCAAGAAGCCAGTGTGCCAACACCTGGCCCAAGGGCACCCTGTCTGATCCATGCCAGAACTTGGGGCAAGGACCCCTCTGCAGGTGGGTATGGATCAACTGTGCGGTTGCAGATCTCAGGGTAGGCATTTGGTGTGACTCCTTTGGCCATGCAGACTGAAGCCAGGGCCAAGGTGCAACTGCCCCTGCTGGTGTGATCCCCAGGCCATACTTGGAGAGGAATAAATGAGAAGGTACCTCAGAGAAATCAGCCCCAGGCTGCGTTCCACAGGTCGATGCCCGCAGATAAGAACCTCCTTACGACACCCTCCACTCCAGGCTCAGAACCCGCCTAGCACTGCACTTTCCATTGCCCACCTCATGTTTCCTGGAGCTACAGAACCCCTTCAGTGGACACCAGGTCTGGACATAACTGTACACCCCTTGCTGAAATTTTAAATTTCCTGTATTTTCAACTTAAAGGCAAAACATAGGTCAAACACCTTTCTTTTTATGTGGTTTGTATTTCTAGAAATCAGAAAGAAGGTTCAGACAGTGTGTTTTTCTCCTATTGCTCCACCTACACTCCATGTTGCCCCAAGACCCCAGCATGATGACCTCAATTGAAGCAACGGGTGGCTCTGGACGACCACCTTGGAGATGTGGGCCAGAATCCTGGAGCCCTGACTCCTGCCCATGATGGGCCTCAGGCTTGGCCACACACTGCATGTGAACCCCTCCCACCTGGTGCACATATGAATGGCTGACAGGGGGTCTGGGAGCACCCCCAGGCCACCATGTCCCAGCTGAGCATCATGAATCACACAAAGCTGTCACATGGAGGCCAATCCTTCACAAGGTGGCAGTCTGAGCAGGGTGGTTCAGAATAAACCCTTGGCTCAGCTCCCAGGAGTCTCTGACCAATGGCTAGTGGGTGTAATTTCTGTTGTTGTCAAGTAAATATATTTTTCCCACTGTAAATTTATGCTTAAAACAGATGAGAAGTCACTTTGTACTTTGGCTGAATGAGGTCAAGTGCCCATGAGGTGCTTAACACTAGTTCTCCACTAAGTGGTATGTCGAAAGGTCATTCTAGGTAGGACCTCAACGCAGAGTGCTGCACTCATGGTTAGACAAGTGTGTTCACCTGGCTGAGAAACACCACTAGAGCTGAGAGTAAGGAACCGCCCCTGCTCGCTGAGCAAGGCTAATCCCACAACCATGCTGGCTTTCCCAGACCCTTCTGCCCAGCTGACAGCCACACCTGAACTATATAGGCTGTGCTCCTGCCCAAGGTGTCCACAGGCAAAGGCAGAGAACCACAGCAGATGCCACCAGAAACCGCAGGTAGTTGGAACAACCACAATGCTCTGCACCCCACCCTGGCTGCTTTCAACAGTCGCCAGTCTCCTCACCTGGCTTTATGGTCCCACCTGACTATGACCTTGACTACCCAACTCTTGGCCAACCCAAGTTGCCTCTCAGCACTGTGTTGTCCCTGGTGGGCTTGTGGCTGACAGGACTGTGCTGGGCGCACTTCCTCCCTCAGACTCTCCTTGGTCACTCACTGTGAGCAGGTCCTCTGCTGTCCCCCATTCTTCATTGTCCCAGCATCGAACCACCCTCAGGAGACTCAGTCTTCAGACAGGCCACCCTCCTGAGCAAGAGGCTGGCAAGACACTTGCATGTGGACGATGCAGATGCAAGACTCATGTGCACAGACTGAGTCTTACCTTCAGACCCTCCTTAACCAGCACTCCTGGAGAGCAAGAGGCCTGGCCTTCAGGCTCCCCTCCCCCTCCCTCATTTCCTGCCCTGCTCCCTGCCCACAGCACAGGTCCTTCTCCACTGGGCGGGGCACTCCCACCCAGATCACTCCTGGATACTGCCAGAGTAAACAACAGTTCCACCTTCATCCCACCCCTGGGGTCCCTGCTCCTCCCTCTCCCCAAGCAGGTGTAGCACCCTGGGGAAAATTCTTCTCACCTTTGGAGAAGAATTAATGGAGCACTGTCCAGCTTTTGCTGGAAATTCCTGATGGTTCCCTTTAGCTTGTGGTCTTTTGTGATTTCTATAAAATGAAAAGGCCACACATTTTATTCCTCCTTAAGTACTGATTCCATAACATAGAAAAGCTGACCCGTACACAGCCTTGTTACCATGGCAGATGGAGATGTCCACTTAGGGTATTTATATACCTCTGCCTATGTCTGCCACAGATGAAACGCTGGTGTGTGCTGTTACCAACGCAGGTAAGACACATAGTGCTCAGCGTGGGGAATAGGGTGAGTGCTTCCTGTGCTCACCACTGCTCCCAAGGTTGAATTAAATGCACATGAGATTTCAAATGCCTTAGTGACATTAGGACATCCACGTGAGTGAGCCTGGAACAGGACAGTCCTCAGGTGTCCATCCTCGGTCCACACAGGTTGTCACCGCAGACACGAGCCGTGCTAGTTCTGAGCATGTGTGGCCACTGCACCTGAGGAGCTGTGTCTGAACTCTAGCAGCCACATGTGCAGACCAAGGAGCTCCGGACACACTCACTCAGTGAAACAGAAGCATTGCACCTGAGCTGAAAATGCTGGCTCATGACACTTCTAATCACAAACTGTCCCTAAGCTGGCATTTTGATTGTAAAGACAGAGCTATCTTTACCACTGACAAACATCACATCACAGGGTAAGACACTTCAACACGTCTAAACAGGAAGGAAGGAAGGATGCTCAACCAAAAGGTAGGCTCAGCCTGCCTCACTCTTACAAATGGGAAGTGGAAAGAAATCTTTTTAGTCATCTTAAAACATGGAAATTAACAATAGTAAGAGCTGTATGCATTGTAGATGAAGGATAAATGTTTAATTTTAATCTCTATTAGTTTACCCATATTTAAAAATACTTACGACAACATGCTAATTAATGAAAAACTTTTACTCTATCCATTTGCGTACATCTCAAACACCAGTAACCATGACCAGTTAAACCACTCTGAACATCAAATTCCACTTTTCAGAGCACCTCACCTTCACAAGCACCAACTCATTTACTGTAGAAACATCCTGAATCCACATGATGCTCTTACTGGAAATCTTATCCCAAGCCATCAACCCATGCAAGTGGATGGCACTTTTTCCACTAATCACTTACTGTACTGACCCTGCCCCCCACCTGCACAAGCTGTTTCCAGTGGCACCTGACACTTTCACTATGAGGCACTAAGCAATAGTTGCTAAACCCTTCCTGGTTTTTCCTTCACACAATTGATTTGGTAAGACCGAAGAACTATTTGACTTAGTTCATCTTTCTTATACAGCGCCCTTTCAGGATGGTGACTTAGGTACCGTGCAGTAGGACAGCCCTCAAGCTGGGGTGGCATCCTCTATGGGCAGTCATCAGACATGCCAGAATGCACTCTTCAGGGGGAAGCTGCCTGGATAGCCCAGCAGCTGCTCTGTGTCTTCTGTCAGTGCTCTCTACACTTCCAGATGGTTTTGGAAGCCCATCTATGGAAGCCATCATTTCCTTTCAGACTCTAGATAGATGCAAAGTTACTAGAATAAGTAATCATGGTCTTTCCCACTTCCAAACCAAGGCCAAGAAGTAGCTAGGCACCATCTTCCTGAAAGGTTAATGTGAGGCTTAAAAGCCTCTACTGCTTCCATTGCTGTGGAGAATAAGAAATCCCATTCTGACTGAGTCATTTCAGGGTCTACTCACATGGACAGACCCTTAGCATCTAAGAGGCGCCCACACACCTCCCAATTCCAGAGGTTCTAGGCACCCTCACACTGGCACTCCAATCAAGTTTAGTTAAGTCCTACTGAGATGTACAACTCAACCTAGCCACCTCTTCTCTCTACCCACAGAACCCAGGAACACCATGCCACAAGTGTCTCCTACACCACCATTAGGAGCTCACACCTACTGACAACACAGCACTGGTGCTTCAGTATCTCCTCTAAGCTTGCAACCAGTCTATGAGGCAGGCAATCTTTTTCAGATGGGAAGCTGAGGCCCACAGAAGTCATAAAATTTGCCCAAGGTCACACAGTTTCTACATGGGAACTGAGGCTAACTGGCTGCAGGATCTGGGCCCCAGCTCTCTGCAGGACCTTGCAGCTCCACAGATCTCACATGGGCTTCCTGGGGGAGCAAGAACGAAGAATGCAGACCAGACACTAGCTAAGAGAGAGCAGCACAATCCCACAGGGGATGCTGATGGCTAGAGGAAGGGGCTGGAATGTGACAGCCAGTACTGCACACTGAATAGTACTAGCTTAACAACTGACTGACTCCTAGGACCCTCTCAGCTAACACCAATCAAGAAAAAATGACTTTTTCCTGAGATGTCTTTCATAGATAGAAATACACTGACTACAGAAACAAAAATAAGATCAGCTACCAAGTAGTCAGATGAAGCCTCTACCTAACTTCACAGTGACAGACCACACCCAAACCTCACAGTTAGAAGCAGGGACAGGGCAGGAACAAGGCCTTCCTGAGATATCCTAACCCAATCTTTGATGGCAAGGAAGACGCTCACACAAGCCCACAATTGGTGTCCTGGATAAACACTAACGTTTAAGGCAGAAAGGCTTTATAATAAACAGAAAAAAGAAAGTCAGCATGCATAACATTCAACACAAGAAAATTAGGCCTACCGGGAACCTAAAAGGTACTTAGCCCCAAAGAAAGTCACAGCAGCTCCTAAGAGTGCTTTCTGCACGCCAGGTTGCACCCTGATATGGATACCTTCGAAAAGGTCCAGGCGAGTTACCGTCCTGGCTTACAGATGAGGAAACCAGGACTGGGAAAGGCTACACCACAGCTAGCCGGCTACAAGGTTGCAATCGGGGTCCCGGGTCCCCGGGTTCCGTCCGCCGCCAGGGATTCCCCGGGCTTCCCGGCGTTGAGCGTGGACGGAGCTCGCCCACGGGCCCGCGCCCCTGCCCCGCGCACGTGTCGCCAGCCAAGCGCAGCGGCCACGGCCCTCGCCCGCCCCGGGACTCACCTCCCGCCGCCGGAACCTCCGCGCCCGCGAGGTCCGCGCCGCCGCCCACTTCCGCCGGCCGAGCGCGGCCCAGCGCGCAGCCGCCTCCCGCCGCGCCCCGGTGCCCGCCGCCCGCGCCGCGCAGGCGCCCCGCCGCCACGTGCGGCCCCCGCCGCGGGGACCCGGCCGCGCAGGTGCCGCCCCGGGAGCCCGCCCCCCGCCCGCGCTCACTGAGCATGCCAGGCGGCCGCGGCTGCCCCGCCGTCCGCGACCGGCCGCCTCCGCCGCAGTGCCTCGCTCCGCCGCCGCTAGCCCGGGCCCCGCGCCCCGCGCCCCGCCGCGCCCGCGGCTCTGCGCGGCCGCCCCATGACCGCCAGACGGAGCGGGCGCGCCGGGCTGGGCCGCCGACGCCGACGCCGCGGCCAGGGCGCACTCGGCGCTCGGCTGGCGATGCCTGCGCGCCAGCTCGCCCCGCCTCGCCCCGCCCTGTCGGCGTCGCGTCAGCGTCGGCCGGAAGCGCCCGCAGCGCATGGGGCGCGGAGCGGCGGAGCGGCCAGGTGAGTGCCTCGTGGCCGGCGTGCTCGGCCAGGGCTGTCCCTGCGGGTGGGGGCTGCAGGGCTGAGAGAGCCCCGCCCGCGGTGGGACCCCCAAAGGATGGACCTCTCCGGGACGAGGCCCCCGCGGGATGAGCCTCCGCCCGCGGGGCTACCCCGGCCTGTGATAACAGCCCAAGAGATGAACCTCCCCAGGAATGAGCACCCCAAGCAACGAACCGCCCCAGGAATAAGCTACCCCCCATAATGCCTCCAAGGGATGAGTTATCCACCCAGGAGCCCTCCAGGAATTGAGCCCCCGCCCACGGGGCGATCCCTGCCTGTGATGACACTCCCAAGGGATGGACCCTCCCAGGAATGGCCTCCCCGCAAGGGATGACAACCCCCCAATACCTCCCCAAGGAATGAACCACCCCCAAGAAATGAATCTCCTTCCTGGAATGAGACCCCCACCCCCATCCCCGGGATCCCCACAGCCCAGCGATAAGCCTTGCCTCCAACCAAGGGATGAGTGCCGGCGCCCCACCCCACCCCCGCGTTGAATCTCCCCCAAGGGGTGAGCCCCCTTCCCCCATTTTAGTCTTCTTCGCTCAGGGCTGGGCCCCACCAGAGGGAGAACCCACCAGAACTGAGCCTCACCTGCTCTCCTCTCTGGTGGCTCTGGGCCAGCTTGGGGGCTTGGAGGTGGCCACGCCCCCGGGAGGGATGCCCCTGCCAGGTGACTGCATTGCAGCAGCCCTCAAGGTAGAGGTTCCTTTGGTTTGACCGAAAGATAAAAATCACTGTGATGTTTTTTCAGTTCTTGAGTTAGTCTGTTTTGTTTTTATTTATGATAACTATTTGTATGTAGTGTATCAAAAAGTTTTTTCTCTTGAGCTAAATTGCTCATTTTTTATGATGAAAATAACATTTTACTTATGACTTAAATCCAAAGCTGCTTGCCTCAGTTTTATATAACTGTGGGTGTATCTGTTGTAGTCTTCTCTGCAGATATGTATGTTGGGGTGTGTGGGGTGTGTAAATTTCTTTGTGAGTACTGACTTTACAGTGGGGAGTTACTGTTGCAGCAGAGATAACAGTGTTTCTCTTGGGATGAGTTAATGCCCTCTCTTTTCCTTGGAGAAACATCTTTTTCTAATACTATATTGCATATTTATTTCTTTGCACTGCTTAACATAATTTATCTTAACAGGTGATACATAGTACACTTTAGAGGTTATGTGAAGAGTTGATGATTCTTTCCATTCCAGTGGTTTGGTTTTGCCTTGTTTGCACACTTACCTCTGGGCGTGTGTTCACAGCAGAAATATTTGTAACATGTCTTCTGCACAATTTTATTTGAATTTCCCCTAGGAAATTTGTCATTGATGTGTTTTAATTTGTTAAAATGTTTAATAGTACACAATAAGACCCCTGCTGTTTCTTTTCTGATGCCTGTTAAGTTTGATCTTGTTGTAATACAACTTTCTGTTGTTTTGATTATAGATAACTTGTGGCAATGGCTGCTGTATATTCTGGCATTTCCCTTAAGCTTAAGAGCAAGACGACTTCCTGGGAAGATAAACTAAAGCTTGCTCACTTTGCTTGGGTTTCCCACCAGTGCTTCCTTCCAAATAAAGAACAAGTAAGTTTAATGTGACACTTACATTTTTATGATATAAAATGATCACTATACAAATTGCATATTGGTATTTATTTAAAAGAAAAAAAGATTAGAAAAGTTGGGAAGGAAACTTTGCTGGAGATTGATTAAAGGTAACGTCAGTGAAAAAAGGAGTCAGATCTTCCTGACTTCTTTCAGGTTGAAGGTTGGGAAGTGGAAAAGTGTTAGTATTAATCTGTATAGAGAAGGGGTGGAGATATAGATTAGTGGCAGATCATTTGCCTAGCATTGGGTCTAATCCCCAGTATTGTGGGGTGCGTGGAGAAAGCCATGCTGGAAATAGGCTGGTCCCATGGACATTGCTCTTTGCTCAAGCTTATTTGGCTAAAAATGGGATAACAGTAGGATGGCAGACTAAAGACTCATGAGATTGGACTGACACACATCCTGATACTGGTATTAAAGGAGGCAGCATAAGACATTGGAGATGGATCATGTTGTGGAAGTGCTCAGGGGAAATCTGCTCACCTGGTTGCACATGGAGTCATCCTCGCAGTTTGGTGGTTGCCTGGCTGGTGCTGCTCAGGGTCGGATATGGGGAGCCTGACAGGCTGTGTGATCGGAATCTTCACCATCCTTACCTTGAGAGTTTTCCCCTTCTGCTTGACCCCTCTTCCTACTATTCCTGGCAGCTCTGGGATTTCTGGCACTCCAACCAGAGGCCTCACCACTTCTTGCAGCTCTCACATGGACAGTCATGGAGGGCACATGTGTGCATCCCCTCTTGTCCAGCCCTGTGCGTCAGTCCACACTGACTGTCTCCTGGCTGCGCTGAAGGTGGACTGGGGAAGCACCCAGGGTTCTGACTCTTTTTGCCTTTGCTTTCTGTGTGTGATTCACTTGTGGCCACCTTCCGAGCAGTCGAGCTTCTACCTCTTAAAACTCAGCACAGTGTGGGAAAGAGGATAAGATGTTAGCATTTCTTCTGGAATTTTTAATTGGTCCCAGATGAAGACAAAGTTGGCTGTTTTTCCCTTTCTTTTCCTTTTTGGGGTATTGAACCCAAGTGCACTTTATCATTGAGCTACATCCTCAAATCCTTTTGTTGTTGTTGTTGTTTTTGTTTTTGGTACTGTTTTGAGACTATCTTCAAATTTGGGATCTTCTTGCCTTAGCACCCTAGTTGATGAGATGACAGGCATGAGCCACCAGGCCTGACCCTTCTTATTCTTCTAAAAGCAAATGTGTTAAGATGCCCTGGCGTTGACATGATGTAATTTTACCACAAGTGAATTTTCCAGGAGAGTGTTCTCCTTGCAATTGGATTTGGTTGCATGTTCCTAGAGTGTTCAACATCTTTCTCTCTTGTAGAAGAAATTCATTTACTTAAGAGTATGTTTCCTTCAAATTCAGGTTTTACTTGATTGGGCAAGACAGTCGTTGGTTGCATTTTATAAGAAAAAACTTGAACTGACGGAAGATGTTGTTGAAAGGCTTTGGGCCTATATAGATAACATTCTACATAGCAGAAAATTGCAGAATCTTTTCAAGAATGGAAAGACAATCAATCTTCAGATCTCCCTCGTCAAGGTAACTTGTGAACATTCAGGAAATTTCAGGTGACTTATTGATTTATTTCAAGTGGTCTGGACTGTGCTAATAAGCTTTTTATAATATGTAATGTTAAAGAAGAGCTTAGACTGGCACAATTGTGCACACCTGTAATCCTAGAGGTTTGGGAGGTTGAGGCAGGAGGATCATGAATTCAAAGCCGGCCTTAGCAACTCAGCGAGATCCTATCTTTAAATAAAAATATTAAAAAGGACTGGGGATGTGGCTCAGTGGTTAAGTGCCCCTGGGTTCAGTCAATAAATAAGAGCTTAGAACTATTTCAGAACAGATTTTGATTACCTTTTTAATTGGAAAAAGTAGCCAGCAAATTATGCTAGTCTTAATTTTTACCTTCAATACAGAGGATTAAACTCAGGGGCACTTTACCACTTAGCTACATTCCAGCCCTTTTAATCTCTTATTTTGAGACACAGCCTCACTAAATTGCCCAGGCTGGCCTGGAACTTGTGATCTTCCTGCCTCGGCTCCTGGCTAGCTAAGATTACAGGTGTTTGCTACAACCCCTGGCCCTCAAAGGTTTTTGACTGAAAGTAATTTTGAAAGCTGAAGTCAGAGATGTGAATTTCATTGTCAGCATAGTACTTTGAAATGCCATGAGAATAGCTGATTACACAAGGACTACTACTAAGGAGTATTTTGTATGGGACAGGCTCAAAGAGGTTACATAACTTGCCTCCCATCACGTGGGTGGTATGAGGTAGAGTTGGAATTTGAACCAGCTGGAGCTGATCACAAAGCCTGCCGTCAGATCAAAGCCTCACCCTCATGGGTGCATGGGCAGAGGGGAAGTAAGTGGAGGAGAATGCCATGAGCTGCAGGTGGTTCTTGGGATGAGGCCCTCCACTGTGTGCTTTGAAGTAACAGACAGTGGGTCATTCTGAACCATCCTTTGGAGCATGGAAGGAATATTTAGAACATCTCAATGTTCAAGAAACCACACTTACTACACTTAAATTTTTAAAGTGGGAGATATTTTTACTGATGAGCCCATGGGGGTACATTGACTTCTAAGGACTCAGCATGTCTGCTGCAGCTTTCCAGAGCAGCCCTGAAGTTCGGAGTCAGCCTTGCTATGTGGAAGTCACGGTGCTTCTCGTAGGTAGCGTAGCATCCTGGACAGGTTGGATTCTTACCTCCCATAAGGAGCGAGTCACTCTGCCTATCAGTGAATTTAGGAATCTGCTTGGCTCTCATTTCTTTTGTCTTTGAATTTTGGAATTTTGAGAGCAGCAGATAGTGGGTCTGCTGTATAGTGATAAGCAGTGACTGGCAATTTGCTTTCCTTTATAGAGTATCTTTTTTTTTTTTTTTTTTTTTTTAAAGAAGGAAACATATAATTGACTATAAAAACATGTCAGATCACACGGTCATGATCCAAGTGCCACTGTCTACCTACCTGGTATTATCAGAGCTGAGTTAACAGATTCAGGGGCTGAGAAGAAGTGACTGCTGACATTTAAACCTTTTAAAGCCTAGCTTTTAAAAAATGGCGAGCAAACCTACAAAGGCACTAATCCTGTTTGGAGTTGATACTGGCAAAAGGTGGGTGTGTGAATGAATCAAAGCAGGCGCTTGGCTGCTTTTCAGTGCTCTAAGCAAATGTCAAGTTCACGTAGATATGATAGGCTGGACATCTCTTTCTTACCACATGTGGGAGAAGAACGAGCTGATTGGTTCTGTGGTACTATTTTGTGTAATTACGAATTTAGGGAAGTAATGAGCTTTCTTTCTCTCTTAATCTCAGATCATCAATGAGAGAATAGCTGAGTTCTCTCTTTCAGGATCCCAAAGAAACATCTCTGCTGTCCTGAGCAGCTGCCGGGGCATCCTCTCGACGCCTGCCCTGGCTGTCATCTACACGGCCAAACAAGAACTGCTGGTGGCCTTGCTGAGCCAGTTGTGCTGGTCAGCCTGTAGGCAGCCAGAGGGAGCTGTGGCAGTCCCACTACTTGAGGTCATTCACCTGGCCCTGGGCCACTACCTCTTGATTCAGCAGCAGCAGGCGAACCCAAGACGTGTCTTTGGGGAAGTGACCGGGCACCTGCTCCAGCCCTGCCTGATCCTGAGGCACCTTCTCTCTGGGGGCACCTGGACACAGGCTGGCCAGGGCCAGGTGCCCCAGGTGCTCAGCCGGGAAGTCAGGAGTAAGCTTGAGGCTGTGCTTCGAGGGGGAGTTTTTCAGCCTGATATGCTCTCTTCCTACACAGAGGAGCTCCTGGGCCAGCAGCAAAGAGACACAAAGATCGGGACCCCAAAGAGTCTTCTCACTCCCCTGGACACAGTGGTGACCGGACTGCTGGATGCTGGCCACTGTGAACTGCACCTTCATGCCACCGTTGTGGCCACCTCGGTCGCTGTGTTGTACAAGCTCTTTCTGGATTCTTACCTCAAGGAAGGAAACCAGTTTCTCTGCTTCCAGGCTCTCCCCAGGCTGTTTGGCTGCCTGCGAATTTCACACCTTCAAGAGGAGCCAGGGAAAGCCATGTCCATACCAGATTGGACCACAGAGCTTCTGGTAGTGGAGCAGCTGCTAAGCTCCGTGGCTAGCAGCAGCATCTACAATGTGGCTACTGACAGGATCCGACACGGGGAGGCGCAGTTCCACTTCTACCGTGGGGTGGCTGAGCTGTTGATAAACCACCCACAAGCACCTGTGCCAGCCTGGTTCCGCTGCCTCAAGATTTTGATATCTCTCAATCATTTGATTTTGGAGCCAGATCTAGATGACCTGTTGTCTTCAGCTTGGATTGATGCGGAAGTAACAGAGTTTCGAACCAAAAAAGCCCAGGAGGTGCTTATTCACACCCTCTTCCAGACATATGCCAAACTCCGACAGGTGCCACGGTTGTTTGAGGAACTTTTGGGAGTGATCTGCCGTCCAGCTGCAGAGGCACTGAGGCAGCCTGTGCTGGCTGCGGGCCCCTCTGCTGCACTCTGTGCATGCCTCCTGGAACTGCCACCAAGTCAGGTCCTGGACATGTGGTCCCTTGTGCTGGACAAGTTCCAGTCTTTAATCCTGCCCTGTTTGCAAAGTGATGTTGACATGGCCCTGAAGTCCTTGTCCCTCAGCTCACTGCTACACTGCGTCATGTTCAACATGCCCACCCTGGACAGTAGCACACCCCTGCCTGTCATCCGGCGGGCACAGTGTATGATGGAGAGGGTGCTGGGAGAGCTCGTGAAGCCCCTTCTGGCCTTTCTCCTGGACACCCCAGGCCCAGAGTCTGAGCTGTGGCTACAGAAGGTGAGTGACTCTGCACTCCTGCTGTCTTATACCTGGGCCCAGGTGGATGCCATGCTCAGTTTGAACTGTGGCCAGTATTGCTCTGTGGCTGGGACCCAGCTGGAGATCTCCAACTGCCCTTCGTTACTCCCAGGTGTGGAAACACGGCTTTGGAAGAAGGTCGAGAAGTTTACAGCCCAGTCCAAATCTCTTGGTAGATATTGCTTGGAACAGCTCTACCTGCAGAAAATGAGAAGGACACTAATGCAGACTAGCTCCCGGTCCGAGCAAGTCCTCCAGACTTTGAGGTGTGATGCTGCCTACATTCTTGGTTCTGGCAGGGGCAGCTTGAGTTTAAGGATGACAGCTTCCTGGGACGGGCAGGTAGGAACAGTGAGTGCATCTACATATCCTGCAGCACACTGGCACTTGTTAGTGTCAAACCTCCCAATATTAATATCCTACTTATGTCTGGATGATGTCAGATACCTGGCCAGGGTCCTGTTAAGAACTTTGCCAACCAGCCAAGCCCAGGGAGCCTCTGCAGATGAAGAGCCATCCATCACACTTGAGCGAGTGTCCACATCCCTCCTTCATAGCCCTCTCTTTCCAGAGGTGCAGTCCCTCCATTCTGCCTTCCTGAGGAGCGTAGCTACAAGGTGTTCCAGTATTCTGTGCTCTGGTTCCCAGAGTGGCCCGGGTTCTCTCAGCCAGCAGTTACCCTGGCTTTTGGAAAAGGACCACACAGTTATGGCTCACTGGGAATCCAGATTTGCAAAAGCTGGACCTGAAGGTGTAGAACCAAGAGGAGAAATTGCCCAGAACTTTCTGTCCCTGCTCAAGAGTGACTTTCCCATCCAGCTGGAGGATGAACAGTTAGGAGACCTCCTGGGGCTTCTGAACATTATTTCTGCTCTGCACCTGGACAGCCTCTTGCCACCCCATCATCTGCATTACTTTCTTTTGCTACTGACCATGGCTGTCAGCACACAGGGGCGTTCCTGTTCCTCCCTGGCCCTCCAGTTCCTGACGACCTGCTACCAGCTTCTTGGTTGCCTGCAGAGGGGAAGGAATGCCCGCTGTGTGTTCAGGGTCATGTACGTCAGTGATATTTTTGAGATTGTGCTAACCTCGTTGTTGCCAACCAGTGGTGGATTCTGCCTTGAAGTGGATGACCCCTCTTGGCTGCAGTTCCTCCAGGTGGTGGGGTCATTCTTGGAGCAGCTAATGCAGATGCTCATCCAGAGCAGACTGAGCTTGGTGCTCAATTTTGGGAAAATCACCACATTCCTCTCAAGGTGTAAATTGCATACTGAGGCAGCTTTCAGTGAGCAGTTGGGAAACCAGAGCCCTCTGAGCAGCCAGCTGCTTCTGGTGTGTCTAACCAAGTTGTGCCAAGTCCTGGGGCCTCTTGTCAAGGACCGGAGGCAGCTGCAGGAGGCACCAGCATCACTGCCCGAGTTGCTGCAGCAGGCTATGCTGCAGATGGCCACTGGTCTGCAGCCATGCTTGGTGCCAGGGACCAGGGGCCACTGCCTGCCCTTAGCCCTCCTCTCGGCTGTTGCCACGCTTTTGGAAGTGGACCTAAGCCAGCACCCAGATTGGGTTGGGATTGCACAAGGGATGGACAGAGTAGTGCCCACCAACGCTGCCCTCTACCGGAGTGTTTACTCCCGACTGCTGTTGGAGTTGCCAGCCCTGGCAAGGGACACTCTGTCTTTCCAGGCAGCTTTGCAGTTTCTAACTCTGTTCTTTTCGGCCCCTGTGCTCCATCCCCCAGAAGGACCTGTTTTTGTCTCTATACTTCATGCCGTGAGGACAGTTCTTGCAGGTAAGATGTCTTCTCCTGAGCAGGGGCTTGGGCAGCTGGAGCCCTGTCACCAGCATGCCTCTCCTTTTGGTCAAGGAGTGATACCTGCTGTCTTTGCAAGGTGCCCCACAGGGACAGTGGGAAGGGTGCCCTCCCAGTGCTGGCCCCAGGGTTTCCTTTTCTGTTTACACCGCAGGCAGGCATGAACAGTGGGTCTGTGGCTCTCCCACAGCACAGCACGGCCTGCAGGTGTGCCCCTTAGTGCCTTGTTCCTCACTGACTCTGGAGAAGGTCCTGTGTGTGTGTGTGTGTGGGGGGGGGGGTTTCCTTAGTACTGGGACTGAACCCAGGGCCTCACATCCACTGGGCAGATGCTTCACCGCTGCTCTGCTCTGCTGGCCCTTGTGTGTGTTTTGAAATCTAGCCCCCCTTTCTCTTTTGGCCTTTATCTGGCTATGGATGCCTGGCATTAGTTAATTTCACCCTCCCTAGACTCTCAGGGCTATACCTTGATTTTGTTTTTTGATTTTGTGTGTGTGTGGTGCTTGGGATTTAACTCAAGACCTTGTGTAGGTGAGGCAAGCACTCTACTAACTGAGCTATATCCCCAGCCCTTGATTTTTAATAGATGTAAAATCTGCCAACTCAAAAAATTGCAAATGGCTCAGTTTGTAGGGGCCTCCTATGGCTCCTTAATGACAGTGCCACCTTCCCAGCCCCACTCCTCATGCTGCCTGTGGCTCATTGCAGGATGTTAGTGGAGGTTGCCCTATGGACCAGCTAGCCAGGACCTCAAACAGCTCAGCGAGAAAGAGCTGGTGTCTCCCTCCATCTCAGGGCTGAGGTTAATGGGTCACTGAAACCCTACAATGATAACTACGGAGGCGCTTTAGAACTAGTGGGCAAGCATCAGTGTTAAGCCAGAATCCCACAACATAAAAGTGCTAAATGTGCTATCATTACAACTACAGAAAGTGTACATGTATGTATACAAGGGTTGGAAGCACATGCAGAACTTAGAACAGCCATGTGTTCAAGTGTTGTGGCAATGCCATGCTCTCTTCGTATACCATTTTCACACTGATGTAGTAATGGATAAACACTTTTCTTCTATGACTTAGTTTACTATAAGCAAGGATAGATTAGTGGTTTTGAGCGCCTCTTTCAAGCCTATGTAAAAACAAGTAGATAATGCAATAAGAAATCATGAAAATCTATTACAGTCACTAGTATATAAAAATAATATGGACCTTTAATTCTCTCCAAAGGCTAAGAAAGGTTAGTGGGTCCAGAGTCTGTCCTGTTTTAAGACAGCTCACCATGGTTGGCATAGGGCTTTGCTAAAGGACTGGGCTAGGACAGTCTTGTCTTTATAGTACTGGGGACTCAACCCAGGATGCTCTACCATTGAGCTACACCTACAGAACCTTTTTGTTTTGTTTTGAGACAGAGCCTTGCTAAGTTGCTGAGGCTGGCCTTGAGCCTGTGATCCTCCTGTCTCAGCCTCCTGAGTGTCTAAAATTGCAGTCATGGCCACCACACCCACCTAAGACAAGTCTTTTGAGGTGAAGCTGAGGATTTGGGCCCAGCCTGACCCTCAGTATGTGCTGAGCTCCCTTTTCCACAGAGAAGCTGTGAGGGTCAGTGGGGCCTTGGAAGTAAAGCCACCTGGTCTGCCTGGGTCTGTGCCAAATCTGAAGTTGGTCTGAACAAGGCTGCCATTGTCAGTGCCCTTCTTCTCCAGCTGGACTGTGGGTCAGCTGAAGGAGCTCAGCATGATGTTGTATCTTCCTGTCAGCTAGTCTTTCAAGGAGTGGTGTTCCCCTTCCTACAGGGGTTAACACTAAGCCTTTCACTCAGACCAGCAGTAGCCTCCTATGTGGGCTTCCCAGGCAACAGCAGCTGGGGTCTGGAGCTCTGGCCTCTTTGCCCTTTTGTTAACAGAATGTCTTATCCCCCATCCCCTGCAAGCCGTGGCAAGTTGAGGCAGTCTTTAAGCTCTGACTCTTGTGTCCTTGTGCAGGTAGTGCCTCTGACCTCAGGACAGAGCCTCAGCTATGGTGAGACCAGTGTGCTGCCTGTCCCTATTCCAGCCCTCACACCTGAGCCATGTGACTGTCCAAGGAAGTGCCAGAGTAGAGAGCCATCCGGAGAGATGCCATGCAAGGAGTGGCTCAAGGCACTAGCAAGGAACAGGGAATGTAAAGGTGGTCTCAGAGAACTGAAGAGTGGCCACACAGGTTACCTTGTGGAGATCCCTGTCTCCTTAGTGGCTCAGGTGTGGCTTTTGGCTTGGACACATGAGCCTTTATGAAGAATCCTTCCTGGCAGTGAACGACTTCCTCCCTGGGGTCACAGAAGCCAGCTTTACCGTTGGTCCTTCTGGGTGTAGAACTGTCTCCTGCTCTGAAGCAGTGAGCCGCTGGCTTTGGTCTGAGAAGTGACAGCGTCTTCGTGGATCCCAGGAGAGAGGCCATGAGATTCTAGACACCCAGCCAGGACTTGGGGACACCACGCAGCCAAGCCTAGCTGTGTGAAGGGTGGTGGGCGGGTGGAGGGGAGCATGCACGAGAGGGCTCACCATGGCATCCTCCTCTTTGCCAGCTGCAGGAGTATGCTGTAGTGCCTACTTCACTAATGAGGGGATTAAGGCTGAGTGGCCAGGAGTTAGGGTCTCACAGCTTGTAGGAGACTCAGACCTACCTCTGTCTCATAGAATTTCTGGTCCCTTGCCCCCAGCTCTGAGAGTAGTGGGCACACACTGGCCAGTGGAAGGCATTCTGGCAAGATGGGGTGGTCAGTCAGCTGGAGGATCAAGCTGGGGCCAGAGAAGGAAGGCTGGAGGACTCAGGTGGCATTCTTGGGGGTTAAGTTTCTCTTGCTCTTTCCAGTACTCCTGTCTAGTGAAAAGTACATTCCCACTCCTGCCCCTAACTGAATTTATATGACTCACCAAGGAAATAGGCACCAGTTGCCAGGCTGCCAAGGGCAGAGTGCACTGTTGCTGAGCCTGCTGTTGGTGACTGGCATGTGTACTGTGTGTGCACACTTCGCCTGGTGTAGCTCTATGTCAGTTGCACCGCCAGGGTTGTGTTCACCAGCACTTGAGTGTCCCAGGCCCCTCGAGCTGGGATTGCTAGTCTGCGTGGCTGCTCACAGCCTCCCACAGCCACTCTGGCTTTTGTCCCTTCTTTACACCTTGGATTCTTTTCCTACAGATCCTGCCATCCCTGCTCTGGCTGCCCAGGACATTGAGCCTCACTTGGGAGCCCTATTCACCCAGATGTTGGAGGCTGGGACGATGGAGGACTTTGGGCTGGTGGTCCAGTCTGTTCTCCAGGGACTGGACATCCGTCATATGTGGATGGCAGACCTGCAGGCAGGTACCCTCCCTCTGCCTGCATGGCAGGCTCACATATTGTCGGCCAGTGGGCTTGTTTAGGATTCCATTCATCCTTAAAGTAAGCAAGCACATCCCCGCTGAGAACAGAAGCTCAGCCATGGGAGGAACCCTTGATTTCAAAGGGGACTGTCCTAGGTTACAAACTGCCTTCTTACCCTACAGAAGCTAGGTGTGACACACACGCATACTGACTCACGGAATGCTTAAATTCCACCTGTTCGCTACACTTCCGTGAAGACAGCCTGACATGAGCACAGTCCACAGGCCAGCACTGCAGAAGCATGTAGTCCCACAGCCCAGTGCAGGTCCTAAGAAAGCCCTTGTGGCACGGCCTACTGGGAATGACTCACACACAGCACTGGGGTATTGGAATCAGCTCCTCTGGGTGGTCCCAGGCATTGACTGCAGAGAAACTTTGTCACATGGAGCTGACAGTTGGTGACCAGGACTATAGCCATGGCCTCTGGTCCAGCTGCCTTCACTCCTGGTCCTAGTTGATGCCTTGTGATCAGTTTTGATTGGGTGGGAGGGGAGCTAGGGAGGGTAATTTGGGAATTCTGGGGAAGAATGGGGGGGGTCCAGGGATAGCACAGTTTCTTGGTGGGCACAAGGGCTCTACCTAGCCACTCCCCTGCCTGCGCACTGACCCATCTCTGGAACTTGGACTGTGTTTCTGGAGCACACTTCGGCCTCTGGACTTTGGGGCTTCCTCTAGCAAATCGAGGCAATTTAGCTCCAGGTTTCTATGTGGATCAGCCAGTCAGAGGTCTTCAGGAGGAGGGAGGCTTGAACTGAGGGTTGAAGAATGGCAGGATTTGGGGGATAGGAGGAGAAGCACAGTGCAGGCAGTGTGCTGGTCTGCCAGAGCAGAGGGTGGGTGGGGGAGGAAGTGGCTAGGCATGAGGCCTTTAGGGGCAGGGGTGTGGGAGTACATGGGTTTGCGAGTGCACAGCCAGAGAGAGGTGAGTGGGGCTAGTGGCCAAGAGCAGCAGCAGGATGTGGACCAGGGGTGTGGGGCTGCACAGTATTAGGGAAGAAGAGGCTGTCATGAGGCCAAAACCCAAGGTGTGATGTGCTTGGTGGGCAGTAGGTGCCTGTTCACCCATGCTGTGGCTTGAGGCCAGCACCTGGGCCATGGCACTTCACCCAGTGTCTTCTTCCAGCCCCTCCTATCTGAAAACTGGTACTCCTGCTCTGAGGGACAGCCAGCGTCCTCCACAGAGTCTTGGTGAATGACTGAGTTCATTGTCCTGGCCCCTTTGTGAGCCTGGCTGAGAGGCTCCTGAAAGGCCCCACTTTGCCAGAGCTGTGCTCGCCTCCCTGCCTCTAGATCCTGGTGAGAACTCACCCTTAGGCCTTGTCACTGCCCTCGGCATGGCTCTCAGGGCTCTTGGGTCAAGGTATCAGCGGCAATGAAGGTTCCTCCCCCAGGTTGGGAGCTGTCCACGCTGAGTGCCCCCCTTGTTTCAGGCTGTTTTGTCTGCTGTTGGATTGCTCAAGCTGCTACTAAGCTGCCCACTCAGTGGAGAGAAAGCGAGCCTGTTGTGGCGTGCATGTCCCCAGATAGTCTCGGCTCTGACGGTGAGTGGCCTCTGGGGATGTGCTTTCCTGCTCTTCCCCTCTTCCCTGAAGACAGCCAGCATGGGGCTCTGGCTTGGGGTAGTGTTTTTGGGTGCTTCCTGCTGGTGGCTGTGAGCTGCAGCCCAGTTTGTGTTTCCCGTCTGCAGTCCTGGCATGGGGATGGGGAAGGAGGCATGAGAAGCACTGGGTGACGTGACTCAGGGAGGAGGGGCTGGGGCTTGCTTCATCCCCACAGATGTGCTCAATGCAGAATGTGTGTGCATTGGAGGGGGTGTAAGCCTGCGGCACTGTGAGGGAGATGCCCCTGGAGTGGCTGCTAGTGTCAGGGACAGGAGGGTCCTGTGTTGTCTTCCCCGGGACCTATGTCCAGCGGTCACTTGACTTTGTTTCACTTGAACAAAACCCTAGTTCAGTTTGGTCCAGGCTTGGCACTTCCACCCTGGGATGAGCCTGACCAGAACCTCCTGGCTATGGTGCCCAGGGCAGTGTCTGTTTCACCATTGTCCCCAGTGCTGCTTGGCCCTGCTATCTAAGGGATGTGCTCTGGGTCTAAGTACACCCTGAGAGAGGATATGGAGAGTGGCCCTCACCCACCATGTGTTTCCCGAGTCTGCACCATGGTTGAAGCAGGTGGTTCCCGCATGTGTGCTGCTCATCCCTAGTGGAAGGCCTGTGGGGGGTCGGGTGCTGATGGCGTGTGGTCATCTGCATGCCGCGCAGGTTGGAACCACTTCACTTTTTTCATGTGTGGCAAGCCCTCTGCATGGCCAGCACAGCAGGGGCCCTTAGTGTCAGAGACAAGGCGCAGGGTGTCCCTGGTGAACTTGGGGAGGGTTCAAGCTGTCCCTTTTCTCCAGTCTGTTCTCTTTATTTTCTGGAACAATGATTAGACATCTTTGATGGGATTTATAAGAAGTTTAAAAAGTCATGTTTGGTCCCAGACGTGGAACTGATGGCCTGTTTTGGGAAAATGCTATCATGTGTGTCTGATGTCTAGTTTTCTTGTGGGAACCTGGATTTGTCAACTCCTTTGTGAAAACAGCTTCTCTGTGCAGTAGATGAGTCCAGCAAGAAGTGTCTGCATTCACAGCAGGTGCCTTGGGTGTGACTGGCCTCCTTGACCCTTCACCAGTTCATTTAGAGCATGGACGGTTTCCTCTGCCTGCTAGTGCTCAGCATTCGTGTTGTTTCTTGGAGAATCAGTTTTGCTCTCTTCCTTTACCTCTCTCAACCTGTAGCTGCAAAGCCGAGAGGCTTGTCAGGAGCGGCCCGTGGTCCTCACAGTGGTTGAACCTGTTCTAGATGTCCTGGCTCTCCTGCTGCGGCAGGGCGAGGAGGCCATTAGCAACCCCCACCACGTCAACCTGGCCTTCAGTATCCTGCTGACAGTCCCTCTGGATCACCTGAGGCCACCAGAGTATGGCAGAGTCTTCTTGGGGCTACACAATGTGCTCTTCTCCATCCTGCAGTGTCATCCAAAGGTGAGGGGGCAAGGGTGCCAGCAGTCTCCACAGCATGGGCAGGGGACTCCAGCCTTCAGCAGGGCACACAGCCTGACCTGCAGGGTGCTCTGCTAAGCAAACTGGCTCCAGGAAGTTCCAGGCTTTAGACGAGCACTGGGCTCTGTGCGTTCTTTGCTGAGTCTAGCACATCAAATGGTGCTCGTTACTGATATTCAAGGGCTCATGTTTGAATAGACCCCTGCTATGCTGAAGTCTCTTAGGCTCAAGTTTGAGTGGGTGGAGTACTGAGGTCCCTGGCTCTGGTTTCAGAGTAGACTGACTGCTTTTGGTGCTTCACAACGCAGCAGAGCGCACTCACTGCCTACCTGCTGCCTCCCCAATTCCTGGCCTGCAAGGGAGGCAGTCACCCCTCTGGTGGTGAAGCAGTGGAGGTCAGCACTGGGATGTCCTGGGCCAGGGCTCTAAGGCTCACTGCATGCAGTGGGGACTCCCGAACATGAAGTACTTGCATCTTCACAAGCATCCAGGTATTCTCCAGGGTTCGGCAGTTCTGGGGAGACCTGCCAGCAGCACGGTTTTTCAGACAGATCATCTCTGGCAAGCTAAGCACTTACCAAGTTGGGCTTACTCCAGAGCCTTCCCCAGCCAGCCATCATCCGTGGCCCTGCCTCTCCTGTCAGGTCTTGTCAGTTGCACCTGCAGTGCCAGTCAGTCACAATCCAAGGCTGTGGAGTTTTGCAAGAGATGGAGGATTTCCTGAAGTGGTGACATGCGAAGAGGCTGTGTGGATCTATGAAACTACGATCACATGAGCATTCAGCAGACCTAGACAGGAACATGGGAGCGTTTTGTGATCCGAACATTAGGCAATGGGAGGACACACAGGTGACCACAGTGTGAGTCCACACTGGCACAGATGCCCACTATTCTCAGGGACACCTGAGGGTGCAGCGGAAGGCTGGCTGCCAGTGCCACGGTTGGCGGCCACGTGTCTTGTCTCAGTCCTTGTGAGAGCTCGTCATTGTCCTCGTTTGCTGAGGAGGAAGCTGAGACACACACACACAGAGGCCAGATGACTTGTTGCAGTCATGTGAGGAGGTGGTTTGGAGGGTCTGCTCCTGGATTTGTGGCTTTTCACCTTAAGATGACAGAGGGTCAGGAGAGGCTGGGGAGTGGCAGCTCTTGGGGATGCTGGCAGAGCCCGCCTTTCTGTGGCCGTGCAGTGACATGACCTGTGCAGTGCTGCTCAGAGTGTTGCTGGATACTCACAAAAGACACTAGTCAGTCCCACGCTTGAGTCACAGCAGGGCAATGCTGTCCAGTAAAGGGTTCAGTGGCTTCTGTATAGTCCAGCACAGTGACCACTGGCCTCCTAACAACATGGCCATGTGTGGTCTGCAGACTGGTCTGACTCAGAGATGCATACCTAGCTGTACTTAGCGTGTGCACTGGTTTAACCTGAGTATTACACTGCATGGTACTGCCTGGGGACGGCACATGTGTGCACATGTGGTGTGTGTGTGCACATCGTCCGGGGCTGCCTTGGCAGTGTGTGCGCCCATTGCCTGGGACTGCCTGGGAATGGTGTGGTCTGCTCCCCACGTGTGTGCACATCCCACGGGGCTGCTGGGGATGGCGCGTGGTCTGCTCCCAAAAGGGTTGAATGTGAGGAAGCATTTTGTCATTTTGGCACATGTTTAAAACAGTCCTAGTAGACTTTTTCATCCCTCTGGACAGAGGAGTTTTGCTCCCCATTCTACGTGGATTTGCTTGTGAGGCCCTTCCCTAGCACCAGTTCTATCTGAATGAGTCAGGTGTTGCTGTTTGTTTCCAGGAGTGTTAGAACCAGCTTAGGGGAAAGCACAGCTTCAGCAGACTGTAGGCCAAGCTTGTCCACCAGCTTCTAGAATTGTTCAGTGTGGAACCTCTACCACAGACTGGAAGCAAGGGAAGAGCCAAGTGCAGGGTGGGTGAGCAGTCACACCAGAGATGAGGCCAGAGGAGCCTCCTGGCAGCAGGGCACGCCGGTTGTGAGCACCCTGCAAGGCAAGGTGAAGAGAGAAGCAGGTGGACAGATGCTTGCACGCTCACTCTATTCTCTGATCTGCCATTGCAGGTGGTGCTGAAGGCCATCCCGTCTTTCCTGAACTCCTTCAACAGACTGGTGTTTTCAGTTATGCATGAAGGGCGGCAGAAAGACAAAGGTAATTCAGAATAGCAGCCTCAGAGGCAGTTCCAAGTATATTTATCATGTGGCCACAGATGTAACTAAGATAAATCTACTAAGCCGAGTTTAAGTCATCAAATAAACACTCAAGATATTAAAGAAAAAATAAAACTCATTTTATCCTATTCAAAACAAAGGACATGTTTGTCACCTCTAATTGAAACAATTCTTTTTCTGGAAAGAAAAGTATATAGATTTAGGAAATTTTTTTGACCACATAACTTATACAGGAGATATTTTTATGACTACATTTATAGTCATTTTTATGACTACAGCCAGCCAGTCACAGTGGCTTACAGGGGAGGCCAGCCTCAGCAACTTAGTGAGACCCTGTCTCAAAGTCAAAACGGATTAGGCTGTGGCTCATTGCTAAGGTGCCCCAACACCAAAAGAGACAGAGACAGATGGCACTGTGCTCCTGCCCTTGAGTGGGTGGTTTCTGGGAGGCAGAAGGAGCAGGGAGCAAGCTTCCCACTGACAACGCGGCTGAGGCAAGGCCCTGCACCTTCCCTCTCACCTGACCCGCAGGGTCGTGCCTCTCTCCCAGGGAAACTCACCCTGTCACAGGCAGTACCAGGGTCTGTGTCTGGGTCTTTTTCAGCTTTGAAGGTGTGAAAGCTCTTTGCTTTTCTGATTTGGGGAAGTTCTCATTATTGGGAAGGGTTGCACTGAAGTAGGACTTGCTGTTTTACATCACGATTTTGAAATTGAGACACGGTACTCAAGCATGGGGACCAGGTATTGCGGGATGCCCTGGTCAGATGGGAGGTTATGTTGGGGAGCCCAACCCAGCAGCCTGGGATGACAGGAGCAGGCTTCGACACCTCCCATAGGTGTCACAGGCTGCGGCAGTAAGCCAGGTCCTTGGCCTGCAATGGAGAGCAGAACACGGTGCTCAGCTGCTCTGCTGGAGACCACGCAGCGGCACAGTGAGCAGTTTAGCCTTCTGTGCTCAGGATGGAAGACTGCGTCTGCTGAAGAGCAGGGCTAGGGAACATTTCCTCTCACACCAGCCTGGGCCCACAGCTAATGGCTGCCTGCTGTCCTGTGCTGAGACCCGCAGATAGATCCCATCCGAGGCCTTAAGGGCACTGTTCTGATGGTGCTGTCTGCCTAGATGGGAGTTGGGCAGGCCTGGCCGAGGCCTGTGGTGTGGAGCACAGCCTGGCCTGCCCCCTTGAGTCCTTCGTCATTGTCTTGCCACGCGCCCACATTGTCTAGCCCAGTTACGTGCATCTGTTTGTTCTCTTTATCTGGTGCACTCTTAAGTGGCCATACATGAAGTCAGGGGCTGAAGTAGCCCCTGCCAGGTGCTCATTGGAAACAATAGGGTGAGCTTCTGAAAGGAGGAGGAGCGGTGGGCTGCCATGGGCTCTGGAGTGCCCCCTGGCGCTGCCATCTTGTAGCTTCACAGGAATCGCACTGAAAGACTACACCCCCTAGAGGTGGTCGTACACTCATTCAGGGTTTACAGAACATGTTGCCTGTCTGAGAATCAGCCTCACTGAGGTCCAGCATTTGTGTGACAGACCACCTCTGCTCAAAGTGCAGGGCCGCATGAGTCCCGACAGCCTGCAGCAGTGGGAAGCACAGCAGTCCCAGCGGGGGGCACCCCACCGCTGCTTCCTATGGGTGCCTTGGGCCCTGCCCTCTTGGCCCAGCCCCAGGCAGCTGTGGCTAATGTGCTCTGTGTCACTACATTTCCCTGCATTTTTTAAAAAATATTTTTTAGTTGTAGATAGACATACTTTTATTTATTTTTATGTGGTAAGGATGGAACCCAGGGCCTCACATGTGCTAGGCAAGTGCTCGCTCTACCACTGAGCCTCAGCCCCAGCCCCTCACCTGCGTTTTCTAGACTTACAGAACTGGGCTGCCACCAAGCTGAGCCAAGCAGGGAAGGCATAGGCTGTGTGAATTTTTGGAGTGAGTCGGGGCCTGGGGGCCATAGCACTACAGGAAAGTGGGTCCCAGAAGGCCGCAGGCTGCCTTGTGACAAGGTGAGGTCCATATTCACCTGTCCATCACACAGTTGTCCAACTCTCACCACGGCACAGATGCAATTTGGCATCTTATTTTTTTTGAATCATGTGATATTAGTGCACAGTTGTTTTTCTGTAAGACAACTTGCCATTTTTCCCGTTTTATCTACCTTGTAGACGCGCGTCTCCTGTTGAAACGCAGGAGTAGTTCTAGATGTCGTCCTGAAAGTCTTATTTTCCTGGTGGGACTCTTCAACATCCCACGTACTCCTGAGTGTTGTAGATGTTCTTTCTCCCCTGGGTGTCTAGGTAAATATTTGGACATATGTTTTTTCCTTTCTCTTTCCTTCAAAATAAGCCAATCAGAGAGCCTGGAAAATGTAGAGACTCAGGTGTCTGCTTGTGGTAGAGGACTGGAAGAGCTGGTCTGACTATGCTGTGTCTGGAGCTAACCCGTTTTCCCTTGTCTGTAGGATGTGCGGATGATCTGCCAGTGATCCTGGAGTGTGCACGCTTGGTGGAGCGGATGTATAGCCACATTGCCGTGCGGTCCGAGGAGTTCACCACGTCGTCCCCCTTCCTGGTGGCCCAGTACGTGACGGAGGCGCAAAAGGTAAAGTCCAGGTTGAGTGTCTTTCTAGGTTTTGTTTTTTTTTTATTTTATGGTACTGGGGATTGAACCCAGAGGCACTCAACCACTGAGCTACATCCCAAACCTATTTTATTTTGAGGCAAGTTCTTGCTGAGTTGCTCAGGGTCTCATTAAATTGCTGAGGCTGGCTTTGAATTTGGGATCCTCCTGCCTCAACCTCCTGAGCTTCTGGCATTGCAGGCACTGTGCCCTGCCCCAAGGTCTTCTTCCATAGCCCTTGAGTGGCTTCTTCCCTGAAAGGCGAGTGGGCCTGAGCCCACTGTCCTGTGCATGGCCAGGTGTGTGTGGCATCACTATGGGCTGGCCTGAGTGGAGCCTCACCTGGGAGGTGCCAGGGCTCCTCGGCTTGTTGTCACTCTAGCACAAACTCGGCACCTAGTTTGATCTATGCCCTGAGTGATCTGACAGGTGGCATGCCACTCAGAACTAAGAACGAGAACTGTTGTGGGACCAGGCTAGTGAGGAGGGACTGGTAGTCTGAGTCCTCTGCCGCGTGGCAGGGATCTTAACTCATGGGGCCGCTGTTGTGAGACTCAGCAGCCCCGGATGCTCAAAGCAGATAGCAAGGTGAAGAGGTAGGCAGAGTTGGTCAAATTAGTCCAACTTCCCAGCTCAGTGTTCTGGGTCATGAGTTTGTGGCCTGAGTCATCTCACATTGGGATGTCCTTGCTTATTTTTGGAAGCCTGTGGTATCCTCAGTACATTTGCCATAGGACTGAACTGGGCTGCACCAACCTGCTTGCTTAAGTGGCCCTAGGCAGGTCCAGAGGGCAGGCCACGTGGAGTGCTCTCGTGTGTCTGTCTGCTGTGTAGTGCATTCCTGTCTTACTGCTTCTGCCTCCCTGTGAAGGAGCCAGCCTCCCCTGCAGGCTGTGCATAGGAGCAAGCAGGGCATGGTGAGCGAATCAGGACACTGGGATGCTCACTGTGCATTGGGGACATGGGCCTCCTTCTCCAGGGTGTCTGGCTGAGTGGACTGCTTGGCACGCCTCCCTGTCCCTGCTTCAGGCAGGACTAAGACTGTTGGGTGATCTTATGACCTACCTGTGCTAGCCTTAGCTAGCAGCCCTGTCCACGTTCTGTGTGGGCAGGGGGCTGGGGACAGCCTGGCCACATGTTTGAGCAGCTGGGTCTTTGCCTGCTGGAGTGCAGACCACAGAGCGCCAGAGGCCCTGCATGGTCCTTGAGTGGCACATGCCCACACCCCTACTTTGGCAACTGCAACTGTGTAGCATTTGTGTGAATTGTGGTATTTCTAAGCACAGAGTCATTAATATGCAAACTTTGATGAAAGAAAAATCAGCATCGTATTCTTTTACTAAAGAATACAATGAGGCAGTAAGATCACTTTACTAAGGACGAGAGAGCAAGCAGTGATGGGAGCCCTGTGTCATGCGATTCTGACACTTGCCTTAGGAGAGGCCTCTGGTCTCCTGGCCTCGTTTTCAGGCCTAGTGTTCGCTTATAGATTGTGTTATATTAATCTTGAAATCCATTGGTTGCAGTGTATGTTGTAGCCTTCATCGTTTTTTAAATTCAGTAATGAGAAAAAGGCTCCCTATGCACTGGAAGCTTCTATCAAGAGCACTGTCAGTCTTTCCAGTCCAGTGCTTTTAGGTTTAAATAAGTTCTAGACAGCAGGTGCAGCTCGACAGACTGTACACCCTCTGCTTCCAGTGGGAGCACCTTCCTGATGGGCAGACCCAGGTGAGCACATGCCAGGCAGAACTCTCTGCAGCCCAGTTGTCTTGTCCCGCCTGTGGTCAGCAGCCACCATGGGAACAGGTGAGGACATTGCTGCAGCTTTCGTCTTCTCTGCCCCATCCCCTTTACCACCAGGGCTCTCTGTGGGTGACTTGGGGTGAGTGCTTTGAATTGCTCGTCTGTCCCGGGAACTGTGGCGCTGCTAGTGGTGTTCTGTATGTTGGCCAGCAGTCCTAGCACTGTACAGGTTGACTTTTTCTTGCCTTAAAAATCAGATATCCAAAGCCCCAAGGCTCTGTGGTGCCAGCCTGGTGCAGCCAGAGGTCTGTCCCAGGTGTCCTCATGGAGCTCTGCCTTGCTTCCCAGGTGACCTTGTACCCTGCTGTGAAGGACCTACTGCAGGAGGGCATCTACCTCATTCTGGACCTTTGCATTGAACCTGATGTCCAGTTCCTCCGAACCTCACTACAGCCAGGGGCCAGAGACGTCTTTAAAGAACTGCATAGTGACTACCTCCGGTACCACAAAGCCAAGAATGAAGGAGAGAAGAGGTACACTGCCTAGGCCTCGCAACACAGTGTCTACCTCAGGGACCACGAAGCCGAACATGCAGGAGATCAGATACACCACCTGGGTCACATGGCACAGCGCCCTCGGAGAGCCCAGGCAGCATGGCCTTGAAGCCTCAGCAGTGTGGAGGGTGAAGGCCCTGAATGTCCTGGTGCCATGTTGACCTGTGGAAACTCTGTATTTTTATATCATTTTTTAAAAAGTATATCTTCTGTGTGGTTCAGTCTGTCTTTTTGTCATCACTCCTTACCTTTGGTCTAAGATTGTATCCAGGGTCTTCACATGCTGAGCACATACTCACACCACGGACTACACCCTGGCCCAGTGTGTCTTTTTGTAAGTATGTGTTGCGTTAGAATTCTGAAAGCAGACCCTGGAATGAGATTGTTTCAGTAGAAGGGTTGCTGGTTCTCGTCCTGGCTCAGTGGGTTCTGCTCCCCCCACCCCCAGGTTAGCAGCTATAAGGAACTGGATTTTTGCTTCTGGTGCATGAGTTTGTAATTAAATCCTGTTTAAATACCTCTGCCTTTTAAATTCAAGCCAGAAATAATGGGGGAGAGATTCCTGAGATGCCATGCTTCTGCCTCCCCTCTGAGAACCTTCCTGATGTCCCTGGGAGACAGCACCCTGGCTCCAGGGAACTGTGTCTGCTGAGACAGCAGCAGGCACCTGGGAGGCTCCTGGCACCTGTCTGGAGGGTGGCTACTCCTAGCAAGGCACCAGGGCTCCTACGTGCTCTTTTTACTTTGCTCTATGTTCATTTTGGAATTAATTTTTTCCATTCAGTTTATTAAAATAATTTTGTTTTCATTGCCTAATTGATAACAGTTTGGGTATGAGGTGTTTCCTGAAAAGCACATGCATCAGGCAATGCAGGAATGTTCAGAAGGGAAACATTCGATTAGGAGAGCGGGGACCTCACTGGTGCAGTAATCCATTGGATGGATTAATGATGTGAGTGGAGCACTGTGTGGTAACTAGGCAGGTGGGGCACTGGAGTGTGCCTTGGGCATGGTGTGTCTTGTCCCTGGCTCCTTGGCTCTCTTTTACTGTGAAGCTGCCATGAATTGGGAGTTTCCTCTACCACACCCATGAGCTCTGCCTCACCTCAGGCCCAGAGCAATGGAGTCAGCCCACCACAGACTGAACTCTGAAACCATGAGCTGAAACCAACTCTCCCTCCCCTAAGTGGTTCTTTTTTTTTTTTTTTTTTTAACCAGGGATTGAACTCGGGGGCACTTGACCACTGAGCCACATCCCCACCCCTATTTTGTATTTTATTTAGGGACAGGTCTCACTGAGTTGCTTATTGCTCTGCTATTGCTGAGGCTGTCTTTGAACTTGAGATTCTCCTGCCTCAGCCTCCCGAGCTGCTGGGATTTCAGGTGTGCGCCACTGTTCTCGCCTCCCAAAGTGCTTCTTGCCCCATATTTCATCTTAGATGAAAAGCTGACTGACATACTAAGCACCATGTTTTCATTTGAGCAACTTGAGCAAAAGAAAAGGAAAGAAAGCTTGAAAACTCACTCATGGTGCCATGTGCCACCACGCCTGGAGTGCCTCGTTATCCTATGTGTGGACAAGGAGGGATGTGTGAGCACACCATAGTGAGGCTGATAAAAGTGCACTTGTAAAAGCTGCTTAGTGGCTTCATTTATAATCATTCAGTGTCATCTCGGGTCCGTAGAGACGGCTGATGTCATTCCCAATGCTGCACAGTGGTCCACTAAGCAGAGCCAGCTGCTGGGTTGACTGGCCCTGGTGATGTCGAGGTCTTTCCCATCTCCTTTTGTGGCTGGCTCCTGTGGCCAAGTCTTTGTGTAGGGCCAGCTCCTGTGAGCAGTCTGGAAACTGTGTCAGGCTATGAGACTTCTGTGTATGTTGCCAGATTGCCCTCTGGAAAGGTACAGGGGTACCTTTGCCCTGGTCAGTTGGCACTGTTGGCTTTGTCTCCCTGACAGGAATGTGCTGCATTTCTCTAAAAGATGAGGGTGGTGTCACAGTCACGTGTTTGCTTCTTGTGTGAGGGTCACGCAATGTCCTTGTCCGTCTCATTTGGGAGGTCTGCTTTTTGATCTCTGTCTTGTGGGAGTCTCCCAATGCCCCTTTTCAGTCAGCCGTGTGTACTTCTGCACCGTTGAGATGGTGGCTCTCAGAGGCCCAGTTTATTTTCTTACTGTTTTTGAAGTGTATGTGGCTGGAGTAGGCAAAGAGGAACACCTTTGAATACCTAAGAGAAAGAGCCAGAGCTTCCCATCCCCAGTCTAATGGTACATCCTGCGTTGGCTGCGTGTAGAAAGGACAGTCCCCTGCATCGGCCTGTTTGGTCCTTCCTGCCCGTTTCCCCCCTGCTTTTATGGTGCATTATAATTACACGTAATGGTAGGGTTCCTTGTTACCTATTCATACCTACACAGGTGCAATAGTGAAATCCAGTCAGCTTCATTCTCAGTGGGCCCAACCCATTCCTCTGCTGGCCTCCCTTCCATTTTCATGAGGACCCCGCTCCCCACACCTTTTCTCTGGTTCTTGCAGGGAAGAACACACGACCTCAGGTCTGACCTGCTTCACTTAATGCCCTCCAGTGCCTTTTGCTCGTGCTCCATGCTGCAGTTTGTTTCCCTGCTGAGTTTCCAGCGGGAACCTCCCAGGGTCACCTGAAGATGGAGCTGGCCACCTTTCAGGGTCCTAAACAATGGGAATTTGAACCTGCCTCCTGGGTTGGTCCTTGAGGCCAGGCTCAGGAACAGGAAGGACAGCTGGGCCTGGCCACGCTGGCCCCAGGATGGCCTACACCGGCACAGGTGGGGTGCAGCTGCGGCACTGGGGGGTGGAGTGGGCGGAGCAGAGCAGTGGGGCACAGGTAGGGTACAGGTTGTGACCCCTTCCAGCAGGGAACATCCAGGCTCAGGTGTGGCACTTCCATGCTTGTCCTGGCAGTGAGCTTGCTGCCTGCCTCGAGTCCCATCAGAGCTGCCATGGAGGCCTGGGCTGCAGCTCCATTCCTCCTTCCTCCTGCTCAGCCTGCACCCAGTGTGGCTACAAGCATCATTGCTGCTGTTGCCCTGGGCCCTGGTCTGCCTGTGCTCTGCTGCCCTTGGCTCTTCCACATGGGCTCCAGCCCTCAGCCTCTCCTTCCTATGGTCACTCTGCCACGCCCTGCCTCTCCTCCTGTTCCCCGTGGGTGTTCTTTGCAGCTTCGTGTCCACGTTGCCCAGGCCTCCATGGCAGCTCTGATGGGACTCTAGGCAGGCAGCAAGCTCACCAGACCAGAGATGCTGCCGCAGCCGAACCAGGTGTACAGGCCTTGTACCCAGCAACTTAGGAGGCCGAGGTAGGAGGTTCACAAGTTCAAAGTCAGCGTGGGACCTTAATGAGGCGCTGTCTCAAAATTTTAAAAATGAAAAAAGAATAAAAAGGGCTGCTGGTGAAGATCAATGGTGGAGTGCCCCCGGGTTCCATCCCCTATGGTGAAAAAGAAGGAAAGGCTGAGCATCTCTGCTAGTGACTAGCGGCCCCAGCAGCCCCTCCTGAGCATCTCTACTAGTGACTAATGGCCCCAGCAGCCCCTCCAGGCCTCCTCCCTCAGGTAGCAGCCAAATACAGGAAGAAGCTCAGTAAGGAGCTGGCAGGCAGGAGGCTGCTGTCTGTCCTCTTGGGTGCCACCTCATGTGCTACTATCCCAAGCCTAAGGCTGGGCCCCCAGTGCCCCAACTCCCACAGCTGCAAGTCTCCACTGAGCCAGGCCATGGCCTCCTGTGCAGTGTTAAGGCCCAGTACCCATGCCCATGGGCCTCCCCACAGGCATGGCTGTCTTGCCGCTCTGCCTCCACCCTGTGACACCTCTCGCTACTGTTAGCATTCCTGACTACAGCAAACTCCCCAGAACCAGGGCTGTGACCCCATGCCCGACCTCGTGCTAGCACAGAGGCGCCTAGAGTGCCAGCTGGGGGTAATAGAAGGTGGAGGGGTGGGCACAAGAGGGGCAGGTCTGAGGCCTGCCGCTGAGTGGGGTGGGGGCATCTGGGACTGAGCAGGCTGGAGCACTGCTGCACAGCCCTCCTGAGCCACCTGGAGATGGGATCCTGTGCCCTCCAACCACCTGAAAGCGACCCTCCCTATGGGGTCCAGAGCAACAGAAACTACAGCAGGGGGCCTCAGTGTCCACACAGCCAGCTGCTCCGGAACTGGGCCTCCAAGGCCAAGGTCACCTGATGCACCCTCTGAGGCCCCAAGGACCACATTTCTCCTGGAAGTATGGTTGGAGAGAGGGTGCTCATGCTGTCTGGTGAGGCAAATGGCCAGACCCCATTCACTCCACCCCTGCAGAGGCTCAGAAGAAGGAGGCTCATGGGAGATATGGCTGCAGATACCTCTGGCCCCTAGCCACCCTTACGTCAGAAGCTGGGTTCTAACAGCCAACATAGTAGAGCACCTGCCCACTGTGCCTTCTTACCACTGCCTTCTGGTCTGCCCAGATCCATATGCTTGAGTTGCTGTGTCTGGCTCCAGGCAGAGGGCTTTTGGGCACAAAAAAAGGAAGATGTTTTGAGTTCCCCATGTGGAACTGCCCCAGAGCTAGGCGGAAGCATCTCTTTCGTCTCTGCAAGATTTGCAGGTGTCCCCTCTTTCTTTGCCCCCTCTTGGAAATAGCTGTTTCTCAGAGGTGTGAGATCACTTCTGCTCTATTTTGTTTCAGAAACATCTGAAAAACAACGGGTAGAGATGAATTTTATGCCAACTCTGGGCTTTCCTCCATCCAAATTACACATTTATTGAGAAGAGCTATGTCTGTAATTTCCGCAGAACATGAAAAGATCATTTAAGAAAACTGAGAAGCAGGGTGCTCAGCTCCTCGTATTGTATTTGCAAAGCAGTTCTGATTTGGGCTTTTTGTGTTTGGGGACTTGATTCAGCTAGGCAGTTCCAGAGACTTCACTGTACCAGGAAACCCCACGTCAGCAAGGTCCTTGGGGCTAACTTGGGAAGCGTGGTCACCAAGCCACAGAATTGCCAAGGACAAGGCTTCCACAGGCTGTCGTGCCAGAGCCACTCACGGGGCACTGTTGTTCTACCCATTCGTCTCGGGACTTTGCTCACAGGGACGAAGTGTGCAGGGAGCTCATGGTCCTGTAAGGTGTCCTGCAGGACTTTTCACCACACTATCCTCACCTTTCCAGAGGTGCTACTTGAAGTTCTGCTCCTCTTCAAAGTGGAGCATGAGGAGAGATGAAGAACTGGAAACTGCAAACGCCATTTGCCAGCTTCAGGGATTTAGCTTTCATTGGTTCCAGAATCCCTGGACAATGCTCTTCAGATGACCCCAACACACTGCCACCAGTCCTCTGTGCTGTCCTAGAACCTGCCCTGCCCTTCCTCAGTGATAGTAATTTTACCCAGGGTGGCTACTGCACATGAAGACTACATTTCCTAGCCTGCTTTGCAGCTGGTGGCCCTCTGGCCAGTGGGGGTGAGCCCAAATGTGTGTATCCATAGGGCTGTGCCCTTAAAAGGAAGGAAATGTATGTGTTCCTGTTTCCTGGGGTGCAGCCATGTGGGGCCATGCAGCTGAGGCAGATGTCTTGGGGAGGATCAGTCAGCATAGGGAAAGAGTCTAGCCACCATGCCTGTGTGCTGCAGCTGGTAGGACAGAGACAGGGACCACAGTTCCCCAAGCACCCTGGAGCTCCCAGCTCCATCCATCCATCCATCCATCCACTCACTCACCCAGCCACTCATCTACTCACCCACCCACCCATCCATCCACCCATCTGCCCATCTACTCACTCTCTACCCAGCCATCCATCTATCTACTTACACACCCATCTGCTCATTCACTCATCCACCCTTTTACTGACTTACCCACCCACCCATCCATCCATCCATCCATCCATGCATCTATCTGCCCATCCATCCATCTGCTCACCTTCCCATCCAGCCAGCCATTCACCCATCTACTCACCTACCCATCCAGCCATCCACCCATCTACTCACCTACCTATTCACTCACTCTACCCTTCTACTCATCCATCTGTCCAAACAGGACAGGGGAAAAACTGCCCTCATGAAACTTATGCTTTTTTACTAGTAAGGAAGTCAGAAAAATAAAACATTATTCCCTATTTCCAAGGTCCCATTCTGTCATGTACCCAGTAATATGTAGAAAATCGGGCTTCTCTTTTCTAGGTTGCAGCCATGCTCATGTTGTGAGGCCCCAAAACTACACCATGTCTTGATTATTATCCAGGCCTCTCAGACCTCTGCATCTGCTCCCACAAAAGCGTCCAAGGGCATCTTGTTTTGCATCCAACAACATCTTTGTAGAAAATTCACTCATTGTTTTAACGAATCTTGTGCCACTGTTATGTCCCAGCTTTGCTAGGTGCTAGGCACAGTAGTGAAGCCCCAGGGGTTGCATCTGATGACACACCTAGGTTGATGAGCCACTCAGCTATGATCACAAAGGTGTCCTGCCAACAAGAAAGGACACCTTCCTAAGAAAAGGAAAAGTATTTGACCTAATTATTTATATTCTAGGCAAATCAAGGTATCTGCCTAAAATCGGATGACAGCTTAAACATCAATCCTTAACTTCTTACCATACATCACTGCAGAAAAAGACAGAGCTTGAAAGGTTGGTACAGGCCCACGTTTTTCTCAGTGAACCTGTTCTGGTTCCTCTGCCTGGTCTTATGAAGACAGCATCCTTCTCACTGGCCGCTGGCTTCTCCTGAGGGTGGCACCTTGTGCGCTCGGTGTCTGCAGAACCCAGTGGCCTTGGCCTACACCAGCTCCAGCTTGTTTCACCAGGACCATTCCCAAGCAAAACTGTGGAGAGGACGGAGGGTAGATTCAGTCTTGAACACTTTTTGGTGAGCCAATTGCATATTCTTCACTCTTCGGCAGTCAGCATATTCATTTTCCATCACATTTCCAACTTAAATATATATGATAGAACAGCTGTGTGTTTCTTCCTGCACTGTGAGCTCATGACAAACATCAGCCACTGGCGTCCGAGTCCTGCGATGCTCCGTGTGTTTTGGTGCACGTTTGCTGACTCCTCCTCACCAGGCCCACATCCCGTGTTTCTCTCTTGCTCACCTCCTTCCCTCCATGCCCCATGAACACCCTCATTCACAGGCATTTATTTCTACTATGAGGAAGAGAAGCAATCCTTTCAAAGCACACTGCTGTCCACATGCGTAAAGCTGACCCTCAGGGAATGCCTCACTTGCTCCTGCCTACTACAGCCGCAAGCCCTGGTCATTAGTTATTAGATTAAACTGTGTTTCTGTTTAAATTAAACATTTAAGAGTCACCATTTTATTTTCAAAATAATGGAAAGAATACCAAATAGCACTGGCATATAAATTTACATTTCACATGATCTTAAAGTAGGTTAGAATGGTGCAATTGTTTCAAAATGGGTTCCCTATGTCCCCAAAGGTTCTTGCACAGGGAGCTTGGTCCCTGTGTGGCTGTGGGAGGTGACTAGGTCATGGAGACACTTTCAGGAGAGAGTAATGTTGGTCTCATGGGAAGTCACAGTGAGTGAATTCCATGACAAGGCAGTCAGCGGCCCTCAGAGAGAGCTGGTGCTAGAACTGTGCCTTTGTGCCTCCAGAACTGTGGCTCAAAGAGGTACAGTTTATACAGAATCCTTCTCTTCTGTATAAATCATCCAGCCTCAGGCATTTTGTTATAGCAACAGAAAATAAGCTGAGACAAATGGTTTAGAATTTTGCTTATTGATAATTTAAAATAACTTTTATGAGATATTTATTGGAATATAAAATAATTATAAAAAGAATCTCATTAATGAAAGCCAAATTATTCCATTTGGTATAATCTGACTGGATCTTGGTTAGGTCCTCAATTTTAACCTCCATTTCTCTATGGGGTTCTGTTTTCAAGCAGCTACATAAATCTCTCCATACTCCAGGTTCAACTCAGAAATCATAGTGGAACTCTGTATAATTCTTAAAATAGCTGATAAGACTAAGTCTGTAAATTCTTACACACACACACTGACACAGTCAAAATAGGCTCTCCAGGTAGCTGTGAATTAGTCTTCGATGTCCATACAGAGTGTCCTCAACCGACATGCCATTTGCTTCATGCTGCCTGCAATTGAGTGTGTGAATCATGGTGGTTAATATAAAGATGTCAAGGACATTATCTCTGACACCACATAGAATTCTTCTTATATTCCAATAAATGGGAAAACCAGAAGAAATGGATACATTTCTAGACACATGTGACCTGCCAAAATTGAATCAAGAAGACATAGAAAACCTAAACAGACCAACAACTAGCAATGAAGTAGGAGTAGAAATCAAAAGCCTTCCAATAAAGTAAAGGCCAAGACCAGGTCAATTCTAAGTAGAATTCCACTAATCTTTAGAGCAGAACTGATGCCTATTCTCCTTAAATTATTCCACAAGATAAAAAGGGATGGAACACATCCAGGTTTGTATGAGACCAGTGTCATACCCATACCAAAATCAGATGAGGACACATCAAGGAAAGAGAATGAGCCCAAAGCCCCTGATGAACTTAGATGCAAAAATCCTTCATAAACTTAGCAAGTCGTGCTTAGCAACACATTAGAAAGATCATAGCCCACCATGAGGTGGGTCTAGTCCAGAGATGCAAGGATGGCTGAACAGATGCAAATCATAAACATACTTCATCTCACAAACAGACTGATGGGCAAGTCGCTCAGTCATCTCAGTAGATGCAGAGAAGAGGTTTGACAAAATCCAGCACCTGTTCAAGATAACAGGGGTAATAGGGGTAGAGGGAATCTACCACAACACCATAAAGGCTATATATAAAAAACCCAAAGCAAACCTCATAGTAAACAGAGGAAAACTGAAACATTTCCTTTAAAATCTAGGACAAGACCAGGATGTTCACTCTTACCACTCCACTGAGTGCAGTGCCAGAAATTCTAGCCAGAGCAATTAGGCACGAGAAGGAAATAAAAGGGATAAAAATAGGAAAGGAAGAAGTCAAATTATATCTGTTTACAGATGATATGGTTCTATACCTGAAAGATCCAAAACACTCCACCAGAAGACTGCCAGAGCTGATAAACAAACCCAGCAAAGCAGCAGGTTACATCAACATACAAAAAATCAATAGCTTTGTTATACACCAATATGAATCTGCTGAGGAAGAACTCAGAAAAACAATTCCATTCATAATAGCCTAAAAAATACCCAGGAATAAATCTAACCAATGGGGTTAAAGACCTCTACAATTAAAACTATAGAACATTGAAGAAAGAAATTGAAGAAGGCTGGGCATGGTGGCACCTACCTGTAATCCCAGCAACTTGGGTAACTGAGGCAGGAGGATCACAAGTTCAAGCCAGCATCAACTTGGTGAGGCCCTAGGCAACTTAGTTACACCCTTTCTCAAAGAAAAAAAATTAAAAGGGTTGGGGATGTGGCTCCTGGGTTCAATTCCCAATACCAAAATAGGCAAATAAATAAATCAAAATAAAAAAAAAAAAACTAAGAAGAAGATGGAAAGACCTCCTATGTTCATGGACAGGGAGAATTGGTATGGTTAAAATGGCCATAATACCAAAAGATTCAATGCAATTCTTACCAAAATACCAATGACATTCTTCACAGAACTAGAACAAACAGTCCTAAAATCTATTTGGAAAAATAAAAGACCCAGAATAGCTAAAGTAATTCTAAGCAAAAAAAGCAATGCTGGAGGCATCACAATATCTGACTTCCCATTATACTACTGAGGTATATAACAAAATCTGCATGATATTAGCATAAAACAGACACATAGCCCAAGGAAAAGAATAGAAGGCACAGAGACAAACCCTACAGATATAGCCACCTGGTCCTTGACATTGGAGGAAAGAGACTTTTTAACAAATGGTGCTGGGAAAACTGGTTATCTGTATGGAGAAGAACAAGACTAGTTATTTATCTCTTATCTCTTACCATGTACAAAAGTCAGGTCAATGAATCAAAGGAATTAGACCAGAAGCTATGCAACTCCTAGAAGGAAATGCAGGGTCAACATTCCAGCACCACAGGTTCAGGCATCAGTTTTCCCAGTAGGACCCCTAAAGCTCAGGAAGTAGTATCAAGAGTTAATAAGTGGGATGGCATCAGATTAAAAAGTTTTTGCACAGCAAAGAAACAATTCAGAATGTGAACAGAGAACCCACAGAATGGGAGAAAATCTTTGCTAGCTTCTTTTCTGGCAGAGAATTGATATCCAAAATACATAAAAAACACAAAAAGCTTAACACCAAAAACAACAACAACAACAAAAACCCAAATAACCCAATTAACAAATAGACAAATGAACTAAACACACACTTCTCAAAAGAAGAAATGGCCAACAAATACATGAAAAAGTATTCAATATCATTAGAGAGATGCAAATCAAAACTACACTGAGATTTCAACTCACACCAATCAGAATGGCAGTCATGATGAATATACACAATCACCAATGCTGGAGAGGATATGGAGAAAAAGGACCACTTTACACTGTTGGTGGGACTGCAAATTAGTATGGCCACTATGGAAATCAGTATGGAGACTCCTCAATAGACTAGGCATGGGACCACCATGTGACCCAGCTATGCCATTCCTGGGTATTCATCCTGGAGAAGTAAAGCCCTCTTACTCCAGTGACACACACATATCTGTGTTTACAGCAGCACAATTCACAATAGCCAAACTGGAACCAGTCCAGGTGTCCATCAATGGATGAATGCATAAAAGAAATATGGTATATACACACAATGGAGTTTTACTCAGCCATGAAGAAAAATGAAATCCTGTTATTTGCAGGAAAATAGATGGAACTGGAGAACGTTATATTAAGGAAATAAACAAAATACAGAAGGCCAAGGGTCACATGTTGTTTTCATATGTGAAAGCTAGAGAAGAAAAGGAAAGAGAGTTGGGGGGAAACTCATGAAAATCAAAGGGAGACCTGTAGAGTAGGAGGGAGGAGGTCAGGGTTAGGGCAAGTATGAATACGCAATACTAACAAGTGCCACCATTGTGCACAACTGTAATGCACCAACCAGACCATGGGGAAAAAGACTTATGTGATACAGTGAGATTTCAGAAAAATTGGGACTGTACTAAATTCATTTTTATCTTGAAGATATTTTAATTCTTACTACTTTTCTCCATTTTTGTATTGACTAGGGATCTTTAATTTTTTTTTTCATTCTTGGTTTCCAATCAGGACAATATGGGATATGATTCTACATAATGCCCAGGCTACAAGTTCTTTTCCGCTTTCTTTTTTTTCCTCTCAGTGTTGGGGATCAAACCCAGGGCCTCATGCATGCCAGGCAGGTGCTCTGCCACCAAACCACTCCCAGCCCAGGCTGCAAGTGCTTGGACACATTTCCTTTACCTTGGTCTCTCAGCTCCTGAGCTGAGGCTCTGGGCTCAGACCTGATGCTCTGTCCTGGCCGCTGGCTGGCCACCTCACTCTGTGAAGGGGTTGAAGTTCTAGGTTCTGTGTTGGTGCTCAGCTGCACTTGGGGCCACTCTCGTGTGGGGTGGGGCAGGGTCTGCCTCTTCCTTCCACATGGCAAACACATTCCAAGTGCACATGTTGCAGAGACCATGCTTCCATGTGTCCCTGGCACCCTCATCAAGATTATCTGTCCTTATGCAAAGGGGTTATTTCTGACTCCCTATTCTGTTACATTGGTGCACCTGTCTGTCTTTTTTTTTTCTTTTTCTTCTTTTTTTGGCACTGGGTTTTGAATTCAGAGGCACTTTTACCACTGAGCCACATCCCCAGCCCTTTTAATTTTTTTCTTTTTGTTTTGAGGCGTGGTCTCACTTAGTCACTTATGGCCTTCACTAGGTTGCTGAGGCTGGCCTCCAACTCTCTATCCTCTTGCTTCAGCCTCTGGAAGTGCTGGATTCCAGGCTGTACATACCACCACACCTGGCTACTTTAGCTCTGTAATGTCTATTGAAGTCAGAGTGTGAGTTCTCCAGCTTTATCTCCTTTCTTAATATTGTTTTGGCTATTCAGGGTTCTTTGAGATTCCACATGGGTTTTCTGTTTCTGCAAAATCATCATCATCATCATCATCCCATAATGATTTCATAGGGAATGCAGTAGATCTATAGATTGCTTTGACTGTTATATTCTAAATACTATTATGTGTCTAATCCATGAACATGGTTGGGATGTCTCTCCATCTATTTGTGTGTTTTAATCCCCTTCAGCCATATTTTACAGTTTTCAGTGTACAAGTATTTACCTCATTGGTTAAATTTATTCCTAAGCATTTTTTCTTTTTGATGAAATTGCAAAAGGAATTGTTTTCTTACTTTCCTTTTTGGATTATTAATTTTGAATATATAGAAATGCAATTGATTGGGCTGGGGATGTGGCTCAAGCGGTAGCACGCTCGCCTGGCATGTGCGGGGCGCTAAGTTCGATCCTCAGCACCACTTAAAAATAAAATAAAGATGTTGTGTCCACTGAAAACTAAAAAATAAATATTAAAAAATTCTCTCTCTCTTTAAAAAAAAGAAATGCAACTGACTTTTAAAAAAATTTTTTTAGATGTTGATGAAACTTTATTTTATTTATTTATATGCAGTGCTGAGACTCGAACCCACTTCCTCACACATGATAGGCAAGTGCTCTACCACTTGAGCCCCAGCCCCAGCCCCAATGCAACTGATTTTTTAGTATTGATTTTGTATCCTGTACTTTACTAGATTCACTTATTATTCGTTTTCCTTTTTTATTTTTAAAATTGATTTTATTATTATTTTTAAACACATGACAACAGTGGAATGCATTACAATCCTTAGAATACATATAGAACATAATTTTTCGTATCTCTGTATATAAAGTATGTTGATGTCAATTTATGCCATTATGCATGTACTTTTTTTGCATTACAATTCTTAATACACATATATACCACAATTTTTCATATCTCTGTTTGTATATAAGGTATGTTGACACCCAATTCAAGTCTTCATACATGTAATTTTCCCCAGGGACGAGAACAGACTTTCCACAGCATAAAGAGTCTGTTCCTAAAGAAGATGTAACAATCCTAACATGTACACACCTACAAACATCTCCAAAATACACAAAGCAAAAAATGACAGAGCCAAGAGGGGAAGACAGGTCCACACTATGGCTGAAGAGACCTGCCTTCCTTTCAGTCAGTGACAGAACAAGATGACAAGGAGATTCAGTAAGGGAACAGTAGATGCCAACAGGCCAGCAGGAGCCTACCACTGCCTCTGGAGCTGATGCCTGTGTGCAGGGCCCTCAGAGTTAAATTTGACCTTTCAAGCCACCTCTTTTTGTGGTATTGGGTGTTCTACCCCACTGAAACATACCCTCAGTTCTTTTTATTATTTTTATTTTGAGACTGGCTCTTGCTAAGTTTCTTGGGCTGGCCTCGAATTTGGGATCCTCCTGCCTCAGCCTTCTGAGTGGCTAGGATGACAGGTGTGGCCATCACTCTCTCCTTGTTTCTCTGTTTCATTCTATAGCACTTTCTTCAGATTCATCATCCATTCAACTGGTTGTTCCCACATCTGCAGCTCAGCTGCTTCTAAACCCAACTCTGAGCTCTAAATTCAAATATTATGTTTTTGTTTTTCAGATCTTGATCATGACAAATTTTTATTCTTTGAACATTTTACATATGTTCTTTTAAATGCTGCTTCTAATCCAGATTTCAGTGGTTTTGTGACTCTTATTCTAGCATATGCTGCTTTTCCTGGACCTATTTTTTTCCTTGATGTTAAATGAAGTGTTTTTACTTTTGACTTTGACTTCATGTTTGTTGGAAGTGTATCTGTGGGAAGCATTTAGGCTTCTCTTGGAAGGTGGTTTTCTCCTGGAAGGTCTTGGGGTGTGCCCCTTCTGGGAGCACTGTTGACGCAGCACCTGCTGTCTTCTTTTCAGGAGACAGGTCTGGGCTGTTGCCCAGGCTGCCTAGACCTCCTGGGCTCGAGGGGTCCTCCTGCCTCAGGCTCCTGAGCAGCTGGACTGCAGGTGCACCCAGCTGCTCCCAGCTTCAGGGCCTGGCTTCTAGAAAGACTGTCTAGTGACTCCCCTGCAGGAAGCTGTCAGGCCCTCGCTCTTCTAATGAGTGGCCATTGAAGTCTCTGCTTGCCTAGCCTGGTGGCCAGCCGAGGGTCAGGCAGGGAAATCCCTAGGTGCTGTTTTCTCCTCTCGATGACTCCGTGTGTGTAATATTCCATTGTGTATATAAGCCACATTTTTTTTATCCATTCATTTATTGAAGGGCATCTAGGTTGGTTCCACAGTTTAGCTATTGTGAATTCAGCTAAACATTGATGTGGCTGTGTCCCTGTAGTATGCTGTTTTTAAGTTCTTTGGGTATAGATGGAGGAAAGGGATAGCTGGGTCAAATTGTGGTTCCATTCCCAATTTTCCAAGAAATTTCCATACTGCCTTCCATATTGCCTGCACCAATTTGCAGTCCCACCAGCAAGGTATGAGTGTACCTCAGCTGTTTTCTTGAATAAATATTTCTTGTTCTCCGAAAGTCCCTAATTTCCTGGGTTCTGAAGCATTGATTTTGCTAAGTGCTGCAAGTTGGTGTTCAGTTGCTTCTACAGGAGAAGAGTGAGGACCTTTGCGGTCACCTTTGAAAGTTAACTTGACACGAGAAAGGAGACATAAACCAGACCCTTGTTCTTCCATAAAGGTGCCAATGACTCTTCACGGCCCAGGATTTCCCGGCAGGAAGCCAGGCAGAGACCTGGGATGCAGGTGTACAGGTCCGATCTTATAGAGAAGCCCTGGGAACTTGCAGCAGTGACAGGTGGCTTTGGGAACTGGATCCGGGCCGACTGGTCACAGCCAGTAGCCTGGCTGCCTTTGGCCCTCGGCTCTATGGGCACTGTGATTATTTCCTTGGTCTCTCCCAGACTGGGTGGAACAACCACAGAGCTCCAGCTTAGTCTCCTGGGGCCCTCAGATAACAGGCTGGTGAGGGTGTCTGAGCAGCCTGATGGGTGTTTCTGTCTGTATAAGGCCTGCCCCTGTCCCACTGCCCCAATGCCTGCATCCCCTCCCTGGGCTACTCTGCAGTGGTCTTATAGGGAGGGAGCCCAGTCTCCTGGGGTCTTGGTGATGTGACTTGCCCCCAGGACCTCAGCATCCTCAGACGCTCCAGCTGGACTAGCCTGCCGACCTCTCTCTGGTCTAATCACAACCTTGAGGACTCTGAGCTCTCAATAGTGGACTACAGAGCAGACACTGGGAGATGCAGCCCAGCTCTTCTGGAAACAGTAGTTTGTTTGCAAGTATCCAGGCCAATAAAGAAGGGTGCCCACTGGGCAGTTGCAAGCTACTGCCTCCATCGCCAGGACGCAAGCACACTGCCCTTGTGGGAGGTGACGTGCCCAGGGTGCTCTGCGTTTTCTCATAACATGCACTCTATTGGTGAGGGCTTTGGTGCCTCTGGGTTCCTTGCTTGGGTCTCCAGGGCTGCTCCTCACCTTAATCGGCTATGATGTGCTTCTGAGCAAAAGAAGTTACCTCTACAGGAGCAGATGTTAGCTCCCCAGCAGGGCCTGCACTCCCTCTGACATGCTCATCTGCATCTGTGCAGCGGCAGGCTGGTGCTCACAGTGAAAGTTAGGAGCTGTGGGAGTGCAAGGGAGTGCTGGGCTCTTAGGAGCTCCTGAACCCAAGTAGGGCTGACACTTTCCCAGCTTCGCCACTCTCCTCTGGAGCATGGCGGAGGGTGGCTCCTGGGCAGCCACCTGACCTAATCTTGCAACACGAGGGCATGGCCCACTGTTCCCAGGCGGGGACCTGAACACACATGCACACATGCTCACACACACCCTGAACACAGGAAAGCAGCATGGCCGGCCGCGTCAAGTGCAAAGGCCCAGCTGGGACACCTGGTGGGCTGTGCCACGGTGCAGCCTCGGGAAGTCCTCTGAGGTGCTCCTTGACATTGCTATTCCCGTAACCTGAAGGTGCTGTCCCAGCGTCCTCCTGATACCTGTCTTGGAGATGAGGAATAGGTCCTTGTTCCTGGGTGTTGAAGATCAAACACCCAAGAAACACTGGGGCAAGTTTTATTTAAGAAAGAGACAGGGACAGCACACTTCTCCAAGAGAAAGGGCTGGAGCTGGGAGTCTCCTCAGGGGTGTGTCTTGCTCTCTTATAGGCCCCAGAACCCCTCTTGCAGTCAATGCCTCCTCCTCTTTCTCTGGGTAGGGACGTGGGGCTGTCGGCAGCTCAGAGTGCCCAGGAGCAGCTTGGGGAGGTGAAGGTCCCACTGCTCTGTTTGATAACCAGTGACAGCCAGTCCTCATCCTCTCTCTACCCCCATCACTCATTACCTACCCCGGCCACTGACCTTCACCCTGCCTCAGTTTGCTGAGGAATGTGACATGTCCTATCCCCTCAGGCCACACCTGGCTCCAGGCAGATTGCATTTGGGCAAAGAAGGCCTGTGGGGTCAGCACAGCCCTGCTGGGCTCTTGTGTAGAATGACTCTTGACCTCATGCCCCCACCACCCTGTCTGCCTGTCCCTTATACTCCTGGGGACAGCACCCTGCCCTGGGGCCCCTCCAGGAGGGGAAGCAGGGGCCAGAGCAAGGGCAGGGCCTGGACTGGGCGGTGGCACCTGCAGTGGCTGTGGTCCAGGGCAGTGCCTGTGTAGTTTTCAGTCTGCCTGTGGACATTGGTTCCTGCCCCTCCCCTCTGCCTCTGGGGTTGGGGTTCGCTCTCCAGCAACCCCACCCAGAGCCTACAGTGGAGTTTGGGCACAGGGCCGCCTGGGAGATGCTGGTCAGGAGGTGTTTGGTCCCAGAGGTGAGGGATATGCAGAAGGGCAGGATGGCAAGTGAGGAAGTCCCAGACAGAGCCAATGCAAAGGCACATGGAGAGGGTCTTCTGATGAAGTCCATGTCCTGCTTGACAAAGGGCTCGTGGACCAAGCAGGGGACTCAATCAGACACTTCTGTACTGGTGCTCCTAAGTGAGGGACCTGATAGAAAAACTAAGCAGACACGTGGACACAGCAGGCACCAATCAACAATAGTGAGGAGCACGTGGACAGGGGAGGAGATAAGGAAAGGAGGAATTCCAAGAACCACAAAAGGAACAGGCCAAAACTCCCCCACTGAACTCCCAGCTCTGGGGCCCCTTTGGAGAAATCTGTTACTGTCACCTCTGCAATAAAACTGCTGCTTGCTTGCTGTCTCTGTGTTCTGCTGAATGGAGACAAGAACCCCAGCACCCCTAGATGGTAGCAGAGGCTCCTGGGGTTGGCCCTGAAGAGGTGGCAGATCTTGAACTCCTTGACTGTGTCTGAACTGTTTGCTTCTCAAGTTGAGCTGATGTGTGCAGAAACTTCCTCCAAAAACAAACCCTCCCTACACTGTGCAAATGACTTACAGACCATGTCCCAGTTCACATCTAGCCTCCCTGGTGTCCCGCGCGTGTTGTGACCACAGCTCATGCTCAGGAATGTGGAGAGGGAGGTGGTTGGAGAGAGTTGGCAGGAGAACCAAGGAGCCCACCTGCCATAGCACCGCGAGGCTCCCTGTGCTGTGTCCGGGCTTTGGGGAGAGCAGGGCAGCCAGGGTTGTGGGGGTGCACCCCTCAGCCTCAAGCCCTAGCCAGATCTTCTGCTCCTCCCGCCAGTTGCTCTGCTGCGCCTGGACAGGGAAGGCCTTTGCAGCTGACCCTGGCAATGGGAGAAGATGTCAAGGCTTCAAGGTGGGGGAGGCGGGGCTGCTCCCAGCTGCAGGACTGGAGAAGACAGGTGGATGACAGGCTCACACACCACAGGGAAGGGCACACATAGGCCCAAAGACACCATGCACACATGCACACACCCCTGACATGGAGGCATTACTGTGTCCGGGAACATGAGTTCTTGGGCAGGAGTCAAACCAAAGCCCTGATACCAGAACACAGCGCACCTTCTCCCTGTCTTTTCTATTGGCTGGCAATTACTCCCCGACCTTCTCAGTGCAGAGGAACACAGATCCCGCTCAGAGGGGCCAGGAGGTAAGTGACTTCTCCGAGGGCCCATCACCACTAGAGAGCGTGCAAAGCTGGTGCTCTGGTAGGAAAGCTGGAGGACCCAGCAGGAGTCTCTGTACAGCCACCCTCCCAGCCCGTGTGCACTGTGGAACATGGGTGGGGTGAGATGGAGATGTCCTGGGCCTCCACTCACCAAGGTGAAGTACATGTTCTCTGCAAATAGCACAGGCTTGGGGCAACATGAAGGCACTTGGGGGTGTTTACACACCACGGAAATGTTAAGGACGGAATGGTATTTGGGTGTGAGGCTAAATCAAACTTTGAAGGTGGGTGGAGCCAGTGCGGAGCCAAGCGCTGGGAGGCCTTTACCCAATGTGAAGGGAGCTGGAGAGTCGGCCTGTTACTCGGCCTGCTGAAGTGCAGGTCACTCACCCTAAGCCCCTCCCTTCACCGTGGACAGCGAACCTGCAGGTTTCTTTGTCCATCTGTTGATGACAGGCGAAGACCTGCTCCTTGGAGGACGGCTCCCTTGTGAGTTTCCAAACTGTTCCTGCATAGACCACATCTGTGATCCATCCCGTGGGAGAGCCAGGGCCACTCAGAACGGAGCAAGAGTCAACTGGTGGGCATGGGTTGGGGGTGGGTCCAGATGCCCCCTCCCGGACCTGCTGCACTTGCCTCCTGGGCTGGGCGTCTGATCCAATGCAGATGCCTTCTGACAACCTGGCTTTATGCCAGAGCATCAAGTTGTCATTTGTAGTTTATTGATCCCACTACTCGGGAGGCTGAGGCCAGAGGATGGCTTGAGCCCACAAGGCCAAAACCAGCCTGGGCCACCTAGGGGATCCCCTCTCAACAAAACAAAACATTTTAACATTTTTTTTTTGGAGGTGGTGCTGGGGATTGAACTCAGGGGCACGCAACCACTGAGCCACATCCCCAGTCCTTTTTATATTTTATTCATGTCTCACTGAGTTGCTTAGCTCCTTGCTGTTGCTGTGGCTGGCTTTGAACCTGTGATCTTCTTGCCTCAGGCTCCCAAGCTGTTGCAATTATAGGCATGGGCTACCATGCCCAGCCATTTTAACCATTTTAAATGAACTATTTGGTGGTATTAGGGCATCCATGAGGGTGTGTGACCCTTGCTGCCCCCATCTGCTCTGTGCAGGGCTCCCCCCCATACTTTCCTGCCCCCCTGGAGTTCCCCTCTGCTCTCTGGGTCCTGGAGGCTAACTGCCAGTAGACCTGTGGCTCTGCCTTCTGGTGTGGACGCTTCCTCTGGAACAGCACCGTGTCATGGCTGATTTCATCTACATTACTGAATTTGCAGTATTTTCCTGGTAATCCCTATTTCTCCTCTGAAGGAAGAGTGACATTCCTTCTTTTATTTCTGGTTCTGGTAATTTGAATCATCTTTCTTTCTGGCAAATATGGTTGAAACCTGTCAATCTGTGGATCTTTCCACACTATCTGACTGGTTCTGCTGCCTCCTCTGCTGCTTTGCTGTCTGTACTTCATGACATGAGTCCCCCCTGCGACCTCCTGTCCTTCCTCCTTCGGTGCCGAGTCTGGCTTTCTTTCTCTATTTTGTTCCGGATGCATGTTGAGGCCACTGATTGGAGGTCTTTCTTCCTAAATATGTGCATCCTTAGCCATAAATTTTTCTGGTAGCACTGTTTCTGCTGCAGCCCATACATTTTGGTAGTGTGCTTTCATTTCCATTCATCTCCAGGTGTTTGCTAAATTCCTTTGTGATTTCTTCTTTGGCCTGTTGGTTGTTCAAGAGTGCAATCCTGAAATTCCATGTTTGTGAATTTCCCACTTTTATTATTGATTTGTAGCTTTATTCCATTATGGTCAGAAAAGACACTGTGTATAATTTCAGCCTTGGGTAACCTGGGGTGTGCTCCGCCAGGAGCAGGCTCCCTGCTCTGGGGAGGGCGCTCTCTTCCATCAGCCTCCTTGCTTATTGTGCTGCCAGGTGCTTGGCTGTTTTTCTGACCTTCTGTCTGGTTGCTCTGTCTGCTCTTGGCTGTGGGTGTTGAAGTATCCAACCATTGTAGAAGTCTCACTTTGTTTTTATAAATTTTTTTGTAGTTGTATTTAGACACAATACCTTTATTTATCGAACCCAGTGCCTCACACATGCTAGGCAAGTGCTCTGCCACTGAGTCATTACCTAGCTCTCATTTTAGATGTTTACAATGTCCTATCTTCTTGACATAGCAGAACTTTTATTGATATTAATTGACCTTCTTTGTTTCCTGTAACTTTTTAAATTTAGACTACTTCGGCAACAATAAAGCCACCCCACTAACATGCTATTACTACTCACATGAAGTGTTTTTTCCATCCTTTAACTTTCAACTGTTCGCACCCTTTTATCTAAAGTGACTCTCAGGAATAGCAGATCAATGAAAACTATTTTTAAATTTTTTAGGCAATCTCTAATCCCTGTCTCTTAACCAGAGAGTTTAACCCAGTTATATTTAATATGATTACTGACATGGAAGAATTTACTTTGGAAATTTATCTGTTTTCTGTATGACATATTTTTTTAAAGAAGTGTTTAAAGTTTTTTTGTTGTTGTTGTCGTTTTTTTTTAAAGAGAGAGAGAAGAGAGAAAAATTTTTTAATATTTTTCAGTTTTCAGTGGACACAACATCTTTATTTTATTATTTTTTTATGTGGTGCTAAGGATGGAACTCAGCACCCCGCGCATGCCAGGCGACCGTGTTACCGCTTGAGCCACATCCCCAGCCCCTGTATGACATATTTTTGTTCCTTATTGTTCCATTACTGACACATAAAAATTTTGTTGTTATTCAGAGTTGTAGCATTTCAATCCCCATTTTTTCATTCTGTATGTTTTAGTTATTTTCTTAGTGGCTGGGAATTACAATTAACCTCTTAAGCTTATAAAAACTGAGTAATGCTGCTGGGTTTCACGGTCTGCAGTTTGCTTCCACACATCTCCATCTCTCTCTATGTTGCTGTCACAGGTTACATTTAGAGACTGGAGCCTATGAAACAGGTCTATAATCACTACTATAATGCATCTGTGAGGTGAAAGGGAGGAGTTTAGGAACAGCCCAAGGTACCTGGTCCTGGTCCTCCACTCACCCACACGGTCGCCTGTGCAGTATTGTGTTTCTTCTCAGGCTTTGGGCCACTGTCCATGCCCCTTCCCTTAGGGGTCTGAAGGCCTGTCCTCAGGATTCCTGCAGGGCAGGGCCACTGGAACTGAACTCCTCAGTTTTGCTGGACATGTTTTAATTTCTCTTTCATTCTTGAGAGAGAGTTTTGCTGCTCATGTTTTTTGTTGGAAGTTCTTTTCTTTGGAGTTGAACGTGTCCTTCTTACTGATTCTGGCCTTTGCGACTCCTGAGAAGCCAGCTGCCAGTCCTGCTGACTGAGGACTGCTTGTTTGCCACTATTGTTTTTCTCGTGCTCTTTTTAAGATTCTCTCTTCCTCCCTGGCTCTCGATGGTTGTCTAGGCAGACCTAGTTAAGTCCCTCTGAGTCCAAGTGGCCTTTGATGAGAGCCATCCTGGAATGAGCCAGAGGCATCTGTGCACTGTGCTTGCTGTGTCCCCCCATTTTGATTCATGCTGTGTGCCTTTTCTCCATCACACTTTAAGTAGCACCTCTGCTTCATCTTCTCCTATGAATCCACCCCACCCCAGACTTCTCACGCAGCTGGCTCAGTAAAGATAGAAGTCATGGGATGAACACTGTCTTTGGAAACCCATTTTGGAAAATTTGGCTTTTGTATGCCTGACTTTCAAGCACCTCACAACTCCTAAAGGGACCCTGAAGCCCCTTGGTTCCCTCAGATGACCAGCTGTGCTGATGGGCCAGCTTTGTGAAGGAAGGCCCATGGCTCTGCCTGGTGGCCACAACAGCCCCAGGCGGAGGTCTGACTCTAGTTGAGTGACAGTGTATTATGTGTATTTGTGTCAGTGTATTTGCTTGCATTTCTCCCTATGATTTTACAAAAACAAAAGCAAAATGAAAACACCAATAATCGTGATAAAAATCTAGGTGTCATAGACTTGGTGTGGCTGCAGGAGCCATGCAAGGCTTTAAGCTGCCCACAGTTGGATATTCTTTGGCACTCAGCCAGTCGGGCGAGGATTCAGTCCTGGAAGAAAAGCTCAAAGTTGAAGAATGCTGAGAATATACTGAGAGAGCAGTCAAAAGGCCTGGCACAGGGAGCATCCTCAGCTTTGCCGCTCTTTGGAAAATAACCCTCCCCTCTGGTACTGTGGAAAGATGCTTTAAATTCTCTCCTCTTCTACCTGAACCGTTTTTCAGGGAGGAGGAACATGAGACTAGAGGCCTTGGACCGTCACACCACGTTCCTTCACATTTCTCAAGAAATTAAGGGAAGATCTTTTCACCTGCCCCTGTTCAGCCATGGGCTTAGTGATGGTCGAGTGTCTGCGATGGACGTCTGCTGAGCAAAAGCCTACACTGCACTGAGTTCTGAAGTGTGAGAGGGACGACAACTCAATCACCACTGTGCTTGGGGTGGAGGCCACGCAAGGAGGGCTGGCAGGCCTGGGCTGCAGGCGGGCCTGGGCTGTGGGCGAGGCCTGGGCAGGAGGGAGGAGTCTAGCTGGACGGGGTCTGGACTGGAGGGTGGAGCCTGGGATAAGGTGTGGGGCCTGGGTCAGAGAGTGAGGCCGGGGTGGGACCAGAGGGAGGAGCCTAATTGAAGGGCGGGGCCTGAAACTGGGGGAGGAGCCTAGCCAGAGGGACGGGCGGGGCTGGGACGGGGCGTGGAAGGGGCGGGGCCGGGCCCTCTTGGGAGCCGGGCTGGCTCAGCGTCTGCTCCCATCTGGACACCTGGCCTGTCTGACTGCTGTGGGGTGTCGGGATTCCACTGGTCTCCACTATTGATTTATGAGCTCTTGGATGGTTTTGTTGGGGTGACCACCCAGACTCCCCGGCGGGTTCAGCATATCAGCCTTCCGTTCAGGCTATGCTGCAGTGCTTCAGGGGCATCGCGGGGCATGTGCAGTACAGCGTGCTCTACACCCAGGTCCCTGAGGCACGGCCACCATTTGCTTTGCGTGGTTATCCTTTAAGGAATTTAAAATAAGGAAGTGGTCTCATCTCGAGCTCAGGCTTAGCGTGGGTGGCGTTTCTCATTACTGGGTGGATCCATCAGGTGTGCCTTCCCTCTGAGGAAGGGTGTCCTGAGGAAGGGCATGTCTAGTCAGTAGACCCTTCTGAACTTGTGGTACAGAAGTTCTGGTGGCTCCTCGATGGAGGAAAGCACGGCCTCAGACACCAGCTGATGTCACACCTCTTGAGTTGCTTCTTGGACGTCACTGTGGTAAAAGCAGATAGATCCCTTGGAAGCTGGCTATAAAGCTGAGGCCTGTGGTGAGCGTCTCTCTCTAACCCCAAGAGCAAAAAAGAGCTCTCTGTCACAGGATGGAAACGGGGAAAAACTGGACACCCTCAATCACTGTTTCAGTGGGCCTGAAATGGGCAGACCTTCCCACACATGCCCATCAATGTCCAGTGCTGGCCATCTGTGATCCATACCCCATTAGGACTGACGTGCCCCCAGGGGACCCCCAGGATGGCCAGCAACGTTCCATGGGCTGTGCAGTCCACACTGACCTCAGGTGCTGGCCCTGGGGTGGGCAGGCCCATGCTTGCTGGGCAGTAACCCTGTGAAGGAAGCCTGGAGCTTTTCTTCCCACACAGCCACGAGCAGAGCCTAGACCTGGAACAGGCTGAGGTCAGAGCTTCTGGTCTGGCTCAAGTCCCAGCATTGGGAGGCTGAACCTCAGCCTTCCTATTCTCCCCCAATGTCAGCGAAGCTGTCCTTGCAAGGGAGGGTGTGACAGCTTACCCCATGTCTTCCCAGCACCGTGGCCACCACATGATTCAGTACTGATGTCCTCTGAGCCAGCCTGGAATTCCCTCAAGAGAAGGCCCCCTGTAGGACTCCTGGTTCTGCAGCACTGGGCACACACCACAGGCAGGGGAACACTGGGGGAGAAGGGAGAGACCTTCCTTTTCCTCTCAGGAAGCTGCCTTCCCTGACCTCCCACCTGGTACTGTGCTGTGACCTAGGACAGAACACTCTGGTGCCCACAAGTACCACAGCAGAGGCCTGGAGGGGCTGCACCAAGGCTGACCTGCAGCAAGAGCTGACCTGCTCAGACCCTTGGTAATCAGGCCCAGTCTGCAGGCCTCAGGTCCTTACAGGATGGTGTGAGTAGTCTATAGTGATTTGGACCCCAAAGGCTGTGCTGCTCAGGAGCTTGCCTATGTCGGCCTCCTCAGGCTGCAGTGGTGGCACAGGAGGGCGGGTGGAGGCTGTGTTCCATCTGCTTTGCATCTGAAGCTGTTGTCACAATGGGGCCCAGGTGAGGCCAGCCCCTAGCAGCCTAATGGCACTGCAGTTCCCCAGAGGACAGATCGGCCCACCCAGGATGGCTGGCTGCTGCGATAAGCACAAGCTGCACCCGCTAGTGGAGAGCAGGCCCCCGCCTGCAGGCACTGTGTCCTAGCGGTGGCCGAAACTGAAGCTGTGTGTCTCCTGCCTAGCATCAGGCTCTTTCTTCCCGTGTCTGTGGTGGCTTCAGAGGGCATTGCGTTTGCCTTTACTGGCTCTGGGTTCCTGTCCTTTGCACAGGGGCCACTCAGAGGAAAACCACGCTCTCATCTACCTTTAGAACTCAAGCTTGGTCTCCCAGTGGGGGCTCTGTGTGTCTTGTGTGCAGAGTGGGGACAGGAGAATTGAGGCAAATTCCTGGCCACAGCCTGGTGGCCCTGTGCTTCCTGTGTGGCCTGGGAGGGCGCCTCTCACATTCCCACAAGTCTCATCCCCCACAATCATCTCTAACTGACTGTGTGCTCTGACCATGTGCTCATGACAAGAGAAGGTTGGGTTCTGGTGAACAGCTGGGATTCCGGCCTTTGGGACAGAGATATGCCAACTGGGGGTGAAAGAGGCCTACTCACTGTAATGTGAATAAGCTGGAGGCTCACTCTTCTCTTGTATAAAAGAGACTTGGGATTCTGCTCTCCAGATCTGGTCAGGTGATTCCACAGCCCCTGGGACCTGGACTCCTACTGATCACATCTTCTACCATCTGTTCCATCACCCTAGCATCTGTCCTCACAATGCAAAGTAGCTGCTGAAGTAATAGACACCACACTCCCATTCCAGGAAACAGGAAAGAGGAATAAGAAGGGTGTGTCCTAATACCTCTTCAGCAGACTCCCCTGGAGTACCTCTCAACCCTCCACTGCACATTATTGGCCAGAGTTTAGTTCTTATCCTGGGGCCAGTATGCTATGCTGGATTTGGTCACAAAGGAGGAAAGGGAGCCTGGCCATGGCAGCGCACCTCCCATCCTGTGCTTAGTGGGATGCCTATGGCCTCTTCCTGCCTGTGGAGAGTACAGGGCAGGTCTCAAGAAGCACTGTCCCTGCACACCCCTAGCCCTCATTGGACCCTGAGGGCTGTGCTGCTCAGGAGTTTCCCTGTGTCGGCCTCCTCAGCTGCAGAGGTGGCACAGGAGGGCAGGTGGAGGCTGTGTTCCAGCTGCTTTGCATCTGAAGCTGTTGTCACAGAGGGCCCAGGGTGAGGCCAGCCCCTTCCCCACTGAGGCTGGGCCCTCCCTCCACAAAAGGACCTGAGCCCAGACCCGAAGGAGTTGACTGCATAGGCTGCAGCCTGGGACCTTCTACAGTGCCACTGTCCTGGGTGGACATCCTAGAACTTGCTGCACTTGAGGTCTGTGGGTCTGCCACTGCGCCAATCAGCTGCTCCTGGAAGAGCACAGAAGCTGCCAGTGGGGGCAGTGAGGACACAGCCAACAAGGACAGCAGGGAGCAGCGTTCATCAGCCACATTCAGAACAGAAGCCACTGAAGAAGGCAAAGTTTATGTTGAGATGGGGCAGGCGGCTGGAATCCACCTGCCCCGGGCTCTGCTGCAGGTTTCCAGGCGCCTGTGCGGAGCGCCTGGCTCCCAGGGCCTGGTCAGGGTCTTCCAGGCCCTCCTTGCTGACAGGCCTGAGGAGGATCCTGCCGCTCAGCACCTAGGGCCACCGTTAGACCCTCCCCACATTCTCTTGACCATACAGGTATGCAATCTGAGAGTGGCAGGTAAAGAGGTTTCTTAAAATCCTACTGTCAGCCCACAGCAGAGCCTGGTCTGGTGCTAAAGTCAGAGTCAGGAGGCTTGGCTCTTTGAACACAGGTGATTTTTTTCACACTGTTCTTAGTCTGTAGCCATAGCAAGTATTATCTGCGTGGGGAAAAGGCTTTGACAGCAGGGCTCAGCAAAAATTTTCTTTTAGGATGGAAAATTGGGCTGTTATTGATGTAGTGGTGCAGAGGAGCCTTGGTGTGGGTGTTGGAGGAGACATAACAAAGGAAAGGTGGCCCAGTCCTCGGCCTGGGGAAGCAGAAAACCAGGGCAACGTGAGGGCCGGGGAGTGCGAGCCTGGCACCTGGTGTGTTAGATCCCCATCCCACCCCAGCAGCCTGGCCCTTTGCCCCCCCCAGGGGAGTGAGGGCAATCTCTAGGAAGGCCCACTGGGGACAGATGGCCCTGGAAAGCTGGTTGGGCTGAGTGTGGGCATAGCTCCAGGGGCAGAACCTCACACGGCCCTTCTGGAAGGCCTCAGAGCTGCAGCTGCTCCCCATGCCTGTCCCTCCAGAAGGACCTCTCTCTCCACTTGGGGAGTCCTGACCTCTGGGCCCTCCCCAATGGAGCACATGCTTGGCTGACACCCCAGCCCTCCATGTGGACAGCCACAACCTGCTTTTAGCTGTCTGAACTTTTAACAATGGACAAATATTTGAAGGAATTCTTCAGTATTACAGGAAGAGATGAATGAGTGCAAATAGAGGAAAGGAGACCAGAGAAGATGCAGGAGGCAGGGAACTAGAGCAAAGGCAAACTTTCTTAATAGCTTCAGGGAGTTTGAAAGACCACTTGGAAAAGAGGCTGCGCAGAACAGAGTGTGACACGAAGACCAGGGGATAAGGGGATGGAGCTGAGGAGCCTTCCAGAGCCAGGGCTGCAGGGGAAGCAACACACAGCCCAAGGGAAAGGAGGGGAAGAGGAGGAAGGGAGGGCAGTGAAGGGAGGAGAAGATGTCCTTGATGAAGGCGACAGAAAGCACAGACCTGTAGCTGCACGAGGGGCACAGCCATTGACTAACAGGATCTCCAGAGCTCAGGGCACAGACCAAGTGGGAAGTGCCCAGAGCAGACACAGCAACGGAGGACCCAGCAGGGAGGACCCAGCAGGGAGGACATAACAGTGAGGACCCAGCAGTGAGGACACATCGGTGAGGACACAGCAATGCAGGTCACAGCAATACAGGTCACAGCAATGCAGGATGCAGCAATCCACATTCTCATCTCGGATCCCCAGTGGAGCTTCCAAGTGGCAGGTGCAGGCAGGACACACAAAGGATGAAAATCAAAAGGCCCTGGCATTCCTGGCAGCCAGAGGACCATGACACATCGTCAGCACCCAGTGACTTTCAGCATTTCTCAGAGCGGCCCCTCCAGGAAGCACTGAGCAAGAGAGGGCAGGGGAGGGACAGTAGGAAGCCACCTCCTGGAACTTCTGTGGAAAGTCAGCCTCAGCAACAGCAGGAAGCAGGGCCAGAGGGCAGGACCCCTATGTCACCAGGGCAGATGGCTCATCCAGGGACCCAGTGCAACACTCTGCTGCTAGCCAGTCCAGGGTTGGAGGTCTGGGCAGAACCTGCTGGAAGAAAAGGTAGAACTCCTATGTTGGGACATGTTTGGTTTTGGATTATTTTGGGGAAAGATAGCCACTGGAACAGAAACCTGGGCAGGTGGTGGCCCCTGACTGTTTCCCAGGGAAGTCCCTCCTTGCACAGCAGAAGGAGCCCAGGAGGACGGGAACCCCAGGAGGGGGGGAGCACTGCCTTCCCAAGCTCCTTCTCAGCAGCACCCTGTCCCTCCACCAGGACTGACAGCTCCCTCCACTCCAGCCTCGCAGCTCTCGTGCACACGGAGGGCAGCTCCTAGGGGAAGATTCCCTGGACATGGGCTGCTGCCCTGTGGTGCAGACCCAGGCCCATCCCACGTGCGACCTGTGAGTCTGGCTGGGAAGAGGCAGCTGCCTGGGTCTTCTGAGATGGGAAGTTTGGGGTCAAGCTGTCTTCGACAGCAACTTTTCCTGTTCTTATTTTAATCTACCTGTAGGCCAGTATTCCCACAAAAGCCCTGCAAAGCTGGGTGTGCTGACCCTGGGGCTGTGGCAGGGCATGGAGAGCCCAGCAGGGCAGTCACTTTTCCCATGACCAAGCGAGAGAGGCGGTTCCATCGCTGGCATCTCCCTGCTGGCCAGCAGTTCAGGTGGCTGCTAGTTTCTTCCTTTTACTTTTCTGCTACGAACGTGTTTTGTAGCAATTAGCACAAAGCACGCATTTTAGATATTAATGGGAGTCATTCGTATAGGCTCTGAGTACTCCCCACAAAACCAGACCACAGGCACAGTAGGCACAGGACGGCCCTCAGTTGGGGTCAGTTGGCTGCCCTGTGTCCCATTCAGGAGGTGGCTGACAATCATGGTGATCATGGCCCCTCCAGGTGTTCCTCTGGCCTCTTCAGTTCCGCTGTCCCTGACATGCTGCTGGGGAAGAGCGCGAGGGATAGGCCTTAGCTCGGCATAGCCTGCACTCAGCCCTGACGCCATTGCCAAATGGCCAGCCTTTGTTAGGAAGAGGACAGTAGTGCCCCGGGCCATCCACTCAGTACTGCAGAATTCCAGAAGCCCCTTGCCCACTGGTGGGGCCAGAGAGAGCACTTGCTGTCCCAAGGACACAGCTGTTCGGCTGCCCCCTGCCACCACGCCCCATCGTCCTGGCCTCTCCTGTCCTTGCAGCCGAGGACCATGGCTCTGCAGATGGCTGCTGGCCTGGGGCTGTCATCTCGGGTGTTGGTGTGGCTCCAGCGGCTGGGCTTAGAGATGTGAGGAGTCTCTACAGGGTACAGTCTGGCAATGAGTATTGTGTGACAGTGTAGGACAGATGTTGGTTTCAGTGGCACCTGTGCAGCCCTGCATGTGCAGGGTCAGAGGCAGTGGGCAGTGGGGAGCAGCAACTCTGGGCAAGCGCTGGAGCTGCTGCTGGGCCCTGGGTCTGTGCTCAGGCCGCTCCACTGCTGACCCCTCTAGTCCCTCCCCCTGGAGATGGAACGCTGTCCCTCCTGGAACCCTCACCCCTCTTCACCCCTGCTGGCTGGCTTGTTCCTCAACCCCATGCCCCTCCCGCCCAGCCTGGACACTGCTGCAGCCCGGAGCTGACCAACTGCCAATGTCCCATGTCTTGGATGTTCTTCCATCTCCCAGGGAGCCCTGCCTCTCCCTGTAGTCCTGCTCCTGGCCCCCCACCATCCGGGTCTGAACCCTGGTGATCTCAGCTTCTTCTTATGTGTGTTTGCTGAGCTGGATGGAGCCCAGGCTCTTGTGACAGCAGGTGCCCAGCTGCTGAGCCACACCCCAGCCCTCCTCAACCTCTCTGCACTCTGGGAATGCCAGCCAGCCCCTGGCATCAGTCCTCTTGTTGACCTGGCCCAACCTGACAGGACCTCGTCCATTCCATTGGCCCTGGTCAAGTGGTTCAGCCTGGGTATCGTCAATTTCGAGGCTCCTACACTGTGGACAGAACTGTGGTGTGACACTATCTCCTGTGTCCTGTGGGTCTAGATGTTGGGGAAGGTCCACATACACTCTCCCCCAGGAGTGTGTGGGGACTGGCCCCAGGAGCAGCGAGAGGGCTGGCTCCAGAATTGGAGGAGCCTCAGCTCCGGTGGTGGGGGGCTGTGCCCTGCGTCCCACAGATGGAGATGGCACCTGTCACACCCTCACTGGTTTCTCCACACCATGTCGAGTCCTGGCTGGGATGGGCGCCGCCCACCTCTGCTTGCAGCTCTGTCCAGTATTGCTCTGTAGAGTCTCAGGCTGCGTTATGAAGGGCATACATACTAGTCTGGCACTGTTAATTCTGCTGACCTGCATTCTCATTTCTCGCTTTTGATGATGTTTTGCCTTAAAGTCTGATAAAGTTCGTTGTAATGCAATTCGCGGTGGGCTGTTTGCCTGGCAGATCTGTCATTTCATCCTCGTCCTTTCTGGGCCTGAGAGAGAGGTGTTTAGAGAGGGTAGGGTCTGTCTGGGGTGCCCCAGGCTGACCCTCTCCCGTTAGTGACATGGCCTGGCAAGGTGCAGCCACCCGACACCCTTGGGTCCTCTGTGCACTGACTCAGCTGAGGGTGGGCACGGTGAGAGGAAGCCACTTCTGCAGCAGGTGTGCAGGGTGGGCGTCCTGTCGTGATTGTCCGAACAGTTCAGTGTGCTCACTCTATTAGCACACATGCGATTTTAGGCATCGCGAGTATCCAGGGATGATTTTACGTATTCAGGGGCAGTCGTGTGAGTTGAGTGCAAGTCCTGTGGCCTTGGGAATCAGGGTTGGGATTGCAGGGGCCGTGGGACTAGTTCCCCAGGGGCACCCAGGGTGCCTGTACTCAGCTGCCCCGGGAGGAGCTTGCTTGTCAAGCTCTGCCTCTCCTGTGACCACAGATCTGCCACGCCTTTATCCTCCTCTTTTGGGGGCACTCATTTCCCCTATTCTGAACAGTATCCTTTTTAGGAAGTTCCTTTAATGGAAATCTGGTGGCAACAGATTCTATCAGTTTGAGTTTACCTGAACATGTGTTTATTTTGCCTTTGTTCTGCAAGAGCGCCAGGAATTTAAGACCCCGCCAGGCGCATCCCTTCCACACCCTTCCTATGACTGGGTGGCACCGCATTTTTACAGAGCCAAGCCTTCGAGAAACTGAGGCAGTGTGAAGAGCCCCCTTCAACCTGGGTCTTCAGAAGACTTCAGACGTGTCCTCAGAGTAACAGGCCTGAGTGTATTGAAGAGATGGGAAAAGGGGAAGGGGACACCCTCAGGGGAGAGAATGGGTGCTCAGAGGGGAGAGGAACAATGTGCTTCTCCTTCTCTCCAGTTTTATTGGGGACTCCAGAGAAGTTTTCAGAGAGTCCAGCCCAGGTCCACCTCTTGACTTCTGACTGACATCAGGGTGACGTTGGACTTTGCAGTCCCCACTGCCACGGTTCTAACTGGATTCTTAACTACATATTCTTACAGATTTTATTGTTTGGAGGAATTATCCTTATCTCCCCAAGTTTTAGGATCTGGTCCCAAAGTCTCCTGGGTTCCTCCCATTGACGTTGTCTTGGGCCTGCTCTTCCCCTGCAGGTAACAGGTAGTTTGCTGAGGAGTGTAACTTATCCTGTCCACTTAGGTGGGGCAGGGCTGAAGGTAAATTGCTTCTTGAAAAAAAAAGCATATGAGGGTCAGCACAGGAGGCCCACTTTATAAAATTATTAACCTTGTTCCCACATCTTCATCTGTGCCCTAACAGTGTGACATATCATGGTTGATGGATGGCGAGCAGAGGATGCTGCTTCATTTGGGGCTGAGATATGGGAACACGTTCATGACCCTTGGGTTCCTTCTTTATTCTCAGTGACTCTGGAGGCTCTGCACACGCCGGGTCTGGGCCCTGACCTCATGTCACCGTCGTCTCTTGTGTGGTTAGATCTCCTGGTGTCCCCTTTTCTTCTCAAACATTGTCTGTGCCTAGTGGTCACAGCTGTGATTGTATAGCACTGTCCTGCGGCCATGCGGCCGCTCGGCTGCCAACTCTCACAGGGGCTGTTCCTCATGTGCTTCCCAAGCTCCTGTCCTCCAACCTGGCTAATCTGTTGACAGCCACAACCAAGCGGCCCCAGCAAACTTCCAGCTGATTGGCTCCTCTGCAGTGATGCTCATTGGGCTGTTTGCCCTACCTTTTCAGACCATGGAGCTGCTCATTGGGGGATTCTTTTGGCTCCGCCCATGCGACCCAGCCAATAGGCCTCAAGGGCAGGAAGAGGGCCCCTTGAGGTGCTCACCGGAAGAACCAGTGGTGGCAGTTGGGCTCTGAGGGAATTCCTGAAGAGCTCTCCTGGTGTGGCGTGTGCGTTCTAAAAATAAAGTTCGTTCCTGCTTGATAAGTGGCTCGTGAATTGTGCCCACCCAGACTGCGGCACTGATCTGCAGTTTGCTTGCTGCAGCTGTTGTCCTATAGGCATGCTGGCCTTTTCTGGGGCTCTGTGACCTGATGCCCAGCCTCCCAGCACCCTGCCCTGCCTGTTCTCTCCTTCTGACATCCTGCTTTCTTTCCTTACGTACCCTGTCTTCCACTGTGGTCAAGCCTGGACAAGTGTGAACCTCCACACTGGCCCTCGTTCCATCCACACCCTGATTTCTGGCCTGGGCACGCGCCTCTTCAGGCCTCTTCACAGAGGCACTGGCCTCTACCCTTTGCCTCTTTGGCCTCGTAGGAGGTGCCCCAGGGCCCTTGGGAGCTTCGTGGCCAAGGCTAGCCTTCAGATGCCAGCCTCCGCAGGCGAGACCAGGAATGAGGCCTGGGTGGGGTCACCCTTGTGCCGCTGTGGCAGAGAGCATGTGTGGCCCCGCTGGGTGCAGTCTTGGCAGTGGGAAGAGGCAGTGGCTTCCTTCACTCCCCTTTCCAAAGTTTCTTTGGGTAAAAGAGCAGCCGGCTGAGGCGAGGCCCTGCCCTGCCAGGGCGGGGTGAGGAGCCCCACAGACTCTCCATTGGAGTCACCAAGCCAAACGCTCTCACCCACCCCAGCCGGGGCTCTAGCCTCGGATGGCCAGGTTCCTTTGTGGAGCTTTGTGTGAGTTTTGACACTCTGGGTGTTTTGTTCTGTTCCACAACAGACCACTGTGTGTTTCACTGTGATTACCGTGATTTTCCTAAAGCACATCAAGTACAATTGATGCCCCAGAGGGGCAGTAGGTGCAGCCTGAAGCTCTGCAGGGGTTGGGGTCAGCACTATGTACCCCTGGATGTGGTGTCCCCACTGGGGGCACAGGTGGCAGGAAGAACTCAGGCCTGGGAGTCAGGAGCCTAGACTCCTGTGTGTCTCTGCTGCCCTCACTTGGCGTCTCTTGGCTTTGGTCTGCTCATCTACACACTGGGAGTGGCGGGCAAGTGGCCCTCTGGTCCTCCATGGCTTGAGTCCCTGGGACACTGTGCTCTGCACTGCCCCTGCTTGCCTTGAGTGACTTGGGAAGAATCTTCCATTGCTTCTAGACAGTGGTGGCATTTTAAGTGAAGTCAGTGGAAAATAAAACAACATTCTTTTCCTGTTTTTAAAAAGCCTCCATTTTGGCGAAGGGCCACAGGCTGGGGACCCAGGGTCAGGAGGCCACAACCTGCCCGGCCCCTCCCTCCTCGCGCTTCACCAGCCTCTTGCCATGGGAAACAGTGGGGAGAGGAAGTGTTGTTCTTGACTCACCACAGGTCTCACTCAGGGGAGGCAGGGCCGGCGCACGGATAGTGGGGCCCTCACCATCAGGAAGCCAGCTGGAGGCTGCGTCATCAAATACCTGGCACAATGAGCAGGTCTTGTGCAAATTGCAAGGTTCTGCACAGACAGTAAGTGCCGGTGTCCGCAGACTCTGCACGTGGAACAGTGTCTGCATTCCTCCTGGTCAGCACATCGCCCAGCTCCCACTCTCATTCCGTGTACCCAGTGTGCAGATGGCCTCTCCTGCCCCACAGCCAGCGAGCCAGGTGTGCTACCTACAGTTAGTGCACGTGCCGCCGTCGCCTGGCAGAAGGCAACAAGCAGGCCCTGCTGATGGCACCAGCCTGCAGTTCCTGTGCAGCCCTGGAGCCCCGATGGCTCAGCTCCAGGGGACCCTCAAAGCCACTTGATTCCTTTTCTCCATGTTTTTTTTTTTTTAACTGGTTCATTATAATTACACATAATGATGGGATTTGCACAGACATGCACACAATATAACAACATAATTTGGCAAATGTCATTCCCCAGCACTTTCCCTTTTGGAAAATCGTTTTCATGAGACTCCCCGCCCACTTTTCCTTTTACCTCTCTAGTTTCCCCATTTGAGAGAAAACATACAACCCATGACCTTCTGAGTTTGGCTTATTTCACCTAACATGATGGTCTCTACAGTTCCATCCATTTTCCTGCAAAATGCCATAATTTCATTTTTCTTTATGGCTGAATAAAACTCCTCTGTGCCCCATATGCCACATTTTTTTATCCATTCCTCCGTTGATGGACACCTAAACTGGTTTGCTAGTTTGGCTCCTGTGAATTGCACTGCTGTAAACACAAGTGTGACTGTATCGCTGTAACATGAGGACTTCAGTCCTTCAGGATGAATACTGAGGAGGGGCACAGCTGGGCTGGATGGTGGCCCCACAGCTGGGTTCCTGAGGACCCTCCACACTGACTTCCACATGTACCTGATTCTTAAGCATCCAGTGAGGGTAGCTTCCTTGGCCTGAGGCTTGGGACTGTCCTAAACATTTAGTTGGAAAATGTTTTGCATCTTTGATAGAAGATGTTCACAAGCGGGGTGAGTTCTGCTTCTTGCCTTGCCACTTCCTGGTTGGGTGGCTGCCAGTTGTCACCCAGCAGGACTTAGCCATTAATCATGGCAAATGGGCTGCAGGTAATTAAGTGTGTAACTCTGAGCCTTTCAAGTGAATTTCCATAGACCGAACAGGAGGCTGTGTGGGAACAGGTGTGAGTGCCGTCTGTCACAAGCCCCTAACCTATATCCGGCACCTAGACATCTGCAGTCATGAGTGAGGTTCCAACTGTGCCAGGGTAGTGTGCCCAGGGCTAGACTCTAGTGGGTTGGGCAGGCCGCATGCCCTTCCTGTGAGGGAGCCTGTGCCATCTAGGGAAGCAGCAGGGCCCCGCCAAGCAGTAGGAAGCCGTGTCCAAGGGGCAGGGGACACCTAGCCACAGAGCTACCCTGGCCTGGGCAGTGGGGCAGAGCGGGTGTGAAGGAAAGGAGACCCGCCCTGGGTCCTGGCAGGCCTGATCATGGTGCTGCACAGGTGGCAATGCGGGATCCCTCTGCCTGGCCCAGGCCTAGCAGGCTGCTCCATCTCCCAGCTCAGGGAGGGGCCAGCGTGAGCAGGTGTCCAAAAGGCTTGGAACTGAAGACACCCAGAGGGTATCCACAGCACAGCTGGAGGGTGGCCATAGACCAGCAGAGGGAAGTGGCAGAGCTGAGGCAGTGGAACAGAACTGAGAAAAGCGGGGTGTCACAGTCCCTGGGGCGTGGAGTGGCTCCTGATGGCTGGCAGTGCATCCCTGGACTGGCTCCCAGAGAGGCCCCTGCCATATGGACACACAGCTGCTCTGGACCTTCCAGGGATGGTCCAGGGGAAGCTGTTCACCAGAAGTCCAGAGCCTTATGGATTCCAGAAACCTCCGTGCCCATGCCCAGAAGGCAGGAAGCAGGAGCTGACCTCTGCAGAGCTGGGCAGGACTCCAGCCCTGGCCAGGAGACAAGTGGGATCAGAGAGGGCCTTCTGGGGAGGCCAAGGAGGATCTGCACCTGGCTGAGGGGTGTTGGTGAGCACTGCCAGCAGGTGTTGGTGAGCACTCCCTGTGAGTGTGTAGACCACTCCCTGAGACTGGCACAGGGTTCTATGCCCTAAGCTTAGGTAGGTGCCATTCCTGCCTAGCCTGCAGTCCTTGTCTGCCTTCACACAGCCACTAATTCATGCTGTCTGGCCTGGATCATGCCAGTGGCTCCTCTGGGGTCTCAACTCCATTACTGGCCCTATCGTCCACTTCAGACCAAGGCCAGAGGTCCTCAGCCAAAGGCTATCTGACTCTGTCACTGTGCTGTCAAAGTTCACTGTCACTTGGGTACTTTGGGATGTGCTGTCTGGCCAGCTACCCACCAGTTCCCCCACCAGGTACCCCACCACGTCCCCTGCCCCAGAGCCTTCTTCCAGGGTCACCTCTCCAGACTGGGGCTCTTCTGGCACCTTTGTCTTGGAAGAGCCTCCCGTGGTCTGGGGTCCAACAGCCCCCAGGGCTGCCCTCGGGCCTCACCACGCCTCAGGGTCTTGGGTTTCTCCTTGTTGTGCTCCCAGCGAACACAGAGCAGAGCCTGGGTGGGCAGCTGCCTCAGTACATCTTCCTGGAGTGTCCCTGGCTGGTGGCCACTGCTCTGTGTCCTGGTGGGTGGTGGGCACCAGGTGGGAAGAGAGGCCAGTGAGAATTCTCAGCAATGGGAAGAGTGATCTCCTGACACGTGCCCAGCCTGGGAGGAAGCCGGAGGACCTGGGATGGGACTTATCTACACACAGTGCTGGACACTCCACAGGAATCTCTGGGGATGGAATGCAGAACAGTGGCTGTGTGGGGGATGGGAGGGGAGGTGTGTAGAGGGATGCAGTGAGTCCATACCTCTTTCAGGAGGGCGGGGTTGCAACTCACCCCACAGAGCTAGGATACCCGCGGCCAGCTGTGCCCATGGGCTCTCCCTCTGGTCCCAGAACTGCCCTCTGGGCTCAAGGAGGACAGGGCTGACGGGGGCTTTAGTGCTCCCCTGGGGAGTCCCCTGGGCTGCCCCTCCTTGGCCTGAAGCAGCCTTGGTGGGACTCCACGTGCACCTGCCAAAGCCAAGGCAGCTTCCGAGTGGAGGCTGGAGCAGGAGGCCAGCTCGAAGACGTGCTGCTTGCAGGAGCTGTGCCCAGCCGTGGGCTGTCTTTTCCAAAGTGTGCACTCCCTGTGGACAAAGCCACACCTATGCCCTGCTGGAGGGTCCCCTCCATCACCAGAACCCAGGGGTGGAGTCCATGTGGAGGATGTCCCAGTGGTATGGGAGGAATCTGCTCAGCTGGGGTCATGTGGCCATGGTTCCTGATCCAGGTGAGCAGCCATGTGTGGAGGGGCTGGCTCGTCCCCCAGGCTCTGTGCTGGCCCCACCTCTGCCACCCGCCAGGCCTGTCTCACCAGAGCAGCCTGGACCGCGGCTATTGCTTAGTGCCACCTGCCCACACGGTGGCTTTCCCAGGAGACAGCTCCATCTCCCAGCAGCACCAGGACTCACCCCTCAGCGGCTACAGCCCTGAGGAGCTCCCTCCAGCCCTCAGTGACAGGGGTGGGCCATTATCTGGCTTCCCTGCCTCCTCTGAACTGGGTGCTGAGCTGGGTGAAGAGCTGTCCACATCTCAGTTTTCATGTCTGTGATTGGATCTGCTGAGCCACGGGCAGTTTGTGCTTGGTGCCTTGACTGTCTTTGGAGTCTAGCTTCTCCTCTGCCCTTGGTGGGCCAGTGGGAGGGCCAAGGTAGCTGAGCAGTTGGCCTTAAAGCTACTGGCGACAGATGGTGGGGAGCTGAGGTGGCTGCCCTTGGGAAGGGGTCTGAGAGGTGAAGTCATCCTCCTCTGCAAGTAATGGTACAGTCAGCCACACAGTGGACACCCGAGAGGCTCCAGAGTTCCCCAGAGCAGAGGCCGAGGCCAGCAAGCTTTTCCAGCTGCACAGGGCACTGCTCACAGATCCTACTCACTCTCCATGGATGCTGCATAAGGGAAGTGGTTCCTGTGGGCTTCTCGGGGCAGCACTAGCCCAGGCCACCTGGCAGGCATTGGGGAGGACACTCCTGGGTGCCAGGAGGGGCGGGCCCTGTCCTGGGTTGTCCCTGGACCCTCACACCTGGGTGGTGTCCTCACCACACTGCCAGGAGACAGGGGGAGGGGGAGTGTCCAGCACCTCCATTGGAGGGCAGACCCTGCCGCTCCTTGCCCCGGCCTGGCCCTGGGAGCCCTCCCTCCCTGAGCTCAGGTTCACACTTCTGCCTATATAGTGGAGCAAGGTGGAGAGCAAGGAGCCCCTCATATGTCTATCCAACATCTCCTGTGGCCCAGGCTGAGGAGGGGGACGAACCTTCACACCTGAACTTGGAGAGGAGTGACGTAGGGCAGGATGCAGCCTTCTCAAGGTCATGTGGCTCCCACAACCAAGCCAGCTTCCGCCAAGAGCCATAGTCCCATAAATAGCTGCACGGGTGACATTGCAGAGGCGTCTGCCTTGGAGACTCTGCAGAAGACACTGGTGCACCCGGGAAGTGTATTTATATTCTAGGCAGGAATAGAATGTATGATATTCTAGGCAGGAACAGAACGTATGCTATTGAAATTAAAGATTTTATGTATTTACACAGATTATCCTATAAATAAAGTTTGTATCCACCTTCTGGGGTCCAATCCCCAGGGTTGGTCTGCGTCATCTGCATGTGGATCATCCACAGTGTCTGGAAACAGCTGCATCTGTCCAAAACATCATCTGGGCAGGCCCTGAGCCTTCAAGCAGAGCCATCTCCCTACCTGGAGTCACGGCGTCCACTTAGCATGCCTGCTAAGAAATTCTTATGCTGTAGTGATGCCCTGCCCTGCAGTGCTTCATGGAAACTGGATTTCAGGAGAACAAAGTCACAAGGCTGGGGGTTGGGGGAGGCAGGATTCCTCTTTATAACTTGTTTGCCTGGTAATTAATCTCTGGCCCTGTGCAATTTGAAGGAAAAGATAAAATCCTCGTCCACCTGTTACCCAGAGTTATTTTGATTGCTTTTCAACAGGAGACTATGCGCCCAGCAGGGAGGTTCACTATCATCCCAAGAGTGGCTGCTGGATTCAGTGAACCCTGTCAGCACAGAGTGTCACCAAACACACCAGCAGACCCCTGGCCATGGCCCCCTCCCTCCCTCAGCCTGGGAAGCTGTTCTGGGGCTTCCAGATGACTCCCCTGTTGCTGCAAAGACTTGTGGGTCATCAGCGTCTGGACCATGTCTGCCGAGGCCAGAGTCAGCACCAGTCCAGGAAGCTCACAAAGCTGTCCTGTGGCAAATCCAACCGTCTGCAGCAAGCGCAGGGGCTCGAGCCAGCAGTGAAGGCTCACGGTTGCCTTGTTTATTTAATTTTTTAATTGTTTTTTTAAATTTAGACAGGAGTTACAGCTCAATAACATTCTGAAAATTACACTCAACCCTCATTTAGATTCATTCTGAATCAATTTAATGAAATATGAATACTTCTCCAGATTTCAGAGGGAATTAAGAAAACCTGAACTGGGAAGAAAGGCACATGAAGTTTTCCAGGATGCGATCCCAGCTCCCACCAAGACAGGGCCACTTCCCTCATGTCACAGAGGACGGCAGTGCCACATCCAGGAGGACATGCACACACTGAGAGCCCCACACCCTGCTTCTGTGTGCAGGCCAGGCATGGTGCCAGCCCCTGGGGACTTGGTGGCAGCCAGAGGCTATCCTTCTCACAGCTTCCAGTCCAGGGGACAAGTGGATGGTGACAAGGTTACCACAGCAGATCTGGAGCCACAGCCATGAGAAGAAGTTGCACCCTGGCCTGGGAGGCAGAAGGCTTCCTCAGAAGGCTGAGAAGGGTGGGTGGCGTGAACTGGAGGAAGGAGGGTAGGGAACAGCCATGCAGAGGCCTTATGGCCAAGACCGGGACCGCGGCCTGGGTGAAGATCAAGACAGGCATTGTGGCAAGGACAGCGTGAGGGGCTGGAGAAAGCAGGTCTTGCCAAGCCTAGTGGCTGGTGTGACTCTGACCCTCTGGCCCCACTCCATCTGAGCCAGCTGCCACGCTGGGCAAGTCTGCTGTCCCTCAGCCCCTCAGCCTCAGCATGCTCACCTGTAAGCTGGGATGGCCATTCTGGATGCTCCCAGTGCCTCAGGACCGTCAGGCCTGCACAGTGGGCTTCGCCAGCTATGGACCGAGCTTGCTGCCTGTACTCTGACCCAGTCAGAGCCTCTCAGCTGCTCCTCCACATCACTGCCGCTTCTTGGCAGGGACCGGCAGGCTTGCAGCGGGGTTCAGCAGCCAGGAGCCGAGCAAAAGCAACCTCCCTTGTTCATTTGTCTGCTGTGTCCCAAGGTCAGATCAACAGGACTGCACACTCCATGTCACAGGTGGCAGAACCGAGGACAGGAGAGGTGGCGTGCCCCTGGCCTGCAGTGCTGGGTGATATGTCCCCAGGTCAAGCAACAAACCAGATGTGGGCTGGAGAACACAGAGTATGGATCCCTGGGCTTCTGGGGACCTAGGTGTGTTGTCACCAGCCTGGGGTGAGTGAGGGGCCCAGGTCTTCAGGGAGCAGCTCTTGCTCTGCCCCAGCCCTACCTCACTCCATGCCCCTCTGCTTCTGTAACTCCTCTGACACAGCTGTGGCTAGCTTTCTTTTCAACTTAAGGTTTGAAGGACATTAATAGGAACACAGCTGGGCTTCTGTCTTTGGGGGCTGCATGCAATCCCTGCTGTCTGTGAGGTGCTGGCAGTATGAGATCAAGGACACGGCTCCAGCCTGCGGCCAGAATAAGTGATGTAAAGGGCCCTTCCTGGCTCACTCATTTTAGACACGTTCCAATTAACTCTGCCAGAAAAATAATTGACCTAGATCAGGTTGATCTGATGGAGGATCTAAATATCCTCGGCTTTCACATCTCAGCTTCTGGTTTTGGCTGCAGTTATGCTGTGGGTTGAATGCCAATGGCACCTGCATGGGGACAGAGTGACACCCTTGCACACCCAGATGCTATCTGCTCACTCCTACTCTTTGTGCACAGGATGCAGAAGGTCTCTCCAAAGTTCACTTCAAGGTGGTTGTTGTAACTCGCTTTATCTCCCTGAGGAAACCATGCCATGCCAGTGGCTGGTGGCTAACTCCCCGGGGAGAATGATGACCATGACACTCACCTAGCAGGAAGCTGCTGGGAGCTTCTGCAGAGCCAGAGTCACTGCCCCAGGGGTGGCCAGTGCTATCCAGTTCAGCAGGAAGGAGGACAAGGAGGAGGAGGTTCCCCTGGGGATAGGCACTCCTGTCACAGTCCAGAGAGACATCGGGCTGAGTGTAGTGCCTAGGACAGGCCCTTCTCTAGATAGCCATGGGGCAGAGAACCCACAGAATGACCAGGGTGCAGTCCAGCAGGAGCCAAAGACGTTGTCCAGAGGAGCAAAGAGTGCGGAAGGGGCAGCCACAGACATGTCTGCAGGAACAGGCAGGCTGAGCCAGACAGGGGGACGACCCACTTTTCACATGAGAGGTCCCTCCTTGTGATGGCCCTGGGCTGCACACTGTGGCCTGGACCTGTGCTCGGTGCTATGTACCCGTTTTAATGTCCCCAGCCCTTCAATGTAGCTTGCCACTGCTACTGACCACAGAGGAATCAGGCCCAACAGGTTTAGAGGAGGGGTGAGAGCAGGACAGACTGCACCTCGCCAAGTTGCCCAAGGACAGGGAGCTGAGTTAGATAGAGCACCTTGGCTTCTCTCACTCTGGCTGGAGGGTGGCCAGCCCTGCTCTCAGGACCACAGAGATGCCAGTTTCTTCTGTCCTATGGCTCAAGATGCCCAGGGTACTATCCTCTTCTGCAGGTTGGGAGCAGGTCCCATGAGACCATGTCCTGGGAGAAAAAGGCCTGCAGGTCCATGGCCCTGGGAGTGAGGGTGTTCCACAGCTCACTGCCCCTCGTGCTGGACTCAGACATGGCCATCACTTCACATCTGCTGCTCAGGAGGCCACGGCTGAAGGCAGGATGGTGGGCAGGAATGAGGCGCCCAGAGCTGTGCTGCCCTGCCCTGGTCCTGAGGGTGAGGTGCTGTGGCAGCCACAGCCCATGACCTGGAGGAGCTGGAGGGGAGCGGACCTGATGTGTGTGGATATCTGGCTCGTGGAGAAGGTTCACGCAAGCTGCGGTGGTGGAAGACCCGTGGGGAGGCTTGCGTTTCCTAAATACCAGCAGCATTCAGAATCGACATTGAGAAAACCCAAGTGCGCACTGTAGGGAGGGTAAGTTGGCAGCCTCCTTTCTGCTGCAAAGCTGAGGCAGTCCCGTGGTGGTGGGGGAGACGAGTTTGCACCTCAGATGGTGCCTGAACAGCAGCAGACCGCAGGGCCATTCTGGAAGGCAGGGGCGGGGCCTAAAGGCCACCTGGTGCAGGACTGCTTTCTGGCCAGAACACACAGGCTCTGATCAGGCAGCTTAACCACAGGTGCACTCTCCCGGCTCTTGAACTCTGTACCCTGTGGGGCTGAGACGGCCTCCATCCTGTGAGATCCCCATGTCCTTCCAACCCCCCATGTGCTTCCTGTGCAGCCCAGAGCACAGGGCAGAGCCCAGGCCGTGGTGTGGCCTCACCTCACTATCCTTACTATTCCCAGCATTCTGGGGCCTTACTGTCCCCAGCACTCTGGGACAGCCTCCTTCAGAGAGGCTGAGGCGAGATCTTGGCCTTGGACTGCGGCAGGTAGAGTCAGGGCAGTCTGTCCTTCCTGCCCAGCCCTGACCAGCCCACATGGGGCAAGCGTGGAGCCATGCCTTCTCCATTGGGCCCAGGAGCAGTCCATGCTGGCCCCAGTCTCGGGTTGGGAGCCCACCACAGAGCTGGTGGGCCTTGGTGCAGACTGCAGTCCACAAAGGCCGGTGAGTGGGGGCTGGGCTCTGCACAGTCGTTGGATTCCTGCCACACTGGGTGGGGCTTGGTCTGCCTTGCGACTCCTTCTGGGCACGTCCACCTCCCTGGAGCCAGGATGTGTCATCTCTGTGTGTTCACACGCAGCGGTGTTACACGTGGTCCTGTGTCTTTGCCATGTCCTCATGGGTATACCCATGGCCTGTCACTCTAGCAAGTGCCACGGTAACCCTACAGCACACCCTGAGCAGCATGCAGTCATCCCTTTGGATCAGAGACTGCAGGCCCCAGGAGGCACAATACTCCATCTATCACAGGACACCTGTGGACATTTCTTCCGGGAACTCAGACCCTGGAGGCTGTGGACATAGGACCTGAGCTGGAGTGAATGTTGGGGGACACAGCATGCTGTCACAGCCCTGCTCAGGGTGAGTGCTGCCTGTCTGTCTCACGGCCAGCCCAGTGACCCAGGCCCACCTGAGTCCACAATGGGAATAGACGACAGCCAGAAGGCCCTCCAGGAAGTGGGAGCCACAAAACCAAGAGGACAGGCGGAAGGTGGACCTGCACCCACCACAGCCTACAGGTGCCATGAAGGTGGTCCTCACCACGGCAGTGCCAGCAGCATGTGAGCTCCATCTGGTGAGGGAGCCAAGAGGTGCCGATAAGCAGGTGGTCAGGGCTTCGCAGTCCGCGAGTCTTCACAGCCATGATGGACCATCTCACAGAGCAGCTGGATGCCTGGGGAGCCTGTCAGTGGGGAAAGCCCAGTGGGCATGCCCATGGCTGCAGCCAGTCAGGCTGGGGCTGTCTCTGTGTTTGTGTGTGTGTGAGATATATGTGTCGTGTGTGCATGTGTCTATTTAGATATGCAGGAAATTGTGTTGTGCATGTGAGTGGGTAACGTGACCACATGACACACTGTGGGCTGTGTGTGGATAATGTGTGAGCATATGACACATGTGTGGGCCTTGTGTGGGTAACGTGTGAGCACATGACATATTGTGGGCCGTGTGTGGGTTAGGTGTGAGCATATGACACATGTGTGGGCCAAGTGTGGGTTATATGTGAGCACACGACACATGTGTGGGCCAAGTGTGGGTTATATGTGAGCACATGACACACTGTGGGCCATGTGTGGGTAATGTGTGAGCACATGACACATGTGTGGGCCAAGTGTGGGTTATGTGTGAGCACATGACACACTGTGGGTCGTGTGTGGGTTAGGTGTGAGCACATGACATACTGTGGGCCATGTGTGGGTTAGGTGTGAGCACATGACACACTGTGGGCCATGTATGGGTAACGCGTAAACACATGACACACTATGGGCCATGTGTGGGTTAGGTGTGAGCACATGACACACTGTGGGCCATGTGTGGGTTAAGTGTGAGCACATAAAATACTGTGGGCCATGTGTGGGTAACGTGTGAGCATATGACACATGTGTTGGCCTTGTGAGGGTTACATGTGAGTACTGTGGGCTGTGTGTGGGTTAAGTGTGAGCACATGACACACTGTAGGCCGTGTGTGGGTTAAGTGTGAGCATATGACACATGTGTGGGCCTTGTGTGGGTAATGTGTGAGCACATGACACACTGTGGGCCAAGTGTGGGTTACATGTGAGCACATGGCACACTGTGGGCCATGTGTGGATAATGTGTGAGCACATGACACACTGTGGGCCAGGTGTGGATAATATGTGAGCACATGACACACTGTGGGTCATGTGTGGGTTAGGTGTGAGCACATGACATTCTGTGGGCCATGTGTGGGTAACGTGTGAGCACATGACACATGTGTGGGCCAAGTGTTGATTTCGTGTGAGCACATGACACACTGTGGGCCGTGTGTGTGAGTAACGTGTGAGCACGACACACTGTGGGCCAAGTGTGGGTTATGTGTGAGCACATGACACATGCACAGGCCATGTGTGTGGGTAACATGTGAGCACATGATGCACTGTGGGCCATGTGTGGGTAACATGTGAGCACACGACACATGTGTGGGCCATGTGTGTGGGTTACATGTAAGCACATGGCATATGTGTGGGCCGTGTGTGGGTAACGTGTGAGCACATGACATATGTGTGGGCCATGTGTGTGGGTTACATGTGAGCACATGACATATGTGTGGGCCGTGTGTGGGTAACATGTGACACATGAGGCACACGTGGGTTATGCATGCACACAGAGGTCTTTAGTGCCTTCTCCACAAGGAACAGTGGAGTTGGTGCCCTCAGGTCCTGCTGGCCATATGGCCTTTCAAGAGTGGAGAGTTCTGCCTTAGCCTACAACCTTCCCAGCCTGGGAGCCTGGCCTGCAGTAGTGCCCTACAGACAGCACTGGGCTACTCCAGGGTAGCAGGGTGGCACTGATGCCCTCCACACATGCTGAGAAGGCCGACCTGTGGGACAGCTTGTGCACACTCAGAAGCTTTGTGGCGCAGACCTCCTTAAGAGCCAGACGCAAGCCTGGACATTCCTCCCTGTGAGGAACCAAAGGTCAAACCCAAAATCTGTTAAAATCCAGGGAAGCCCCCTGCACCTGGAGGCCAGCTGGAGGTTCTGGGTGCTGCCAGGAAGAGGTCCCTACAGTAAGAAGGAGACAGGGCAGGCCTTGGGCCTGAGCGGGCCTCTGTGGTGGACTTCTGCTTGCCTTCCAGGCCCAGCATCCCTCCACACCTGGCAGAGGAAGCCAGTGACAATGGAGCAGACCCACAAGGGCCCGTTAGTGAGTGAGCCCACTCCCCTGGCTTGGTGAATGCTGGGCCCTGATGTGGAACAGGCAGTGGTAAGGAGGGAGGGCCACTGGCTACCACCACCTGGGGATGTCACCATGGACATGCAGTTTCCCCCAGGGACCAGGTCTCCTGATAAGAAAGGGGACTGGGTGGGCAAGGCAGGCGCCTCTCTGTGGAGGGTCCCTGCGCTGACCTACCTGCTCTGGTCGGGTGTTCAGGCTGCAGGTTCATGAAACAGATGGGCTCTTCCAGTGGTCCTGCTTTTTATTTCCCATCAGTCACTGATTTGGACAGCTTGGCTAATTCTTGGTGCCTGTCTGGCTCTAGGGAATGGAAATATAGCCCTGTGGTTGTCCCTTTCCCTAGCAAGTGTCTGCTGTCCTCTCCATTCTCCCTTCCTCCTGCTCATTGCTCCACTGACAGCTGCAGTCCCCCTGGGAGGAGCGAGCGTGTTAGAACAGCTGAGTTTCTCTACCTCGAGCCTGTCAGTGCCCACCAGCTGACAGCTCATCCAGCTCTGCCTCAGTGATGGCAGACAGGCTGCTGGCAAGGGGACTCCTGGGCAGAGCATTTGAGTGAAAGACTTTAGGCAGTGGCTGATAATTCTTTCCTTTTCCAGTCAGAATATCCTGTGTGTGCGCACATGTGCCCAGGTGCCTACGCCTCTGGAAATCTGACTCCTGCTGTCCTTGTAAGTCAGAAGGCTCAGGAATGGTCTGCTCTGTGCACTAATAGACAATCCTGGCATGGTGCCCACATTCCCACACAGCCTTCAAGCAGCATCACTGCTGGAACTCTACAACAGCCCCATAGGGCAGGCGGGGCAGGCATCACAGGACCCTGTTTTGGAGAGGAGCAAATGGAGATGCCTGCAAGTAACTTGTCATCATCACCGTGCTGGAAACAGTGTACCCCAGCAATTTCCCTGGGGTCTAAGCTGAGCATTGAGGAGAGAGGCTCACCTGCCTGGACACAGACTGGAAACCTGTCCCCAAAGCCAGAAAGTGGCTGCCTTGGTCTTCAGCCCATTCTGAAGTGAAGGTGTGGAGAAGGGAGGCCCCCCAGGTGAGTCCTCAAAGTCTGCCCATAGCTGACTTTCAGATGATGACAGGAACTCGGGTAAATCAACAAGAGTGACCCAGAATGCTGTCCTCAGACCTGGAGGCTGGGCCTTCTTGGAGAGGGGGAGGATGGCAAGGGATGTTCAGAGCAGCACTGCCCTGGAGCGCAGGCACAGAGCTAGAGCAGCAAGCACAGGTCCCTGAAGGCACAGGAGAGCATCCCTGAGCAGTCCCACAGTGGGAATCAGATGGGAGCGAGGTGTCCCATCACGTATGCCTGAGACATTCGCACTCCTGGAGGAGGAGGCTGAGGCACTGGCCAGGGAGAAGCCATCACCATCCCCTTGGGTCTGACTGTGGCTGAACAGCAGCTGTCAGTCCTCACAGATTGAAGCCCGAAGTTGCATAATTCCAACCTGAATTGGAGTAAATCATCCTGGGACTGATGGTGTCCCTGCCAGAGTGAATGGAACCCCTGAGAAAAGTGACGTCACTTGGAACACCCAGCTCTCTGCAGAATGCTCACAGCTACTCCAGGCACATCATTAAACATGACGTGATTCAGGGAGAGGCCAAATGAGCTGAGGATAGGCAGAGGAAGCTAGCGACAATGGAACAGACCCACGAGGGCCCGTTAGTGAGGTAATTCCCACAGGAGGATCAGACAAGAGAGAGTTGTCTGGCCATGTTCGCCTGAAACATTCGCACTTCCAGAGGGGAGGCTAAGACCGGCCAGGGAGAAATTAACTCAGACCCAATTGGAAGAGACAAACCTACAAATTTATAGAAGAAAATGTAGAAAGCATATTATGGCCTTGGGTTAGGCAAAGTATTCTAGAAAAGTCACTAAAAGCAGGTCTCACCAAAGAAAAATTGGTAGATTGGACTTCGTCGATATTTAAGATTTCTACCCTTTAAAAGTCACAGTTAAGAACATGAAATGAAAGTCCACAGACTGGGAGACGCCTTAGTGTAACGCAGACCAACCTCGTGTCGACAGCTGAATGCACAGTGCATGCCTCACTCACCCAGGCACACATGCTGCCCTACTGCACACTTCACCCACCCTTGTGCACGGGTGTACACACACACTCACCTGACCATCACTCAGCATAGGCAACCGCACACTACCATTGCCTGCCACAGGGGGCGCTCCTGAGCATGCCACACCACGGAGGCCAGGCTCAAAGCCCACTCAGGGTAAGTCCACTGAGCAGTCTAGAAAGGACATCTGTAGGACAGGAACTGGGCAGCTGTGGCCAGGGCCTGTGGCAGAGGAGGCAGCCACCAGCTGGGGAGGGATTGCTGGGGGATAGCAGGGTTCTGGGTTCTGACCCACAATAGTACCCATCACTAAAACTCATCGTCAGAAGAGACATTTGTACTCTTGAGAAGAGTCGATCTAACTGTAAATGACACTGTGTCCCTGGGTAGCCTCAGAATTGCCTTCAGGCCCCTTTACAGAAGCTATGTTCACAGGTGCTTGGTTGTGCATTCAAAACCGTGTTGTTGCAGGTAACCCATGCAGTCCTCCCATGTGCTCATTTACTGTTCTTTCCATATTTTTATTGGTGCATTATAATCATGCATAATGATGGGATCCAGGCCCATTGGCTCATGCACACCATGCTGCAATATAATTTGGCCAATATCGTTCCCCACTGCCTTATATTCTAAATCACCATTAAGATTACTTGTAACACTAATGCAATCCAAGCGCTGTGTGAATGGTTGTTACAATGTATTTATTTTCTACTGTTGTATTTAAAAGATATTTTTGAACAGTGGCTGACTGAATCTGCTGATGTGGAACCCACAGATACAGAAGATAATCTCTATCTCAAGTTTTATTTTTAAATTTTTTTTCTAGTTGTCAATGGACCTTTATTTTATTTATTCATATGTGGTGCTGAGAATTGAACCCAGTAGTTCACACATGCTAGGCAAGTGCTCTACCACTGAGCCACAACCCCAGCCCTCAAGTTTGATTTCTAAAAACACTTTAAATATCCTTCCCACAGAGAAAACTATGATCCCAAATGCCTTTGTTGCCAAATTGTACCAAATACTTAAGAGAGAGCAGAGAACAAAAACTCCAAAGAACAGAGAGAGGTAGAGCTGAATAAAATACAAGTAGACCGAAAGGCGTCAGGGCTGAGCAGGCTTGTTCCCAGGATGCAAGGCAGCGTGGCCTTTGGGAATCACTCAACACAACTCTAGCAGAACAAGGATGGAAATTTAAAGAGGCGCAGAAGAGACTCCATGGAAGTCTACATGCCTTCCAAAACCAACAAATGGGGACAAGTCTCTGAGTCTGACAAGGTTTCCTTCCCAGAGCCCACAGCAGACAGAGGCTCAGCGCTCCCCACACATCAGGGCTGGACATTTGCTGCTGCCACTCACATCTGACATTTTACTACAGTAAGTATGAAAATAGGCATGAGGCCATGCATCCAGCCACTGCAACTGTTTTTTCTTTTCGCAAATAATAATTGCATCTGCAGATTATTTAAATCTATAGATTATTACAAAAAATTTGTCAGATACAGGATATAGGAGCTACAAAGTAATTATATTCTCACAGCAGCAATAAAAATAAACTTTAAAGATAGGTACTGAATAGAATAATACATGAAATCAAGGAGGACTAAACCTAGATGTTTCAAGCTGAAGTGCTAGCCAGAAGAACCACAGCTGACCCACGTAAACAGGGAACCTACAACCACCAGGGGCCAAAACTATCAGAGAAAGACAGAGTAATAGAGAAAAACTTGGAGCTGGAAAACCCTTTGGTAATAGTACTGAACTTGTTTGGAAGATTCAACAAGATCCGGGTAGAATCCCAGCAGATCTTGGTGGGTATGTGCCAATTCTGAGTTTCAAGGGGAAACCCAGTGGCCAGGCACCTAGAGAAACCCATTGCAGGGCTCACCTGTAGGAGGCCTTGACTTCCTGCAGAGCTGGGAGGTGGTGTTGGGGCAAGAGTAGACAACCCAGGGAACAGTACAGAGTGGCACTGGAGAATGTACCCCTGGCTCACCGCAGAGGGATGAGGCAATGATTGTCTTCAATAAGGTCCAGGGCGCCAATTAGGTGTTCAATGGGGAAAATGAACCAGCCTCCCTCCTTCCTCATTCCTCCTGCAAAATAGGTTTCAAGCAAATGGCAGGCAGAGTCCTGGAGAGTGGAAAATGGTGCTTCATTAACTCACGGCACTTTCTGGGTGGCCTAGAAAGAAAGTGATTTTAAAGCAGAACCCAGAACCTGGCTGTTAAGGAGGAGGTAGGTTGTGGTAAGCCATTGTTGTAGATTGTGGCCGCCATTAGAAGATGGCGCCGGCTTCCACTGTGGCCTGTGGTAAACAAATCCTTTTATGGAGAGTTGGCACGCTATCCCTTGCCACCCTATAAGAAAGATCCACGTGGCAGTTTAAGATTGGTACGTGGGAGGCTTTATTAGGCTGTGCTTGGGCACTCGGGAGTAGGGGGGTCACTAGAAGATACTTTAATCAAGGCCTGAATAAACTGCTGAAAGAAGATTCCTGAGTTGCGTCTTCCTTGCGGGCAAGGGGTCGCGACAGTAGGTGACTGAACCACAAGAAAGTGGGCCCTTGGACCTGCCTGCAAGCTCAGCCTGAGGGGGCTCTCATAGCCTGCAGCCCCCACTGTGTCCTGAGAAGACAGAGAGGCCACAGTGCCTTGTTGGCAGTGTCTATAACTCAGAGCCTGCAGGAAACTCCTCAGGAAAGACAAGCAATGACAGGAGGTGAGGTTTGCAAGGCAGGCAGCTGCAGGCCAGCTCCTCTCCCTGGCCTCCTGGGAAGCTCCCCCCATAACCCCTCCTCAGCACCCTGAGCCACTCTGCAGATTCTGGGCCAAAGAGGCCCAGGTGTTGTACAAGCTTCTGGAGGAAGTGTAGGGTAAGAGGCAAAGGGCAAGGTTTAGCACTGAGAACGCCTCAGCCAGGATAGTTTCACACTGTGGGCTCCCTAGGACTCTCCCGGTCACCCCAAAGACCAGCAGCCTAGCAAGCCTGCTTGCTGAGCCTTAAGGCCATCTGGAATGAGAGGCCTGAGCCTCTCTACCCGTTGTCTACAGGGCACACAGAACTGTCATGCAGCTGGCAAGTGAGGGTTCCTGTAGCTGTCCCAGACATGGCCAATGTGTACCTCTTACTTCAGCCTCCAACTCCCTCACTGTTTTATGTGGCCTCCCAAAGCATAATGATTTCCACGCCAGGTCTGTGCCCCTTCTTAGTCTCTAGGTCTCACTCTCCACCCAGGTCTGTGCCACTCCTTAGTCTCTAGGTCTCACTCTACACCCAGGTCTATGCCCCTCCTAGTCTCTAGGTCCCACTCTACACCCAGGCTTGTGCCACTTCTTGGCCTCTAGATCCCACTCTACACCCAGGTCTGTGCCCTTCCTTAATCTCTAGATCTCACAGTGCACCCACGTCTGTGCCCCTCTTTAGTCTCTGGGTCTCACTCTCACACATGTCTGTGGCCCTCCTTAGTCTCTAGGTCTCACTATACCCAGGTATGTGCCCCTCCTTAGTCTCTAGGTCTAACTCTGCACCCAGATCTATGGCTCTCCTTAATCTCTAGGTCTTACACCGCAACCACGTCTGTGCCCCTCCTTAGTCTCTAGGTCTCACTCTATACCCAAGTCTGTGGCCCCTCCTTAGTCTCTAGGTCCCACTCTACACCCAGGTCTGTGCCCCCCTTAGTCTCTAGGTCCCACTCTACACCCAGGTCTGTGCCCTCCTTAGTCTCTAGGTCTCACTCTATACCCAGGTCTGTGGCCCCTCCTTAGTCTCTAGGTCTCACTCTGCACCCATGTCTGTGCCCCTCTTTCGTCTCTAGGTCTCACTCTACAACCAGGTCTGTGCCCCTCCTTAGTCTCTAGGTCCCACTCTACACCCAGGTCTAAGCCCTTCCTTAGTCTCTAGGTCCCACACTGCACCCAGACCTGTGGCCCCTCCTTAGTCTCTAAATCTCACTCTGCACCCAGGTCTGTGCCCCTCCTTAGTCTCTAGGTCTCACTCTGTACCCAGGTCTGTGCCCCTCCTTAGTCTCTAGGTCTCACTCTGCACCAATGTCTGTGCCCCTCCTTAGTCTCTAGGTCTTACTCTATACCTAGGTCTGTGGCCCCTCCTTAGTCTTTAGATCTCACTCTGCATCCAGGTCTGTGCCCCTCCTTAGTTTCTAGGTCTCACTCTACACCCAGTTCTGTGGCCCCTCCTTAGACTCTAGGTATCAATATACACCCAGGTGTGTGCCCCTCCTTAGTTTCTAGGTCTCACTCTGCACCCAGGTTTGTGCCCCTCATTAGTCTCTGGGTCCCACACTGCTCCCAGGTCTGTGCCCCTCCTTAGTCTCTAGGTCTCAATATACACCCAGGTCTGTGCCCTTCCTTAGTCTATAGGTCTCACTCTGCACCCATGTCTCTGCCCCTCCTTAGTCTCTAGGTCTCACTGTACACCCAGGTGTGTGTGCCCCTCTTTAGTCTCTGGGTCCCATACTACTCCCAGGTCTGTGCCCCTCCTTAGTCTCTAGGTCTCACTCTGCACCCAGGTCTGTGCCCCTCATTAGTCTCTGGGTCCCACACTACTCCCAGGTCTGTGCCCCTCCTTAGTCTCTAGGTCTCAATATACACCCAGGTCTGTGCCCCCCTTAGTCTATAGGTCTCACTCTACACCCAGGTGTGTGCCCCTACTTAGTCTCTAGGTCTCACTCTGCACCCAGGTCTGTGGCCCCTCCTTAGTCTCTAGGTCCCACTCTGCATCCAGGTTTATGGCTTCTCCTTAGTATCTCGGTCTCCCTCTACACCCACGTCTGTGCCCCTCCTTAGTCTCTAGGTCTCACTCTGCACCCATGTCTGTGCCCCTCCTTAATCTCTAGGTTCCACTCTGCACCAAGCTCTGTGCCCCTCTTAGTCTCTAGGTCCTACTCTGTACCCAGATCTGTGCTCCCTCCTTTTCTCCCTCGACTTTGGCAGCAGTCCTAAAGCGTACGCTCACAGTTAAAACAGTTAATCTTGATTAATTTATTCTGTTGAGACTTTACCAAGGCATAATTGTGTAGGCACACCATTGACTCAAGAGATCTCTTGTTAGCTAATTGGAAATGTGATTTTAAAAATTGTTTTAATGAACCATGCTTCAATTGGATTCTGTCAAGTAGAGAAAGGTGTATGAATATTTCTGTGGCAAAACAATTTAGGTTATGATCTTGAATGTATGAATAGAGCTCAACCTTGTACTTAAGGTGCTTAGAAAGCTTGTTCTATCCCTCCTCTTCTCTCCCTCTGCTAGAAGGGTGTCATAGAGTTCAACAGACAATAAACATGTGTGAAATCACACCTATAGCTATGCACAAAGTCCAAGACCCACAAATGGTTCTCAGCTAACAGTTTCTCTTGGCCATTGCGGCTGGTCCCCCAGCATGACTGTGTTGTCCCATCTACCCCTGCATTTATCTTGGGTGCCACCATGCATCGGTTAGAAAGGACAGGTGTTGGAATGGTCTATGGGTTAACATGTCTGCAGAGGTGAGAACAAGGTGGACAGGGTTTGCTCATACTCTGGGATTCCCTGGAGTCCAATTCACCTGGAGGTGGGACAAGGCAAGAGGGGGCGGAGTCACAGAATGTGGTAGTGAGAGATGAAGGAGAGATTGCACAAAGGTGGAGAGAGGCTAGCAAGGGGCCACAGACTTGGGGTGGAAAGCAGAGACCTAGTGAGGGAAACCCCAGCAACTCAGAGAGCAGGATCTCAGGCCAGGCATTCTCTGTGCTTTATCTCTGGTCATTGTCACACATACCCAAAGAGTATTATTAACAGGAACAGGGACAACTTGGGAGTTGAAGAAATTGCCTTGTCACAAAGCTGGGCAAAGAAAGAGTCTGGTGGTTGACCATGCAGTCCACCACTGCCTCCTTGCCTGGGTAATAGGCAGAACCCAGGGAGGGAGCCTCAGACCCATGCAGGTGAGGCCAGGGGAGGGAGCCTGAGCCCCTTTCATCTGGGACCAGGGGAGGGAGCCTGAGCCCTTGCAGGTGGGGCCATGGGAAGGAGCCTGAGCCCCTAGCAGGTGGGTGCCAGGGGAGGGAGCCTAAACCCCAGCAGGTGGGATCAGGGGAGGGAGCCTGAGCCCCTAGAAGGTGGGGCTGGGAGGGAGCCTGAGCCCCGAGGAGACAGTCAGGTGTCAGTCCACTTGTGCAGCCACAGGCTTCTGCCTGGCTGAGGGAGGCTATCTGCAGAGAGGAATTTTAATGCAGGTAAAGTTAAGCTTAAATTCTGCTTGTAGAATTTTTTGTCTCCTGTTCTGGGCAAAGCACTCACCTCCCTGCATCTGCACTTCTTGTTGGGGGGAGCCTGCAGTCTGTGGGGTTCAGAGTGGGCAGGAGACCGGGGTGCATTCTTTATTGTGACTAGAGTGACAGGCTGAATCATGTCCCTCAAACACATGCCAAAGTTCCAGCCCCAACCTCAGGATATGGCTTTCTGCAGACAGGTCTCAAGAAGGGAGATTAAGGTAATGTGAGTTTGCCAGGTGGGCACAAGAGGGTGGGCCAGCTGTGGCCTGTCTGCCCATGCCCCCAGAGTCATGTGCTAATCCCCAGGTGACAAGGTCCTTGGGAAGGGGTGGTTCCTGAGGGCTCCGTGCTCAGAGTGGTATTTGTACCCTCCCAGGTGAGGTCTGGGAAGCTTATTTGCAACCCCCAAGGACAAGGGGAGAAGGAGACCCCGGGTAGCAGGAAGCAAACACATCCAGACAGACTCTGCCAGCACCTGGGCATGGATTATTTCTGTGGTTTAGAAGCCCCCAGGTTATGTGGTGTTCAGCAACCAGAAGGCACTGGAACAGCTCTGATCCATTGTGACTAGCACCTTGTAAGAGCGGCCAGGGCCCAAATGCATGCAGGTTGACCATGTGAGGACCCAGGCATCAGTAAGAATCATCTTCTTACTGAGAAGAGGCATCAGTAAGCCAAGGAGAGACCTTGGCAGGGACAGCCTGACACAACTGGATCCCAGCCATAGCCTCTGGGTGAGAGCGGAAAGCGGCCCAGTCAGTAGTGCTCTGTAGCACCAGAAGTTAGTGATGCAAATCACGCAGCTGGCCCACTGGCCCCTGCCAAGAAGCAGCGGTGGAATGGTTGGGGCACAGGCAGCAAGCATGACCTCCAGCCACAGGGAGCCCACCATGCAGGCTGGAGGTCCTGAGGTGCTGTGAGCCAAGGGACCAACCTGTCACCCTGCCACAGCCAGGCCTGGGCACAGTACCGATGCCTGCTGCCCTGCTGCAGAAGCCCGCTCCACGCAGCACTGAGGCCCCATCCCATGACCTCAGCCTCCTGCTTCCTGACATGTGGCAAGAAAAGGGAAGTGGGCAGAGCTGAAAGGAAGTCGGGTCTCAGAGCTTACCAATAGGGTCAGCTTTCAAACCCTAATCAGCACAAGTTTGGGCCAATAGCAGTGACCCAGATGCTATATGAGCCACAAGACTAGCACATGGAGTCCCATAGTGGGTGCTCTTGGGTCCCATCTTGTGCTACAGGAGTCCTGTTCTGGCTTCTACTTCTACCATGCGGCCAGCGCAATGGTTTCATTAATGAGGTTCTTGGCATAAAAGTTAGCTAGTGAGATCGAAATAAACACACAGACTCAGTTACCTTTTTCTATGACCAGGTCCGAGACGGCTCCCCTCTCTGGTTCCCTCCTCTAACCGCCCAGCAGGGCAGCAAGGATTACTCAGGGCTAGCAGGAGAGAGAGAGTGAGCATGCCAGGGAGTAGCCTTTTATTGGGGAGCAAGAAATTCAGGGGATAATTCCATCCAATGAAGGTTGAAGGGGGGGCCGCACTCCAAGGTCAGGGTCAGTGATTGGGCCTCCGGGGTCAGTGGTCAGTTACACCCCCACACGGACAGGTTCTCTCAACAGGAGAGGGCCGGGAAAGCTCCGACACAGCCAGAGCACCTCAGACCCTAACCGGGAGTCACCCAATCACGTGTGAGAATGGCTCCCGACATCTACTCTTCAGTAAGTCCTACTCATCCTTGCCTGTGGGTTTCACTCTTTGAATTCATGAGACAAGAACCCAGAAAGACGACATGGACAGTGACCTGCTGGGGTCTGCTGCACACTGTGGGTACAGCCCCCCACTGAGAGCCGCAGGGCTGCAGCACTGGAGGGCTGCCACCTTATGCAGGTCCCACCTGCCAGCAGAAGGAGAGAAACTCAGGTTTCACCTGCAGACACAGGAAATTCAGTTTCATCTAAAAACTTCGGGTTCACCCATCCACCCAGCAAGAAGGGCTATGAAGGGCTGGGGCTCTAGCTCAGTGGAAGAGAACTTGCCCAGCAAGTGGGAGGCACTGGGTTTGATCCTTAGCACCACACAAAAATAAATAAATAAAATAAAGGTCCATCGACAACTAAAAATATATATATTAAAAATAGAAAGGGCTGTGAGGAGCTGCTGTTGTCCCGTATGCTCCTCAGACCCCACTTTAGGTGGAAGCCTTGGGGTGGGGTTTGTCCCAGGGCACGGCTCCAGCTGCACCAGGCCACAGACATACTGGTTTGATATGAAGACCCCGAGGGCCAGCCATTTCCTGCAAATAACAGACAAAACCATCAGAGTGGTCTGGAGCCTTATGGTTGGACCCTGAGGCCAAGAACCCCGTGGATGCTGGCATCCACTTGAAATAAACCAGGTACACTTAGCTTGAAGTCACTTCTCTTCTGGCTAACATGCACGTCCCTCCTGACCAAGTCCCGGGGTCCTTGGTCTTGCTGCAAGACCATGCTCTCCTTGGTCATTCCCAGCAATTGCTTCTACAGTCCCAAACCTGTCTGCCTTTTTCTTTGGTCTCAGCCTCTCTTTTTGACCAGAATGTGGCTGCACAAGGGGCTACTGGTGTCTCTGAGCTGTGCTAGGCCTGCAGCGTGGCCTACAGCATGGCCTGCAGCATGGCTTGCAGCGTGGATGGACATATTAAGTAATTAGTAACCTCTACAAAATGTCCAGAGCAATTAAAGCAAATGATGACCCTCCCCATTCAGATGGCGTCGAGGGCCTGGCTTGGCAGAGTCACCGTCTGGTTCCTAGAGGTGAAGTGCCCATTTCCCGGTACTCTGTGTAGGGGAATGTAGGCCTGTCAGAGTGCTCCAAATGACCTGACCCCGCAGGTCCAGCTGGTCACCAGGACCATCCTTTCAGGTCATCCAAAAGCTGCTTCCTCGTCTCCTGGATTGAGGACAACGTCCTCCAGAAGGGACATCAAGGGCAACATCCAGCTGCTCCTCTTCTACTGGCCAATTTCTCCTCTGAACCACAGTCTGTACACAGGAGTGTGAGACTGCTCTGCCCGGCTTGACTCCAGAGTGACACGTTTCTTCCTGAGCTCCTGGGGACTCTTCCTTGGGGCCATTGTCACCCACTGGACATGTGCTGGAGGAACGGGGCAGGTGTGGAATGCGGGAGTCCTGCGATGCTGGGGCGGGGTGCCTTCTGGTCCTTGGCTGGCAACACACCACTGTGGTCCAAGCTGACCATGCCCACCTGTGCCCAGCAGCTCTGACTCCCTCAGGCAGGCGCCACGCTCACTGGCGTTACAAACTCCTTGCCTGCCTCGGAGCAGGGCTCGCGGGTCACCTGCCAGCAGAGGCACAGTGGTGCACAGCACGTATCGATCCATCCTGCACCACCCACACTGTGGCCACCCACAACTGGTGGAACTGGTGCTGGGCCACCTGCAGCAAGGTAGCACATCTGTCACACATCTGTGGGCTGCAGGTGTGAGCAAGCAGCTGGCTAAGAGGCGCACAGAGGACAGCACACTGGTCATGCAGTGCGAGGTCCCTGCTGGTGGTAATGGCCAGCTGCATGTTTTCCGTTTCACTCTTTTGACTGCCATTATAGGATGTGCTCCTTCCACTGGGGTTTCGTGAAGGTTACTGTGAAGAGTGTGTCACGTGATGCTGCAGCCTTGAGGGTCTTGTGTTGACCGTGTCTCCTGCCCACACAAGGGGCCATGTCATGGGATGGACCTGCACCCTCTAGGTCAGTGGCTCTGTGGCGTGTGACCTACACTGTCCAGAGGGGTTCTGGGCCCCTTTGCAGGCAGAGGCACTTCCAATGGAGGTGGAGGGGTGCCTCCCGGGCTCAGTTACACTCCATCTAGAGAGAAGCTCCCAGGTTCAGCCCCGGGGCCCTGGGACAAGTCCTCTGTGTCTCTTTTGCGTTAGTGGCTCCTGCTCCTGTTCACCACACTCAGACGTCACTGAGGCACGTTGCTGTGACTCCAACTAAGGGAAAAGCACAAGCCTACCAAGCCCCAGCAATAAAGGTTAATTTATGGGGCCACATCCCCCAAGGTGCGATGGCTGCAGCATCATGAAACACACACCATGAATATCAAATAGCCTCTGAATAAGGCCACCCCAGCCAAATGGTGAGACAGAATGACGCTGCAGGAGTGGACAGGCTACTTATAAATGCTGGTGAAATGGTTGAAGCCAGGACTCTCCTTGTGTGTCCCTGAGCACATGAGCATGAGGGAGTGTGGGCAGCAGACCACAGGAGAGGCCCAGTTGGGGACTAGGGAGAGCTCATGGGTGTGGTGATCAGGGAAGTGCAGGAAAATGCCAGCAGGTTTCAGAGATAGATGCCCTCTCCTGGACAAGGTGGACATCTGGAGAGACACCCTCTCCTGGAGGAGACAGAGGACCTGGAGCCATAGGTGGAAGCACACAGCCCGTGAAAGGTCCTTGCTGTCCTCTCCCATTAGAAGCTGTTCTGTTTCTCCTCCCCTGAACACTGTCCAGTGCAGCGGAGTGTGGACCAGGAGGGGACATCAAGGGCACGAGGTGCCATTGCGCCCTGTCAGGAGGACTCTGTGAGAATGCTCACCAAGGCAACAGACGTTCTGCGGTGAACTGCAATTCCCTCTCCCTCTTCTGTTACCGGAGAGATGGGTGTTTCTCTGCCTCCGCAGGCAATGGGTCTGTGTAAGGTTGCAGGCCTTTGCAACTGAGAAGAGCCACAGCTCTTAACCGCGGGCTGTGCCCTACAAGCGTTGCAGCAGCCCCCCAGGCCACACTGGCTTCTTCTTTCTGGGTGGTCTCATGAATTCAAAGAAGGAAATTCACAACAAGAATGAGTCCCTGTGAATAGGATGTATTGAAGTGTCGAAGCAGAAACAGGACTCTTACAACAAAAGACCAGACCCAATAGTAGATCTTCTGTGATTAAACGTGCTACTCCAGGGGTTTATATAGCACTTGGGTCACTGCTATTTATCCAAACTCACGCTAATCAGGGTTTGGAAAAGCACCGATGCTATTGGTCAGCCCTCCCTGCACGGGCAAGTGGGAGGTCGAAGGCAGTGGACAGCACATGTGGTGGGTCGTTTGGAGCTGCTGTGCTGTGTGGAATGCACTTCTGCAGCAGGTGTCTGCACTGTGTGCAGCCCAGGCTGCCACGGGGTGACTGGTCAGCTTATCCCTCTCACTTTGGTGCTGGCCCACTGCCTCAGGCTCATGCCAGCTTGGTGGCTCCACAGGGCAGCCTGTGCTCCAGCCTACCCAGCTGCAGCTCTGCTGCTTCTTGGCAGGGACCAGATGGCTGGCTGTGAGGTTTGATGGCTGGAGAGCTCTGCCATCGGGATGCTTAAGTATGCTAATAGCGTGTATGTGAGTCATATCCTCCTAGGCATTTGGGTAAGCCCTAGGAAAGCTTGCAATGAGGTAAGAAGGACTTTAAGAACTGTGATAATGAAGGAAGTGGAGAGGGCAGATGGCTACTTGCCTTGTCTCCAGTCTTCAGGGTCAGATCAAAGCAGTGACCTCGGTTGTAAGGTAAAGGAAAGTGCACATAGAGCACATGGAACTCCCCCTACAAGTGGGCATGCAATTCCCCTTCTGTCCCCTGCTTGTAGGCATGGTGTGGCCTTCACTGTCCCAGACTGCTGCTTCAGGAGCATATTAGTATTAAATTGTCCAACACCTCTCCATTGAGTCCTCCCAGTTCTGTCTCTGGGATCAGTAAGCATTATGCCAGGGACTTTGCAGCCCTGAGGCTGAACATTAAGCAATTTAACCTAGAAAAACAATTCAAAACCCAAACCTGACTATCTAATCTTTACCTCCTAACATGACGAATTGGATGGAGACATTATCCACAGCCTAAGTTTCTAATAAGAGAACAGTAATTGTAACCAACCACTGTATGGAATGTTACAGGTCCCCAAAGGAATACTTATGAAGAGTTTTTAAAATCAAGAAATTCTGTCTCACTCCTGGGACAGGAGAGTACTGACCTCCCGAACCCAGGAGCCTGACTCCTGGAAGGCGGAGTGTGGCGTGGGTGACACAGCTCAGAGCCGAGCAGTCAGCTGACCATGGACCAAATCTGCGACACTGTGAGCCAAAATAAACTTTTTGATGTTCTTCTGTGTCTTTCTGTGTCACAGAAAGGAAACCTTCATCATCTCCACTATCTTAGGAGACAGTTTGGTTCAAGAAGGTTGTTCTAAAAAACTTCATTTGAGGATGACAAGTACAGAAAAATGCAAAGAAGAAAATATGAAAGGACACTGATGACAGTGGCCTCTGATTGATGGCACTCTGACCTCTTCCTGCTACTGCAAATTGCATTGGATGGTCCTGATTTTCTACAATAGGTTTATGTCACTTTATAACCTGAAAAAAATGAGAGCGAAGTCGGGCAGGTGGCCAGGGCAGCTTGCTCTCTGGCCCTTAGCCTGTGCGGCACCCAGAACTGTGCTGTGTGGCTGGGACCCTGCCAGGCGTGAGGCAGTCAGGCCATGTGGAATTTCTGTCCTACCCTGTCCCCCAATGCTGTAAGACAAGAAAGTGAAAGGTACTCACAACAGAATACACACAGCCCCATAAATGGCCACAGAGCAGAAGCGAGGCCTGGACCCAGGCCGAGGGGAGTTGCAGGCCCTGCTACACCATATCTCCTGGCTCCGACAGGGTTTCGTCTTCCCCCTGACAAAGCATTGGCAGAGTGCCTGCCTGGTGCATGAGAGCAGCCCCAAAAGGGACAAATTAAGAGTCATTTTAAAAATTGGCTTCAGTGAGTGTGGATATAAAGAATTTTCTTGTAAAAGCTTTAAGAAACTGTGCTGTAGATCCAACAGCATAGGAAGCCAGTTCTCAGTCAATAACCCACCATTGCAGTCATTGAAATTCACACTGAATTCAACCTCCACCACCGGCTCTTCCCCTCCTCTGTGTCCTCTGCCTCACTCAGGCTGTAGTAGGAACAGCTTGGTGCCGAGGGCAAGAAGCTCCTCAGGCAGCTCCTCTGCCTGTAGGAAGTTGGCCCTTTGGGCTGCAGGAGCAGGAGGCTCAGTGGACACAATACAGTTCCCAGGTCACCTGCCTCCAAAGACCAAGAGGTCAGGAGAGGTTGACCAGCCACCTTCACCTGTACTTGGGGCCCAAGGTCACCAACATGGCAGGGCTACAAAGCCTCGGGCCCAGGCCAGGCCAGGGTGGTACGGCTGCTGGCTTCCTATCCACACCTCCCCTCTTCCAGGGCCCTCAGCGCTCCATGCCTTAGCTCTGCACTCACCCTGCAGACAGCAGCACTGAGTCCTCCAGTGGCTGGCCTCCAGCTCACCTGTCCACTTGTGCCCTGGCTGGGGTTGTTTCTCAGACATGGAGTGTTAACTGCCCGTCCGGGTGGAGGCAAGGATGTGTGCCCCCTCCTCAGGCTGCCTCTGCCTCCCCCTTACCCACACTCTGCACCGGGCCAGGTTCTACGGTGTCAGCCACACCCTCCCCACCCTGCCAGCCACCCAGCCCAGCCACCCAGCCAGGCCACAGCTCTGGACTCTGGGTGCTGCTGGTAGGAGGCTGGTGGCAACTGAGACACAGTACTGGGCCTTGAAAGAGTGTGTGCTGGAGGCTGTGCTGCTGCTCGGCACTCAGGAGTCCTCGGTCACCATTTAAGGCTGGTTCAGCCCGAGGGTATGGTGCGCCTGTTGGGGTAAGGTTGTGGTGGTCTCACTGCTTCTCTGCTCTTCTCCTGGGGTTATGGGTGGGGGCGGCAGTAATCCCTGACCAAGGAAAAGGGTTGCAGGGAGATTCCCACCAGCTCATGGCCTTGGAGTTCATCTCAAAACTTTGGTTTCATTGATATTTTCACCAAGTTTAAAAATGACTTTTCTGATCTGGGAGTTGCTTGCAGTCTTGTACAGCTTCTGTACAAGGGTTAGCCTTGGCGGGAATCACCAGGTTCTCTGACTCTCTGGAAGACGCCAGTGTCCCTGTCAGTCTTCAGCCCCGAGGTGAGGAAGCAGAGGCCATGCCCTGACCACCCTGCCCAGGGAGCATGACATGCCTCCTCATCTCCAGACCACTTGCAGCTGCAGGGGGCCCCAACCAGCACCCCAGGGCCTGCATGCTTCTTCCTTAGGCTGCAGCTCAGAGCCCTTTATTCTCCAGAGGCAGCTGCAGGAACAACCACTTTTTCATTTTCACTCATCAAAGGAGGTGCTCTGTGACATCCTGGGGCCAGGTGAAGCTTTGCAATGCTGGGCTAATGCCTCCCTCTGACTCCCTTTCTTGTTAGCAGTTTTTCCTAGAAGTTTTCTTTCCTTGTACCTGCCAAATTCCATTTATTCCTTTTCATTCTTTGTTGTGTTATAGCTGAGATTGGCGACTTAGGTTATTCGTATATATTTTAAAATCAATATGTAGGTTTTTTGCTCTAAACAATTTCAAAAAATAGATTTTACTTCTGGCAAGAAAGCAAAATAAGTTTCATTACTGGAGACTATTAAGTCACACGTATTTGACCATGAGGAATGGCATCCATGGTGTTCTTCCAAGAACTTGTCTCAAGTGGAATTCGTGGCTTTTGGTGAATTAAGGATCTTTGTTTGACACTAATTAAATTGTCATCCTGTGCTCACAGAAAATCAGGTTTTTCCAAATGCCCCCAGAATCCTTTGTAATTTTTAGAAACCAACATTTTTTTTTCTTTTTCTGGAGGAAAAAGCAAACTCCTAGAGGAGGAGAGTGATGACCACCTGCTCCTGGAAGGCAGAGTGTGGTGTGGGTGATACAGCTCAGAGCCAATGAGTCAGCTGATTATGGACTGAATCTCCGAAACTGTGAGGCAAAATAAATTTTTTGATGTTCTTCTTGTCAAAGCTGGTCACAGAAAGGAAAAAATGGATAAAAACTGAAATTGGTACTGAGAAGTGGGATAGTTGCTCTGACTAACCTGGCCAAGTGATTCAGAAGCTTTTGGAGCTTTTGAAGTTTGAAAATTTTAGAGATGCAAGATGGAAAAGCTTTAGAATGTTATAAGCAGAGCTTAATAGGCAATTCTGGTGGGAGCTCAGAAGACCAGCTTCTGATAGGACTGTGGATAGTAAAGACTGGGTTCATGAGGTTCCAGAGGAAGAGGACTCTATTGGAAATTGGACTAGAGGCCATTCATGCTATGTTCCTGCAAAGAAGTTGTTTACATTTTGACTACATCCTGAGACTTTCTGTGAGGCCGAATTTAAAGATAATGAACTAATTAATCTGAAGAGGAAAATTCAAGGCAGCAGAACATTCAGGGGTGCTATAGATATTACTGGGAGCTTTAGTGTGAGTAAAATTGATGAAAGAAATTAAAGAAGTTCTAACTAAATGAAGAGATACCCCAGGTGTATGGAGGAGAAGACTCGATATTAACCAAACAGTTCTTCCCAATTGATCAATGGAGCCAGTGCAATTCTAATCAATACTTTATAGTCACTAAAGAGACTCTACCCAGAGATGATAGAAAAGATAGCTTATGGGCATCTCAGGCATTGGCAAGACTACACTCATCCCAGGATCAAGGGTGTAAAAATAAAAATTCCTTTGAGAAGAGAACACACTGGTACCCTGTTTGCTTAGAGGATCCTAGGAAATTGTCTCACTGCTCTCAACTGCCCAGGCATTCAGAGGCTGTGGCAGCTGTGGTCCCAGGGAGGCTCAGCTACTGCTAGAGTTGGTGGCAGACCTTCCTGTCAACCACATGGTGCTGGTTTTGCAGGATTCCAAGATCCTGGAGTTAGGGGGCCAGGGAGGCTTACACTGAGAACTCAAAGGAAGGCCCGGGAGGCCAGGCAAAATGCAGCAGGGTCAAAGTTCCTGTGGGCAGCCCCTGCAAGGTGATTAATGAAGACCTGAGAGGGAAGTCAAAGCTGCAGCAGAGACCCCCAAGATGAAGAGATGCCAGTAACATGGGATGTTTACCAAGGAAAGTTGCAGAAATCCAGCAGAGACAAGCCAACAGAGAGACCATGTGGGCTGCAACCAGCAAAGCCATAGGGGCAGAGCTACACAAACCCTTCATGATCATCATGATGCCACATGCCCCAGATGCTGGACATGGAGCTATAGAACTTGTTTGCCCAGCTGGATTTTGGTCTTGCTTTGGTCCCATGCCTTCTTTCCATGCCCCTATCTCTCCCTTGTAGGATGGAAATGTTTACTCTGTGTAATTTTATATTATATATATATATATATATATATATATATATATATATATATATATATATATATATAACTTGCTTTTGCTCTTTACAGGAGAAAACATCCACGAATTTTCCCGGAGTTGCAGAGGAGACTTGGATCTTGGGACTTTGGGTAACTGTTAAGAAGGCTGTGTGCACCCAAGGTGTGCACCCAGAGGAGGCTGAAGGCAGATATTTGGAAGTGGGGAAAATTGATGAAAGAAATTAAAGAAGTTCTAACTAAATGAAGAGATACCCCAGGTGTATGGAGGAGAAGACTCGATATTAACCAGACAGTTCTTCCCAATTGATCAATGGAGCCAGTGCAATTCTAATCAATAGCCAAGGGAATTCTTTCATGGGCTTCAATAAACTAACATTTTATGGAGAAGAAAACCACCTCAGATGGCCACCATGGAGCAGAAGGAGGACAAAGTCAGGACGGAGGCCATGTGACTTCTTCTCATTTTGCTAATTCTACTCTGATCAAGATGACACAGTACTGACAGAAAGGTAGATAGCAGATCTGTGCACAGTGCAGAGAACCCAGCACTGGACACCCAGAGCCAAGGGATCAAGTCCTGGAGCAACTAGACACACATGCGAAACTGAGCCTGGATACAGAGCTTATGCTGTTCTCAAAAGGTAGCTCAAAATGAGTCCTAGTCCTACAAGTAAAATGCAAAACTACACACCTCCTAGAAGATGACATGAGAAAACCTGGATGGCCTTGGTGTTGGTGGTGACTCTTGGATACCACACCAAAAGTTGGACCTATGAAGGAAACACCAATGAGTTGGATTTTATTAAAACTAAATACTACTTGTCTACGGAAGTTATTGTTTTAAAAAATAAGCCACAGGCTAGAAGAAAAATATTTGCAAAACACTTATCTAATAAAAGATGAGTATTTAAAATATACAAGAATTTGTAAAACTCATCAGTAAGAAAACAAACAAACCAATTTAAAAGTAGACTAAAAATATGAACAGTCACCCCACCAAGGAAAATGTCCAGGTGGCAGGCGAGCATATGAGAAGGTGGCCGGCCTCATTTCTGGTAAGACTGTGCCACTGATGGACCGCTTCTGGCACTGGAGCTGTGGGAGTGCTCATCCCCTGCTAGGGGAAGAGAAAGTGGGGCAGCCACTGTGGCTTCTCACAGAACCAAGAGCATTCTTCTTGTGGTGCGCAGCCATGCTCCTGGGCATTTACCCCAAGGAGGGGAAGACTGCACAGAGCACCCTGCATGAGAGACTTAGAGGAGCTCTGGCCATGGTGCTAGACCCTGGACGCCAGAGGCTGTCCTCCACAGGGGAATGAGCAGAGCTGCAACACAGCTGTTCAGTGGCAGAAATAGCAAGCGCCAGTGACCCTGAACACGGAGGGAAACTTGCATGAACTACTCAGTGAAGAGGCCTGCCTGACTTTAGCCATATAATTCTGAAGAAGGCAAAACTAAGAAGATACTGGAAAGATCAGAGGTTAGCAGAAGTGGGAAGGAAGGGGTGAGTGGGTGGGACACGGGGGACTGGGAGGGCAGTGGACTATATTCAGTAGTGCTGTAGCCAGAGGAAGCTAAAACTGTCCTTACACAAAGCTAAAAAGACAGAAGAACCATTTCAAACACACATCATCAAGAGAAAGACCCCATCCTGGAGTGATTCAGCCACTGCTAGGGTCTGACAGTGCCCACCACAGATTCCATGTGGACATTTAATCCTGGGGTAAGGAACACAGAGCCTGGGTGCCAATTCTGGTATCATGCTGGGAAGTAGGAGCTTTGGGGATGACAAGTTGTAGGAGCCCATGAGGGACTGTGACCTTGAAAGAAGAGGAGAGACCTGACAGGATGGGTCCTGCCACAGGACGCTCTGTGCTGCCTTGAGACTGTACAGAGACCTGCCAACAATAAGGAGGGTTCTTACCAGAGCCAGGAGGCCCTCACCAGAGCCAGGAGACCCTCACCAGAGCCAGGAAGGTCCTCACCATGGCTAGGAAGAGCCTCACCAGGGCTAGGAAAGGCCTCACCATGGCCAGGATGGCCCCACCAGAGCCAGGAGGCCTTCGCCAGAGTCAGGAAGGGCCTCACCAGTACCAGGAAGGGCCTCACCAGGGCCATGAAGGGCCTCACCAGGGCCAGGAGGGCCTCACCAAGGACAAGAGGGCCTCACCAGGGTCAGGAGGGGCCTCACCAGAGCCAGGAAGGGCCTCACCAGGGACAGGAAGGGCCTCACCAGGGATAGGAAGGGCCTTACCAGGGACAGGAAGGGCCTCACCAGGAACAGGAGGTCCTCACCAGGGCCAGAAAGAGCCTCACCATAACCAGGAAGGGCCTCATCACTGCCAGGAAGGGCCTCACCAGAGCCAAGAAGGCCTCACCAGGGACAGGAAGAGCCTCACCAGGGACAGGAAGGGCCTCACCATAACTAGGAAGGGCCTCATCACAGCCAGGAAGGGGCCTCACCAGGGACAGGAAGGGCCTCACCAGGGACAGGAAGGGCCTCACCAGGGACAGGAGGCCCTCACCAGAGACAGAAAGGGCCTCACCATAACCAGGAAGGGCCTCACCACAGCCAGTAAGGGCCTCATCATGGACAGGAAGAGCCTCACCAGAGCCAGGAAGGGGCTCACCAGGACCAGGAAAGGCCTCATCAGAGTCAAGAAGGCCTTACCAGGGACAGGAAGGGCCTCACCAAGGACAGGAAGGACCTCACCATGGCCAGGAAGGGTCTCACCAGGGACAGGAGGGCCTCACCAGGGCCAGGAAGGGTCTCACCAGGGACAGGAGGGCCTCACCAGGGCCAGGAAGGGTCTCACCAGGGACAGGAAGGGCCTCACCACAACTAGGAAGGGCCTCATCACAGCCAGGAAGGGCCTCACCAGGGCTAGGAAGGCCTCACCAGGGCCAGGAAGGGCCTCACCAGGGATAGGAGGGCCTCACCATGGACAGGAAGGGCCTCGCCAGGGCCAGGAAGGGCCTCACCAGAGCCAGGAAGGTCCCCACCAGGGACTGGAGGGCCTCACCAGGGACAGGAGGGGCCTCACCAGAGCCAGGAAGGGCCTCACCAGGGACAGGAAGGGCCTCACCAGAGTCAGGAAGGGCCTCACCAGGGACAGGAGGGCCTCACCAGGGACAGGAAGAGCCTCACTAGAGCCAGGAAGGGCCTCACCAGAGCCAGGAGGGGCCTCACCATGACCAGGAAGGGCCTCACCAGGGACAGGAAGGGCCTCACCAGGGCTAGGAAGGGCCTCATCAGAGCCAGGAAGGGCCAGGACAGGAAGGGTGTCACCATGGCCAGGAAGGGCCTCACCAGGGCCAGGAAGGGCCTCACCAGGGATAGGAGGGCCTCACCATGGACAGGAAGGGCCTCACCAGAGCCAGGAAGGCCTCACCAGAGCCTGGAAAGTCTCACCAGTGCCAGGAAGGGCCTCACCAGGGCCAGGAAGAGCCTCACCAGGGACAGGAAGAGCCTCACCAGGGAAGGAAGGGCCTTACCAGAGCGAAGAAGGCCTCACCAGAGCCAGGAAGGGCCTCACCAGGGACAGGAAGGGCCTTACCAAAGCGAAGAAGGCCTCACCAGAGCCAGGAAGGGCCTCACCAGAGCAAGGAAGGGCCTCACCAGGGCCAGGAAGGGCCTCACCAGAGCAAGGAAGGGCCTCACCAGGGCCAGGGAGGGTGTCACCAGAGCAAGGAAGGGCCTCACCAGGGAGAGGAGGGCCTCACCAGGGACAGGAAGGGCCTCACCAGAGCAAGGAAGGGCCTCACCAGGGAGAGGAGGGCCTCACCAGGGACAGGAAGGGCCTCACTAGAGCCAGGAAGGGCCTCACCAGAGCCAGGAGGGGCCTCACCATGACCAGGAAGTGCCCCACCAGAGCCAGGAAGGGCCTTACCAGGGCCAGGAAGGGCCTCACTAGGGTCAGGAAGGGCCTTACCAGGGCCAGGAAGGGCCTCACTAGGGTCAGGAAGGGCCTTACCAGAGTGAGGAAGGCCTCACCAGAGCCAGAAAGGGCCTCACCAGGGACAGAAAGGGCATCACCATGGCCAGGAAGGGCCTCACCATGGCCAGGAAGGCCACATCAGGGACAGGAAGGCCTCACCAGGGACAGGAAGGCCTCACTAGGGACAGGAAGGTCCTGACCAGGGATAGGAAGGGCCTCACCAGGGACAGGAGCCCCTCACCAGGGACAGAAAGGGCCTCACTAGGGCCAGGAAGGCCCTCACCAGGGACAGGAAGGGCCTCACCAGGGACAGGAAGGGCCTCTTCAGGGACAGGAGGGCCTCACCAGGGACACGAGGCCCTTACCAGGGCCAGAAAGGGCTTCACCACAACCAGGAAGGGCCTTCCCAGGACAGAAAGGCCCTCACCAGGGACAGGAAGGGACTCACCAGGGCCAGGAAGGGCCACACCACAACTAGGAAGGCCCTTAGCTGAGTTGCCATCCAGCCACCCTTGCAGCCTCAGGACCCTCAACAGAAAAGTCCTCTCTTCCTTGCAAAGTACTGGTCTGTGGCATTCAGCTATGGCGATAGGTAGCTGACTGACCCAGCCAAAAAGACCTTGAACTCTGAACCTTCATCTTGTCCATAAGGATAGTTGTGTTTAAGAACGAGTGGATGGTATGTCCGGGATTACATAATTGGCAGAGTTAGGAACAGAACCCAAAGGACCCGGTTCTTTGCTTGCTTCTTTTCCTATAAAATGTCTAAAATAATAATGTAATGTTGCAGTCACTGAAGACCCAGGCCTGCACCTGGTGTCCCAGGTGCACTCCACAGCTGCACCCCCTGCACCTGGGCATGGAAACCCCCAGCAGTAGGGCACCCTAGAGGGCTGTACTCCACAGGGTGCAGCCCTACCCAGTGTGAGGTTGTGCCCTGCTTCCCCTTCTTCTATCCAGGGAATGGTGAGAGCCTGGGAAAGCACCTTTTCTGATCCACAAGGAATTCTAAACAGTTCTCGAACATTTGTCATCTAGATTAAAACCCTCGGTAACCAGCTCAGTGCTCTTCAAATGCAATTGTGGAAGGCTGGCTTCCTCTGCAGGTAGACATTTCTCAGGAGAGATGGGGGTCAGCAGAATGGATGAAAAGGGGAAGGAAACAGAGCTAAGCAGAGGGCGCAACTGACATAGGAACTTAGGATAAAGAGAGAGAGAGAGACTGAATCTTAAAAGAAATTCCCACAGCCATTGAGAAGCAGAAAGCACAGTTGTAAATCTTGGCCCATGACTTTGTAAAATGAGACACACAAGACCAGGAAACGAGTGAAACTCCCTGGCTCCATCTCCAGCTGACTCCCTGATATAGCCCTTGTATAAATACTAGATGCCAGCCCAAGTCAGGGCTACTGCTCACTCTTGGTATAGATACCAAACCAGATTATCAAATAAAATGAAATTATGAGAACATTATGATAAAGAATCAATGCCTGGATAAAATCTTAGAGTATTTTTTATTTGCATTTCTTAAGAATACAAGCAATAGTAAGTGTTTGCAAGGATGTGGGGGAAAGGTACACTCATATATTGCTGGTCGGACTGCAAATTGGTGCAACCACTTTGGAAAGCAGTGTGGAGATTCCTCAGAAAACTTGGAAGGGAACCACCATTTGACCCAGCTATCTCACCTTTCAGTCTATACCCAAAGGACTTAAAATCAGCATACTACAGTGATGCAATCACACCAGTGTTTATGGCAGCTGAATTCACAATATCTAAACTGTGGAACCTATATGCCCATCAATAGATGAATGGATAAAGAAACTGTGGTATATTTACACAGTGGAATATTACATAGCATTAAAAGAGAACAAAATTATGGCATTTGCAGGTAAATTGGTGGAGTTGGAGAATGTCATGCTAAACGAAGTAAGCTAATCCCAAAAAACCAAAGGCCAAATATTTTCTCTGATGACTGGATGCTGACCCATAGTGGAGGAGGGGGCATGGGAAGAATGGAGAAAATGTGGAGTGGGCAAAGGGGAGGATAGGGAGGGGAGGGGGAATGGGGCAAGAAGGATGGTGGAATGAGATGGACATTCATATATGGTTGCATGAATTGTGCAAATATACATTATGTACAACCAGAGAATTGAAATGTGGTGCTCTATATGTGTACAATGAATTGAAATGTGTTCTGCTGTCATGTACAACTAAGTAGAACATTTTTTTTTAATGTAAACCACAAAAAAAGAGTCAATGGCTAGGAAAGGGTTAATTTCCCACCTCCCCACCCCACCCCACCCCCCGCCAGCTTCTCTTCAGGGACCCTAATTAACCATGGGTCTCTTATAATATCTCTGTGACAGGCTTCAAGACCAGAGATGCAGCAGATGCCCGTGAAGTTTCTTCTTTGTAAACATTTTAGGAATGTAGCTACATCACTTCATTGCTAGTATAAATTTTAGGTCACTATGCCAATTAACTGCTGCCTACGCTATAACCTCATAGGCTAAGTTCTTAGATTTGTGGCTATAACGGAGATAACTCAGTCATCTTGAGTTACTGCTGCCTGTGGAAAGGTCACTTCATGATAACACTCACAGGTGTTTTACTGTCTGTTCTGTACCTGTGAACTAGTTATTATAAAATTTCAGTACATGGTCCTTGGACATGAAGGTCAAGAATTCTAACCCATCAGTGTTGTGACGGTTAAGGAATGAAGTCAAATTTCCTATAAAAGCCCTCTGTACCCAGTGGTTCAGGAGGCTGAGGCAGGAAGATTGCAAGCTAAAAGCTAGCCTCAGCAACTTCAAGGCGCTAAGCAACTCAGTGAGACACTGTCTCTCAATAAAATACAAAACAGGGCTGGGGATGTGGCTCAGTGGTTGAGTGTCCCTGAGTTCAATCCCTGGTACAAAAAAAAAAAAAAAAAAATGCCCCCTGTAACCTCAGCTCTGGGGCCCAGGACTTCAGAGCACCAGCTCATCTGGGTCTGCCCATGTGATAACCCTGAGTTCTCCACTCTCCCAGTGATGCTCCTTGCTGAGCATGATTTCCATAACATTGAGGCAGCCTGCACTGTGCCCTTGAATGTGTCCCTGCTTCCTAAATAAACCTCTGTCTGTGCCTTTGTCTGACTTGTGCTGAAATTATTTTCCGTCATGTATGCCAAGAACCCTGCTGGTTCCCCTCCTCTGGGAACTCCTTGGACTCTTCTCTGGAGACATCTCTTCTCTCACAACTCAGCCAGGCGCTATCCAGGTGAAAGGTAGACTCAACCAACCCCAGGGTATTTGTAGCTCGAGTGACCCTGCAGACCTGACCACGCCCCACATTGGGTCAGGGCTGCTTAAGAAGGGGCCAAATGCTCTCTGGGGCCTGCGTGACCCTGAAGAGGCCATCAGCTGCAGGCACCAACTGGCGTAACCTGTGCCTGAGCGACTCGGCTCCTGGAGCAGGGCCTGTGTCATGGTAGCCACCATGGTGGTGCTCCGTAGGCAGGTGTGGAGGGAGACAGGGTGCTGAGAAAATAATATTAACACTATTTAACCAGAATTTCCATCTCTAGAGCAGGTCGTGAACTTGAGCCGCTCTGCTCTGTTGGCCACAGCCACAGTCACAGTGGAACGTAAGGCCCTTCCTAAGTCCAGATGCAGACTGGAGCATCTCCTGTGCACCCCCAGCTCCATGCTCCCACCAGCCTGTGGCTTGGGGACCAGAGGCCCACCCCTCTCAAGTAGCATGGTCCCTGGAGCCTAGCATCTGAAAACTGCTCCACCCGTCCCACAGCCCAGCACTTTGTCAATCTCTAGGCCCAAACCACTGAGGGTGAGTCCCCTGGGTCCCTGGAGGTGAGGCAGGGACAGAAAGACAGTCAGTGTAGGTGATGAATAATCAGGTCAGATCAGGGAGACAGGGGCTGGTTGGACAAGAGGAAATGAAATGCTAAGGCCTGAGAGCCCGTCCCCTCCTCTACCTGCTGCCCAGGTTACCCGCCTCCAGGGAACTGTTCCTCTCTGCAGGGAGCTGCAGAGTTGTTAGTGAAGCACACCTGTGGCACCCAGCACCGTGGAAGGCTCCTTCCCCACCGTTTTGCCCACCTTTTGGTCACTAGTCACCTTGTAGGCAAGATAAGAGAGGAGGAGGGCATGAGAATAAGGAAAATCTCAAATGCATAAAAAGGGCAGGACACCCCCTTCCTCGGACACCCCACTCCAGGCCCCTTCTCTGTGGAGAAGTCTGTCTATTCTATCCTTCAAGTCAAACTTGCGATCTGCCCTTGTCCCGGCGCCTCTCAGGTGCTCAGTCTTCAGCGTCTGGGGAAATGGGACTCAGTCCTGACTGATTCTCATCGCTGGTATCAGGGTTCCAACAGAGGAGGAGTATGGGGCACGGGAAGGCGACTGTGAGCCCCACATCACAAACCTCAAACCGCAGGCAGCAGCTCCCGCTTCCCAGGGTGGAGGAGGGCAAGAGCAGGCCTGCAGTGGGAGTTTGCCAGCAGCACCAGGCTTCCCCGAGGGCAGGGATACTCCATCTACTGGGGGCCTCCGCTCCATCTGAGGGCAAGGGGCTGCCAGGAAGAAAAGCCAGAGTAGCATGGTCCACAGAGTTCGCAGTAGCTCGCTGCTCAGCATGGAACACCACCCAGCTGCCAATCCAAACAGGGCTACTCCTTCCTGAGTCTATTGAAACTCCTCTCTGGAGGCTGTCTGCGCTGTACTGTCTCGATGGCGAGTCCCCTCCAAACTGCCATGGCGACAAGAGCTCCACCCCGTCCTCGAGAGTGGCCTCCCCAGGGCAAACCATCCCGGGCCTGCCACGCACAGCAAGCTGCCCTGACAAGGGCACCCCTAGATATAGCACAAGCAGCACAGCAGCACAGTGCTGCTGGCCCCAGTGCTCTGGCTCCCTGTATCTGTCCCCTTTGGGAAGCATGGCTCTTTTCCAGCCCAGAAGACCACACGCTGCCAGCCTGACCCCACTGCTGCCTCCCACCCTGGGGCTGGTGCTGCAAAGTCCCCCTGTCTTCCTGACCTGGTTCCTGTTCCTCCTCAGTCACCCCCGGAGGCAGCAGGGGGATGCATGTGATCTGTGAGGCCTGGAGCAGGGATAATCAGCAGGACCGGAGCTCGGGCGAGGAGCAGAGCTGTGGCTCAGCCCTGAAACTGCTCTGTAGGAGGGAAGGAAGGCCAGTCTGGCGTTTTCCAGACCTTGCAAAGTATTGTTAGAGCCCCCAGGACAGCTCTCTGGCAGATTGCATTCCCAGTTCCGTGTGGCAGTTCACCCATCAATATGGCCTCTAAGCTCAGAGGAGGAGTTTTGCTCTTTTTGACCATTCACAAACATTTTGATTTTTACAATATAAAAACTTGGCCTCTAAAATGAGGTTTTAGATCTTTGAAACAGAAATATCTGATCCCTCTGAGAAGCCTCTGGTCAGTGAGGCTGAACCTCTGGACCCTGGTGATGCATGGTAGATCTTTAATGTGCTGCCAGCTGTGGCCTCTGCACGGGGGGGTCTCACCATGGAGTGGGGATACTGGTGACACCAGGCCCAGGGGGCTCTTGCCAGGTTCTGTCCAGCACAGGCTTCTCTGCTGTTGGGGCCTCTTATGTGCATGGTGTGGCTGTCACTAAGAGACTGCGGAGCCAGCTTCTGTCTTTGTTCATTTAAGCCAGACACAAAAGCAGGAGTCACAGTGGGTGACCTGGAGATGGGGGGCCCCCCGAGAGGCAGGTCCCAGGTAAGAAGTGTGTCAAGTAGAGCAAAACTAGAAGAAACCTCTCCCACCCAGAAAGGAACAATCCGAGCAATCCACAGCTCCACCAGTGTGAGTCCAGGAAGGCCCCAGAAGCAGCTCCAAGCTGAGGTCACAGAGCCCTGAGGCCGGGTGCGAGGCTTCCAGCCCAGGCCTTATTTCACAGAGGGAAATGGGCAGCAGGTCTCTGATCCAAGTCTCCTGGGAAACCCCACCAAGTCAGGTCCAGCTGCTGTGGATGGCACCCTCCCTCAGCGATGTGCCCTGGGAACACGGATCCTGGCTCTCAAGAGAGAGTGGGAAGCCCAGGCTGAGGGCTAGGGGAGTGGGCAGGAATCCTGAAGAGTCCCAGGCGGACGCGAGGAGCGGTTCTGACTAGCAGTGCAGATGTGTGTGCAGAGTTGGCCGGGTCCCATCCCAGCTACTACAGGGTCGCCCGTCACCGCACAACCCCTCCCCTGACTCAGGGCCACAAGGCACTGGTCCTCTTCCACCTCCTCTGAGAGCAGTGCTCTGGAGCCCCCAGCTGGACTCTGGCTCAGGGATTCTTAAGGGGTGTAGGGAAGGTCCCAGGGCCACCACTGGAAGTCTCTCTCGCCTGGGTCTAGAGAAGCACCACGGTGACTCCCTCCCACACTGGCCCTGGACCGTGTCCCCCTGACATGTCAGAGGTTCCCCCGAAGCTGACAATCCATGAACCTTTCTGACGTGGCCCTGGAAACACTTGCCTCTGCTTTGTGGTCAGGTGCCTGGCCAGCCCTGACCCTCATAGGAGGGACACAGGGAGGTCAGGACACAGGCAGCTACAAGGGAAAACATGCTTTTAGAACTAAAGTGTAATTGACAACAACTTGAAACGATGAGCTGTCCTTTGAAACTTGTCCAGGTGAGTAAACAATGGTCCTGTGGTTGCCTGCAGTGGCGGAGGGTAGGGGACAGGGAGAAGGGTCCTCCCCACTGTGGTTGTGGTGGGGTGAATTAGTGCCTCCTGCTTGAGGACAAAGAGGTGTAACGTGGGTTTCCCCACCAATCCCAGTCCTGTGCTGCTGGCCTCTATTCTGGGGAAGGCCGGGTGTGCAGAGAAGGACCCTGAGCTGGGAAGCTGGCTGCAGCCCAGGGCTGGGCCCAAGGGGCTTTTTCTCAGGTGGTGTGAAACAGCTGTGTCATTGTGAGAGGGGCTCCAGGCTCCAGACACACCAGGCACCACGGAACCCTGCAGGCTGAGGGAGCAGATTCTGTGGCACATGGATCGTATCTCAGCCAGGCTGTTGGATGCAGGCACACCCCAACAACTCCGGTGCACACAGCACAGCCTCAGGGCCACAGGACAGGAGGCTCTCTAGGGTTTTGTAAGGGACAGAGGACAACAGCCAACTGCAGATGGCTCTGGGCCAGGAAGGGTTGGGAAACAGTGTGTGTCTGTATCTGCTTCTCTGCATGAATAGACCTGGGCAGACACCTAAAAAGAAGTGGGGATGGGCAGAGGAGGGGGAGGAAGTGGACAGGCTGGCGTCCTCTCGGGTGTGTCTCTACTGTACCCTGACTTTGAACGGGGTATTTATTACCTGGTGAGAAACCTAATAAAATGTCCCAGACTGTAGCTTTTATACACATTCTGGCTCTGGCCCCAGTCCTAGAACTGTCTTCTCACTTTCCCAAGTTTCAGGTTTTCTTCTGTGACGGGCATTCTTTGGTCTTTGATCCCTCAGACTTCACCAAAGTCACACGCACAAATGTGCACATGTGCATGCATACATATGTGCCTGCCCATGAGCACACCTGGGTGCACACTCACACGTTTCACACAGGCCCTTACACCAGCTGGTGACCCGCGCTACTTAGCTGTACGAGCCTGGTGCCCCCAGGCTTCAGTACCTTAGTGCAGCCCAGGGGTACAGGGCACAGAAGCCCTGGAGAACCTCAGTACAGCCCAGGGGTACAGGGCACAGAAGCCCTGGAGAACCTGATACTGAGGGTGACCGAGTGGGGAGGAGCCAGCAACAGGAAGAAAATCCATATCTGTCCTGGGGATGAAATGAGCACAATGACAAGGGGACCCAGTGTTGCACAGCATGAGGGCTGGGCCAGGGTGGAACAGGCTGCTGGAATGCTGGGCCAAGGGCAGGACTGCCCTCTCAGGCTCAGGGCGCTGCAGGCCCTGCAGGCTCCGGCTGCAGCTCCAGCTGCACCCACGAGCTATTCCGTTCTTTGCAGCACGGTACCACGTATCCAGCCCACACCTCCAGGAGATGTAATGCGCACACATGGCCAGTGTGCAGGCAGGTGTCCGACATCTGCACGGTGGGAGTGAAGGACTGTGGGAGGAAGTGGGGCCCTAGGTGGAAGGAAGCCAGGTTGCCCTACCTGAGGGGCAGAAGAAAGGCGCTGGTCCCCCAGGAATGTGCAGGGCCCACAGATGCTGGGGGACTCATTTCAAATGCTTGGCTGGCTGGCACCACCTCCCTCCCCAGAAGCGTGGGGACAGGTGACCACAGAGGGAATGAGCAGCTTCTGGAAAGAGCCGGGGCCTCCCAACCGGGTGCTCCACCTCAGCTGAGCAGGTAGAACCACTGTCCCCTGCCCGGGACAGACAGCAGTGTCCACAATCAGATGGCTGGTTGCAAGCCGGCTCCCAGGCCACCTCAGAGACTCTAATAGGTCCTGTGGCCCAGAACTGGAGCTCCTGACCAGCTCAGTCACAGCAGCCCTAGGATAGATCTTGAACAACATCTCTGAAAACTCAAACATTTCTCTCAGCTTTAATCCAGCCTGCCCTGTCCTGGGGCAGGGCAGGCCATGATGACCTTGTTTTTCCAACCAAGAACAGGTCTCATTTCTGCAGCCCTGGGTGAGATTTCTCCTCAAGTTCCATGTCCGTCACTCAGATCCTCAGACCTCAGAAGATGGGGTGGCTCCCAACGCCACAGCAGGAACATCAGACCCCCAGGTGTCCTTCAGCTGCCAGTGCCCCAGGAAGGATGCCCGTCCTGTCAGCGCCCAGCTGCTAGAGATGGGGTTGGTGGGCAGAGATGCTGTGACTGAAGGGACAGGGCTCTGGTCCTTGATACCTGACCCAACATCACCAGGCTATCCCGAGAGTCAATTCCCATCTGCAAACTAGGGGCTGCACTGGGTAAATTTTCAGATGCATTAGAATTGGTTCTGAAGCCATAGCAACTGTCAGGTGGTGTGGGCTTTCTCCTCTGAGCCAGGCATGGAGCTTTCTCATACATGCATGAGCAGGTATGTGTGTATACACACGTGAAAACACGTGCACACACACCTGCACTCACCTGTGTACACACGCACATGCATGCACGTATCTCTGTGTTCCCTGCTGCAGGTCCCAGTGTCTTCTGTGCCAGCCTGGGAAAGTCTAGTTCCAGGACCCCTTGGGGTGTTGGTGGGATCCCATTTGGTGTGAGTTTGGTGCTGAGGCTCCTGCTTCCGTGCCCACGCTGGCCAGGCTCTCTCTGGGGTCCAGAGTATGCCCACCACAGCCCCAGCATCTTCCAAGCCACTAGGCTTACTGCCCTCCTGGTGATTTGGGCCACTCTGGCCTCCCTACATCTCTCCTGCCTCCAACTGGAGACAGTTCTCAGTTTTTAAATGCCACTAACTGAAGAAAGAACATAGTCGTGTGTCCCCCATATAGTATACCACGTGCACATGCAAGTGAAATGCATGTGGGTTTGTTTTCTGTTGTGGGTAATGGAACACAATGGACTGGGCCAGCTTCAGAGAAAACCCCTGGTGCTGGGGGTGCAAGGCTAAGGGCCACATCTGACCCATGCCTTCTTGTTGATAGAGCCCTGAGGTGGCACACACCCCATGTGGTGAGACGGGGAGCCCCCGTGTCTCTGCCACTCTCTTCCCCTATCACAAAATCACCAGGATTCAGTCACAGGGTGCATCCTGATGACCTCAGCCACCCTGGTCACCTCCATGAAGACCTCATCTACTCTGACTACTGCCTAGTGTCCCCCAACTACCCAGTGATTGTTCATACCTCTTACTACCTCCTGACAGGGACCTTGGGGACACCTGATCCATGTCCAAGCTGCAGCAAAGGCTCAGGACATTCTTGGAAAAGATGCACACACTACTGGGGGTCCAGAGCTCTGAGGAGCAGCCTCAGTGAAATCCCAGAGCCTTTCCGTGGGAGGCCAAGGGCTGCCCAGGAGAGCCTGGGTGAGGTCCTCAGAGGGGAAATTCAGAGCTGACTGGACACAGGGAGGTGGGACAGGAAGCAGCAGGTGATGCCAAGCCCCAGCCTTTGGCTCAGGTGCTGCCCTCCCCTCGCAGAGTCCACCCAGGGGCCCCTTCTCGACCCAGAGGGAGTCAAACACAGAATTTCTTCTCCTTCTTCCTCCTGACTCCTCATTTCTCTCTCAGAGGTCAAGCATGGCCAAGCTGCCTTCAGAAATGCCTGCCCTCCGCTCAGAGCCTGAAAAGTCACCACCAGAAGCCAGGTGATCCCAGGCTGCTGCTGGTGGAACTGGTAGGCCTACCCAGACTGAATCTCCCTGCTGCCAGAAGCGAGCACCAACCAAGTTCAAAGCCCCTGCTCCCTGGCTTTCCTTCTCTCTTGAGCACGTCTTGGGTCCCTGGTGAACTCATGGGAGTGAAGCAGGGAACATGAGAGAACTGGACCCTGGGACTAGGGGGTAGGGAAGACCCAGGTGGGGTCTTTTTCCCATCATAAGAACACAGGTCTCCTTTCCCAGTCTCTAGGGTATAGGGAAAGTCTAGGTGTCTGTTGAACGGCGGCTTCTGACCTCCTAGCTGAAGCCCAGACCCAAGAGCCCAAGCAGCTTGGCCTCTCCTCCCCATGCCAAATCCTCCATGCAGAACCTCCTGAGCTGGGAGAGGCCTGGGACGCAGCCTCCTCCAGGAGCCAGCTCACCGGGTTTCTGCTCTCTGGTCTTAACTGCTTACACCTACAACAAGCCTGTTTCCAAATAAGGTGGCTCTTGGGGAACTGGGCCTCCTGACTCCAACCTAAGAATCGGGGAGATGGGCACAACTCAGTCCATAAACCCCTCTTCTCTTTCTCTCTCATAACCTTCTCAGGGCCCCGCTCCCAGCAGGAGAGGTGCTCAGGGCCTCAGCACCCCCAGGATTTGCATTGCTCCTGAAGGAAGCCGAGTGGAACACAGCCTGGTGTGGAGGAAGCTCCGGATGTGCCAGGCCCTCTGCTCAGCCTGCGGCATGTCCTCCTTGGAGACCCTAGAAACAGTCCTCACCCAGGGGCTTCCCCAGGGAACTTGAGCGGAGGCTGAGCTCAGGTGCTGGCTTCTCCACACTTCGCGCCCCTCTGAGGCAAGGCCTGTCCCAGGCTCCCGCTTGTCCCTGCAATGCCCCTGTCCATTCAGCTTTAGAGTGGAGCTCCACAGACTGGATGGTCTGAACAGCAGTGGGCTGGAGCTCCAGATCCAGGTGAGGCCACCCAGCATCTGGGAAGGGCTGCATCCTCTGGTGGCAGAGAGAGGGCAAAGTCTCCATCACCATTGGGGTGAATTCTAGGGGGACACAACATCAGTGCATGACACCTGCCTCCCCAGGGGAGGGTGTTGAGCTGTACCCCCTCACCTCCCCCCAAGGAACACACCTGTGCCTAATGCTGCAGACAGCTCACAGGGCAAACCTGCGATGCAGGGACACCCACCTGTAATACCAGCCACTTGGGAGGCTGAGGCAGGAGGATCCCCAGTTCAAGGCCAGCTTCAGCACCCTAGCAAGATCCTGTTCCAGGGATGAACAAACCTGGAGCACACTGTGCTCATGCCACGGTGCCCACAAGGCCTCTGGCTGACGTACATCAAGGTTGTTCCGGGGTCTTCCCTTGTAAGCAGTGCCACCGGCCCATCCTCACGCAGGCCGCTTCTGCTTCTTCAGATCCACTCAAAAGCAAAGTCTAGTGACAGCCTCGTCATAGTTGCCTGCAGTGGGACCTTGATAGCAAGTGCTCTATTCTCCTGGGCACTGTTGCCAGTCCACGCTCCACCACGGGGCACACAGGGCACATTTCTTCCTGCCCTCGCACTCGGCACTGGACCGCTTTCCCAACTTGGCTGTGTTGGACGTGGCTGCTGGGCTTGCTCAGGTGATGTGGCCTGTGTTTGCTCCAGGGCCACTCATCCCTCCTTATTGATGTGGGAGAGATCTTCGGGCTGTGGGGCTTCTCATGGCTGAATCGCCAGAGCTAGACTTCTCTGGCGTCTTGGTGTCTCTCTGGCCTGGATCACGGAGGAGAGTTACTAAAGTTCATATTCCTGGGCCCCAACCCAGAACTCCCGACCCCCATATCTGGTGGGGCCAGACGTCTGCAGGCTTCTCCAGAGCTCCCCAGTGGTCCTACAGATCACTCTGCTCAGGGCCGGCTTAGAGGCAGCAGGCATGGGCAGCAGGGCCTCCCATCCATGCAGGGCAGGGAGAGGCTATGGTGTGCAGTCCCTGGGCCTCCCCCGGGCCCTCCCAACACCTTCTCACAATGGCTCAGAGGACAGAGACGAACACCTGAGTCTGGGCCAGGTGGACGCAACTCACTTTACCAGACCCCACGGAAGAGGCTACTCTTGGAGGCCCGAGTGCAGGCCCTCACCCAGAGCTCTCCAAGGGCAGAGAGCCAGGGCTTGCTCAGAGCAGAGTGAGGGCGCTGCTCTCCTCCACCAGGCTGGGAGGTTTCCTGGGGCACCTGCCTGGCCCTGCCCTCAGCTCTCCTGCACCCCTGGCAGAGCCTGGCCTTCAGACACCTTGCAGGAGAGAGCAGAGCTCTTCCCTACAGGCAGCAGGAATCTTGCTTTCAGATCTGTGTCCTTGTCGCCTCCATTCCCCCCTCCTCTGTTGGCACAAGTTCCAACATGGATAAAGGTCAGCTCCTTGCCAGGGACACCCTGCCAGAATGGAAGCCACCCGCCAGCATCCCTGCTAACATCCCCTTCACCCAAGGAGCCTGGGAGCAAGACTTTATGTGCTGCCCCAGGCTCAGTCACAGCTGGGCAGTGAGGCAGGCATGCCCAGCAGGGGCCTGAGGACAGTGCAGGTGACTCCCATCCAGAAAGACCTTTGTAAATTCTGTTTACAAATCGGGCACTTGGAGCCTTACAAGGGGGGCCCCGGGGGTTGCACAACACTGGTGCTCAGACCAGGGAGCCTGGGGAGCTCAGCTGCCGAGGGGAACCCAGGAGGCTGGGTCAGGGTTAAATTCACAAATAAGCAAAGTGGGAGGTAAGCTCACTTTACAAAGCTCTGGCATTAAAGCGAACGTGCACCTGGCCACGACCATAGAGTCTGTCCACTTTCCCTCTGTAGCCACTCCTTCCAGGCCCTCCCTCAAGTGGCCAAGACTCTCCCTGGCCCACAGACCTCCACAGTCCCTGCCTTTAGATCACCATGTTCTCCCAAAGCTGTGAGCTGTCCTCTGCCCTGTCTCCAGCGGATGCCCCTCTCAGGGACCAGCCACCCTCATGTCTTCCCAGGTGATGCCTCAGCAGGGTCAGCAGTCAGAGAGGCCACTGACAGTGCTGGCCCCACTGCTCATCACATTATAAACTGTTTTTAAAAAGTCACTTTGGGTCAGGAAAGGAAAATAATAAAGAAGCAGCAGCTGAGTCTCTGAGATAGTAAGAGGAGGTGACACAGATCCCAGGCCCCGGGTCACCTCAGGGGCAGCCTGGAGGGCAACTCAGATCTGAGCACAGAGCTCTCTTCCCAACACCGGTGCCTAGCCCCTTCCTCTCTCTCCAGCACTGAGCCACATCCTCAGCCTGTCCTGTTTTTTATTTTGAGACAGGGTCTCGACAAGTTGCCTAGGCTGGCCTCAGACCTGTGTCCTCCTGCCCCGGCTCCCCTCCTGAGGGCTGTGGTCATGGGCTGAGTGGCTGCTCTGCTTCCTGTGCCTTCCCCCTGCCGCAGCACACTCCCCTGGCTCCCTGTGTGGAGAAGCCCTTCCTCGGGGTCAGTCTCCTCACTCCTGGAGTGACAGCTAGAGCCAGTTGTTCCCAACTTCCCTGTCTGAACACGCCTTGTTTTCATCTGGTTCTGAATGGTGCAGGTTCTGGGGCGTCAGTTCTAAATGGACTCAGATGGGTTCTGCCCTCTGCTTCTGTTCCGAGAACTGCACTGTTGGCGTGATGAGCCTCCCCACCTCGTCTCTCTGCATACAAGACCTGAATTGCGGAGCTTTGTAGGCGCCTGCCTGCCTCTGTACGTTGGTGAGCTGCTGTTGGTGTTTCTTGCACTCAAGCACTTCGTGAGTCTCGAGATCTGTGTCTTATACCAATGCTGTAAAATTCTCTGTCTTCAGATGTTAACCTTTCCCGTTCTCTCTATTCTCCGTCACAGCTGCTCAATAGTTATTGTAGTCACATTCCATGCGGCCCTTCCCACAGTTAGTGGGAAGTGAGCAGTGAGTATTGAAGCACAGTGATCAGGGAGTACCAAAGCACAGTGAGCAGGAAGTATTGAAGCACAATGAGCAGCAAGTACTGCAACACAGTAATCAGGCAGTACTGAAGCCTAGTGAGCAGGGAGTACTGAAGCACAGTGAGCAGGGAGTACTGAACGAAGCGCTGCCCTGAGGAGACAGGAGGCCACGTTCCTGTGAATCTGTGGTCACAACACTCTCAGCGGGTCAGCAAGAGCCCTGTTGTGCGTCCCTGACAGAGGGTGCTGTATTTTGCACCACTGTTGGTCCACCCTACTGTGCTCATAGCTGCGGCTCGGCAACCTGTGCTTAACAAGGCGTGTCTAGCAGGCATTTTCTCCCTAAGACCCTTCTCAGCCTCCTGCCCTTGGAAGCACTGGACAGCACTAGCACGGTGCCTGGGACTTTTGGAAAAGGGAAATCTCCAACAAGAAGCATGGAAATGGAGATCATTGCTGACACGGAGGGCAAAGGGAGGAGTGTTTGCAGAGTGTTGCTGGCTGGACCTCAGCACAGGGCAGTCTGGCCCTGTCCCCTGAAGGGCCTAGGAGTTGCCCTAGCAGCAGGCCTGGTCTTGGGGTCAGGTGAATGCTGTCCATCAGCTGGTGCGGGTCTGACGGGGATCCACTGTGCTGTTTGCTCTGGCCTCTGGGAGTGTCCTGTCTGAGTGCTGGCCTTTGAGTTTGAGCAGCCCCTGCCTGCTCTTGGGCATTACTGACAGATTCTGTAAGCAAAAAGGCTCAGGCTGCCTGGTCCAGGCTGTTGCCCAAAGGTTGCCACTGGTGGGGGAAGAATGAGTGAGTGTGGCCTTGGGCCAGGGCTGAGATCCCTGTGCTATATCAACAAGCATCATAGGAATGTCCACTCGACAGGTGGGCAGGCGCAGCGTCCAGTCACTCCTCCCCCAGGCACCTGTGGAGACAGTTGAGCCCTGTGACACATCCATGCTGAGCTCTGAATTAGGAAACAGGCAGAAAGAAGCATTCCACACGGGTCTTCTCACGGCCCTCTGCAGACTCCCCGAGTCAGGGGTGGACACAGTCCCCACAGGTGCACAGTGAGCTGCTCAGTTGGGAGATGGGGAGGCTCCTGGGGCTGTGGCATTTGAACTTGGTGTGCAGGACTGGCTTTGTGCCAGGGACCCCAGGCCTGGGAGCCATTGCCAAGCCACGCAGGTATGTCCTGCCTCAGATGGGCTGGGCCAGCAGGGCCAGCAGGTGTGACCCATGAGCAGGCACTGTGGGAAGTGTCTCCTGCACCCCCAACTCCTGGGCCAGCAGAGCTTGCTGCACCCTGGCCATAGCCAGTGCCTCCTGTCCACACAGCCTACATTTGAGGCTGCAGTCCTGGGATGGCTTGGCTCTCTGCTCTGCTGGCCAGTGCCCCGAGAGGGTGTCTTGGTTTCTACCTCCAGTCTTTCCTTACGTGGCCATCACAGTGGTCTTTTGATCGGCCTCCACATGACCAGAGAATAGCCCAGACCCTGAAGGACAGAGGGACATGGCCCCTGCTTTCAGGCTGTGCCTGGGCAGCTGATGGGGAGCAACCTGTCCTGGGCTGCATGGGGGGCAAGTGGGCATCTGAGGAGTGGCCAGCAGGGTCTCCTGAAAGCTCTGGAGAGGGATGGCTGCAGAGCAGCACATCTCTATGCACAGGACCCTCCCTCCCAACTCAGACCAATGCTGGCCTGTTCTCCTTGCCCTGGTTTGCTCTCTGGAGAACGATAATTTCAAGATGATAATTACGACTTACAATGAGTCCTTTGAGTGAAATCACAGGAAAGGCCTTCTCTGGCAGGCTTCTCTACAAGGGGCCATGGAGGCTGGGCTCTGGAGGACAGGGGTGTTGCCCAGGCTAGCACTGAGGTCAGCTCCAGGCTCAAGGCCCCAGGACTCAAAGGGCAAAGTGAATTCCCAGAGCCAGGGGAGGAGGCAGGGATGGAGGTGTCCAGTCTTGGGGTGCCCACAGGGGCAGGGTGAGATGGCCCAGTCAGGGCCTCCTGCCCTGGGTCCCTCTGCACTGCATTGGGGCCTCCCTGGCCTAACCACATGTCCCCAGAACCCTGGGTCCTGGGGTGGTGAGATGAATGGATATATGGATGCACAGATGGATAGATGGATGGATGTATGAATGGATAGAAGGACAGATGGATGGATGGACAGATGGACAGAGGAATGGATGGATGAATGAATAGATGGACAGATGAATGGATGGATGGATGGTTGGATAGATGGATGGTTGGATAGATGGATGGATGCATGGATAGATGGATGGATAGATGGAAAGATGGATGGATGGATGGATGGATGAATGGATGAATGAATGGGTGAGTGGATCCTTTGGTTCTACTGCTGAGAAGACCTCTCTCCTTGTCTCATTGGTCAATGTTCCCACTCTATATTTTACCTTGCTCTTCTTGGGACTTGCAAGCCTCTTTCCACTGTGGTGAGGTCACCACAAAGCCTGCCCCAAGTTCTCTGTGCTTTGCCAATGTGGGGTTTCCAGCACACGATGTTGATCAGTGTGTTCCACTGCTTTCCACGACTGTTTACTGTAAAATGGATCTCATTTAATAAAAATAGCGAATTCTGTGTGGAGGTCTGGAGCTTATGGTGGGCATGGCCATGTTACCCCAGGAGGTCCTTACAGCAACCAGGTCCTGTCAGGATCCAATTCTCATTGGCCAGAGAAGAAAACTAAGGCCCTTACAAGGAGTTGGTGGTGAGACAGAACTCCCAAGGGTCTCTCACCACCCCAGGGCCTAGGCTTCCTGTCAGGAACAGATGGGCATGTGGTTAATTGTGTGTCAACTGACCTAAGCCTGAGGAGGCAGGAGTGTCTCTTGGGCCTCTAGACAAGAGACAGCCTGAAATGCTGGGCTGAGTGCGGGGATCACCCTCACTGATGCGGGCCCCAGTAGATGGCAAGGCTGCAGAAGGGCCAACCTGCTGTCTGCTAGAGCTGGGACGTCTCCTTCCTGCCCCAGACCTGGTACTCCATTGGCCTGGCTCCATTGGCCACTAGTTTTTGGGTCCTCGCTCAGACTGCACCACAGGCTGCGGGGCTTGTGCCCCACACACAGGGGCTTCTGGGCCTCCAGAGTCGAGGGAACCAATCCCTTAAGGTAAGTCCCTCCCAGAGCAATCTCTCTGTCCTGCTGATCTTCTTCCCTGTAATAGCTGGCCAGGGCCACAACTGGCCCTGGGATCTGGGCTCTCACAGGCCTCTTCTGCTCCCTCTAAGCTTCTGCCAAGCTGGTGGGACTCCTGGTGGTCACAGCACAGTCTTGATGGGCCCTGAGTGAGTGAAACCTTCCTTTCTGTAAGCGTTTGCTCTGGCAGGGAGCATCATTGGGCACCTTAACCAGTAGATGTAATAGTAAATATGTTCCCTTCCTACCTGCATGTCCACGCTGTATTGATTGCTTGCCCTGATGGCGTTTAAAACTAAAGTTTACTCTAGGCAGATGGAAGCAAAAAAGAAATTGATGGGCTTTGTACACATGTGCTTTGGTTGCTCAGGTACGGAGACAGCTGGAAGCAGGAATGAAAAGACCTAAAAACAGCATTCTAAAAAAATATATAAATATATAAATATGTAACACACATATATAGCAATTTTTTATGTTGGCATTGGAGAGTCACTCAGAAAAAAAGCTCCCAGTCCCGTTTGTCCACAGCTCTCTGGCCCCAGGGAGCCTGGTGCCCACATGCAAGGTTTTCCTCAGTTTGACGTTTAGACCTGTGGAGCCCACCTTCCTCTGCTAAGGGTAGCACCCCATGACCTAAAGACCACCCAGGGGCGCTCCTAAAGGATGTTCACCTGCAAGGCCCCCCGGGGGCCACTCCAGATCCAGACCAAGGCAAGATCCAGTCGACGCTGTCCATGGATCATGCATGGGCAGCATCCCACCTAAGCTGGAAGGCCCTCGCAGGCACAAGGCAGGCAGCTTGTATAAGGCGGCTCTGTTGGGAACCAGGAAGCAGCAGGTGTCTGGCGGCCTTCCTGTGGGTGCTGGAGAGGGCCCCTTGTCAGGAGGGTCTTTTCTGGTTGAATTTCCAAGTTTTCTCTTTAAACTGGCCTGTTTGAGGATTGTCCTCATTGCTGACATTTTGGTTTGATCATGTGGCACTTGACTCCAGTGACTGCACTTGGCTGGGTCTGCTTGGGCCTTGTGCAGAGCAGTCCCCACACGTCTCACCTCCTGACCTTCCCTGGCTGGGTGCCGGGCATGCGCCAGGTGGGGCAGGTGGGAAGGCCAGCACCTGAGCAGGGCTGTGGGTCCCGGGCTCCAGAGAAACCTGAGTGCTGCTGGCACCTGCAGCTTCCCTGCCCAGCTTCCTCCACCCCCCGTGGCCACTGCCCTTGGAGCCTAGTGATCCTTCTGGGGCCCCAGATGCCTCGTTGAGTTGGGGGAGGAGGCTGGCATCAGAGGAGGGTGGTATGTGGATGGCTGGGCTCCTGGAGACCCCAGGACTGAGGGGAAAGCCATGCTGGCAACCTGCCCGGGCACCTTGGCCAGCCTGCTCTGTGCCATCCAGTGGAGGTTCGAGGCTGCTGCTGGAGGCTATCTTATCCTTATTTCTCTGAGGTTTCCCTGCTTCTGCACTTTCTGACTAGAGACAGAGCTCAGGAGTCCCCAGCAGTACTCTGGCCCCATCGCTACCTTGAGCCACAAGACAGGGAAAACATTCCTGATGGTACCAAGGAACAGCCAGTGCTTGGGAAGCTTCATGTGCAGATGTGGGGCAGTTCAGACTGCACCCCAGTCATGCCCACCGTGCAGTAACGGGCGTGTACTGAGCAGGTTCTATGCCGTCCAGGCACATCCAGCCACTATGCCTTCCATTGGCCCGACAGCCCCAGGTTCTACTGTGATGTCCACTCTGTAGATGGAAACAACCAGGTACAGAGGCATCCAGTAACTTGCCTGAGGTGGAACAGGGGCCCTTGCAGGGCAGACCTGGGCCCTACACAGACTCCGACTCCACTCTGGGCACCTTCAACAGGGGACAGCTCCCCACTGCGAGCCTCCCTGAGCCTCTGGTGACTTGGGAGTAAGCTGGAGCACCGGCAGCTCCACAGCATGGCAGACAGAGCAGGAAGCAGATGGAACCACGTGGGGCATCAGAGAAAGGGAGAGGCCACGCCATGATAGGGAGGAGGGTTCCTTCTCCAGCTCCATCAATAGACACCAGCCACACAGTGGGCCACCCGACAAGTGGAGACAAACACATCCAAAGGAGCAGGCCCAGCAGCCAAGTCCTGCCAGGGAGCGGGCAGTGGGGGCCCAGGGCCAGCGATGGCAGAGGGAGGATGGGGAGGTGACAGGCTCCAGTCCAGGACCCAGGTCCACACCAGACTGCCTCTCTCTCTGTCCAGTTGCACAGAACATCAGTGAGAGACGGATTCAGGCGCTGCTGCCCAGGACGTGAGCTGCGCATGTCATGAGCCCTCCGACATCAATGCCCAAGCTTATAAAACATGGATGGCACCGTGTGCCTTGGGGCATTGGGAGGACTGAAGATGGCGGGTCCAGTACCCAGTGCAATGTAGTGTCCATCACACAGGGCAAGAGTGAGTGCCTGACCAGTTGCTTCCTGCGAGGGCTCTGGCAAGGGCAGGACTGCAGCTGGACTAGGAGCTCTCCATGGGGCTGAGACCCATGTGCATCATGGGCCCAGTGCATCAGAACTGCAGGCCCCACCTAGTGCTTCTCCAAGGAAAGCAGAGACGAACAAAGATGGGCATCCACCAGCATGAGTGGTTGACAAGCAAATAGTAGAAGCCACCAGGCTTGTTAAAGATGGGATCTGGCTACATACACAGGCCACAGGAGTTGGACAGAATGCGGTACAGACACTGACAACACCATCTGAGCCCGTGATGGTGGAGTGCTCCCCGTGAGTCTTCAGAGCAGAAGAGGAAGGCACCCAACAGTGCTCTCAGCACCCTCTGGGGCTTGTGTACACAGCAGCAGGAGGCCACAGCAGGAACAGTAAGTCCTGTGGATTCACGGTGGCCTTCATCTCCTTGGCCTCCATTTTCCAGATTTTCAGAGAGCGCCTGTGCTGCATTTCACCCAAGAACACGTTTAGAATGTTCAGCTTCATTCTGGGTCTCTATTTACGCAGCTTCAACTGGTAAATATCTGGCAACAATGATAAAGCCACCAGAGTGACAGGATTCGGACACCCCTGGTCAGTATGGCAGGTGACAGGGGCTCTATCTTGTTTTGTTTTTGCATTGTTCAATATTAGCTGGTTTTTCTTTTTCTTTTCTTTTTTTTTTTTTTGGTTTTATTGATTTTATTTTTTTAAATACATGACAGTGGAATGCATTACAATTCTTATTACACAAATAGAGCACAATTTTTCATATCTTTGTATATAGAGTATGTTCACGTCAATTCATGCCTTTTTACATTTACTTTGTTTTTTTTTGTTTTTTTGCATTACAATTCTTATTACACATATACCACAATTTTTCATATCTCTGTTTATATATAAAGTATGTTGACACCAATTTCTCCATACATGTACTTTGGATAATGATGTCCATCATATTCCATTGCCCTTAGCTGATTTTTCTTTAGAGTAAGAATTTCAGGATTTAAACAACCTGAAGTAAGTTAGATAAGATGGAAATACTGAATGCTTTCCCTTGGCTGAACTTAGGAGCTGGGCTTTGGTCCCTGTGGGCAGGAGGGGGTGGGCATCTGGGCCGTCCCTGGTGTAGGAAGCCTTCTCCAGGGGCCTGGGTTCTGCTGCCTCAAATCCAGCAGGTAGGCTGTGCCTTCCCTCTGTGCAGAGGATCCTGGTGTTTGGGAGAAGTGTAGGCCATTAAGGTCCGTGCCCAGGAGGCTGAGGAGAGGTGAACACCACTACAGCCATCCGGACCCCTCTTCTCTGGGCTGCAAGATGGGTTCACAGTGTCACGCTGCTTTGACATGCGGGCAGCAGGCACGCTCCTGCTGGAGGAGGTGGTTTTTCAGGGTATGCGGGAGAAGCAAACAAAGGGAGACCGTGGAGAGAGGCTGGGGAGAAAAGAGGCCTCTAGGAACGGTCCTAGAGGGTGCGCTGGTATCAGGACTGCTTAGGAAGGGTCAAGATGGCAGATCCATGTTGTGCATTTGTGTGTGTGGTGCTGGGTAAACCCAGGACCTTGAGAACGCTGGGCAAGGGTCATGCCCATTATGTACACTTTTTATTTTTTTGGTACTAGGGATTGAACCCAGAGGTACCCTACCACTAAACGATACCTAAGCCCTTTTTATTTTTTATTTTGAGACAGGGTCTCACTAAGTTGCTTAGGATCTCATTGAGAAGCTGAGGCTGGCCTCGAACTTCTGATTCCTCCAGCCTCAGCCTCCCGAGTCATTGGGATTACAGCCCTGCCACTGTGCCCAGCTGTCATGTACATTTTAACACAAAATAGTTCTTTTAATGTGGGTTCAAGTACTTCATCAGATACATGTTTTATTGTTCCTTTTCCAGGTTGCAGTTTGCTGATCTTATCAGTGTGCTTAAACACCAACAGCTTTCCTTTTGATCATATCCAATTCATAAAAAACATCTAAGACAGTGTCTCGCTCTGTTGCCCAGGCTGGACTTGAACCCCAGGCTCAAGAGATCCTCCTGCCTCAGACTCCTGATTAGCTGAGACTACAGATATGTGCCACTAAGTCTTCTAGAAGTTTCTTCTGTAATTTTATGTTTAGGTTGAGGTCTAGATTGAGCTGAGTTGATTTTGTAATGGTCAGTTTACAGTACCGGGTTCCAGCTCATTTGCCAGGCAGACTGAATTCCTTGGCGGCTGTCCACAAAACCAATCGACCTGCACGTGTGGTCTATTTCAGTCTCTCCATTTTGGCTCTTTGGACTAATTATTGATGCATGCAACTGTCTTTTTTTAAAAAAAATCTACTAGTGGTTTTTATTATATCTTTTTTTGTTCTTTTTATGCACACATGATAGTAGAGTGTATTGTTTTCATTTTCATTTGTTCTAATTAGTTACACATGGATAGTAGACTTCATTTTGACACATTGTACACAAATGGAGCACAACTTCTCATTCCTCTGGCTGTACATGGTGCAGAGTCACACCAGTCGTGTAGTCATACAGCTTAATAATGTCTACTGCATTCTACCTTCCTTTCCATCCACACTGCCCCACTCCTCCCATCACTCCCCTCTGCACAATCCAAAGTTCCTTCATTCTTTCCTACTCGCCCCCGCCACTGTGGATCAGCATCTTCTTATCAGAGAAAAATATTTGGCCTTTGTTTTGGGGGGATTGGCTTATTTCAATTAGCATGATATTCTCTAGTTCCATCTATTTACCTGCAAATGTCATAATTTCATTCTTCTTTAAGGCTGAGTAATATTCCATTGTGTATATGGAATATTAGAGAGCAGGGAGGACTTGCTGAGACAACATTTTCTTTATCCATTCATCTGTTGAACGGCATCTAGGTTGGTTCCATAATTTAGCTACTGTGAATTGAGCTGCTATAAACATCGAAGTGGCTGCATCCAGTAGAGTGTATTTTGACATATCATACATACATGGAGCATAACTTCCCTTTCTTGTGGTTTGTACATGATGTGGAGCTTCATGGGTCATGTATTCATATATGAACATAGGAAAGTTATGTCTGAGTCATTCTACTGTCTTTCCTATTCCCATCCTTTCCCCCACTTCCCTTTGTCTAATCCAATGAACATCTATTCTTTCCTTTCCCCCTTATAGTGAGTTAGCATCTGCATATCAGAGAGAACATCTGGGCTTTGGTTTTTTGTGACTGACTTTTTTCACTTAGCATAATATTCTCCAGTTTTATCCATTAACGGGCAAATGCCATAATTCCATTTTTCTTTATGGCTGAGTAATATTCCATTGTGCAATTGTGTTTTGAATTCGATGAGATAGAAAAGGGTTTTAGAGAGAAGCCCTGCCTTTTGCCTGTATGTGTGCTGCCTTGGCTGTGCACCTTTCTGCATGCCAGGAGCTCAGACTTCTCTGCTGTGCTCCCTGTAGCCTGAAGCACTCCCTTCAGCATTTCCTGTGGGTCAGGCAAGGTGGCAACAAATTCTCCTGTTTATCTGGGCATGTCTGCATTTCTCTTTCATGTCTGGAGGAGCGTGTTCTGGACTGCGGCCTTCCACCCAGGTCTGAGATGTTGTGCCTGCCCTGGCCCAGCTGCCGCAAGCCTTGGCCATAAGAATTCCTGGGCCCCGGGGTGCCCGCCTCTTTCCGCTCTCGAGGTTTACCTTTGGTCTGACTTTCTACAGTTTGATCTTTCTCTTTGGATTAGGCTTCTTGGAGTTGGTGAACTGCTTGGGCGTGTGGATGAATGTGTTACGTCACATTTGGGGAGTCCACAGCCGCGATTTCCTCAGACGTTCCTGTGGCCATTTCTCTCCTCTCTACATGGGACCCCACCATATGTGTTTGCAAACCCGAGGGTCCCAGCTCGTCTCTGGGGCTCAGCCTGTTCATGGTTTTTCCTTCTGTTCCTCAGACTGGACCATCTCAGACCACTCCCAGGCTTCCGGGCTCTCTCTTGCCTGCTGGAATCTGCCGTCAGACCCCTCCAGGGATCGCAGGTCGGCTCTTTCTCTTCTCAATCCCACAGTTCACGGTTGCTCCTTTTGTTAGTAACTCCTGTCTGTTGATTGATATTTCCTCTTCTGCACATTCTCGCCCATCTTAGCATGGTTTCCTTCAGCTGAGCATATTCAGTCGTGATTGACAGGCTGCTGCGGGCCTGCTGGCCTGCTGAGCCTGCCCCGGGGTCCATCAGAGCTGCTTTCTGATCCACATGTCACAGCTCCCTGAATCTGTCCACCCTTAGTTTTTACCTCTGTATCTGCCCTTGATCCCTTTCTCCTGCAAGGGTCTCCAGGACAGCCTGAAGTGGGGAAGCCTGTCCCAGTCCTCAGGGGTGAGCCTCTGGCCTTCCTGTCAGTGCAGTTCAGGGGGAGGGATCCCCTCCTACCCCTGTTTCCTGGGTGTTTGGTCATAAGGGGAGACACATTTTGTCCAACTCCTTTTCTGTATCTACTGAAGGGACGGCATGGTTTTCCTTTCTAGACCTGTTAATATGGATGAACTACCTTGCGTTTTCACGCTAGACCAAGCTCAGTTTCCTGGCTGGGAATCCTACAGGGATGTATCATGGGTTGTATTGCTAGGTCTGATTTGCTAATTTTTTATTAAGAATTTTATCTATATTTTGAAAGACATTGGTGCGAAATTTCTCTAATGTCTTTGTATGGTTTGGATATCAGGACACAGTGGCCTTTAGGTTAAATTGGAAAAGGTCCGTCCTCTTCAGTTTCCTGAGCAGCTGGTGTAGGGTTCTTGCTGGTCATGTCTGGTAGAGCCCATCTCGGATGCCCCCTCTGCGGGAGCTTTCTACAGGAGGGTGGCTCTTCCAAGAAGCTTCCACCTTAGGGTGGTTTTAAAGTAGGACAGTCCAGGCTGCCCAGGTGCCACACCTGGTGCCAATGCCCCTCACCATTGTCTTCATTGAAATGGACACTGGGCACGACTCTGACCTGAATGGAGCCTGCTGTCCTTTCCCACGTCCCTCTCCCCTGTTCTTCTCGCATCGCAGCCCAGGGGTCATGCTGCCTTGGCCTCTGCTCCTCTTGAGGGTCCTCTGGCTGTGCCAGGCCTCTGGTGCTCCCTGCTTTCAAAGACCTTGACTATTTCAAGGTGTCCTGGTCAGGTATTCAGACTGACTGGCCCACTGAGTGCTCTGGACATTCCCTCAGCTCACCCTCATGTGATGGGAACTGGGGGGACGACAGAGAGAAAAGGCTGCTATGGCCATGAGTGTCCAACCGTCTGGCCTGGGCTCCGGTGCTGACCTGGGAGGTGTGGTTGTTGGTGTCTGCACTGTGGGGTTGCTGGCTTCCTGCTTAGGGACTGCCTTTCCCCCATCCAGATGGGGTCTGTGGCCCTCTCAGGTGAAGGTCTGTCTCTCCAGGACTTTGTCCATCCTGGGCAACTGCGGACTCAACGCACCTGTCATGTTGCCTTCTGCCCTCTTGCTCTGTGGCCCCAGGTAGCCCTTCTCCTCACCCAACCATAGCCACTGTTCCTCTGATTTTGTATTTGCCTCTTGTGACTTGCTGGACTGCCTGGCTGGGCGGGGTGTGTGATGTGGCCACCTACAAGGGCAGTCATGTTACCCTGGCGGTAGTCCCCGTGGTCTCCTCTTCTTCCTGACGTCACCTACCCTTTCCAGCCTGCACGTGGAGCCTGGCTTGGCCGTCAGAGCCACCTCCGCAAGAAAGGATGCCCCACACTGAGGATTCCACCAGGGAAAATTGCTGTCTGTCTGCAACCAACGAAGTTTAATGTGCATCTCCACCCCCACTCTCCCCACGGAAATCTTCTTGTTTTTGTTGCGTCTATTTAAGGAGAAAATGTTTCCCTGTTCATTACTTCCAAGATTTTCTGATTTCCTTTGTAAATTCTTCTTTGACCCATGGGAGAATTAGAAGGGTGTCATTTCATTTTCAAATATTTGGGGTAATTTTCCAGATATTTCTGGGTAATGACTCCCAGTTTAACCCTCTCTGGTCTTAGCGCATCTGCTGTCTGACTTAAATCCTGCTGTGTCCACGGGGACCGGGGCTGTGATCTGGGAGGCAGTCTATTCGGCAAGTGGCTCACAGACATGTGAACTCAGCATCTACTCTGAAGCCCGAGCTCGTGTGGCAACTCAATTACCAAGATGAGGTGTGAGGGGCTGGCCTGGCGGGACCTGGTGGACATGAGGTGTGTGCCAGGGAAGGGACGATGGGCGGTCTTGAAGGGCTCTGCTCTGAACCAGCTTGCCAGGACCCTGCAGGCTCGCTGATCTCCCCCGGCAAAGGTCCCTGTCTTACCTGCAACACCTCAGGGCCCTGGCAGCAGGACAGCCATTGCCACCTGTGGCACCTCAACCTTGGACTAGGACATGGGCCAAAATGAACCTCTTTCCTCCCTTTCCAGGCTGTAGAATTGTAATCAGCACAGTTAGAAAAGCCATGCAGTGTCCGCCTGTCCCGGGGGTCACAAAATGCCCAGGCTGGATTGCTTGGACTTCTGTTCAGTGTCTGTGTATCTTCTGGTGCTCTTAGTCACGGGGAGGACTCCCCATGGCCCGGGTGAGTGGAGGTGGACAGGGATGGGGGATTCCCTGAGGCCCGGGTGAGCAGTGGTAGACAGGGCAGGGGGCACTCAGTGTAACCTGAGCAGAGATGACCTGTAATACTGCCCCTGTGTATGTGGCCCATGGTGCATGCCTGGGCTCCAGCTCAAAGTGGAATGCTGGTTGGGGTTTTGTATAGACCTCTGCTCAGCCAGCCCCTCTGTACCCTGGGGCTCCTTAGTCCTCTCCTGTGAAGCAGGTTAGGGTAGCTTTGCATCCTGGGCAGGGTCTGGCCTCCACGTTTGCATCCTTGCTGTAGTCAGACCGCCTGTCCCCATGTGTCTGAGTGCAGCATAGGTATGCACAGCAGCTTTCAGAAGGAACTTCCTCTCCACAGAGTCCTGGACCCTCAATAACCTGGGTTCTCTTCCATGCAGGAGCAGAGCTGAGGTCTCCTAACCCCCGCCAGGGGCCATGTCTAGAAAGCCCAGCAGATCCCACGTCCTCCAGCTCCTGCTGGCCACTGCCTCTGCAGAAGAGCTCGGCGGGCCCTGCTGCACTGATGGCCTGCAGTCTTGCAGGTGCCTCCTCCTCTCTACAGGGCCTTCATGCAGGTTCAGGGCTGGGCATTGTGGGAGGTGCCTGCTCAGGTGAGGAGGAGCTGCCTGGTCATGTGCCACCCTGTCAGCTGCATGTGAGAAAGTCCACCACCTGCGGAAGGTGGCTCTGGAATAAGACCGCTGACTGGGCCTGACACTCTGTCTGATGCGAGGCACAAGCTCCTCCACTCCGCCTTCTCCAGGTGGCTGGGCAACCCTGAGCCGTGTTCGTGACTCCCTCTGAGTTCACTGGCCTGCTCACTTTTAAGTGACAGTTTTCTCCTCCAGTCCTTCAGCTGAGCTGTCTTTGATTAAAGGTCTTGAGGAAAAATATTCTAGATTCTCCATCAACGACCAAAGAGCGGTGCTGGGATGGAACCCAAGGCCTCACACACGCTAGGCAAATGCTCTACCATGAGCTGTAATTCCAGCCCTTTACAGTTTTGCTAAGTGGCTGAGGCTGGCCTTGAACTTTCAATCCTCCTGCCTCAGTCTCCCAACCTTGAACTTTCAATCCTCCTGCCTCAGCCTCCCAAGTGGCTGGGATCACAGGTGTGCACCTAGCACCTGACAAGGTAAGGTTTTCAGTAAGGAGCCTTCACCTCTGGTTTGACCTGCACACTCACTGGCTGGAGTGCAGAGCCCCTGTCCCCCAGAGCCAGGCCTTGAGAACCCTGCATGGCCACATTCAGCGATTACCACACAGCTCAGGAACGTGCTTCCGGGAATTACGGTGCTAGTGGGCACTGATCCCGGGCAGAAAGATCAGGGGCGGGAGAGTTGAGACAGGGTGGTGAATATTTGGAGAAAGCTGAGGCTTGGGTCCTCAGCACCATGTAACCAAGTTACAAGTTCCTGGAGTTCCTGAGGAGTCCAGGCCTTGGGCACCTGGCGGTGATGGGACGAGGCACTCTGAGAGGTGAGGCCATTGTTTGAAGTGTGTATGCCCTGCAGCTTTGAACTGCTGAAGGACACTAAAGTATGTGGGGTGGGGCCGGGCCCTGCATGAGCCCAGGAGCTGGGGCCAGGCGGCCAGGCTGGGGATTAGTGGCCTCGTGATAAGACACCACCCATGTGAGCGGGCGGGCTCAGCAGGAGGCCTGAGCCCAAGGCTTGGGAGCACCAGGTGTTGGTCATCACCCCCCAGTGTCGGCCTCCCCCAGCTTTTCTGCCCAACAGCCACTGTCCATCTCTTGCCAACCCAGTCCTCTGCTGTGGGAAACGCTGGGCTCTGGGGAAGCCAGTCACACTGTCCATCCCCTGGACACCCCACTTCATGAGAACACTCTATCAGCTCTGTTTTCTCTATGCTTGGTGCTCAGACAGCCAGACCTCACGGCCTGCAGAGAGATGGCCGCTTCCAGGGAGCTGAGGCCTGCCCAGGAGCTGGCCTTCCCTGTGCAAATAATGAGTCCGACACTCACAGAGCCACCTGCCCTGCCTGGCTCTAGCCGGCAGGGGCAACATCCCTGCCTGGTCACCCCAGGCCAGGCAGACAGCCAGGGAAACCCCATCCCACAGTCCAGAACCACCCATGCTGGCTAGCACAAGCCTCCCGGCCTGCCAGCCTGTCCCACAGGGGCCACAATAAAGGCCCAGGTTCTCCTCTTCCCTTGCTAGAGACCAGCCTGGTGTGGCCCCTGGTACCCACCTTGCCTCGAGAGCTGTGAGTGACAGGCCAACTTTCCCAGCTGTCGTCTCATGATCCGTGCCCCCTCCCCACTTTTAAACAGGCGGGATCCAGGGAGGTGGGGAAGGGGGAGATGGTGGGATGAGATGGGCATTGTTATCCCACTTATGGGTACGATTACACGAGTGGTGTGACTCTACTTCATGTAAAACCAGAGAAATGAAAAGTTGTGCTCTATTTGTGTAAAAAATAAAATAAAAATTTTTAAAAAACCAAGCAGGACCCAAGTCAGGCATCGGATCAATCAGGAACATTCCAGGAGTCTTGCTTGGAATTACAACTGGGCTCTCTCCCTCGTGTCCTAGGGAGGAAAGCTTGTGGACCTGACCTCAGGCCTGTCCCCCCGCCAGGCTAAAGGAAGTGACAGGCCTGGAATGGTCTCTGGGACAGCCCTCAACACTTCTCTCAGAGCTGGTGTGAAAGGGGGTGTTCCAAGCATCGACTGTGGTGTTCCAAGCATCGACTGTGCCACCTCTGCCCAGGCCAGCAGAGTGGACGTGGGCCAGCTGCTCCTCACACAGGGGACCTCAAGCCAAATGTGCACTGAGCTCAGATGACTCAGGACCTGGCTGAGTCCCACATGCCAAGACCCACCCGGTGCCCTCCATCTGGGAGGTTTGGTTGACCTACATGGGCAGCTGGGTATCAAAACCTGGGGCCCTGGCAGCAGCAGAGACTGAGTCTCCACAGTGAAAAGTTGGGGCTCACAGATGGCAGAGGAGCAGAATGTGAGAGGCCACCAAGGAGAATCAATGACGCCACCTCCAACACCAGCGCCCCTCAGCAGGGCCCTCTGGGTCCACAGGCAGTGTGAGCTGCTGTTACCTGGGCTGCCACGAGCCCTTCAGGCCAGAGCCAGCGCTGGACAGGGAGTGAGCACCTGAGATCCATCCTGGGAGTGTCCAGCCTCCTCTCCCAGGACCTCAGAGCTGCCACATCCCATGTTGTGGGCCTGAGACCACAAGACCTCTGTAAATGAGGCAAAGACAGCGGGCCACACGAACCGTGGGCTTTGTAGCGAGCTCGCAGGCCACCGGACTCTGCTCCACGCAGTGTACACAGCCATGACGTTGAACTCGGCTCCTGGCACAAGACCACAGTTAGCAGCTAAAATGGGGATGCGATGTGCTGTGTAGGTGAGGAAGCTTCCCTACAACCTGCCCTGGGAAGGGGAGGAGACACTATGTGTAGGTGAGGAGGCATCCCTCCCACCCTGCCTGGGAAGGGGAGGAGACCCTTTTTGTAGGTAGGCAGCTTCCCTCCCACCCTGCCCTGGGTAGGGGAGGAGACCCTCTGTGCAGGTGATTGGTCTTCCCCTCCAACCTGCCCTGGGAAGGGGAGGAGACTCTCTCTGTAGGTGAGGAGGCATCCCTCCCACCCTGCCTGGGAAGGGGAGGAGACCCTTTTCGTAGGTGAGGCAGCTTCCCTCCCACCCTGCCCTGGGTAGGGGAGGAGACCCTCTGTGCAGGTGATTGGTCTTCCCTCCCAACCTGCCCTGGGAAGGGGAGGAGGCCCTCTGTGCAGGTGAGGGGGCTTCCCTTCCACCCTGCCCTGGGAATGGGAGGATTCACTCTGTAGGTGAGGGGGCTTCCCTCCCAACGTGCCCCGGGATGGGGGACGCGATGCTCTTTGTCGGTGAGGAGGGTATGTGTCCCCAGAGCTTCCTTTAAGGCCCTCTGCTTCTGGAACTAGACCCAGCAGCCAATACAGGTGATGCCTCCTCTTCAGTGTCCCCAACTTAGAGCTGAGGTCCTCGGGCAGCTCTCGGGACCCTGCACTCTTGAGTCTCTGAGTCTCTGACTCACCTCTGATGACTTCTCCATAACACTGGTCACCTGGGCTCCCGTCGCAGGCCTCAGGTGCCTGTGCAGGGCAGCTCTCTCCTGCTAGGAACCCCTTCTGCCAGGTCCCTGCTCAGCTACTGCTCTCCACCCCCGGCTGAGTTCCATGTACCTGCTGGCTGTGGGCCGCCTGCCCCCATACTCCCCCAGCTTCCCTTCCCACTGTGCCCCGCCTGCCCAGTGCAGTTCACTGTAAACTGCAGTTCGCTGCATAAAGCCGCCCCATGTGCTGAGAGGAAACCCAGCAGGACAGGAACCCAGGTCTGTCTAGTGCCTGTGGAACCCAAGGTCCAAGAACATAAAATGAGTCCCTAGGAGGCACCGGCTGGATACAGAACACGTCTTGTCATGGATGTCACCCCGCCATGTCCCCCACTGCCTGAGTCCCTTATCTGGAGGCATCTTAAACTGGGAGTCTCCTCACCCTGTGTGACTGCAGGTGTGTCTCCCTGCTCTCCCAGGATCAACTGTTCAGCCCTGCTCCACCCCATGCTGTGGCTTGTTGCCTGGGGCTGGGTTGCCCCCTGAGAGCCAGCTCCACCAGCACAAACCCTGGCCTGGGCTTCCCCGATGGCTGTGGGCACCAACTCTCTTTTGATCAAGACTCATGCTCCAGGATCTGCTCAGTCCCTACCCTGACCCTTCCCACACCCACTCAAGCCACACACCTGTGTCCCTTCTCCACGCCCCCAGCAGGATCTGACTTAAAAGCCCGACACAGCAGGGTATTGGGACAGGAAACCTTTCTCTATTTGGAAATTCAGAAGAGATCTGGATGCCACCTGACCTGCTCTCCATCCTTGAAATCTCATTTTAAATGTGCCGTTGACTTCGCACTATGCCTTCCTGGCTCTGCCCCTGCATGTGCTGCCTTATTGTCCTTCACTGCACATGCTCTGGCTGCCACAGGGTGTCAGTCCCTCCAGGAGAAAGGCTGTTTATAAAGCGACATCCTGAAGAGAATTCCTCAGGAGTGAGGCTCGTCTTAAAGTCAACAAAACATCTCCTGTGTGGAGCTGCCGGCTCACCATGGCAGTGCTTCAGCCTGCAGCTTCTGCCTATGCTGAGATTGGCGAGCCTCTTAGGGGAAGCTGCAGTCTGTGGTTCCACCACAGCTCCTGAGCCTCCTCATGCTCCGTCTCCAGCCCTAGACTGTCAGGGTCCTGGGCATCCCCTAGAGAGGTGCCATTTCCAACTCCCACCTGCAGAGCTCCTGCAGATGGGTGAATCTGGGGACTCTCCTTTCTTTGCTGATGAGTTGCAACGCTCCCTGTACTCTCAGACCAGGCTGGAAGGCAGAGTCTGCCCTTTGCTTTTGGCGGAGGCTGGCCTGCAAGCTGGTGAGGTGCTTGGCACAGGGGGCACTGGGTAACTACTTGTGGAAGGGTGACTCATCTTTACACTCTAGAACCTTGATCCTGCAGGGTGTGGTGGCTCCCTCCTGAAGTCCCAGGCTTGGGAAGGCTGATGGAGCAGGACTTCCTGCACCCAAGAGTTCAAGATGGCCTGTGCAACACAGTGAGACTCCAGCCCAAAGAAACTTACCACAGAAAAGAGCCATCCCAGGCCTTTCAGGCAGATGTGCTCAGAAACCCCACTAGGTCCCGGAGTTGACCTTGTAGGGCCTCCCAGGCCTGCAGAACGTTCCCTAAGACCTCCTGAGAGCCTCACTCACTGCCTGTCCTGGGAGGGGCACGAGCAGAGGCAGCCCATTTCCTGGCTCTTGCTCACCAGCCCTGAAGCCCCTTCTTCCCAGGGCGCTCACTCTGTGCCCTCAACACTGATCCGCCTGCTGTCCTGCCCAGCTTAGGTGTACAGCCACCATATCGTGCTGGCCCTACTGGCTTCTGATGCAGGACTTTCCTCCATAAAAGCCACCTCTTCTGGCCTCCTGGGACATGCTGGATCACTTTTCCTCCTACCTGAGCAGCTTCTTCTTGGAAATGAAGCCCACTTGGTGAAAGAGGTACAACTTTGGTTTTCTGGACTCTCCCAGGGGATCATAACCAGAGCAAAAGATCTCACGGATCTGAATTAACCACCCATGGTTCAAAGGCAGGCATCCCACAGTGTGCACCTCTACTTCCTTTTCACTATTTATGGAAGTTCTAGACTCAGTGCAGACTTACAATACCTGTTGAATAATTGATTGATGGGCAAACAGTGGACATGCCGAATGTTTCTTTCCAGCTACAGTGTCTGGATTTTTTTTTTTTTCACTCAATTTTTCATGAGAGTTTCCTCATTTGTCTTTTCTCTCCCAACTGTTTATTTTGAAATGTTTAGCCATAGACAAAGTAGAAAGAGTAGAACAAGGATCACCCATTATGCTCTCCCCGACCAGCCTCAACAATGTTTTTCATATTTGTTTTATCTCATTCTATATCTTGTCTACTGTATTTGTAACTTTCTTTAGGAATACTCTTGCTGGGTCATTTGAAAGTAAGATGCAGACATTCAACATCTCACCCATAAATACCCCAGCACATAGCCCCTAAGAATGAGGACATTCCCTCATACCCACAACAGCTCAAGAACTGATAACCTTTACAAATTGTAACAAAATTGCCCTCCCTCCATTTCTTCTGCAGTTGGAGGAGTTTGCCTTTTGATCAGACAAGATTGGACTCCAGGTTGGAGCCCTGTGGACCCATCAGGATTTGTGAGTGAGGCCAAGACCTAAGTTCAGGTGAGGTGGTTGCTCTGGTTCTGGGGTGTCACGCTCTTTCAGGCCCCACAGGTGGTTGCTTCTAGAGCAGACCTGCCGGTCCTCCCACAAGCCTGGGAGGTTCTGCTTAGAGGCTGCTGAGGGCCCCTCCTGGAATCTGACTCAGCAAGTCTGGGACGGGAATCTCAGAAACTTAACGTTTTTACAAAAGCTCTTCAGAATTAGAAACTGGGCAGGGGTCAGTGTGGAAAGCCCTAGTGGGCTACAGAGCCTGTGCTGCTCTTCAGTCTGTGGTCAGTGGGACACCGTGTGATGCTCTAATCAGCTATGGAAGTGAGTGGTGCAGAGCATGTAGAAGGCTTTCTCAGGGTATCTGTGTGCTGCCACCACCTGGGACTCTGCTGCTGGGGGCGGGGTTGTGGGGGGGCAGGATCCCCTGCCCTATGCTGGGCTTGCTGACTGCACCAGCTTCTCTGAGCCTCAGCCCCTTTTCCTCCAAGGGTCCAGTGAGGTCTCCTTCTGGGGACTCTGGGAGGGTGTGGCCATGAAGGCACCTTGTGAACCAAACCAGGGTCTACTCAGCCCAGGCCTGGAGCCAGCTGGGGCCCCTAGGGTGGGCTCACAGGAGCGGCTATTGCAGGGCTCAGGTCCTCCTGGGAAGAAGCCCATCCTGCCTGAGGGAAGCACCTATGTGCAGGAGGGTAAGATGGGGAAGGGGTTTGCTGAGGTTGGGGAAGCTTCTATCAGTGGCCAGGAGGGACCTGGGGAGAAGAGACTACAAGGCAAGAGTGTCCATAAGCCATAGCACTGGTTGGTTTTCCTCTCTGTGGAGTGTGGACAGGGCAAGGTGCCTGCAGTCATCAGTACTCCTGAGCCTGGCATCTGACTCCCAGCCCAGCTCCCGGGCTCACTCCAGCCAACCCAGGGCAGCCCAGGCCTCAAGGCCTCAGCAGCAGGCAAATAAATGCAGGACATGGTGCCTGCTGGACAGGGTCTCCAGGAGCCTTGGGAGAGAGGGTGGACGTGGTGGGAGTGGGAGGGGACAGCTCACAGCCAACATTTCCCTGGGGAGGTCAGTAGTCCTCAATGAGGACTTGGAGGGGGCTACCACCCTCCTCAGAGCCACCGTTGGAGCTCAGAACATGATATACCCAAATGTGGTGCTCTGGACCTGGAACAGAAGGACACAGAAGAACCTGGAAGCAAGGTCTCTGGCCAATTGCTGTTCTTCCCTGCCCTGCTCCCCAAGGTGGCCAGAGAAATCCATATTCCTCTACCTACAGTGGGTCCTAGAAACTGGAAGCCTCCCCACAGCCAGCCATGCCACCTGGAAACCTCAGCCCAGCCCCCTTCGTGTGGGCGCTGGACATGAAGAGCCTCTGCCCCCTGGCCTCATGGTGGATCATGAGACCCCCTCCCATGGGGGCCTGCCACACTCCAGGAGAAAGGAGCGTTGAGAGAGGTCAGGAAGAGAACAAGCCCTCAGGCCTTGCCGGGCCCCCTGGGCCTGTGCCCACCAGGTAAGATACTGCTGTGCAGTCCTTCCACAGCACTGCCTGCTTCATCCCATCTGAGCGTGAAAACTGTTTTCCTGGGTCTTTGGGGCTTCGCTTCTGAAGGTACCTGTGCCTTGTGGAGATTTGGTGAGCAGGATCTGAGCCCTTCTCTTGCGGACCTGGCTGGGTTAGAAGGTCTGCCCTGCCCTCGCAATGGGCGGGTAGGGGTCTCTCCCCTCACCTTAGCAAAGAGCACTCCTTCACAGCTAGTGGGATGTTCTCCTCCTACTAGGCCTGTGTGGCCCGTGGCATGGGGTTGCAGTGGAAAACAACTCTGCAGAGAGAACCAGGGATGGCACGTCTAGCTCCCACAGAGCCTCCTATCAGCTCTGACCCAGGGAGACTCCAGAAAGGCCTCAGGCAGAGTGACCAGGGGACAAAAGCCTTCTGGTCACCCTGACAGCCCAACATGCCCCTTGAATGAGACAGCGGCTGCTTCCACACACCCAGAGGTTGCAGGGACCTTGCCAGCGAGGACATTCCTGGCCATCTGGTTCCAGCCACAGGGCAGCTGGCCTTGGGGCACACACAGCAGGGGACGGGAGGCAATGCTGCTGCAGTGGCAGGTTCCCACAGATGAACGCGGGGGACTTTTCTGGAAGCCTTAAAGTAAAAGGGCATGACAACCTTCTGTGTGTCACCAAGGAGACCTGCACATGGAAAGTGAGTGCGGCCCAACCGCAGAGCACATGGAGTCTCTTCACCAACAGCCCACGTGCACATCCAGCACCAGTTCCAGTGGCAGAATGTCCCCCCAGCCACACAGCCTGGCACTGAGCCTCCTCACCGCAGCCCCTCCAAAGACGCACTGCAGGGGGCCTAGAGCTCACAGACAGCTCACACTTCCTAGCTCTTCTGTCCATGGAGCTGCCTTGGCAAGTGACTCCTGTCCTGTGCCTTACCATAAAACCAGAATGGTGTTCACTCCATCTGACTGTTGTGAAGCTCTCATGGATCATGGCAGAGGAATCCTGCGACGGGTGCCTGGTGGACGGCGTGCTGATGAAGCAAGGTTGCCACATGCAGGGTGGCCAAGTCTTTTCCCGTGGGTTCCACTGCCAACCATTTCCCAGTCACACCTCACGTCAGGATGTCCCTGGGAAGGCTGTGGTGGGGGTCAGCACTCTCCACTGCCACTGAAGTTTTGAGCTGATGCCACTAACAGCTGTTTGCTGTTGTATGTCAAAGTATCCCCTCCCAGGAGAGCATCCCACAGCAAGTCCCAAGAATGGCAGAACCTGGGCAGGACTTTTCCAAATCTCCTTCTTGTAAAGTCCTTTGTACAGAAGTGTTTAGAGTTCGGGGAAGAGTTCTGATGATCCGAATCTGGTGTTGAATATCTGGCCCTATTTAAGCAGTTGTAACTTTGTTATTTTTCTATCCTGACTGGGAACTTTGCCTCATTAAAATATTTTAGGAAAAGGAAACTCAGACAATGGGGCTGTGAAAAGGCTCTTCTGTAAGGACACGTGATCATCGGACTGCACAGGTCCTCTGCCATCTCCGCCACCTCTGAGGCTGATTCATTTGTTGCTACAAGCAGGGTTCCTGACACAACAACATGACATTGACAGATGACAGCCACAGTGCTGTGCAGTACCCTGAGCTGACATAGGGCAAGGTGACGAGGCTCAGAGAGTATTCGGCCCCTACCTCTGAAAACCATGGGGACCATGCACAAGCTTCAGGCGTGTGTGGCTGTGTCAGGAAGTAAACAGAGGCAAGAGACGTGCAGAGGGAGAGCTGGGTGCCCGCCAGCTGCTGGGGAAGCAGGATGAGCCCAGAGGCCAGGGCTGTGCATTGTGAAGAGATGATTCAGCTCCGGCCTCTTTTCTATTTTACAATCTGAAACTAAACACTAAGAGCCTACCACACTGCAAGTAACGTCACCTCTTAAATACACACCGTCGAACTTCGGAAAATTTGTAATGAACAAAACAGAGAATTCACACTTTTCACCCCAGTCCACCAATTTTTAATGTTTTGCCACACCCATTTTATCATCCTGTCTATATTCTCTCTGAGTCTTTCAGGAGAGGCTGGTTATCAGCTGGTTATCCTGGGACTGTGGACACTCAAGCTCATGTTTCTTGAGAACAACATGGTCCTATGTAGGTCAGCACACCGGGGAGTCTTGCATTCCTGATTCACGCTGCTGTGAGAGTACTGCAGACAGGGTATATCACAGAGCACAAGCTGGACGTCCCCAGTCCAAGGTGGCGCCTCGAAGGCTGCATCCCACTGAGGGGAGGAGGCTGTGTCCACGCATACAGGAGGGTGAAGGGAGAGCTGACTTGCAAACCCTTGGGGGCAGTGCCAACCCCCCTGTTGGCAGAGCCCTTGTGACCCAAGCAGGTCTTGTTGGGCTCACATCCCAGTGCTGGGCAACTGCAAGTTGAGTTTCAGCACAGGTTTGGGGGACTCATTGAATCATGACAACAGCACATGGTCACCTGATTTTGCAGTTTTCCCCCGCCCCCGCCCTGCTCATGTCCTCCATGACATTTGTACACCTGGTATGGGAGCTTGCACTGCATTCGGTCAGGTGCCTCTTGAGGCCACTCGTCTGAGACAGCTCTTCCATGTCTTTCACCACACTTTTGAAGAATACACACCAGTTACCCCACAAAACATTCCTGGCTTTTTTTTTTCCCATACATATTCATGATTAGATTCAGGTTGACACCAAGTCATGATGTCACATCCTTCTGGGGTCTCTGCAGATGCAAGATGTCCATCACTCCTCATCAGCAATGTTGGCTTTGGACATCTGGCCAACCTGTGGTCGTTTCCCCTCCAGTTACAAACCTCCCTGCCTTTCATAAAGATCCTGTTGAAAGGCCCTTAAAGATTGCTAATCCAGCCCTCCCCTAGTGTCACTGACGTGGAGTCTCCAGCCTCTGCTGTGGCTTTTGGCAATGGCAAACCACACTGCTACCAGCTGGCACCCATGGGAAGAAAGACTGCTGCCCCCCATCTGGTACCTGTGCTCTCCCACCTGTGTTCAGAGTGGACTCATAGGTTCCTACTGGATTCGGTTTGTTTTGAGGTGCACGTTGTCCAAGGTTTTGCAGGTCGGGGGCGCGCTTCATGCAAGCTGCTGTCACTCTAGAGCTTCACAGGCTCACTCTTTCTTCTGTCCTTCTTTACTTTCTATTGTAAGACACTGTGGGCTCATCTAGTACCTCCCAGGTTCCAGTTATGGAATCAATCATATCTAGGAAATGCGCACATGTAGTCTGGCCCCTGAGCCATGTGTGCACAAGCATGTGAGCATGCGTGTGTGTGTGTGAAATGAGTTCTGACTGTCCTCTCCAGCCTCAGGTCCAGGTAGAGATCTTGTTGGCCTTTCTCCAGTTCATGCTGTATCTGCCTCCTTCCACGGTGGAAATTCCAATTCCCCAACACCTTGCTCCTCTTCTCAAGTGCTCAGGACCCATTGAGTAGTTTAACTGCTATATCCAAAACCATACATATATATATATATATGGGGGGAGAATTCAAAAACTCTGGGGATGAATGGCTGAAGTACTTTGATTGAAAGTTACAAGCACTACTTTCTTATGTTATTCATTTACAACATGGTTGGGTTCAGGTATTTCTGTTTGGATTTGTCTTATTTCCCTCCCCCATATGTTATTTTTATTTTGCTTTTTGAATATGTAGAACATTACCATGTTTGCAAAACCCAAATCTAGAAAAAAAGGTTCCTTCTCCTTTTCCTATCCCTCTCCCCACCTCTGCTGGTCACCAGTTGTATTGTTTTCTGGTTCATCAGTACTTTGTGTGGTTCTGTGTGTTTTTGCCCAAACAAGCAAACCCCACCCAGCATACAGACCACGTGTGCATACTGTCTTTCTGATATAAGAAATAGCTTTTGATACCTGCCATAGCACTTTGCTTTCATAACTTGTGTGTTTTTTAACTCTCAGACCATGCCCTGGAACACTCCACACTGCTCACAGAGCCGGCCTGGTCTTCACACTCTCACCCACAGTGCTGTCCAAGCCTTTGGCTTTTTGCCTATTTTGGGGGGGCAATGGGGGCAGGTAATCATTATCTTTTCATCTACAATGGATCCAATTAAGGCTGAATACTGAATTCTGAAGATGGACCACTAGACTTCCTATTCCTCACAGCAGTCCCTTCGTTCTATAGCCGCTACCACTGTCCACCTCCAGAGCCTGGTCCTCTTCCACCTGAAACTGTCCCCATCACACATGGATGCCCCCTCCCAGCCTCCAGCACCCACTCTGCTTTCTGCCTGTGAGGTGGCTGCCCAGGCACCTCACATCAGGGACATGGTGGTGTGCGTCCCTAGGTGTGACACAGGCGCTAAGGGGGTGCATGTGCGATGCAGCATCTGTACACGTCCTTCCTTTCCAGGGCAGTGGCACTCACCTGGAGAACAGGGTTGTGCTGTTTACCCACCTGTCTGAGATGGCGAACAATACTACCAGGTATCTGGTTTCCTGTTTCCAATTCCTTTAGCTCCCTGCTCAGTAGTGGAGTTGCTGCATCTCGTGGCAATTCTACCTTTGATTGTGAGGAGCTGCCACTGGGCCATGGTCGGTGAGCACAGGGGCCGCTCCGCACCACGTTCGGCTGGTATTGTTCAGTGGCTCCTTAGGAATCCTTGGAAAGCCCGTGTGTGGCACCCTCTGAATCCTGTACTGGTTCTCGCCTATTGGTCTGTGGCCTCAGTGCTATGGGACAGCAACCTTGGCTGGAGCCCTGCCGCTGTGCCATCCTGCTACACCGTTGCCTCATTTCCACATTGCTCTCAGGAAATCTGATGCCAGCCTAATTTCTTATCTTCATGATCTTTCTTGCCTTTAAAGTTTAAAAGTTTCACTAAGATATGTTTTGAAGTTGATTATTCCTGACTGTTTTCCCACGATCCATGGAAAGCACTTTGGTTTATAGATTTAACTTTTCCCCTGTTCCTGTATGATTTCCCCAGTTAATGGTTCCAGTACCCACTCTCTCTCAGCCTTGTGTGCCCATTTTAGAGACTTCAGTTATGTGTACTTTGGTCCTTCTTTCCTGACTTTCATTTCAATAACTTCCCTCTGAATCTTTTTACTTCCTTGTCTTATTTTCAATTTCTTGATTTTCTTGCCATTCTTCAAAATCCTTTTAACTAGTTTCATTTAAATATATTCTTCCTTAGGTAGCTGGTAGTTATTCTTTCTTCCTGGGACAGATTTTCTCTTTATTTCCAATTTCTTTTCTGAATTTGGTCAACTCTCATGGTTTCTTCCTAGTGTTTGTCCAGTCTGTCCCTGGTTTGGAGCTCTTGTTCCAAGCTGTGTGTACACAGCCATCTGGTACCTTGTTCAATTTGGTGGGTGGAACTGCCATTGCTTCCACTTCATGGTTCTTGTGTGTGGGGGGATTTTTATCAGGCCAACCATCATAGTTCCTTTTGTCATCATTAGGAACAGAATTAATTTTCTGTTTTCTTCTTGAGTAGCTTCTTGCCTTTGACTTGAGTTTTCCTGTTCCTGGGCATTTGGGGGCAGGGTTCCCAGGTGGGGAGTGTTCTCTCCCACCTGCTACTTAAGTGCAGATTTCACATATGATGCCGGAAGCTGGAGAAGGGCAGGCTGTCTTATTTCTGCAGGGTCTTCTCACTTCTTTCTTCTCATTCACCCCCAGGCCTCCAAAGGGCCTCACCTTTTCCTATGACTCCCGCAAGAAGCAAGGTTTTCTCACAGTTGCCACTTCTTGTCTCCCCCTCCCCTCCTTTTTTTCTCCTGAAAACTCTCTTCCCCTGATCAATAAAGTATGGACCTGTGGTGTTTCCCCTAAGTCCTTGGCTATAGTGGAGGAGCTCTGTTGGGATTTGTCTTTTCTTCCTTCTTCCATAATCTAAATCTTCCTGCTTTTGTGGAGGATCTGGGTACACACCATCAGCAGCTGCCATTATCCCGGGACTCTGATGCTCTTGAAAAACTGGTAATGTGTCAAGTGCTGGTAACATTTCTTCCTTTCTCAGGAACTCTGGCAACGTTGGCGCTACGAGGGCATGCCAAGGTTACACTGACGCTGTTAGGACAGAGCTGTTTCTTGCGCGTTTGGAGATGCTTCCTGCAGACTGCGCTCTTCTTTCAAGAAAACACCCCATGGAAAAGAAAAGAGTTAAGAAATCCTGCCTTCCTTCCTCTCAATTTCATGTTTGCTTAACACGACCATCTCCTAGCTATTAAGACGGTTCCACCCAGAAACGCGTGCCTTTGAAAACCACCTTCCCGGGCTCTACGTTAACGCCCCACCTCTGCGTAAACAAAAAAAAGTGAACCTGACACTGGGGATGGGGGCGTTTTGCTGCAAGCTGAGAACGGAAGCTGCAGCAAGCCGACCGCTTGGTCTGGCCCGGGGCCGGGCCTCACGCTCCGCCTCCGCCCGTAGCCACCTGCCATTCACGCCGCGCGGCGCTCGGGGGCGGGGCGCCGCAGCCCCGGAGATACGGCCCCGCCCCGGCTCCGCCTCCCCGCGCCGATTGGTCGCCCTTTGCTCCCTGACCTCGCCGCCGGGCCGCGCTTCCTGCCGGGCGCCGAGCGCCGCCCGCTCGCGTCCCCGCGTCCCCGCGTCCCTCGCGCCGGGTCCCTCCCCGCGCCCGGTCCCGCCCCGGCCCGCCCGCGCCCTCCGCCGCCGCCGGCCAGGCTGCAGTCGGCGCCGCGCCGAGTGGGAGGATGCGGCGGCGCTCGCGGATGCTGCTGTGCTTCGCCCTGCTGTGGGTGCTGGGCATCGCCTACTACATGTACTCGGGGGGCGGCTCCGCGCTGGCCGCGGGCGGCGCGGGCAGAAAGGTGAGTGGCCCCGGAGGCCCGCGGATGCCCTGCCCCTGCCTACCTGGTCCCCACCTCCGGCTCCAGTCTGCTTGGTCCCCCTCCCCGGCCTCTGTACACCTGATTCCCCTCCCCGGCCTCTGTCCACCTGGTCCCCACCCCTCCCCGCCTCTGTCCACCTGGCTCCCCCCCCACCCCCGCTCCCGCCCACTTTGTGTCTCATCTGGCTCCTGTTCACCTGGTCTCTCCGGGCCTCTGTTCTTATGCACCACCCGACCTCTGTCCATTTGGTTCCCCCACAGGCCCCTGTCCACCTGATCTTCCCCCCACACACACACCCGTGCCCACCTGACTGGAGTCCTGTCCGCGCTCAGCTTGCGCTGCACGGAGTGTAGGGGAGGGTGCTGGGAGCACAAAGGGGTGCGCAGCGAGCAGAAGGAGAGGCCGCCCTTCTTGCGCGGCGTGGACACTAGGAGTCAGGAGTCCAAGTTTCTTCTCGTCCCCTTGGTACAGGCGGCAGCAAACCCTCGTGCTTGCCTCTGGCCACCCTGCAGGCTGTGGTCGCTTGTCTGGCACCCATCTGCCCTTTGGCGCGCTGGGCACAGACACCCGGAGCCACACACGCAACCGCCCCGCCCCGGCTGGCCTCCGTTGTGCTGGCCCTGGTTCTCTCTGCCTAGCGTGGCCCCTGGCCTCCCACTGCGATTCCTGGCCTCCGTTGTGCTGGCCCTGGTTCTCTCTGCCTAGCGTGGCCCCTGGCCTCCCACTGCGATTCCGTGTCCTGCGTTTGTGTTTCCCAGCCCCACTCCCGGTCCATCTGGATGGGTGTTTTCTGAGCGCCAAGGGCCAAGCCATGAAGCTATGGGGAATACGGGGGCCACTGTGTGGTCTCCCCGCGCAGCCGGTGGGGTTTTGATATCCACGGACTCAAAGCGCCAAAGCCCTAAGGCCATCCTGTGCCTGGCCAGCGTCTGTGCTGCTGAGCTGCCCTACTTGCTGGAGGGGTTTCTGGGGTTTTACTACCGGCTTTGAAAGCAATCTTATCTTTTCCAAAGTCCTGTAAACCTCATTAGTGACACCAGGAACCCAGAAAGTCAGAGTTGATAGAGGTGGAACTCCTCTGGGTAAGAGTGAGGAAATGAACTTGTAGCCATCCCATGGGGACTAATGTGGCTTGAGCAGACATCTGGGGAAATCTGAGCCACCATGTTCACACAGGACTTGGTGGTCTCTAGCCATCCCTTCTAGCTTGCCCCTGTTCATTCATTCCCAGCTGCAGTTCTCAACAGAGGCAGGTGGAAGTGTTTGGTTTAGCTCTTGGTGAATCTCATGGGTAGCTTTATTCATAGGGGCAGTGTGGGGTGGATGTCTCCATGTAAGGATGGTCAGGCTTTCAGGAGCTGACCTGGGCTCTCAGCCCTGCCTTTAAGCTGAATCTCTGCTGATTCTTGAATCCAGAGCAGGCAGCTTTGGAAGCAGTTTGGTCCTTTGAAAACCGTATAGTGCTAATCTGGAATGATTTTTAAAAGCTTGGCTTCCCAGTGAACTGCTCTGGCCAGTGATATAGCCTGGCCTGCTGGTGAGACCCCTTGGCCTTGCCACTGCCATAGTACAGGGGACTAGAAGGGCAGGTGTGTGGGGTCAGCTTCCCAGGGCTGCTTCCTCAGCCAGGGGCTGTAGCTGGTGGGCAGGGTCTTGTTGTCCAAGCCTTGAGATACCCCTCACCTGTGATTTTTAGCTCAGAAGAAAGTCCAAGGAATCCTTATGGCCAGGTGAAGACCAGGAAGAAGAGTAGGGAGGTGACTTTCATGTGGATTGGGGTGCTTTGGGATGCTGTTCTACCAACCAGAAAATTAAATCCTACCCCTCAGAGGGGGGAGGAAGTAAATAAATGCCAGAGCTTTTTCAAATGCAGAAGACTCTTTGGCCCAATTGGGTGGACCCTGACATAAAGATGGGAGGACCAAAGCTGGTTTCTGGAGGCCCAACAGGACCCTGCTGTGTTGGATTCCTGACCTACAGGAGAACTGTGTCCTGTGGATTGTTTCCCTGGGTTTAAACACTGGTCGTCTCTTCATGATGAAAGGAAATATGTGTTTTTTTCAGCTTGTGGACATAAATAAGATAGTGGCATATTCATGTAATAGCAGAATTTAAATACTATACTTTTTTTTTTTTTAAGAGATAATTGGGTTTATATTTTTTCTTTGTTTTCTGCTGTTCATTTCTGGAATCTGATTCCACATTCATCCAATTTCTCCACATCCTGGGTTTTTCATGGGGCACCAGGCTTCAGGATTAGACCTTGGGGCTTGTCTGAGGGACATGTATAGGGTTTCTGCTGTTTCAGCAGCGTGGCCTGGGCTCTTCACTGTGTACCCTGCCTGTTAAATAACTAAACACAGAACTGTTATTCTGCATTCGGAAAACTCAAAAAGTCAGCTCATTCGGATTGCAGACTTAACAAACCAAGCAGGAGTGAGAGCTGAGAACCGATTGCCTTGCACTTACTGTGAAACTCAGGACTCTGTGCTGAGGCTCAGGATGTGTGTTAAAGCAATCTATGTGCAGTTTCACTTAACATTTCACATATGTTTGTGATGGCCTCCCCTGCCCCATATTTTGTTCTTCTCCCTACAATGATGATTTGCAGTCATGAGGCCACTCCTTTGAGCATCTCAAATGCTTTAAAATTTTAATCATGTTACATCTCCCCGGGGTTCTGGGTTGTTTGGCAGTGGGTAGAACTGCAGAAGAGAGGAATGCATTTCTGTTTAAGTGAAGTGGCCTCTGGGTGAAGTGTGGCTGCCTTGGTAGAAAGGACGGGACTTCCAGTGGGAGACCATGTGCTCTGCTGGGAGAGGACCGGGCATGTGCCTTGGCCTCTTGCTCCCATCCTTGGGGGGCCCAGGGCCTGCAGCATCACCCTTCCTGGGAGCTAGTGTGGGAGCTAAGCCTTTGCTTTGGGGGTCCCTGGCTGGAGGACTGGAGCAGCCTCTTGCAGGAGTTGTTGGGGTAGGGGGTCCTGGCATGGGGAGGGACCTCCAGGGACTGGAATAGAGTTCCTCTACTAATTAGAGGAACCTGAGGTGTGCATTTGGGGAAGAAATTCAGGGTTAAGTTGTGGAGGGCTTCAGACTTGTTGGTTCTTGACTTGGCTGGTTTAGGGAGCCAGCAACTTTTTTGAGAGGCTAGTAGACACGCATGTGAAGGGAAAGGACACAGTTCACTTGTTGGCACTGAGTGAGACTTACTTTCTTCCTCTTTCTACTTAGTGACCTTCACTAATTTACTGAAGCTCTCTGACCCTCAGTTTCCTTGTCTTTGCATTAGGGATAGCATTCATATCCTGTGGCCTTTTTTGAGGAGTGCATGCTATTTGTGGTTTCTGGTAAATAATGAATGCTGAATAACTGATATCTAAAAAAAGAGACTAGAAAAAGGAAACCTTCAAAACCTCTGGAAATGGTGTAGCCAGGGTCCTAAGTGTCGTCTGTATAACTGGGTCTCTTTATCCCTTGTCTGTGTCTCTGGGACCAATCTGTTTGGTTCCTTGACTGCATTAATGATGGACTCTGGGAAGTCATCTGCCCATGCCAGCTCTCCACCCAGTGTGGAGCCCAGGCCAGCTCTCCACCCAGTGTGGTATCACAGAGGGTTCCCATTGGTGGGCAGCCATCAAGAACGTGGGCCCAGGTGTAGCTTGCCTTAGGGCTTGCTTCTGTAGTGGGAGACTGGTGGATGTTCCCCGAGTAGTAAGTCCTGTGCAGGAGGCTGGCCAGGCTCCCCCAGGCTCCTGCCCTGTCCCTCCTGTTGGGAGTGACATTGGGCACAGAAGCATGCTTGGTTTGCAGCTGACATGAGGCCCGCAGTTTCGTAGGTGTTTGCAGGTCCCTGGTGAGCCTGTGGGTAGATGTTGGGGCCCGCACTCCCTGCTACCTCCCCTCAGTTTGCAGTTCAGAGGCCATTCAACAGAATTGCAGTTGGGAGGACAGCAGGGAAAGCTCTGTGGGGCAGTCTGCAGAGGGCACTGGAAGATGAACTTCCTAAGGAGATTAAGGCTCCTAGGTATGGAGTTGTGGCTCCCTCGGCTCTGTGTTCAAGCACAGTGGAAACAGATCATGACTGATAAAGACTGTGGAGATTCTGAGCCCTGCGCTGGGCCCTCAATCAAGGGGAGTGCTCAGAGGGGTCAGCTTGCTTAGGTTATGGGTTGCTGTCAGGCTCTGGAGCCTGCTTCTGCTGGGTGAGCTACTCTGTATTGGGAATAGTGACCGGGAAGTGTTCAGAATAGTGGGCAGTGTGTGCCTTCCTCACTGCTGCTGGTCTCAGGCCTTCTGGCACAAGAGTCACTTGAGGAAGGTTCCAATTCTGTGATCAAGTGGTGAGGCTGCTGCTTTGCTTGCCCAGAAGCAAGGTGGTAGGTACTGAGGCTGCCTGGGCAGCACTGGGAGCTGCTGGCTGAGGTGTGGGCAGTGGCAGGATGTTCTGAGAAGAGCCCTGGAGGCTCCTGATGGACCAGTAGCCTGCATGTAGAACTCGTGGATTTGGCCAGACCCACTCCCCTGTGGCTGTGGTCCTTCCTGGTGAAACCTGTTTGGGGAGCTCTGTGTGCAAGGTGACCCGAGAAATGCAGGTCAGATGGAAACTCCATTTAGTCAGGCCATACAGACTGTGACCACGAGGTCCTTCTGTGTGGTGTAAATGTGTTACCCAGCAGGCTGCCTTCCCTCTTCAGCAATTGAGTGACTTCTGCCATGACGAGGGAGTCCTGCTGTTCCCTGGTGCCCGAGATGATGGCAGGCTGAGGCCTGTCCACACAGGCCTGCTCTTGGCCTCAGGGTTGTCTTCCCTCCTGAGTTACGGTTGGTGGTCTTGGGCTTTTGAGTGGTTCTGGGATGGGATGGGCCTGGGCATTTCCTCGGCACATGTGGGTGTGGCTCACTAGGACAGACTTTCTTCTCTACGGTGCCAAGACTTCCTGACTTCTGGCCCTGCAAGTGACTTCAGGGTTAACTCAGTATGCAGATGCCAGCCATGTGTAACTTGGCCAAGAAAGCCTCTCCCGCTTTCTCCCTGTCTACAGGGATACAGACGAGGCCTTGGTGCTGAGCAGTCTTTCCTGTAGGCCCGCCCCTCAGCCACTGCGCCTGTCTGGCTCCCTCCTCCTGTGGCTCAGGGTGACTGAGACACTGGCTTTGCACTTTCCCACGTCCACAGTGGGCCTGGGAAGCGTATGTCATTTGTACAGATGGGTTTCTTAGCATGCCAAAGCGCAGACAGCAAGCAGTGATTCATCAGGGCCGGATCTAGAAAACCAACCCTGCTGCAGGGGCCTCGCTCCTGGGCATGCAATGGAAGAGCACCCAGCCGGCAGCCCTGGGAGCCCCTGTGCATGCAGGCTGGCCCTGCCTGGGGCTGGGCAGTGGTTGATCACTCCTGGCCCTGCAGGCTGCTTGCCCTTGTGAACTGCCCCTTCCTCTTCTGCTCCCAGGAGTGCTCTGCAGAGCAGGCCGTGTGCGCAGGCCCTCCTGCTGGTGACCTGTCCCTGTCCAAGGCAGCAGTTTCCTGTCCCTAACTCTCAGGGAGGCAGAATAGTCAGGAAGGACGGGGTAGAGTCCTTGGGCTTCTAAAGTCCAAACTGGGACACATGTTTTGGTTGGGACCAGGAGGCAGTGACCGCCCTGGTTCAGGGTTCTCACCGTGGTATGATTGGTGTTGGGCTGGAGAGTGCTTTGAGTGGGGGCTGCCCTCTGTTGTAGGACATCGGCAGCATCCCAGCCTCTACCCACATTGTGCCGGAGCCACCTCCCTACTGGCTGTGGCCGCTGGTGCCAGGCATGTATGTGTCCAGGGACAGAAGTGGTCATTGGTGCCAGGCATACAGTGTCCAGGGGCAGAGTGGCTGTCGGTGCCAGGCGTGCATGTGTTCAGAGGCAGAGGTGGCTATAGTTGTGAATGTTGGTGGCCTTTCTCCCTGTGCCATGTGCTTGGACCTTCCAGGGAGTCTGCGCTGCACCCCTGCCAGGAGGACACGTAGACACACTTGGTCAGCACCCCTGTGCACAGTGCATTCTAGGGGTTTCATGCATTGAGCACTCCTCAGAACAGCTGTTGGGCATCTCCCTTCGTGCTGATGAAGACTTAGAGTGGGGAGAGAGCAGAGGCTTTCCCGAGATCTCGGGGCTGGTGGGGGCTCCTGGGCTCCCAGGCCCTTCCTCCCTTCCTGGCTTTGGCAGTGCCCATCCTGGTGCACTTGTGCATCTGTGCCTGCTGAGGGCCTCCTGGGCCACGCCTCCCACAGTGCTCAGAAGGCAGTGTCGGCCCCTTAGCCTTTTCTTCATTAGTCTTTTACTCCACCAAGTCTGTGTGCCCTCAGTGCCTGGGCAGGGCCTGGGGTGACCATAGGCTCCATCCCTTTTATTCTCTTATTGAGAATCTTTGGAAGCTATTATGTGCAGGCGTGGCTTGGTGCTGAGGATCTGCGAGGAGCATAGTGGGTGCAGGGTCCCTGTGCTTGGAGTGCTGGGGGACAGTACAAGCAGGTCACCTTCCCTGTGGACACACTAGGTGCAGTGGGCACAGAGTAGTGTGAGAGGCTTGGGTGTCAGTGGGGCCCGTCTCTGCGTGTGTGGGTTCATGGACAGGTGGCCCTGGTCTCTCAGCTGTGCCCAGCCTCTTTCTGGGGTCTTTGTTCCTTGACTTCTTGTGCTCACTAAAAGAGCTAGTTCCCAGTGGTCATGTCTCCTCCACTGTGTGGTGTGGGGAATTCTGCTTTTGCTGCGCTGGCTCTCGGCACACGTGGCTGCTCACTACCCACCATGGCCCTGCTGGACCTGTGCAGGCCTTTGTGGCCTATGCTTTGAGCTTCTTGAGTTCTGAGCAGACCTCTGCACGGGGCCAGGTGAGATGGGTTGTGACTCAGGGTGCAAGGACAGGGCACGTTTGTAGACTCCACACATCAGCCTCATGAGCTGTGGCCCAGGGTCTCCACTGCCACGTAGTTGCTGGGTGTGGCCAGAGTCGTGTGGGTGGGGTCACCCATGCATGTTATCAGGAAGCCAGAGGCAGCCCTGCCCAGTGTCCCCAGCTTTGGGGAGGCTATGGCAGTGTGAGTGACATCAAGGTCCTGTGATCTATGGTATTGTGGAGAATAAAGTGGAAATGTGACTTCATTGCCTGTGGCCACTTAGGGCGTGGGCCTCGGGTGGCGTATACAGCTGCTGTTCCCACAGGCTGTCTGCTTGTTCCAGGAGTCATCATGGGTTTTGTGGGACAGTGTGCTCCTGGAGGAGGTGGCCAAGAGCGCTGGGAGGGTCCCTGCCTCTGCCTCCAAGGCCAGCTCCTTTAAGGTGCTGCTCTGTAAAATGGACACGCTTTGGATGAAGGGGCTCTTTCTCAGCTAAACGACCCTATGGCAGCCTGAGGAGCTGATGCAGATTGAAGGCCTGATTTTGGAGCTGCCCAGAAATGCACTGTTATCAGTAAGTGCAGGTGAGTGTCAGGGCATGGTGTGGCCGCCTTGGATGCCTCCTGCTCCCTGCTTCCTGTCGCTCTGGGACGTCCCAGGGTAGCCTCACCCCATTCTCGCCTGGCCTGTCCCCTGTGCCAGTGCTTGTCCCCTGGTCCTTTTTTGGTCACCACTGGTTTCTCTGGTCTAGAATGTTCCCTTTTTGCCACCTCTGAGATGCTGTTATTTGTAAAATACTGTTACCTTATGTAACCCTGGGAAAGAAAAACTGCCCACTGAGCAGGGTCTCAGAGCTTCCTGTCAGCCAAGGTTTTTATTTCCTACTTATTGAAAGAGCCTGTGTGACTTCATTAGAAACCAGTCTCCCAGGTATGGCCCGTGCACCTGGACACAGGGAAATGTGAGGGGGAGGGGTTGGGAATGGTGTTCCCAAACTTGGATCCAGCCACATCTGTTGGTCACCTGCTGTGCCACCAAGGATGTGGGCCTTTTCCCAGAGAGCCCCCTGAAGCACTGAGTGCCCCCACTCTGGACCTGAGGCCCTTACGGCAGTTGTGCAGGGCTAGCCAGACTTCGCTCTTTGGGGAACCTTGCTGGACTCCAGCCTCCTGTCCATCTCTGCCCCGCCTTGACATGGCTTCTAGGGACACTGGTCCTAGGTTTCCTTCTAAGATGTCAGCATGTTCTTCACCAGTTTTGAGGTTTGAGCTGGTAATGATGTGACTTGATCCCTGCTTGGTCCACGGTATCTCCAGATGTCACCATGGGGAAAGGAGTCCCGGCTTCAGGTGCTGAGCTGGGAAGGGCGTCTGGCATGTCTTTTGCTTGCCCTCAGGAGAACTTGGCTGCCATGTGTTCTGATGGAGGAAGCTGGGCCCTGTCTGACTGCACCTCTGCCTCGTCCACTCCTGCTCCCAGCACACAGACAGAAACACTTCTGCTTTTCATTTCTGAGAGCAGTTGGCGAGCACCTACCCACTGAGAAACTGTGTGGACCTACAGGTCTTGTGGACCAGCAGAGTCCTGCCTTCCTTCAGAGAGTCACAGTCATTACGATGACCCCACTGTGTGAGAAACAGAGGGTGGGTTGGGTAATGACCGAGGAGCAGATAAAGTCCAGCCTGGCTGCAGTGCATCCAGGGGCAGTGTGGCACTGGGGTCCAGGCCTGGCTGTCGTGTGTCTAGGGGCAGAGGCTTGGAATTAGAGTTTTTATACATCCGTATCTTTTGGAGAATCAAATCCAGTTTGTGGACATAGTGGTAGCCTACCTGGGGGAAATTTTGGGACAATTAGATTAGCCAGATGTGTTATGGATGTCGACAGCTGGGTGTGGTGTTCATTATATTATTTCATTTTTTGTGTATTTTTGAAAATTTCACCCAAAAAATTGGAGGTGATGTTCCTGGTAGTGTGTGGCCTCGGTTGGCAAGGACATTGGGCGTGGCTGCTGGGCTGGTGTTGGGTCTGCTGCTCGACCTCCTGGAACTTGGGTGAGTTTCCTTCAGGGACCCTGGAGGACATGCAGGACCCTACAGGGAAACCTTCCTTGTGGTTTCCATTGTTCCTGTGGGGAGGACTCTGTGCTTTGGAAATCATCCACCTGTTGAGTGCCCAGAGGCTATGGGGAGGTGAGGTGGCCCTGTGGTCCCTGACACCTCAGGGACTGCTTGCTGCCCAGAGACACTTGCTCTCCTGCTCTCCCGGGCTGGTGGCTGCCCAGCACCCTGAGGGTGCCTCCTCAGTGCCTTCTCACTGGTCAGGTACGTGTCCTTCGGCACCCCAGGTTTCCTGTGTCCTAGGTGGCTTTGCTTGCTGTTCCGACTGCCCCTTGGGAGGCTCAGATGGAATGCGTTTAGTAAGCACGTGCTGTTCTCTTTTTGTTCCCCAGCAGGACGTGCAGGATTACCTGGGAGCCCTTGCTCCATGCTGCATTGTCAACGAGAGGCTTTGGCAGTACCTGGTGGTGTGTGTTTTCTGTAAGGGAAGCTCCTGAGCCTTGTCCCTGCAACTCCTGGAGGCTATGGTTGTTGTGCCTCTCTGCAAGCCTGGGAGGGAGCCCCGAGGGTGGTCTGTCTTCACAGTGCAGTTTCTGACAGACACCCCCCCCCTTTGCCAGGCCCCCAGGTGACACAGTAGCAAAGCTGGGTAGAGTTGTATTGGTCCAGGCTGCCTGACAGTGGCTTTGGCCAACACCAGTGCTGGCTGTCCTGGTCTTGGGGCCATGTCCCTGAACCATCTAGGTGCAGAGCACAGGTTCCCCTCCTGTGGTGCAGAGCTCAGCTGCAGACTGGAAAGTGCTGATTAGAGGCCAGTGATCACCTGCCCAACCTTCTAGAAACCGCTGATGTGGAGAAGCCAGAAGCCTGGAGCCAGGAGGGGTAGTCTGGGTTCGTGGGTGGTCTGAGCTCCAGGCTGAGTGTTGCGTAGCCACCCAGGCCTTACTGACAGGCTTGTGGGCAGGTCGGGCTCTGGGGGAGTGTCCTTGTGCAGAGGGGACATGTGTTCATTTGTGCTTGGTGGCTTAGGAATTTACATGTCAGTGTGCATCAAAGAGAAATGCAGGCCACCAGGCATTTGCCAGGGGAAACATGAATTAGGTGTTCTGTGCTTGGGTTGAATCTTAGTTTTTTTTTTTCTTTCCTTTTTTGGCACTGGGGATGGAACTCAGGGGCATTTTACCATGGAGCGGCTGCATTTCCATTCCAGCCTTTTTTTTTTTTTTTTTTTTTTTTAATTTAGAGACAGGGCCTCACTAAGTTGCTTAGGGCCTTGCTAAGTTGCCTAGGCTGACCTTGAACTTGTGATTCTCCTGCCCCAGTCTCCCCAGTTGCTGGGTTATAGGCTTGGCCCATGTGTATTGCATGACTCACCTGATGTTGCTGAGTTCTACTTTAAAGGATTTTCCTCCATAACTGGTGATCGAGAGCTCCTGGCATCGTGTGCTCAGCTAGCCCTGAAGCAGTGTCTCTGGTTATCTTATCAGCCTGTTTTTCTGCTCAGCATTAGAAAATGCCCGCATGCTAGGTGCTTGGTGTTGACAGGTGCGCCATAGCTGTTGGAAGCAAAGCCTGGTCCCCGAAGAGTAGGTGGCCTGGGGCTGCTTTTTTGGGCAGAGACTGAATGGTCAGGCCCTGAGATCCATAGCTGCAGCTCTTTAACAGCGTCACTCTGCCCACTTGGATGCCAAGTCCTGTATCTTGGGGGAAGGCCTAGTGTCCGAGGTCAGGTCGCTCCCTGAAGCCATCACAGGATTTGGAACCAGCTGTGCCTGTTTCTGATAGCAAGCACCCAGAGCAAACAGGTACAGAGCCCCTGGTAATTGGCTGGCCTGGGTGTCTCTTTGGCTTGGTGAGACCTGGCAGAGAAGTCAGAGCACAGGGACCACAGCCTGGTCCTGGAGCCGGGTGTCGGGCTCAGTTCTGGCTCTCTGGAGCCCTTGGCCTCAGGCAGCTCTAAGCCCTCATGCTGTGCTTCACCTTTCTGCCTCCATAGAGGCTCAGGGAGGCCCTGCATGCATGCTAGGTGCTTGGTGTTGACAGTTGTGTGACGAGGTGGGGGGGCTGATGGCACCCTGCAGGCCTTGAGCCCTGTGGAGCCAGCCACCAGTCCCCTTTCGTCCTCTCCAGTCCCATGCAAGGGGTTGTTTGGGAAGGGGCTGGGGAAGGGACTCCTGAAGCCCTCACTCCTCCTGTAGGTGAGAAAACTGAGCCCAGAGTTGGGAGGCTGGTCAGGGTCCTGGGCAGCTATGTGGCCCAGAAGACCCCGTCTGGAGCCGCAGGCCCAAGCCTTTCCCACTCCATGCTGGGTTACAAATCATTTCCCAGTTGCATCTCTTCATTGCTTGTAGCTTTCTTTGAAAAATTATACCAGGATGTGGTTTTTAGATATGTGGCTATGCAATTTTTATATATATATTTTGGCACTGGGGTTTGAACTTGGAGGCACTTGACCACTGAGCCACATCCCCAGCCCTATTTTGTATTTTATTAGAGACAAGGTCTCATTTAGCTGCTAGCACCTACCTCTCCATTACAGATGCTGGCTTTGAACTTGTGATCTTCCTGCCTTAGCACCCTGAATCTGCGGGGATTGCAGGTGTGGCCACCACACCTGACTGTAATTAATTTTTAAACTGATTGGTGATTGTTTTTTTTCATCCTCTTGAGCTGTTATCTGAACATGGTGTGTTATTTGAAACTCTCCCCCAGGTTTTTATTGGTAAATATTCTTTTAGTTTCAGTTGTTCAGTTTCTGGCTTGCTTTTGAAACTGTCAGTGAGAAGTTGAAAACAGGTCAGTGGTGACATGTGCACACAGCCCCCTTTGTGGGCTGAGGACAAGGTCTGTGGGCCAGCCAGGTGTTGGAGTGGTTTCTGATTCTGCCAATTAAGATAGCTTACAACTGCTACAGACTCACAGACGTGCCACCCGACCTGTGATGGCAAATGTCCTGAGGAAGCATGTTGCTTCCAGGCAGGGCCTGGCTATCCCTAGGCCCTCTGTCATTTTGGCAGCTCCGGGACCTGCTCGGGAGGGCCTGTGTGAGGCAATGAGTAGAGGTGAGGGCCCCTTTTACTTGTGTGCTCACATGCTCAGGTTCCCTTCCTGGAGGCCTTGGGCCAGCTGAGGCCAGCTGAGGCCAGGCTCCCCTGGCCTGGGGGAGGTACACAGGGCAGGTGTGAGTTTCTGGACTGAGGATGTAAGTCAGGTGTGGAGGCCCCAGGAGAGCCACCTCCTCCCTGTCCCCTGCCTGCCCTCCGGCTGCCTAGAATCGCCATGGACCTGGGAAGGCCCCCTCCTTCTTGAAGCAGAAGTTGAGAGGTGTATGTCTGGAGGGCCATGTGGTTTCCTTCTAAGGTCCTCTAATGGGTCAGAGCCCAGTGGACATTCCTGGGCACTGCAGGGCAGAGTGGGCCTGTGGATTAACTGTGGCTTGGCTGGAGTGAGCTGGGAATGGGTGCTGCAGGGTGCCCACCTTGCCATTGGGTCCCCCATAGGTCTGGGGTGTACACACCCTTGAGTGAGGCCTGCCCAGGACCTCCTTATGGTGTGCTGGTGATTCTGTCCTTGACCTTGGCTTCTACATGCTGAGTCTCTGAGGTGGTCCCCCAGCTGCTGCCAATGGGGCAGCCCCTCTTCCCCTGAGCAGCAGAGATTGCCCAGGGCTGCTGGGCTGGGTGGGGCCAGGCCCAGGCCCAGGCCCAGGCTCCAGGCTGTTCAGGCAGTCCCCTCCTGGCAGCCCTCTTCTTCCCGAGTGTTCCATGGACCCTCCTCCTGCCAACTCCTCTCCACAGAAACGCAGTCTGGATGCGCACCAGTCGGGCTGCCTTCGAGGGGTGCACTGGGTACAGGGTTGGGTCTGAAGGTCGTTCCTTTGTTGCTCCAGGGGACTGTTGGAGTTCTCTCTGGTTATTTCAGTGCTGTGGTCTCAGCTCATTGTTTAGAGAGCTCTGTTGAAACATTGTTGACTCCTGGCTTAGACCTAAAGGGCAGAAGTGGGCTATGTTTGTGGAATGCTGGGGACATTGAGGCATACTTTTGGAGCCCATGGGGGTCACCCTGCATCATTCCCTTGAGAGAAATGGGCCCTGCTTGCAGAGGTAGCAGTGCCAGCAGTCTGCAGAGGTGTGGCAGCTGGCCCACATGTTGAGGTGTGGGAATGTGCTGAAGTTTTTGAGTGGGACTTGAATTGGGCTTTTATGGTCTTAGAATTCTGGAGGAGGAACCAAGACAGTCCTGTCTTCAGTGGCCCAAGGAGTTTGTGGAAGTACCACTGCACACGAGCCCTGGGGAGAGGGCATCTAGGGAGGGTGGGCGACACACGCGATCCTGGCTGCGAGGGGCTAGCTCCATGTTCATGCTGTGGCCAGCTGGCGGGGCAGGGAGGTGTACAGTGGAGATGCTGGAGCCTAGGCAGAGGCAGGCCCCGTGGGAGGATTTGCTGCAGCAGGGCCAACCCAGTGACGGAGGAGACTGGGGCTTTCCTGTTACTGGAGTACTTGTGGGCCCGGCTGTGAAAGGAGCACTTTCCTTTTTGCTCTTGTCACTTCTTAGGTATATCCCTTTAGGGCATACCTTTTGCAGAAGTGGGGAGTCTGTGCAGATTGACCCCAGGGCGGGGTCTCTTGAGCAGTTGATGGCTTGTGAAAAGCATTAGGCCCCTGCACTCCTGCTCAGCAGTGTGACTACCTTCCATGCCTTTGGGAGCGCCCTGGGGAGGTAGGTGGGCATCCTGGAGCTGCCTGGCTCAGGTGTCAGCCCTGCCACCTGCTGTGTGTCCTGGACAGGTACCCTTCTAGGTCTCAGCTGTGTCCTTGGTAAAATGTGGGTCATCTGGGGTTACTGTGAAGAGCTGCTGGGAGGATTCAAGGAATCAGGTGAGCACCTGCCCTGCGCCCAGACTTCTAGAGGGAGAGTGCCGAGTAAGCGTGTGAGGTCTCCCTTCCAGGGTGATGTCTTTCACCTGGAAGGTGTTTGCAGGGGAGACGGATGTCCCTGCCAGAGCTGACTCCTGCCCCTTCTCCATGCAGCAGGCACCAGCCCAGCGTCCGCCCGGCTTGCCCAGACCAGTGCACTCCCCAGAGGGAACAGGCAGCCTGCTGGGGCATGCCAGGTGTGCATGTTTTAGGAGCTGCCTCATCCAGTGCCCAGTACTAATTATCAAGTTCCACAAATGTAATATGTTCAGGGTGAAGCTACTGCATTAGCACTAACCCTCAGGCCTGGGGAAGCCTGCGGCCCCTTCCTACTGCCTCTAGCCTGCCTCTCCTTTTGAGTTAGTTTCCTTGCCTTCACATCTCTGCCCTTTGCCTTCTGCTGCAGCCTGCTGTTGTTCCATCTTAGGAACGCTGGGCAGATACAGAAGCCAGGACCCACCCTACCCAGTTCAGGGCAGGCTGCAAGGCAGGGCTGGCTGGTGGGAGACACTGTTGAGGTTCCACCTTTGGGTGGCAGCGCTCAGAATTGTGGGGCCTGGGGAGTGTGCACTAGGTCTCAGCTTGGCCTTCAGCTTGGATCGACTCTGTTTTGGGAGACTCATTGTTGGCGTTTACACTCAGGGAAACGTGGACGGGTCTTTGGCAAGGTTCTGCTGGCTTGCTGCTGACGACTGGCTGATGAGGAAGGCCCAGGCCTGTTGTCTTCCACGAAGACCATGCGGAGGCCATGTGGAGGCCGTGTGGAGGCCACGTGGAGGCCACACAGAGGCCAAGTGGAGGAAGGCCATACTGTCTGCCACAGGAGCAGGACGGGGTGGGGTCTCTCAGCCGTCGGCTGTGGTTCCACCTCACTGCTCTCTGTGGTTTTGCCAGAGGTGCTTTAACTGTGTTGAACAACTTTTTGTGGGGAAAACACAGCAGTTTGTGTCTTGTTGTCGTAGGTGTGAGGTTCTGGCGTCCCATGTATTCTCGCCAGAGTTTGGTGAACTGGTGTGTCCAGCAGATCTGCAGCCATTAAGCAGTGGCGTCCCTCCCTCCCCACCATGCTTGTGCTCCTGTGCCTTTGGGAGCGCCCTGGGGAGGTAGGTGGGCAGCTTGGAGCTGCCTGGCTCCAGCTGACTTTTCTATAGGCTTATGTCCTTCTGGAGGCACCACGTGGGTTCCTTGGGGACGTGGGCTCGAAGCACCCCTGACCTGTGTGTCTCCCAGCACAGTGTCTGCGTGGCTTGCGCACGTGTTGTGACTGCAGGCTGAATGCACCTGATGGGCGTCTTGGCGTGGCAGGAGCAGCACGTTGAATGCGGGTGGAGCCTGTCAGGATGCTGTGCTTCATTTTCAGGTCTGTGGCTAGTGGCTGCTGACCCTGGTGCCCATTTCTGCCATCCGAGGAGCGCTGCTGTCCCCAAACAGGTTGCCATAGCAGACTGGCTCCCACCTTCTTGCCAGCTCTCGTGCTGCCTGAGTTTCTTGGCAGCCATCCCTGCGAGTACGAAGCCACGGCTCATCATGGTTTCCCAGTTTTTTTCTGGATTTTCCTGGGAGAATTTGGTTCCCACATGCTGGGGTCTGTTGTCAGGATGTGTGGGTTTGAGTACCTCCCAGGTCCTCCTCGGGGGCACATCCCCGCTGAGTGGAGGAACAGGAGCCTTCTTGTGATCCAGGACACTGGCATTGGGGGTCCCCATGCTGAGTGGCCTCTCTTCTATGCCATGTGCAGAGCGTGGGCCTGCAGGGAGGCCCTGGCAGAGCTGGCATTTGCGCCCCTGCTACCCTTGGTGGTGGGAAGAGCAGGGATATACATGTGGAGCTTCTGAGGGCCCTGAGGTTCCCGGCCCAAGATGCCCTTTGGCTGGGAACAGGCCAGAACTTAGGAGGTGGGAGCTGAAATTCTGTGTCCCTGTCCCTCTTCTCTGCTGTGAGTGGCATGCTGGCAGAGCTAGTGGGGGCTCAGAAGACCTGCTCTTTCTCCAGTGTGTCTGCCATGTGTGACCAGACGTGCAGTCAAGCCAGATGACATCTCACCACCTCAGGCTGAGCCTGGAGAGGTAGCCCCGTGTCTGGGGTCTCAGATGCATAGGCTTGGAACCTCAGCTATCACTTCTCCTTGGGTTGTCAGCCAGGACTGGGGTTTGCATGTTGGTGTCTGAGACTGGAAGTCTGATGGGGTGAGAACATGCCCGAGGGGCTGTCTGCTGGTGCATGTCCTCAGCAGACTTTTCTGTAGGCTATGCCCTTCTGTTTGTCTGGAGGCTCCACGGCAGTTCTGCAGCCTGGGGAGTTTGTGCATGTAGAAGCAGCGCCTTCTCTCTGGATGAAGGGTTGGTCCTCTATTGGCCTCCTGTGGCCTTGGAGGTGCCAGCACCAGCCCAGCAGTGCCCACCTCGGGGCACGCCCTGGGCTGCAGAGGCACTGTGAGTCCAGCCTCCTCCTTTTATTCCCCAGTTATGCAGGGAGTTGCCTGCTGCAGCTACTGCTCCCCAAAGCCTTACCCAGCTACTGAGGCTACTAGGTAACCACGTATGTCATAGCCCCTCCTTGGAAAGCATGGGAGCTTTGTGGTCCCAGAGTTCTCGCTGGAGCCCTCAGTCCACGGTTAGCAAAACAGCCTTCTGGTTAATTGGCTCTTGTTCCCTGGTGCTTATGGGTGGTGTGCTCAGGCGCCCGCCAGGGCCACCTGGTTTCCCTCTGGGATGGTCTCATCAGCCCCGTCCCTAAGGTGTCAGCAAGGCTGAGTCCTTCCCCAGGAGGCCCTGCACATTGGTTCTTTGGCTGTTTTTAGAGGGTGAGGTTTCTGGCCTCCCCTGTCCCTGCCTGGGAGACTCTGGGACACCTCTGTGGATGGTGCTGTGTTTGAGCTGCATTTCTCAGAGGCTGCTCACAGCTCACTAGAAAAAGCAGCCTAGTGTGAACCAAGTTCCATGGACGAAAGCCTTGCAGTGCAGGGCCACATCAGTGGGGGTGAGGCGGGGGACAGGATAGGGAAGCAGAGTGGAGGAGGCCGGCGCCTCCCAGCTGACTCTGCTCAGGGCTTCACCCTGTGCGAGAGCAAACCACATGTCTCAAGAACCCATGGAGGCCAGGCCCACTTGCTTCCGCATGTCAGCTGACGCTGGCCGAGATGGCTCCTCTGGAGAGCACAGTGGGGCCCTGGGAGTAGCAGCAGGAAGGGGCACGTTGGTCACCGTGGTTCTCATTTTCTGAGAAGAGATTGTCACAGCCTCCAAGCTGATTAGAGGCTGTTGGCGCCAATTCAAAGGTCACAGAACACAGTGGCGGCTGCACCGTGGATGACTTCAGCTGAGCGGGCAGCACAGGGTGTCTGTTCGAACCTCTGCCTGGAGCTTACCTTATGCAGTACGCACCCTGCAGTCCTGGCGGTTGGCGTGGGGCACAGGGGCTGTGGGTTAGCACTCCCTGGGCCACAGAGCAGGGCTAGATGGCAGGCCTTGGCGAGGGGTGTGAGCCTGCCTGGACTCTGCCAGCCTGCGAACTCAGGCAAGCTGCTGCCTGTGTCTCAGCCTCAAGGTTGGGGGTTATGAGGTGAGGACAGTGATGTTTGGTGGCTCTGCACTTGGATGCTTGTGCTTGCCTGACAAACATGGGTGGCTGACGTTGGAAGGCCTATTGCAGCAGAGGATTAAGGAAGAACAGTGGGCTGGGCGGCCCCGGGAGGCAGGCACTGCAGGTGGAGGTGCTGGTGGTGAGCTCTGACCTCGCAGCAGATCTGCTGGGCCAGTGCCACCCCCTCCACAGATGCGCTTTCTGGTCTGCACCTGCCATGTCGAGTGTATCTCCTCGCAGGTGGCAGGATCAGGAGGGGTGCTGCAGTAGAGCTGGGGGGCTGTGGTATAGGGAGCTCATGGCCTCGGCTGCCCCTGGCGTTGCAGGCTGGCCCTTCTGTTCGGCAGAGAACACAGCCTCACACCGTTGCTACCCATCCCCCACCATGTCAGCTGAGCTGGACTGACTGCGATCAGGAGTCAGGGAGGCCAGAGACTAGTATCCTTCACACACTAGGTGAGTGAGACCTGGTAAGGAATTGGGCAGTGGTCACCACCATGGGTCTGTGCCTGTGTCCTTTCTGGGCTTAGGTGGACTCCCTGTGGCCCATCTGGCACTTTGAATGTGTGAACCGTATTAAAGCCCCTAAGAGGCATGTTTAGTAACCCCATTTACAGCTGAAGAAACTGCCTCAGGCCACAGCAGAGTGGTGGGTGGGGCCAGACCCACCTGTGCTGCTGTCTCTCGGGAACTCTGCACATCACCTTGGAGTCAGCGCCCTGCATGAGTTCAAGGGACCTGGAGGGTGGTGACCCCAGTGTCCTGCATTTCTCCTTGCTATCCTCACCTGTGAGTCTGGGCTGAACAGCTGCTGTAGACATGGCCTGGGGGCCTCCGGCCTGGCAGCCCTGTTTCCTCCTGGAGCCAGCTCTCCTGCCATGGGGTGTCTAGGCTGTTCTGCAGAAGGAAGCCCTGTGGAGGTCCCTGGAGGCAGCATGGCGAGGGAAAGGCCACATGCAGAAGGCCAGGGCCTCAGGACCAGACACCTGCGCTCTCCATGGTGTGGCCTTGAGGGTCCCGAGTGGAGAGAACTTAAGACTTGAGAGTCCCGTGGCCAGTGCTGTGGGCCAGGCTGTGGGGAGAGCAGCTTGCCTGGCCACCTGTTTATGGGAATGGGCCACAAATCCTTCCCCCCCAACTGGCCAGCCAGCCTTGCCTGGGGTTTTTGGTTCTAAGAAGGCTGAAACCCAGGGCTGTCTTTCTAGCACCTGCCAGATTGGTTGAGCCCCTGAGAGGAACTTTTCTCTTCTAAGAAGACTCTAGCACTGAGCTGGAGGCACAGGTGTGTGTCTGTCCCTCGCCTGGGTGACCTGGATGTGCATGGGTCCTGGGGGAAGTAGCAGAGACTACCTCTGCCTGAGACTTGTGTGTCTGCAGCACCCCTGCCAGCACCTCTACGGCTCTGTCTTCCTGGAGGGGCTCCTTTTTGGTTGGCCTGGCTGGTTCCTCGTTTCGCGATCAGTTTGGGTTTCCTGTACCCCCAGTCTTGGCAGCTGGGTGCCGGTGGGAGCTGCTGTCCTCGTTGGATCTCCTTGATATCTTTCCATCCATCTCTCCTCAAAGACAGGACAAGTTCAGTGGTTTGATGTGGTTGACTTTCATACAGAGGACCCGAGACCTGCAACCTGCGGGTCATACTTTCTTTTTAGGCTTAATTTGTGGGAGGTTCACCCGCCCAGCTAGCACACCAGCACACAGGAATGGCTCCTGGAGTGAGCAGTCTCTGAGCTCATGGGGAGGCGGGTGGGTGGGAGAGGAAGAAGCATGTTTGCAGAGTTCCAGCCCAGGGCCTGGAGGGCTTGGGCAGGCCGAGGGCTGAGCCCTAGGGACAGATATGGTCCAGCTATTGAGTCACTGCGCTGTGCACAGGAGAACCTGTCTTGCCGCCCTGAGATTGGTAACTGGTGGCTTCCCTCTGTTCTTTTGTGTGCAATCTGGTTATGTTCATTCTCCTTTATGCAAAATTCATTTGTATGTGTTAACTCATTTTGGTCCCTGAAGCTGAAGGGGAGCTAGCTTTAGAAACTTCCCCAAGTTGTGGCCCAACACGGTGAACATAGAATCTGTCTTCTTAACCGTGCCTAAGTGTGCAGTCTGAGCGTTGAGTGTGTGTCTGTGCAGCATCCGTTTACCTACTCCAAAGCCCTCTCCTTCCCCAGGCTGGCTGTCCCCACAGTGACTCCCACGGCTCCAGAGGCCTCTACTCTGCTGTTGTGCTCAGCTTGTGTACCTGGAATCATGTCTGTTCCTGGTGCTGGTCCTCAGGATCCGTGCGTGGCAAGGGCCTGAGTACTCCTCCTCTTGAGGCTGAGCCTCTCTGTGACGTGTGCATGGATGGCGCCTGGAGCGAGCACTTGGATCTTGCACTGTTCTTCCTTACATTTTAACATTAAAACAAAGCTCTGCACCTTGTCCTCCATGTCCGGGGAGAAGAGGGTGCCCTCTCCTGGTGGAGCGCTGTAGGACCTGCTCTGTCCCCTTCCCAGCTACAGAGTCTTCAGGTTGTCCTCTGCCCGGCCACAGCTGCTTCTGCTTCGGTTTCAGCAGCCAAGAGAGTAAACGTGCAGGAGCACACTCTGGAAGGATTGCAAGTGCTCTAGTCGAAGCCCGACAGCCAGTTAGTTCTGAGTGTTCATACCAGATGATAAGTTCTCCAGTAGCGACTTGGCAGGTTTGATTCTAGAAGCTTCAGACAACGTTATCCTCACTCTGCTTGGCCAGAATTAAACTAGATGGGGCTGTGTGTAGCTCTTTGGTCAAAGCCTGGCCTGGGGCCACCAGATTCCCTGGCCTGGGTGGAGGAGGGGAGCCGTGGACTCTGCTGCCTTGGACACTTCCTCTTCCTCCTTGGGCTCCCCTCCTTGTGAAGTGAGAAGTCCATCTTGAGGGACAGCATTGTTTTCAGGCCATATGCTCCTGAGTTGCAGGGTGTAGGTTTGTCTGTCCGTTCCCAGGGTACATTTGCTGAGGCCTGACGGTATGTCTGGGGTTCACCAAGATGTGGACACGAGGTGGTTTATCTGAGGTGGACCTGATGGGCCAATAGACGCAAGCAGGCCATACTGTGTCTGGTGGAAGTGCTCCCGATCTCAAGTCCCTGTGTGAGAGGAGGAGCCCAGAGCGCCAGTAGCCTTGTTGGCCATGGCTTTCACCTTCTGAGCAGAGGTCTTCAGCTCCTATAGCTCCTGCTCCTCCCTGGAGCTCCAGCCCCTGCCCGTGCATCTGCTGGCTGAAGTGCTGCATCTGCCTGCACAGGCCTGCCTCCTCAAGGGTACTGTCTTGCCCGTGGCCACTCATGGGCACAGGCCACTCTGCTTCTTCCTCCATGGTCTGGGACTCCAGACCCTGACATGAGGGCATGGGATGGCAGGAGCACAGTGTGGTCAGCAGAGTCTGGCACATGGCTGTGCTACAGTGTCTTGAGACCTTCGTGTGCTGGTGAAGTGCTTCCCCAGGCCCCGGTGTCCACAGCCCTGCTACTCTGCCTGCAGACCTCCACTCTGGGGAGCCCTCCACACATCTAGGTTGGTTCCTGAAAGTCTTGCTGGGATCTGGCGTCTCAGCGTTCTGCCTGAGAAGGTCCACTGTGCATTAGCTGTGATCACTTCAGTTCCTGGGCGGGCATCTGCCATGTGGTGATGCTGCCAAGCATGTTGTCAGTCATGTTAGGAGCTGACGTGGACAGTGTCCCTTTGAGCCTGGAACCCTCAACCTCTTCCCATGATAGCCTGTGGGATGTCCTGAGGCCTAGTGTCAGGTCTGCCCAGGAGAGTACTTGGTTACTGGCACCCTGTCTGCCACCGTCCTGGCCCCTCCACACTGCATTACCAGCTCCTCACCGTGTGCAGCATGAAACCGGAGTCAACAGACTGTCCAGTGAGTGAGTGATGAAGGGCTAGGTCCTGCGGCAGTGGTAGTTTTCTGAGACTCCAGGGAACTTGCCTAAACACTGTTTTCTGAATTTGAAGGCATGTTTAGGGATTTCTCAAATGGCTTTAAAGGACATGGGTAGCTGCACTGGCCACAAACCTGGCCTTGTGGGCGTGGGGACACCAGGGTGGCGCTCCATCCCTCTCAGCAGTCCTGGAGGTATGGGTGTCTTTCAGCTGACACTGCAGATGAGCAGGCATCAAGAGCAGAGGATCACAAAGACCTCAGGTTAGAGCACCATCCTGGGAATGCAGGGCGTCCATCTAGAGCCTGTGTGTGTGTGCATGTGCACGCATGTGTGTTCACGCCAGTGCACACGCATGTGCAGACATGTGAGCCTGTTTAGGGAGTGTGGGAGGCATGCTCATGCACACACCTGTGTCGTGCTCACTCCTAAAGGTGGGGCGAGCAGGATTGCGAAACCCCTCTGCAGGTGATGTGGACAGACTGTCCAACAGAGGAACTGATCTTGGGCCAGTGGGCTTTAGGGACTGAGAAGACTGAAAAGAAGCACTATTTCCCTGAAACACAGGCTGACTCTCCCTTCTGAAGGTGGGAAAGGGGATGCTGGACGAAGCCCCTGAGGGCAGGTGGACGTGCTTATTGTGGGGTCTCCAGCGCCACCTGGCTACCCAGGATTCCTAGGATAGAGAGGAGCAGCCCAGGGAGTGCCTGCCCCAAAAGGCTGCAGCTTCCAACGAATGCAGCTGTTAAGCCTCAGGAGTAAAGCTGTGTATTGGAAATTCTTTGCCTCCCACCCTTAGCACTGGGCTTATTTCCTGGGAGAGCTCTCAATGGAAGGCTCACTCCTCAGGGTTCCATCTCGGAGTCCTTGAAGGACTATTGTTTGCCAAGGTAGGTGGACATTGCGCCTATGCCTCCAGGGGCTACGCAGGCCTACTGGAACAGGCGTGGCTTTGGCGTGGCAATTCATCAGAGGGAGGGAGCAGATTACATCCCTCCAGGGCTTTCATGGTTGTTGAAGAACACAGACTCTGGGGAGTGACAGCATTGGTGGTGGACAGTGAGCTGCTGAGGGGCAGTGAGTGGGTGGGTCAGAGGAGGAGTCGGGCATCCTCAGAAGGTAGCTTGGAGAAGGTGCCCTAACTCTCCTGGCCTGGGAGGAGTGACGTGTTTCCCTGTTGTAGCGGTGACACCAGGAGGTGGTGATTTCCTGAGACTGTTTAGAGCAGTGCTGTGGAACAGGCTTCACCATCCCATCGGGCTGCACCTGGAGGCCAGTGCCTCTTCTTCCAGCTCAGCAAGGCTGCCCAGGAAAACCTTAGGAGGAGCTGTTTGCAGAGGGGAGCCAGCTGCATCCTTCTATGATTTGGTAATCATTCCTTGGATTGCAGAGCCTGGACAGAGTCTCCTTGTAGATCTCAGTCACGCTCTGGGTCTCAGCTTGCACATCAGAGGACCTTTGTGCCTTTCCATCCCCAGGCACCCTGGTGCAGTGGGGGCAGTGCCCGGCTTCCCATCCAGGGAAATTGGCCATGGGCTTCAGCATCCTGCCTTCCCTTCCTGTAGCGCCCCTTTAGTCCCCAGGAAAGGTGACCTTGAGCTGGTTTCCATCTTCAGGCTCAGACTGGGGAGAAAAACCAATCACCTGCCTGGTTGGCTGTGGTCAGACGTGGGTGGCTGCATAGTGGCTGCAGCGGCGCTGTGGGTGGGGGGTCTCCTCCCACGAGCTAGCTCCATGCAGTTTTGTGTGTGGCTGTGGGGAAATGCTGCTGGCCAGGCAGGAGCAATTCTGGAGTGATGGGTGGAACAGGGATCAGAGGCACCCCACCTCCAGTAGGCTATCTGAACCTGCCCCAATGTGCTCTTTGATTGAGACTAACTACACTTGGGCCTAATGATAATTGTGGGCTTTTTCTTTCTTTTTAAAATGTCATCTATAAGCCTACACACAAACTGTACCTACACACAAACCCTACTAGAGTTGGTTCCCTCTGGGGTGCAGTGCCCTTGGAGGTCATGTGAACGGAGGGCCTGGCCTCCCTCCACTTAGGGTCTGGGCCTGCCTGCACCCATGTGGCCGTGGCAGGTCTGAGTCCCCACGGTTTGTGCAGGGTCCGACAGAGGAATACTGAAAGATGTGGCTGAGTGTGCTATAGACAGCGTGCTGGTCCTGGAAGCGCAGGAGGAGGAGGAGGCTACCACCAGGAGCACAGTGGAGTGATGAGACAGATGTGTCTTGGTAGTTGGGTGAGAAGGATGACTCCAGGGGAGAGGCCAGGGTGCAGTGCTGTGTGCAACCTGCCTGTGCAGACCTGAGATGCAGTGGGCACCTGGCTTCTCTGCCCTGCTCCACTCCTCCAGACCCCATGACCTTCCTGGCTAGGTGTTCACTGCTTATTCTCTACCTTGGCCATCTGTGAGGCGAGGGCAGCTTCTCTTTCTTCAGTGAATTAGTGAAGGTGGGTATTTGAAGGTGCAGCTTTTCAGAATGGGCATCACGCCCACTTGCTCTGCCCAGGCCCTGCCCTCTCTGGCTCCTCCTGCTCTCTACTTTGTGCACACTGGGCAGGAAGCATGCCCCTTGGATTCTCTCTGGGTGTGGGCAGACCTCTTGCTTCATATTCTTGTCCACAGCTTAGGCCCCTCTGCACAGTCTGACAGGCCCCGCAGCCAGGTAGGTGGGGTCGCCGACAGGACCCCCTTGGCTGCAGTGGGGCTATGGGGTGGGGTGGTGGGGCTGTCTCCTCACAGTCTTCCTCTGTAGGCAGTGGTCCTCCTGCTTGGTGGCTGGACATGGGAGTCTTACCTGCCTGGCTTCCAGCTGGGTACCTCTCTAGTGGGCACCCTTGCATCTGAGCCTCAGTCTCATTTGGGAAGAGAAGTGACAGGTGTGCCACGTGGGGTGCCCCCAAGGCTGTGCCTGGTGCCCATGCTGGCACGTTGAGTACAAGTTGCTCTTCTTGAAGCTGCACCTTCAAATACCCACGGGCCTGCAACCCCTAGAATCCTGGGCCCCGAGAGCCCAGGGGACAGCTGAAGGACCCTGCTTGCGGGTGCCCTCCTGTCTACAGATCATGCTGTCATGCAGAGGCTGTAGTTCACTCTAGGTGCATTTAGTATTATGTCTGGGGCTGCACGAACGTGCTGGGCTGGGTCCTGTCCTACTCCTTACCTGTGGGTAGGGGCCAGGCTCACTGTGGGAAGCCTTCAAACTCTGCCTGTCCCCATTGCCCCACCTGCCTCGTCCCTTCTGCCGCTGGCCTGTGATTGTCTCCACAGTGCTGGCTTTTCCTGCAGCATAGCCCAGAACCTGCTGTGTTCACCAGTGGCTGTTCAGGCCTGGTCCTCCTGATGGCAGGCAGTTAGGGTTGCTGTGACTTTGTGCCTCGGGAGCAACTGTCTCCTTAGTGCTACCTGATGGCCTGCCACGTGTCTCTCACTTGCTGGGAGGCTTCCATCGTGGGCCGTGTAGGCTGTCCCAAGTACGGACAACACGGTGTCAGTGTGTGAGGCTTCACCACGCAGCGTGCACACCACTCTGGTAGGTGTGGTGGTGCCCTTGCCATGGTAGTCCCTTCAGTGTTACTTGCATCCGAGTCACAGTGAGCCAGACTATCTTGCTAGAGCCTGAGGGCCTGGCACAGTGACCCTGTGTAGTGACATGGTGCTGGCCCTGCCACTCTAGCCTTGGCCCTCCACTGTTTCAAGATCTAAGCCAAAGGTCTCACCTCAGGGTCACTCTGAGGACCAAACAACAGACCTGGAAAGTCGGCACAGTGCCTGGCATGAGGCTGGTGGCAGCTGCGTAACAGCCTGGCCTTGCACCTAAGGATAGGTGAACAGCAGATGCATGCAGAAGGACAGTCATCATCATCTAGAGGACCAGCGGACACAGTGTCACATCTGCCATCCCAACAAGGCAGGAGGCTAAGGCAGCAGGATCCCAAGTTTGAGACCAATATGAAAAAACTAAAATAAAAAATTTGAACAATATTTTACAACATTAGGGCCCTCGTTTATTGCTTTTTAAATATGACTTATGATACTACAGGTTAAGAGATACACACAAAAACATTTACAGACACACACAAAAATATTTACAGATAAAATAACAGGATTTCTGGGTCCACAGATGGCAAGACAGCCCCAGGCTGAGGGGCTGGAGCATGCCGCAGGATGTGGGTCACACCACCACGTGGCTTGGAACTTCTCCACCAGGGTGTTTCTATGGCCAGCCCTCCTAGAACCACGTCTGTGGTGAGGCCCAGGAGAAGTGCCACCAGCCCACGGTGGTGTAGAAGGATCAGTGAGCTGTGTGTGGCCACCCGGTGCGCAGAGGGCAGCAAGGTTGTGGTGGGAACGCGGTTCCAGGGCTGCCCTTACTCTTAAGTGGGTTACGGACTCCTAGAGAAGGTCAGCTGGGGTTGGCAGCCCCCAGGCATGCACAGGCAGGGATGTGGTGCACCTCCTGGGCATGTCAGTGGGCGAGGGGCCAGCTGCCTGCCCTTCTCCTAGGAAGGCTTTCTCCTTGGATTGAGGCTAAGGACGAACCCCAGGTCCGAGGCCTGCCTCTCTTGGCTGGTCTCTCTGTGGCATGGAGGGACGAATTGCAGGAAGTCTGGTACTTTTCCTGATTCTTAGCTGTGCCTCTTAACAGTTCTCCTCTGCGGTGTGGGGTCAGTCCAGGTACCCACTGGTGTGCAGGAGCGTGCAAGGGTACCTGTGGGTGTCCCTGCAGAGCATTTGAAGGCCCTGGCAACACTGATTTTGTCATCTGGACATGGTGGTTGGGGATGAGCTTTGGATTTGGTATGTGTGTTTGCACATGGTGTGTGGTCCATACCACTGTCTGCACATACCCCTGCATTGGCATCCGCCGAGGCTGGCTGGCATCTTGGTATGGGTTGTGGCTCATTGAACTCTTGGCAGGCTGTGAAAAGGCCTGTGTCCTCTCATTGGTAACTCCCTTGGGCTCAGGTCGAGGTGGGCTGTGCGGTGGCTACTCGTGCAGAGGTAGTTGTAAGGGTGTGCGTGTCTGCAGAGGTGGCGCCCTCCCATGACCTCTGGTCTTGGCGGGAGCTGCAGGGTATGCAGTATGCCCAGAACCCTGCTGCCTGGCCATGCTGCTCAGAGCCTCTGAGTTTCTAACCAAGGATGAAGTCACCAAGCACAGTCACCCGCAGTGTCCATGCTTTAGGCTGAGACTGGTTGCTACCCATTTTCAGAAACAGGTGCTTGCCGGTGGGCCCAGGGCCTTGGAGCCTGCTGTGGAGGTCTCTGCAGCCACTCGGCGACGGCTTCATAGTGGGCAACTCCCGGGACTGGGTGGCAGCAGCATATGCTGTTTGCCCGCGTCTTTGCGAGAGTCTGGGGTTTGAAGGTTCTGACCTGTACCACTGGTCTGCATGCGTGGCCAGCACAGTGCGGTCATCCATCCAGTTCTGCCTCCCATCTCCCCGAAATCCTGCCTTTAGCCGTCTTGCCAAGGCCACGTCGAGGCTGGCCTTCACGGAGCTCTTAGAGGCTTGTTCCGCTTGCGGGCTCTCTGCATATTAACTGAGGCCCCACCGGGGTCTGGGTTGGGATTGGTGTCTGGGCTTGCTTGTGATCCTGAGCTAGAGAAGGGCCTTGTTCAAGGACCCTGGGGGTTGTCCCTTCTCTCCGGCATGTGCCCCGAAGTGTCAGAGGAGCCTAAGTCATGATGGGTGGAAGCCTCTTTCTTCCTGGCCCTTTGTCCCCAGCCTCTCTGCTCTGGAAGACCCTTTTTTCTCTCAGGATGGCCTTCCTGAGCCTCAGTCCTCAGTCCTCCCCACCTGTGCCAGCGCCCTCAGCCCCAGCAGAGACCACATATGCCTCAGTGTTTGTCAGAGCTGTCTGGCTTGCTCTGGACGCTGGGTCAGCAGAGAGCTCTGGTGTCAGTGGTGCTCCTCAGCCCCTCCCACAGGTGCTGATCTTAGTCCCTCAGGTCCCCTATGGGTGCTGGTCTCAGTTGGATTTCCTGTCACCTCGTTCTGGGTGCATGTGGCAAGTTGTGACACCTTTTTTGGAGGGGCAGGGTACCAGGGATTGAACTCAGGGGCACTTGACAACTGAGCCACACCTCCTAGCCCTACTTTGTATTTTATTAGAGACAGGGTCTCACTGAGTTGCTTAGCTCCTTGCTTTTGCTGAGGCTGGCTTTGAACCCATCATCCTCTTGCCTCAGCCTCCTGAGCCACTGGGGTTTTAGGTGTGTACCACCACACCCAGCTGGTTGTGACACTTTTGCTAATGTTTCCACCAGACTTGTTTTAAGCAGGGAGTGTGAACTCACATGGTCAGATTCTCACAGTTCCTGAGTTTTCCATCACCTATTGGCTAGGAGAGCCCTCCGCACGTGGAGGTCAGATGGTAGTGAGCGCTCACATGTCCTTGTGGGCTTGGCTGGCTTGCCCTTCATCCTCCTGAATTTGTTTGGCATTTGGAGTGGAGATCACCATTGTCCCCCTTCTCTGCTGATCCAGGCACAGTGGCTATTTGAAGGCTTCCAGCGGCCATCCCGGTGCTGGGCTGGGGGGATGGCGGTGGGGGTGGGACCAGCTCCTCTTAAGGCTGGGGACTGGCTCTTTCCAGCCAGCCCTTCTCCCCTGTGATGCTCAGGACGTCTCACTTGTCTTCTCTGCCCTGTGACAGAAAGCATCTCTGCTGGTGGCCTGCACTTCAGTACTGGGCTCTTCCCACAGGTCCAATGCTGGAGGGCCCACGTCTGGTCCAGGCTCCTGGACATACCTCTGGCTTTGCCTGCACTGGAGTGTGAGCCCTGTGAGCTGGGACTGCCCACCTTCCTGTCGTGGAGGTCACGCAGGCCCGCTCTCTGAGGGTGTTGACAGTCCTCTTGATGGCAGTTCCAAAGCCAGGGGATATCACTGTGCACCCAGGTGCTCAGAGCTGAAAGATGACCCATCATTTTACCTCCAGGGAGAATCAGTAGAAGCCCATCCTGTGCCTCTCTGAGCAGTTGACAGGGGCCAGCACCCTGGCTCACTGGCGCTGGCGTCTGGGCCTGACACTTGTGTGAGTGTGCGGTGGGGCTCTGGCTCCGGAGTGTGGAGTCCCTGACACCCACGTTCTATTCTCTGATGCATGGTGTCTTCATGTTGCAGACTCCCGAGCTCCGCTGTCTCTGTGACTGCTCTGGGCCCATCGCAGGCAGGACCTGTGCTCCCACTTTTGTCTCTACTCTGCTGGTGCAGGAGTGTAGACCCTGCTGAGCGGGTTCTTGGGCCAGAGCCACAGAAGCTGCCAGACCTGGTTTCCAGGTGGAGCTTGTACCAGGGGTTAGAGACTCAAAGCCCCGTGGTCCATGCTTCTGCCCCCGGGACAGATGGGACCCTTGCCTGTGGCAGGCTTGGCTTTATTGCTGCGGACCTGAGGCTCAGCCTTGGTGTCCTCTTCTGTCAGATGAAGTGAGAAGACACCCCATTGCCATGTTTTCACTTCCTTCTGCCTTCATTAAGCCCAGTTGGCCTGTGCCCCTTTCCTCAGTGTTGGATGGCTGGCCCAGGCAGGGGGCTGCAGGAATGTGGCTGAGCCTCACTGGAGCTGTGGGCTTATGCTCCTAGGCGTTGAACCTGGTGTTTCAGAATTCCTGAGTCCAGAGTATTGTCTGCCATCAGCTCCTGATGGGAGCTCTAGCAGGCATGTGGCCACCACCACCTGGACCCACAGCCTCTGCCTGAGAGGTCACACCGCTGCCTTGCCAATGAGCTGTGTTCTGGAGCCTTGGGAACTAGGGTGTGGCGCCCCTCAAGGCATGTGTGGGCATGGTCACCACCATGGCCTCCACAGGAGAGTGAGTGGCATTCGCTGGACCAAGGCCGTTGGCAAGAGCCACTGAGCTGCTTCACAGAGCAAGAGAAGGCTGGCCGTCCCTCCGCCCGCGTCATACCCTCTCCTCGGGGAGCCCATTGGCACTCAGTGAGCACCAGCAGGCCTCAGCCTTACCTGCCTTGCTCCCCTGGGCTCTATCACAGGCCTCAGGAAGGCTGGGTCTGCTCTGCAGGTCAGGGAGCCGCCAGAGGGCAGACATTTGCTGTGTGCAGGCCAGCAGCCCTGGCTGGCGGAGGGCCTGCCACAGGGTGCAGCTGGGGGTTGTTGGCCGGGCGTCCTCCAGGGCGGCGATTCACAGTTTTTCTTTCCCTTCATTAATAAAAATCGAGTCTCCTCTGGCCTCTGTTGACTGGGCTTTGGAGGTATTGTCTGTAGCCTAGGAAGAAGTCCTTGCTGCTGCTCCCTAGAGCCTTAGTTTTGATCTGGCAGCAGTTAACACCTCATCCTGATGCCTCCTGAGTCCTTTCTCCCTTTATCTGCTGGATTGGTTTGGTGATCACGCAGGAGGGAAGCACCCCAATTTGTATGCTGTGCTCTGCTTGCATGCCTTGTCCTGATGGGGACACTGGGTGCAGAGCTGTGACCTCCCATGTGAAGCTGCCACCTGTTGCTCAGGAAATTCAGCATCAGGTCTGGGAGTGCATGAGTGTGCCTGGGAGAAGCCCCGCTCCTCCACCTGGATCTACTGAGTGGCATGCTTCTGCAGGTGTGCCAGGCATTCTCTCTCCTGTGTCCTGCTGCTCTCCTGCCTGAGGACAGGGAGGGACCTGTCTGCCCAGTGTCAGTGAGTGCTCGAAGTTCAGCAGGAAAGCGATTCCAATGCGGGTGTCTCTCCATGCCAGTCACTGGGGGTAAGCGTGTGTGGAAGGTCCCTTGCTCATCACCCAGCGATTCTGTTGGAAGCATACTCGGTTTTCCTGGCTCTTCCTGGTGGCTCTGAAGAGCTGTATCCTTCCGGCTCTGGATTGGTGCCAGTGTTGAGAACATCTCACAGCCATGGTGAATGCATGTGTTGGAGCAGCCCACAGAGACCTGGAGCATGTAGAACACACCTGACTGCTGGTGGTGACCCCCAGGGCATGCGCACCCTGCTGTGCTCCTTTCTCTTTCTTAAAATGGTGGACCATAACATTTGCCACTAGGCTCTCTGAGGGCTGCTGCAGCTGGTGGCACTGGGCATGTGCACCATGGTCCCCCCACAGCACTCTGCCCAGGCTCTCTGAGGGCTGTTGCAGCTTGCACAGCCCAAACCTATGGCCCCATCACTTTCCATAGGTGGGGCGGGCCCTGTGCCTTCACCTCCTTCCTGAGACACTCTTCACCATTTGCTTCCTGCTCCTGTCCTTGCTGGTCAGCTGCTACTTATCCTTCTGTCTCACCTGGGGCCTATGGGGAAGGCCAGGTTTCCCTGACTGCTCACAAGTGGTGCAGTTTGTGTTCATCTTAGCACCAGCGTTCTCTTCCAAGTGGCTGTGCACCAGGAGAAAGTGCCCTCCATTGGAGGGTGGGGCAGCCCAGGAGACCCTAGATCCTTGCCCCTGGCTGCTCTTTGGAGCAGCAGCCTATCTCTAGTAGCTGGTGGAGAGCACACTGCTAGCTTGGTTTGGCTTCTGGGGCCTTGGGATCCTGAGTCTGGAACCAGAGCCTACTTGTCCCTTCCTGGCAGGGGCTTCTGGGTGCTGGGGGACCAGGCACTGTCTCCCCCTCAGTGATGAGCAAGGCCTGGGCCTTCCTATCTCTGGCTTTGTCTCTGCATCTGAAAAATGAGGACAGAGAACCCGTAGTTTCCCTGGATAAGCTTATTACTTGGAGTATTGCAGGGGACAGATGAGGCAAGACACCAAGGAAGCAGGTTTGTTCGGCTATAGCCAGGTTCAGAGGGCAAAGCTTTCACTATAATCATTCAATTCCCCTGAACCTGGAGTTCAGGGAGTTTCAGAACTTTATACCCAGCATGTAAGAGGAGGGGCTCAGAAGTTCATAGTCTGCAGAAGTTCACATAAAAGCAGCTCTTTCTTTCATTGTTCTAGGCAAGTTAACCCTTCAAGGACAACACCTGAGAAGGAGAGAGCTGCTTCTCCCCTTTCCTTCATCCCTCTGCCAGCCATTACCATGGAGCCCAGTTGGTAACTTCTTTTAGAAATGTAGACATCTGTGTGAAGCCCAGCTGAAGGCCAGAGGTCTTGTTAAAGGATTTTTTAAAAATCACACTTTTCATTTGCAAACACAGTTCTGCAACCTATACTGGATAAATGTTTGTGAAAATCTAGTCAAGGGGTGTTTAGCACCTGGAGTGCTGATCTCTTCCAGGCCAGTGGCCAAGTAATAAAGCAATAGGAAAATAGGAAGTTTACCTACATTGAACTCTTTTGTAGAGACTCTTTTGCTGATAGTCCTAAAATCAATTATGGTAAAGGTTTTTGGAGAAGCTTAGTTAAGATTTTCTGTGGAGGAGGGGGTGCTACTACAGGAGAAGCTGGTTGTGTAGCAGCGGCAGGAAGCAGCTCAGGATGGCCACCGGCAGTAGCAGCAGGCATGGTGTGTGCACCTGTCTCGTTCCCCACATCCCATGCCAGGTGTCTTTACAGAGGCAGGTGCTGTGGGCCGAGGAGAAGGCATTGGTTTCCAGCACTGGCTCCTCCGGGCTTGGGCAGCACGTTGTCCTCATAGCCTGCTAAGTGTCCGCCCCACACACTGTTGATGGGTGTGGCCTCCCCAGGCCCCAGTTGTTGCTCTGCTCACCCAAGTATTTGTGCCACACATGAGGGTGGCATGCTGGGATATCCTGCTGTGCCCAGCACCACTGCTGTTCCAGGACTCACCTGTAGACGGCTATTCTTCATCCCGTGTGTGAGTTGAGCTTTGCTTTCAGTGACGCCATTACCAACCTTGAATCTGGCTCCTTTAGACAGCCCCTTGTGGGAGGCAGTGCTGCACCTTGATGTCTGGAGGATGCTCATCCATCAGTGCAGTGGGTGGTCAGGGATGGGCAGGCCACAGGAGCGGGTGTGGACATGGTCAGCGCTTCTCCACCTTGAGGCTGCTGGAGTAAGGTTGGGGAGGAGCTGCCTTCTTGTGCTGGTTCCAGAGAGCTGGACCTGATGGCTCCTTCCTTGTACCTAGAGTGACTGTGACTTACGGGTCAGGCCAGGCTACTTTTGAAAGCAGAGGAGGATGTCCTGATGGTCCATGGAGATGGTAGTTACCACAGCTGGGTCCTGGCTCGTCCCTGCGAACAAAACTGGAGGATACAGCTCCTCTCACCAATCTGCACAGATGCAGTACGACCTGTGCACTTGTGGCCAAAGCTGAGGATGGTCAGCTTCCGAGTGGGTGGCTCTGGTCCTTGCCACATGGGGCGGGGGTGTCATGCCACGGTAGTGCGATCTGCCATTCCAGCGCTGTGCTGGTCCATTGCCCAGCATGCTTTTCTGGGAGGGGGCTGGCATACTTTAAAGCAAACCCAGGTGTCGTTTTCTTGCTTTGCCTCAAAGAGAGCGCCACTAGCCTGTGTGGTAGTTCCCGTGCAGGGCAGGGAGAAGGCAGCAGTCAGACAAGGGGCTTAGGGCACTGTCCTGAGGAGCAGGGGAGCTTGGGAGCAGCCAGCTGACATGCTGGGGGCGTGGGGTTAGTGGGGGGAGGGGCTCGTGTCCCCAGGGTGTTTCCTCTGGAGGGGGGTCCCTGAGGGTGTCCGGGTTTGTAGCAGGTGGTGGCATCCCAGGGCCATGGGGTTCCCAAGGTGGGGGCCCTGAAGGCATTGGGTTCTGAACCATTGGCCTGCAAGCATGTCCTTGACAGCTGATGATCTCCCTGGGTCTTGAGGGAGATTGCCTAGTGAGGTCACCTCCCATGTGCGTGTAGGCCCAGGCCCAGGCCCAGGCCCAGGCAAGAGGTGCCTGTGGACAGGGGCTGAACATGTGGCCATCTGTCCTGCTGCCGTCTGCACTGCCTCCTGTTGTACCTGGAGCACCCCCGCCTTGTCCTCCCACCCCGGGACAGCACCCTTGCACTGTCTCAGGTCCCTGGGGCAGAGGCCGCATCTTCCTTGGTCCAGGCCACTGCAGTGCTGAGTGGCTCCTGCTGACCTGTGGGCTGTGACTCGGTACTCCGGTGGGGCTGTTTTTCTCTGCCACTCTGCAAGCTTATGTTCTGTCTGGGCTGGAAATGGCATTTTCCCTTCCTCCTCCTTACCAGGAGGCAAAAAGGGTCTTTGTGCTTCTTATGTGTGGAGGTGGACGGAAGGCGAGGAGTCACTTCCCAAGCAGGGGACCTGCTGCTTTGTGGGCAGAGCGTGTGTGGCTTCCCCCTCCAGGACTTTGTGTCAGCTGACACTAAGCATCCCCTTAGTGTCCACAGCATTTTTGTCTCCTGAGGAGGTGTCCGTAGGAGGCGGTTGCACTCTCCATGACCAGACTGAGCCAGGGCGTACGTGGCCTCCCCACACTCAGCCAGCCTCCTTGCACACGTCACACAGGTCCTTGCGGGGACCGGCATCCTGCTGCCAGAGAACTGCCGGGTTCCAGGAGAGGAAAGGCGCAGAACATGTGCTGTGTGGCGTGTGGCCAGGACCAGCCCCTAGTGGCCTGTGTTTCTTGGTGGTGACGTGTAGCCTGTTTTTGTTGGAGGTGATGCCTGGCTCATGTTCCTTGGAGGGGACGCGTAATAGGTGTTGCAGATGACAAGTGGCTCTGGCCCTATCTGAAGCAGTGCTGTCTCCTTAAGGAGCAGGAAGGCCTTGCACACCTCCACCCCCCGAGGTGCCCCTGGAAGACCCTGCTTCTCCCATTCTCACCTCATGGCCTGTGGGAGGGACAAGGAGCCCTGTTGGGTGCTACTGAGGCCTTTTGCTTCTCTAGGTCAAGTGCCAGACGCCAAAGCCAGGCTGGGGGAAGTTCTTTAAGTTCTGAGTCATGACCCAGTTTTAAACAGAGCCAAAACACAATTTTGGATGTTGGTGTCAGTATTCAAACAAACAAAGTTCCAGAGCACATCATGTTTGTAAAAGCCTTGGGAACTTACGCCATGCACTTGGGTCACGTGACTGTGTCTGCATCAGACTTGCCTTCCACTGTGGGTTTTGGCAAAATGTCCAGAAGCTGTTGGGTCTCACACATGGCTGGGAGGGGGCTAGTGCTCATGTCTGACCAGTAAGGGTGGCCCTGAGCCCCCTTGCCCCTCATGGGCAGCTGCTGTCTGTCCCTCACTTGGACTCTGAGGTACTCCCGTGGTGGTGACAGCAGTGTGTGAGCACCCCTGCTCTTCCCACGCCTAGGCAAGGGACATGGCTCAGGGACAAAGTGTCCCTGGGTTTAATCCTTAGTGCCTGCTCCGTCCCCGAGGCTTCCTGCCTGGGCAGAAGAGCCTCCGGAACCTCAGGAAGCCCATTCCCTTGTGTTGGAGAAGGAACCCACCTGGGCTGCTTCCTACCAGAGGCAGGCCCTGGGCACTTGGGTGTCCTTTTGAGCCACAAGCTTCATCTGAGGACACAGTCTGAGCTCTCGGCCTCCCAGCCCCACTTGCTTTCAGACTCCAACTGGGGTCTCTGCTGTGGGGGGGTCCTTTGTCAAACACAGTAAGCTCAGTCTGGTAGAACTCATAAGGGTGGCTGGTGCCTGTCCCTCTGAGACTTGTAGAGGCACCATATAGGACTGTCCGCCAGGTGGCTCCAGAGTGGTTTCTCTACCACCCATTGTTTGGGGAGATTAACAGGCTCCTCTGTCAGAAAGCTGCTGGGAGCTCTGAGGCCAAGAGTGCATCCTGTCCTGCTGCCGTGGATGCTCTGTGCTGTTGAGTCCTTGGTTTTGTTTTGTTTGGCGCTAAGGATTGGACCCAGGGACACTTTGTCCCTGAGCCATGTCCCCAGTTACGAGGTCCTGTTGAAACGAGCTGGATTGTCCTGTGTGTGGAACAGCAACTTCAGTCATGCACGCTGTCCTCCATGTGGGACCTCCATGTCCACCAGTGCCTCAGGTTTCCTGGAGGGATGGCTGGGGACAGAGGGAACTTTGCCCAGGTTTCCTGGTCCTTGTTTGGATCATGCTTTGCATCTCCATGGTCCAGAGACGCTGAGGACCAAAGGCCATTCGAGTTCCAGGAGGGCCCCACTCTTCTCAGGGGACAAGGTTGCTTTGAAGACCACACCCAGCATCAGGAGGCTTGGGGGCAAGTGTGACCTCAGGGTGCCGCACTGCCTAGCGCCAGGCAGGCTGCATGTGGTGAGGGTCAAGGGGGCAGGTGTGTGTCCATGGAGGAGACCCGAGTCCACCTGCCACCTGTGGGTAAGCTGACTTCTCCTCAAGGACTTCCCATTCTTCCTCCTGTGTCTGCATCCCCTTTTGTGGGCGGAGCTATTCTGCATCTTGAGAAGGCCAGGAGGGATCACGGGTGGGACTGGCAGGAGCTTCTGGCCTCACCCGACCCACCATAGCCCTGCTCTTCTGGCCTTGCCACACCGTCTGTGGGAGGAGCACCCACCTGCTGGGGCCCAGCCGGGTGCTGCTGGGGCCCTGGCTTCAGCCTCCTCAGCCACCTTCACTTGGTCCATTTCCTGTCCAGACAGTGGATGCTGGTGGTCCAGAGTCTCGGGAGGGCTGGGAGGTGGGCAAAGCCGCAAAGCCACAGCAGGTAGGCCAGGCATGTTTAGCTGCGTTTGTCACCGAGCAGCGTCCGAGCTGCCAGCTGCAGGTGATGCCAGGTGTGCAGGAGGAGGAGATGGCCTTCGGGCCACAGAGGCCACGCGTGGGTGAAGAGGCACCAACTGTGAAAGATTACCAGTACAAGCCGCACTCACCTGCCACTGGGAGGGCTAGGCAGAGGCCCGGGTGCCAGCCTAGTCCTAGTTTGGGCTCCTCCTGCACCATATATGCAGCCTCTGCTTGTCCCAGCAGTGGCCTCCTGTGTCCTATTCACGCCCCTCCTGCTGCCCCGGACCCTACCTGGCCTCCTCTGGTTCTCTGGCCCATCTCCAGAGTGGAGTCTGAAGCCTGGGCCCTGCCCCTGGCCCTCCTTCCTTCTGGCGGTCAACCTGCTCCTCTGTCTTGGTCCTGGCCCAGCTGGCCTCCTTTCTGTACCATGTGCCACCTGGCTGCCTGGCATCTCCCCCATGCCCTCTGGCCTGTTCCCACCCTGCAGGCAAAGTGATGTTTCTGGATCACAGCCTCAGACTGCCTAGCTGTGACCCGACTGCCTTTCTCTGCCTGTGCACCCGGCAGCACCTGTGCCTTGTTCTGCCTCCCACAGGGCCTGCCTGCAGGAGCTGACGTGGCCACACCGTGCCCCTAGACAGGCAGTTAGTGGTTGCTTCTCCTTAGCCTGGCTCTTCAGGGGGAGAGGGAGCTCCCATGTAGTGGCCGCTTGGCTCCAGCTCAGCGGCACCCAGGGCCTTGGCGTCCTCCTCTGTGAAGTGAGGCTGTGGTAGCGATGCCGGAAGAAGAGGCTTAGGGTGCTCTTGGATGGGCCTCTGTGTGTGTGCAGCAGCCCTGTGGGGTCACTCCTCCTCCTCCTGCAGGGCTGATGGGTACAGTTCTGACTTCGAGGCAGGACCAGACGTCCTTGGGGAACGTTCCCTTAGAAATATAGTTTTAGATTTTGTTTCTTTTTTCTTTTGTACCAGAGGATACCCAGAGGCTCTTAACCACTGAGCCACATCCCCAGCACTTTTTATTTTTATTATGAGACAAGGTCTTGCTAAGTTGCTTAGGGCTTTGTCTAGTTGCTGAGGCTGGCCTTGAACTTGCAGGCTTCCTGCTTTAGCCTCTGAGTAGCTGCAATTACAGATGTGCGCCACCGGGCCAAGCTATTCTTAGGTTTTTGTGACATATTCAGAATCTGCATCCTGTGACTTGGCTTCATTTGAGCACTGGCGTCATCCCATTCTGACTTAGGAGGGGCTTAGCTTCAGCTTATCACCAGCTGTGCAACCTGGACAGATTGCCTGACCTCTTTGGTTTCACAAATTCTTACTACAGGACCAGAACTGTGCTATGCTGGGTCTGTCGGAAGGGAGGCTCCCACGTGGGGAGGAAGAAAATGTTTACTGTTTGAGGAAACAGAGATGGTTGAAGTAAAAATGTTGATTTGGAGATTGCTACAGATAATGAATTGATTCTAGAGTGACAGGGCAGTGGTTGACTTTAGATTTTATTCCATACAAGGTTATATGGTTTGATCCAGTAGCCAATGTTAGAGGAGGCCAGATGCCTGAGGGGGAAATTATTAGCCACAAAATGCTACAAGCAACCACAAAATAAAAATGAGCACTTAATTTAAAAGTCTGCACCAGGACCCTGGCAGCGCTACATCTGGCAGATTGAGTGTTGCAAAGCCCATAGGGACCAGTGTTCACTGCTGCCGGTGTTGGCTCCTGCGTGTTTGCCTACATCATTGCAAAATCATTGCCAGGAGTCAGTTTCAAGCTTATAACCAACCAAATAATCTCACTAGTATCTTTTCCGGAATCTTTTGGGGGGGAAATTTCAGTTGTAACACAGACACATTTTAACACGTTTGTTACCGCCTGGGATCGATCACCTAACTACCAGGCATCTATGAACTGAAAGGCTGTGTGTGGGAGGGGATACCCCCCCCCCATGGGTGCCCCACCCTGTGTGCTTCATCCGCCTTCCCAGGGCTGTGCAGTGAGGGACTTCATGGTTTGCTCAGCTTTGAAAGCCAGGGAAGGACAGGCTACTTCAGGTGGGGGGCTGCAGCCAGCTTCCCTTCAGTCATTGCACCCCTCAAGTAGGAAGCAGGTTATCAGCAGGGAAGCTGCACTTGGAATTGGAGTCTGCTGGCCCAGGCCCCGGGAATTACCTTTCTTGCCGATCTCACTGTATACCGTGAAAAGCCATCAGTCTGTGCTGGCCGACGGTGCCTGAAGCAGGGCAGGAGTGGCTGGGCCGCAGGGATGGGTCCTGCCACACAGCATACCGTGTGTGGACAGCAGGGGCCCAGGGGCTTCTGCCTGGGTCGCGTGAGACCCCTTCTCCCTTGGTGCACAGAAGTCAGGTTGAAGAGTTCTGTGGTCATAGAGCTCTCCCTTGGCGTGATCCAGTGCTGACCAATGAGAGCACGTTGTTGGCCCAGATGAGTGGGATAAGTCTGCTGGAGCCGAGTCCTGCTCAGCCTTCACACGTGGTGTTTAACCTCAGCTCTGCTCCATAGTTGTCCCCAGATAGTCCCAGGCCCCTGCTCCATGGCCACAACCCAGCCAGCCCCAGGTTCCTGCTACATGGTTGTCCCCAGCAAGCCCTAAGTCCCTACTCCATGACCATGGCCCAGCCAACCCCAGGGCCCTGCTCCCCGGTAATGGCCCTGTCAGCCCTAGGCCCCTACTCCATGGCCATGGTCATGCTCCGTGGCTGTCCCCTGGCCAGACCCAGACTCCTGCTCCATGGCCTGGCCAGCCTCAGGCCCCTGCTACATGGCTCTCCCCAGCCAGTCCCAGACCCCTGCCCCATGGCCATGGTCCAGCCGGTCCCAGACCCCTGCCCCATGGCCTGGTCCAGCCAGCCCCAGACCCCGGCCCCATGGCCGTCCCCAGCCAGCCCCAGACCCCTGTTCCATTGCCATCCCCAGCAAGCTACAAGCCCCTGCTACATGGTCATCCACAGCATGCCCTAAGCCCCTACTCCGTGGCCATCCCCCAGCCAGGCCTAGCCTCCTTTCCATGGCCATGCCCTGGCCAGCCCCAGGCCCCTGCTACATGGCCGTGGCCTGACCAGTCCCAGTCCCCTGCTCCATGGCTGTCTCCAGCAAGCTCTAGGCCCATGCTACATGGCCATCCCCAGCAAGCCAGGCCTCTGTTTTATGGCCATGCCCCAGCCAACCCTAGGCCCCTGCTCTATGGCCATGCCTTGGCCAGCCCCAGGCCTCTGCTCCATAGCTGTCCCCTGGCCAGCCCCAGGCCCCTGCCCCATGGCTGTCTCCTGGCCAGCCCTAGGCCCCTGCTCCATGGCTGTCCCCTGGCCAGCCTCAGGCCCCTGCTCCATGGCTGTCCTCTGGCCAGCCTCAGGCCCCTGCTATATGGCCATCCCCAGCAGGCCAGGCCTCTGCTTTATGGCCATGCCCCAGCCAACCATAGGCACCTGCTCTATGGCCATGCCTGGCCAGCCCCAGGCCCCTGCCCCATGGCTGTCCCCTGGCCAGCCCCAGGCCCCCGCCCCATGGCTGTCCCCTGGCCAGCCCTAGGACCTTTCCCAGGCGTCAGTGGGGTTAGCATGGGCCGTGTAACTGCTGGAAGGGCTCCAGGCCCCTCAGGAAGGTGCCCACAAATTACTGGGATGTCAGAGCCACCTTCGCCTCGTGGCCGTGACTACTGCGTAGCCCTCTGCCTGCCCCACACACCCTTAGAATCATCCTGTGGAACCAGGTATGGGCCACCCTGGAAAGGCCTCTCCCACACTCCTTTCCCTGGCCTTGGGCCATCCTTGGGCTGTCAGGAGGGGCCTTGGAGCTCTCCTTGCTTACCGTTGCAACCTGGGGTCTGCGGGTGTCGCAAGGCATAGTGTGTGGAACGGATGGCTGGAGGCATGCTCACTTGGTGTCTTTGTTCCCCCAGGAGGACTGGAATGAAATCGACCCCGTTAAAAAGAAAGACCTTCACCACAGCAACGGCGAGGAGAAAGCACAGAGCGCGGAGACCCTCCCTCCAGGTACTGTGCCAGGCCAGGCTGAGGGCTGGGCTTCGCCGCTGGGGTGGGGAATGGAGCTCCTGAACCAGCTGGACCCTGCCCAAAGCTCGGCTTTGCTGCTCCAGCCGGGCCACTGGCAGGGCCCCCAGCAGGGACACGGAAGGTGGTTTCATTGGAAGTTTACTAGGGGTGACTGAAATTTCCTGAAAGAGAAAGTGGAATGAAGTAGAAAATGCGACAGCGTGTGTCCATTCGTGGAAGTTTAGAAAGTAGGCTTTTTAGAGTATATTTAGTGTGCCCACATGGGGGCACGATGCAGAGCTCCTTTGTGCCTGTGCCCCATGCACACACACTTCCCCGTGCGCTGGCCGGGCTGGAGTGGGCATCTGCGCCACCGTGATTTGCGTGGACCTCTCTCTGGCTCTGCCTGCCATTGGGCCTTCTGTGGATTTGACCCAGCCTAGTGGCATGCCGCCATCTCTGTAGTCTTGTGGACCAGGCTCACTGCCTGAGAGTCCCCTGTGCTCTGCCTGTTCCCCCTCCCTGGAGTCCCCTGTGCTCTGCCTGTTCCCCCTCCCTGGAGCCCAGCTCTGTGCCCTCTCCCCAGCTCTGCCTTTCCCAGGGCGTCATGGCTGGGGTCGCGCAGGCTGCAGGGGCTTCTTGCACTGGTGCTGTGTGTGAGGTCCCTCTGTGCCTCTCCTGGCTCAGTGCCCCTTTTAGCAGTGGATAACAACCCCTTGTCAGGATGGACCACAGTTTGTCCACTGGACTGCTGAGGACTCCTGGTGGCAGTTATTAGGAAGCTGCTGTAGATGTCTTGAGGCTGGTTCTGTGCAGCATAAGCTTTAGCTCGCCTTAGCCCTGCCGCTCAGACGTGTGGGAGGAACATGTCCTGTCTTGTGGGAAACGGCCAGACTGTCCTCCACGGTGCCTGGGGAAGGATAGCTGTTGCTGTGTGCCAGGGCCTCAGCAGCATTTGCATCAGAGTTCAGGAATCTGGCCCCTAGCAGGTGTGCAGTGGTACTCCCTTGTTCTAAGTCGTGGTTCCCTAATGTCACATGGTGGGGAGCGCCTTTCTGTGGTTATTTATCATCTGTGTATCTTCTTTGGTAAGGTGTTCCTGTCTTGGGCTCACTTTCAAATTGGGTTTTTCATTTTCTTCCCACGCTTTAAGAGTGCTTTGTGTATGCTTTCCCCTGTTTTCCATAACTGCTGATCTCCCTGTCTGTGGCTTAACTTCTCATCCTCTGATGGTCTTTCCCAGAGCACAGTTTGGGGGAGTCTTTCTCCACCAGACTCCTTCTGCTCCTCGTCCAGGACTCGTTGGCTGTGTTTGCCTGTGCGTTGCCTGCTGTCTGCTCAGTAAAGCTCAGGTGCTATCTGTTCTCTTGCTAGCCCCACACTGTCTTGGTCATGGTGACTTTACTCCTCTTTTTGATCTTGGGTTTTTTGCTGTTCCATGTGATATTTTAAACCCGTTTGTTGATATTCACAAAATAACTTGCTGAGATCTTGATTGAGGCTGCCTTGAACTATAGGTGAACTTGGGAAAACTGACATCTAATAATATTTTATCTTTAAATCCGTGAGCATGGGGCACCTCTCCATTTATTTAGTTCTGTCTTACCTCAGAGTTTTATAGTTTTCTTCTTACATATTTTATTAGACTTAAGCTAAATATTTGATTTCTTGAGGTGCTAATATAAATGGCATTATGTGTTTCAATGTCTGCTTGCTCACTGCTGATATAAAGGGAAGTGATGAACTTTGGCTTTTCACTTAGTATCTCACAATCTTGGTGTGATCACTTACACAAGGTTTTTTGATTCAGACTTTCTTTTTTTTTTTTTTTTTTTTTTAAAGAATTTTAATATTTATTTTTTAGTTATTGGCAGATACAACATCTTTGTTTGTATGTGGTGCTGAGGATCGAACCCGGGCCGCATGCATGCCAGGCGAGCGCGCTACCGCTTGAGCCACATCCCCAGCCCTGATTCAGACTTTCTGCATAGACAACCATGTCATCTGTTAGCAAAGACAGTTTTATTTCTTCCTTCTCAGTCTTTACACCCTGTGTTTTTCCTGCCTTATTGACTAGGACTGCAGTAACATGCTGAAAAGGAGCGGTCAGAGCAGACACACCCTCATTCCTGTGCTCGCCGTCCAGCAGGATGGGCGCTGTGAGTTGGCTGTAGGTCTTCTTTATCAAGCTGGGGAAGTTCCCCCTCCATTCTTAGTTTGCCCAGATTTTCTGTCGTGAGTGATGTAGGGTTTTGTTGAATGCTTTTTTTGTATCTGCTGATAATGATCATGCAATTGTATTTTTAGCTATTTGTTATGGTGGATTACATTAATGCATTTCATTTGTCCGGCCAACCTTGCATGACTAGGGTAAATGCCACTAGATTGTGGTACACAGTTGTTTCCATACATTGTTGGGTTTGATTCAGTAGAATTTTATGAAAGATTTTTGCTTATGTTTGTGATAACAGATGTTATTCTGTAGTTTTCTTGTAATGTCTTCCTCTGCTTTTGGTATTAGAGACGTTTGGCCTCATAGGATGAGTTGGGGCGTATTCTCTTCTGCTTTCATCTTCTGAAGACCACTATAGCGAATTGCTAGAATTTCTTCATTGAATGTTTTGTGGAATACACCAGTGAAAACGTCTTGTGCTGTTCTGGAAAGTCGTTGATGTTGGGTCCAATATCTGTAACAGACACAGACCTCTTCAGATTGCCTGTTTCTTATCCGAATTGTGATAGTTTGTCTTTCAGAGATTGGTCAGTTTCATGTAGGTTATCAGATTTGTGGGCATTAAATTATTTGGACTATTTCTTTTGTTGTCTGTGGGACCTGTGCTGATGTCCCTCTTCCTTTTCTGATGTTGACCATTGCGTCTTCTGTCTTTTTCCCTTAGCCTGGCCAGATTTTTTGATTCATTAATTTTTCTCTGTCGATTTCCTCAGATTGCTTGAATTGATTTCTGTACTAATTCTTATTATTTCTTCTGCTTATCTTGGACTTAAACTTCATCTTCTTGTTCTACTTTTTGAAGATGAAATCTTGGGTTTTGACTATTTCTTTTCTAATACAGGCAGTCAATGCTGTCATTTTTGTAAACGTTTCTTTCATTGCACCCAACAAATATGGATAAGTGGAATTTTCATTTTCATTTGATTAAAAAGTCTTTAATTTTTTTCTCAATTTTATTTGATGTACAGGTTATTTAGGTATGTATTGTTTAATCTCATTAGTGTTTGGGAATTTTCCATCTGTCTTTTTGCTGTTGATTTCTAGTTTAGTTCCTTTGTGATCTGAGACCTGACATTTGGTGTTTTCTGTCCTCAACTTGTTAAGTTGAGTTCCATGTCCCAGAGCGTCTCCTGTTGTGAAGAAGGTTGCATGTGAGCCTGAGGAGTGTGCTCTTTGGTGTTGCATGAAGTAGGCTGTGGGTGTCAGCTGTACCCTGCTAGTGTTGCTGCTGTTCCCAGCTGCTGGGCCTGCCATGTGTGCAGGAGGTCATTCAGGTTCCCAGCGATCATGTGAACTCTTCCCTGCTGCTTCCAGGTTGTAGGTGTTGCCTCTCATCTGAGCCTCACTGTGGATTTCCGTGGATTTCTGTTGCTGGGACTGCTGTGTCCTGGAGTATTGGCCCCTTTGTTGTACGACATCCCTCTTTGTCCCTGACCTCTCCTGGCTCTGAAGTTTGCGTGTCAGATGCCATTGCAGTGGTTCACACCCTCTTCAGTGGTGACATGGCAGATTCTGCTCCCTCTTGGTATTCTCCATCTCAGGTGTCTTCGTATTTAAAGTGGGTTTCTCTTCATGTCAGTTAGGCTTGGTGGAAACCCCAGCAAGCCGCCTCTGGTCAGTTTCTCCTGGGGCAGCATGTTTAGGCAATGCTGTAGCACATGTCACAGTGGCTCCTCCTTCCCCTGCCAGAACACAAGGACTTCTGCTCCTAACCTTACTATCAGGACCTGCAAGGGTTTCTGAGTGCCCCTGGCTGGGTCCCCTGAGGTTCCCATGTCTATAGATGGTTCACACTGAGCTTCCAGTGCCTCATCAGGTATGGGGCAGGTTCCTTCTAATGGGTGTGTGCTCCTGTCTGTTCTCCCCATCCCACTTCAGCCTTGGGATCTTGTTTCCCTAGGTCTGTACTTGTTACAGTGGAGCGAAGGCTTCCCAGTTCCTTATGTGCTGTCCCAGAAGCCCAATGTCTTCATGGGGGGAATTTATGTGGTAAATTCATGTTCCCTTCTGAGGTGGGGAAAGCACCACCCTAAGAACACAGGCCCTTCCTTTGTGTGCCCTCCTCATTCATTATCCCAGCCACGGCAGACATAAGGGCTGTCACCATCTCCTCTAGGCTCGGAGTGCACCTGCACTCCAGACCCAGGCGCATCACCATCCCCTTCCTGGCTCCAGTGCCCCTGTGCTCCGGAGCCTCGCCATGGATTTCCGGGCTCCAGGTGCCCCTGTTCACCAGACACAGGCACCTCATCATGGATTTCCAGGGCTCCCCTGCACCTGTGCACCAGGTGCCTCACCATGGATTTCCAGGCTCTGGGTGTACCTGCTCACCAGACACAGGTGCCTCACCATGGATTTCCAGGCTTCCTTGCACCTGTGCACCAGGTGCCTCACTGTGGATTTCCAGGACTCCCCTGCACCTGTGCACTAGGTGCCTCACCGTGGATTTCCAGACTCCGGGTGCACCTGCTCACCAGATGCAGGCGACTCACCATGTATTTCCAGGCTCCCCTGCACCTGTGCACCAGGTGCTCATTATAGATTTCCAGGGCTCTGGTGCACCTGTATATCACATAGGAATGCCACCTTCTTCTGCTGCTCTGTGAGTGCTGGTGCTCACATCAGGTCCTCCCTGCTCTCCTCTACATGTGCAGTTTCAGGAGGCCTGTGCCAGAGCTCCTTCACAGGTAGAATAGGCGTCACTTGCACAGGGGAGCACGGGGTTGAACAGTTAGCTGTGAGTACCTCTTGGGTTATGGTGCAAGGCTGTGCTGTGCTTTTGCAGGAGCGATGAGAGCCTGGGGGCAGGGGTTGCCCTCAACTCAGAAAACCCTGCTCCTGTGGGTCTTGAGGCAGCTGGAGGAGGAGAGAGCACCTGCAGGGCACATGCCAGGTGTGACACTGGGTCCTACTCTGTTACAGTCAGTTCAGAATATGCTTCGACCTTGTTTCCTAATCCCAGTTGTTGTTGTTTTTTTGAAAATGTTTAATATTTTTTAGTTGTAGGTGGACACAATACTTTTATTTCATTTATTTATTTTTATATGGTGCTGAGGATCGAACCCAGGGTCTCGCCTGTGCGAGGTGAGTGCTTTACCGCTGAGCCACAACCCCAGCCCCTTCCCAGTTGCTGTTGACAGTGGCTTTCTTTCCGAGAGATGAGAAGGCACTGGTCTGCCTCTTTGGCTTGTTAGCAGTGGTTTTGATGAATGCACTCTGTCCTCTTTGCCAAAGGGTTTTATTTTCCCTTTTTTGTTGAAGGATTTTTCTTATTAAATCAGCACACATAATTTTTTTTTCTTTAGAAGTTATTGTGTGATTAAGAAACCCATTTTCCCCAGGATGGTGTACATAGTCAGCACCTTGTGGTCTGTGGGGACTGCTGGTGACTTGGGTGTGGAGGCGGCTGCTCGAAAGGCTCAGTGGCCCCCTGTGCTGAGCTGAGGGTACTGTGCCCATGAAACCCACAACAGCCTTAGGAGCCAGGTGTTGCAGGACAGGGGCTCCAGCTTCCTGTACCCCAGGGGGGCAGACGTGGCTCTGGACCCCACCCCACACATTTGTGCTCATTCATGAATTGTCACATGAACCTGCCTATGTGTTCTAAATGTCATTGGAAGTAAGCTGCTGTAAGGGCAGGGAGAGTTCTCAAACATGTCCTCGTCCCTCTATGCTCTTTGAGACTCTGATGTGGCCCCAGTTTGGAAACTGCACACCCCCAGGGCTTCCATGGCTACAGCCTGGGTTATTGTTCTCACTCTATTTCTTTTCCCAGTTTGCCCTGATTTGGGGTGGGATCTGAAATTGGGAACCAGTATGCCAGAAATTGGCAGTCCCCACTGGGAGTCAGGGACTCCTAGGGACAGGGGTGATGGTCTGGAAGCCAGGAGTCAGGCAGGGCCTGGAGCCAGGCTCAGTCACGCTGCAGGCCCTTGGCCTTGGCACAGGAGAGAGGTCCCAGCACTGAGTCCATCGTCTGTGGCTCTCCACCTCCCTCCCTCCCTCTGGTCCTGGATTAGTGTCTCCTTCCCCTTCCTGGCCCACTGCCCAGGGCCATTGTTCAGCCCTGCAGTGGCAGGACTCCCCCGTGAGCCCCCCATCACCTGGAGCACCTCCTCAGCTGCCTCAGTCCAGCGTCCAGGTGTGGTCTTAGAAACCTTCTGCAGCCCAGCGACAGAGAGGAGTCTGGTCTTTTTTCATTGGTGTGGAAAAGGTTCTTTGATGGGAAACAAGTTGCCCCCAGGATGGTCCCTCTTCTGCGCCTCTGAGTCTGACCTTCCCACTAGCCAAGGCTCTGCCAATGTCAAGAAAGTGGGCAGGGCAGGCTGTGGAGAGGCTGTGTCCTCTGGAGGCCTGGGGTGAAGTTCTCGTCGGGGCTCTTGTCCTTCATCAGCATGGCCCCTCGGAGCAGGCTTTCTTTTGGTCCTTAGAAAGCTCTACTGCCAGACCAGGGTTCACTGCTGGTTGAGGGCGAGGAGCAGGGGACGGTGTGTGGTTGAATCTCAGGCCAGCACTGCGAGTGCCCAGGTGAGGGTGGGGGGGTTGAGGCAGCAGGGGGCCAAAGCCAGGGTGTGTCACCTCCCATCTTATTGGAGAAGGTTAGCTCTTCTACCTCCCACCTGCTGAAGGAGTGGGTTCCAATGTTTATTCATCACGGATATGTCTCCTCCTGGGGGTTCACAGGCTCTGGGTGGTGTCTTCAGAACTGCGGCACAACAGGCATGACAGGAAAGTACCACTGCGGTCACTGTTGAGCATGCGGCTCATCACCCACGCGTGAAGGCACGCTCCAGATGTGGAAGAGGCAGCCCCTCTGGTGCAGTCTCGCCCTGTGGGCCTCCCGAGCGGCATCTCCCATGCTCCCTGCGCCCGTGCCCTCTGTGGGTCTGATTGCTCTGGGAGCCCCATGCTCCCTGTGCCTGAGCCCTCTGGGTCTGAGGCTCTGGGAACCTCATGCTGGCAGGGCCATTTGCCCCTTGGACCTCCATGCCCAGCTGTTGCACCAAGTGCTGTCCTCAGTTCCCTGTGTTGTCCCTCCTATCTCTGAACCCTGTCCTGTGGGGTGAGCTGTGAGCAGTGTGGGGGAGCAGGTAGCTTTGATATCCTCAGGGTCGTGTGACCAGGCAAGCAGTGTTAGGACACAGGGACACTGAAGAAGCTGGGATAAACAGAGGCCCATGGTGCCCACAGCAGGTCCTAGAGGATGAGGTCGCATGCCCCCTGGGACAGTGAGTCCCAAGTGCCTGTGGCCTTCGGGTCTGTGGGCAGTTTCTGGAGGCAGCTTCTGGGGCTTGTGCCCCACTGCTCACAGGTTCTGATTCTCCCCCACATTGGGAGTTCAGACTTGCCATGGATTCCTACAGGACCTGTCATTTCTAGAGCTCTTGGGTTACCTGTGCTGGCCCTGGGACCCCAGGGCAGCCTCCAGCTCTGGCTCCCTGGGGAGGGGCCTTGCTCTCCCCTCGAAGGCTCTTCTGCAGCAGCCTCACCAACCACCAGGCTTTCAGACTCACCTGTGGTGCCCTGCATCCCTCCACCCAGCATGGGCCTCAGGGCTTCTTCGTGGCCACAGACACCTCCTGAGCTAACACACCTTTGTGGTGACAGCAGGCAGCATCAGCCGCCCACTGCTCCTGTACTTAGGATATGGCGTTCCAGCCTTGGGGCCTTGGAGATGCACCTCTGCTGTACTTGCTGATTGTATGCCTCACAGAGGGGTTGCAGGGCAGTCGCTGTGCATGTGTTGTCATGTCGTCGGTCACTGATGTTTTTGTCTTCCCTGGGGCCTGCTCCCTTGACCCTGCCAGTGTTAGGAAGAACAGACCTCTGTGGCCCTGCCCTGCCAGCAGGTCAGAGAACGGAGACCAAGGCTCGGACCAGCAGCCAGAATGTGGTGAGGCTGTTGAGGACCACCATGTCTTTAGTTGTCAATGGACCTTTATTTTATTTACTTACATGTGGTGCTGAGAATGGAACCCAGTGCCTCACACATGCTAGGCAGGTGCTCTGCCACAGAGTAACCATCCCAGCCCCCCACCCTTATTTTTAATGGTGGACACAGCACACTCTCTGCAGGGAGGTCCTCCCCTGAGGGGTGGCTGACACCTGAGGTGTCTGCTCTGGCAAGTTGGTTTTGGTCCAGTGACAATGATGCGGGTGGCAAGGGCTGGGAGCAGAGTCTAGGCAGGGTGCTTGTGAAATGGCCTTGTGGCATCCAGATGCCAAAAGGCCATGGTACCCAAGTGGCAGGTTGCTTTTCCCAGATCCCAGGGGGTGGAAGTGGCAGGGATAAGCCATGCTGGCTGGAGGCATCTGGGGAAGGCTCCCAGGAGTGAGGGCTCCCAGGTGGAGCCTCGGTTGGGCTTCACTCCAGCAGTTGCAGAAGGTTCCAGCCATGGAGGCGCGTGCCCAGGCCTTCTGCCTCGAACCGTAGAGGGGAGTACGTGTGCTCAGGAGCTCAGGGCCGGGAGGCCAGGCCAGGAAGGGTGCTGGGCACTGTCCTGCCAGGTGTGGTGCCCTTGGTGCTTCACTTCAGTGTTGCTCAAAGTGAGTGCTAGGCAGGGCTGAAGGCGCAGGGAGACCTGGGCATGAGGTCGGTCCATGTCTAACAGCCGTGTCCTGCTGTGTGGGTTTGATTTCTGGGGCTCGGCCTCTTACTCTGTGAAACGGAAGCAGCCCTCAGGCTGTGCGTGTGGGTGGTGGTAGGCATGGCCTCCCTCGCAGAGCCACTGGTTGGCAGGTGCTCTCTGCCCTACCGTGCCCGGCTCTGCCCTGCAGCAGACGCCCTTCCACTTCTGGAGCACTGTGGAGTGAAGATGCAGTTGGCAGGACATGGACAGGAAGCTGCTCAGAGGAAGCGAGTCCTGACGGGACAGTCGAGGAGAGTCACCAGGACCTCCATGAACTCTCAGGCCAGGGCAGCCCCACAAGGGCACGCTGGCTTCTGTCCTCACTGGGCTTGAGACTGTTTCAGGTGTTGTGCTTTAGCTCTTGTATGGGCACAATAATTTAAAATTAATGAAGAGAATTGATCCTGTCAAGTCTGATTTTTTTTTGGTTTACTTTTTAAAAATCTTTTAAAAAAATATTTGTTTTAATTATAGGTGAACACAGTAACCTTTATTTTATTTCTATGTGGTGCTGAGGAAAAAACCCAGTGCCTCATGCATGCTGAGCAAGCACTCTATCACTGAGCCACAGCCCCAGTCCTGTTAACTTTTCATCGCTTCTTTGAATGTCTTGTTTTTCATCCTTAAAACAATGAATAGTTTAGGATCCTATTTCAGGAGATGGTTTTCCATGGTGAAGGAAATTCGCTTTTTTGCCAGGAGTCCATTTAGGGCCTTAGTCATTGAAACAGACTATTGTCTGCAGCCGGCCTTGCCTGGTCTTCCCTTTTGTGGTGTGGCCTTAGGACCTGCTAAAGGAAGAACTGTAGTTTCTACTTTTAAAGCAAATAAAATGGCATTGGTGTGCCTTGACCAGGAGAGTACCTCGAGCCTGGGGACCTGGGGCTGCCTGCCGAGGCTCCTTCCTGGCATGGCCATCTCTGGGAGGAGTGCTCTGTTGGGGTGGGCCCTGCCTTTGCCAGGCTCCCTCCCAGGAGGGTGGGACACGCCAGCTGCATCTGCCCAGCTTGCAGTACCCCCCTGTGTCTTCTGCTGGGCTCCTCCTGGCACCCCTGGGGCACACCTGTCCCATCTTGGTGTGGTGATTCAGCCCGTGGATTGTGACCTGTCACTAGATTGAGAGCCAGTTACGTCCCCCCACATAAGAGAGCAGACTATCTTCAGCCCTTCCAATGGTAGGGTGTGGTATGTGGCGTGTGCGTGGTGACATTCAGAGTATGACGTGGAGCATCCCAGATGTGCCTGCCAGGGTCCCAGCTCCCTGCCAGCTCTCATGGAGAAAAGGACCATCTCAGTCTGTCTCTGGTGCCGCAGTTTGTGCCCTGGGATGCCCTTTGTTGCTAAGCAAGTCAGCCCACCAGAGTCCAGCTGGAAGTGTCCCTGGGTCAGAGGGCTTGTGAGGCACCATGGGTGGGCTCTTCAGTCTTGGCAGCCACAGGGGCATCTCCTGGCTCACTGAGGAGTGTCCAGACCACAGCTAGAATGGCCATTTCTGCTCCCATTGGACTCCACGTCACCTTCTGCACCAGGCTTGTGGATGCAGCTGTTTAAGTGGGCACTGAGGGCGCGTCTTGTGGGCCTTTGCTGGCTGGTGCCTGTTGGGTCCAGCCTGGGGCCCACCCCACTACTTGGTCCAGTTCCCCTGCCGTCACCTGGGGTCAGATGCCTCACAGATCCTGCTGCAGTCTTGTCTGACTCCAGAGGGGTCCCAGCCAGCAAAAAGATGGACGTATCAAGAGTGCTATGGAGGCTGAAGAGGTCTGTCCTGTCCTCAGCAGACTGTCCCAGCTGAGTGTCCAGAGCCAGCAGTTACCTGAGGGCTCCTTAAGTGGCATCTGTTCCTGGGCAGGCCTGGCCCTCATAGGCCCATGGTCTCTTTGTGGGTAAGAGTACTTTGGCACAAGGACTAGCTCAGGCCCCTCCATGGTTCAAGCCAGCTCATTTGTCATCGGCCACTGGTGCTTGACTGGACAGTGGTCAGAGGACCAGTGCCTGGCCAGAAGAGCCCTGTGCTCTCTGGCACAGAAGGTAAAAACGTGTGAGGGTAAGTTGGCGAGATGGAGAGGGTGGATTGGCAGCGTCTCTAGGGCGCTCTGTGTGGAAGATGTTTCCCTGAACATCGCAGAAGTGCTATGTTTAGGGGAAGAAAGTTCTAGTGCTGGCCAGGCCATAACCACGGCTACGAGGCTCGTGGGCAAGAGGCCAGGCCTCTGATGCCCAGTGTCACGAGCCTGTGGCCATCAGAGCCAGCTGCAGAAGGAGCAGTGGGCTTTGAGGGGGATGACTCACCTTCCGCCCTGAGCCAGCCACGGAATCCTGTCCACTGTGGAGCAGAGCAGCACCATACTTTGCAGCAGCTGGGCTGGGCACCCGCCCACCCCCGCTGTCTTGTTGCCCCACACTGGTGTGTGGCTGGCGCACCCCTGCTGTCCTGTTGCCCCAGGTGGCTCCGAAGCTAGCACCTGACTGTCATCTCAGGCCCCTGCTCCCTGGAGGCCTGCGCCACCCCAGGACCCACCTTGCCCTCTGCAGGTGTTCCTGAGTCGTGCTGCTGGGATGGTGTGGGGTCGTGCGACACCTGCCGGAGCAGCTGGGCTTCCCCTCCTTTCCTCCTCTCTTTCTGTGCAGTGCCAGGCTCTACCCAGCTCCTTGTGTGGCTGTGCCTGGCCAGCTTTGCTTCTCCACGACCTCACAGCCTCCCTGGGTTCTGTGGAGTCCACTGGGTGAGGCCGTTGTTCCCACTGTCCCCTCCCTTCCTACCCTGCAGAGCTGGACCAGGTCCCCCATGGAGTCCTTGTGAAACACGACTTTTTGTTGCTGGCTAGACTGATGTGGTGGGAGATATGGTTTCCGAGCCAGTCCCGCGTCCCAGCCTGGCAGGTGGCAGTGCGGCACTGCCGCGTCTCTGGCCTGGCAGGTGGCAGTGCGGCAGTGCCACGTCCCCGGCCTGGCAGGTGGCAGTGTGGCAGAGATTGCAGGCGGGGTTGCCCAGGCCAGTTCTCTGCCTCGGTGCCCTCCTCCCCTCCTTCTCTGCTTGGTTGGGCCTGCGACCAGCAGCGGCTTGCCCAGGAGCCCTGTCAAGAGCACCAGCCCTACCCCAAGCTCCCGAAGAACCTCGTCCAGTGCTGGCTTCTGGTCTATGGTCAGTGTCCGGGTGGGCCACTTTGGCTTTCTCACAGGAAGAGACCTGTGTGGGAATGGAGGTCCCCGCTGTGCCTGTGGGCATCTGAGAATCACACTCTGCGCTTTCTCCATGGGGTCAGTTGAGCTACACTACGAGGGTGTCCCCGAGGAGTCCTGGGTGCTTGGATGTCCAGTTCTTGGGGTGTGATATTTCTGTATCACAGGGACAGAGGGAGCGTCCCTCCCCCCACCTGGTGTTCAGCCAGGGAGTCTCCTGAAATAAGCTAAGAGTGGACATGTGAACAGGAGAAAGGTGGACAGATGTGTCCTGGGCACTGAGGAGGGAAGGGGGCACCCTGGGAGGTTCAGAAGTCCCTGCCCTCAGGGGAGGAATGGGGCACAGGCAGCATGGGGAAGTGACTCCAGGGAGGGAAGGAGTCCCCAAAGGGGAGTGTGGCCAGGGCCAGTGCACGTGTGCTGCCAGCGCTCGTCTCCCTGTGACCTGCAGTTGCCGCCTCTGGTTGGCTGGGTGTCTGGGGACAGGACCTACAGTGGATAGCTGTTTCCCGGAGGACTGCTGCAGGCATGGGCCCTTCTGAGCCCACCCTCCTGGAACCACTCTCCCTGCAGAGCCCCGGGGAGTCATCTTGAGCCCACAACACGAGCCTTACCTTTGTTGCCTGGGCTGCGGGACAGGAGGCTGACTGGCTAGACCTGGAAAGGTGGGCAAGCAGGGAGTCTCGGCCTCTGGAGCAGGGTGCCACCCTGACACTGTCCTGGCCCTTGGCTTCCCTCTGCTGTCCCAAGGGATCCTGAGGTGCAGGCCTGGCCTTCACTCTGCGGACCGTGGGCATGTGATCTCCCGCTGCCACCTGCTCCTGGCCCATGGCTCTGGCCCTGCTGGGTGCTGATGGAGGGTGCCGCCTGGGGGCTGGTGGCTAATAGGAGCCAGCCCTGCCTGGGGCCCGAGTGAGCCTCACCATGCTTCTGCTCTGCTCTTTCCAGGGAAAGTGCGGTGGCCAGACTTCAACCAGGAGGCCTACGTGGGCGGGACGATGGTGCGCTCTGGGCAGGACCCCTACGCCCGCAACAAGTTCAACCAGGTGGAGAGTGACAGGCTGCGCATGGACAGAGCCATCCCAGACACGCGGCATGACCAGTGAGTCCCCAGCCCGCACCCGTGGCCAGGCTCGCCCTGCTGTGCCGTGGGGTCTCCCCTCCCAGTGATGTCAAGCTGGGAGAAGCCAGGACTGCCCTGTGGCAGCGTGCAGAGGCGGAGTCAGAGGGAGAAGTGGAAGGATTGGCCCTGTAGTAGCTGAGCACTTGTTATTTTGAGGATCCAGTCACAAAACACATTTTCCACTGTTGACAACCTTAGAAGGAAGAAACTTTAGATCCTCCCTTACTGGGATGGCTTAAATCGAAATGTGCAGACTTGGAGTTCTGGGTGGTGTTGGTAGCCTGGGGAGGATCACACGTCTACCATGTTGGACCCTCTGCAGGGACACAGGTGTGCCTGTTGGAGTTCCAGCCTTCACACAACCAGCGGAGCACGTTGGTGGGCTGCAGCCTGGGGCTTTGTCGTCACCACCCAACGTGCCTCTTAGACTGGGACATCCAGGATAAGAGAGTGTAGAGCTGGGCTGGGCTTTCAGGGACTGCAGAGAAGAGCAGTGTGGGAGGCCAAGGCCCCTCCCTACCCTGGGGACTTCGGATGGTGGGAACTGGTCACCTCAGGGTTGCCCTTAGCTTGGTGTCCCAGGCAGCTCTGAGCACCGCAGCAGTGTGCGCATGATGTGCTGTACAACATGCATCACATCACCGACCTCGCCACTCATGTTCACCCCAGATTGCCGCCACGCAGGGTTCCTGTCCCCACGGGTCCCTCTCGAGGCCTTGCACTGGGCCCTGGTGCTGTGCTGCTGGCTACGTTGGCTCTGTCAACTCCTGAACACCCAGTGGACCCGTTTGCAGTAGGAGCCCTGGCCTGGGGTCGGGCCCTGGGTGCACAGGAGCCTCTGGGACCCAGGGAGTCATGCCTAAAGCTATATGTGTCGTCACGGGCGTAGACATGCATGTCTCCGGGGAGTCCATGGCACTTCCCAGAGGGCCCCAGGGGTTTGTCCCCATAGCCCAGCTCCACAGGCTCCCCCAAGCCACTCGGGATCCTCACATGCTGTGATGCAGACATGGGTGGTCTCCTGGCGCAGGGAGGAAGCCACAGCACCCAGGTTGCTGGAAACTTGCCCAGTGACTTAGAGCTTTGAAGAAGGCTTGGCCTGAGCCAGGGCTCTAGCAGAGCCTCATGCGGACAGCCTGGGGTGCCATCTGCACAGGAGGTGGGCCTCAGGTCATGGTGGCTCCAGAGCTGGTTTTCCGACGACTCATGTGTACCTTTCCCTTGGGCTGAGAGGGTGGCCCTTCCTGGTACCCGTCCACACATGGACCAAGCTCCTCTGCTGCCCACTGCAGGGTCCTTCCGCAGCCCCGGTGTATGTGTGATTGTGTTGCCAGCATTTCCAGAGTGGGAGCTTGCCAAGCGGGTGTGTGAGTGTCACCGTGTGGGTGGGTGTCACCGTGTTTGCGGGTGTCACTGTGTTTGTGGGTGTCACCGTGTGGGTGGTCTGGGGTTGCTTTTCATTCTGGCCACTGGGTGTATCAGGTGCGTGTTAGAGCAGCAGCTGGGAGCCTTCAACCGTTACTGGACTTCGGCTGAATTAAGTTCTGTTCAGAGCCAACCTGGAGCCTGATCTAGAGGCAGCTTGATGTCCTCGGAGCGAGGTCTGGGAGGACCGAGGTCTGGGAAGACCAAACTGGTGGGCGCTGCCTGGGAGGCTGGCCTCTCCTCCTTCACACAACCAGCGGAGCACGTTGAAGAAGGTGGCCTCTGGGGACACCGTGGTTTCCGTCTCTGCCATCTGCTTTTGTTAAGTTGTGCTTGGCTGTGACCGAGCTGAGTGGTCTGGCGAGGGCACTGAGAACGAACTTGGCATCCCACAGACCTGGCGTGAATCCCAGACCTCTCATTCTTCTGTGGCTTTTGTCCCCTATGACGAGGTGTGCGGCCCCGTCTGACCTGTGAGGGTCCGGCAGTGTTGGCAAGGCCGTGTTCCTCCCTAGGACATGGCTCTGGAGCCACTATGGCAGCCCCTGCTCTCCCAGAGCCCACCTGCTGCCCAAGGGCTCCCTGCAGTCTGTCACCACTGATGTTCCAGCCTTCGCCTTCGTTCTCTTCCTGCCTTGGCTCTTTGGAATGGTGGGTTGTTACCTGGACACGTCTTGGCATCAGGAGGCCCAGTGGTATTGAGAGGGACGCTTGGCATAACCCGTCCACCTGTTAAGTGCTATGGATCCCTGATGGCCTCAGGAGTCGCAGGAGCATGGCCAGCAAGAGGCAGGAGCATGAGCAGCCAGGAGAAGCCACCCTGACCCCTCACAGCCTCCAGGGCAGGCACAAGGAGCCAGGGCCCCAAGGGCACAGACAGGCAGCCCCACACCAGGTTTTGTTCAGCTCCACAAGCACATGAAAATAGTGCTGGAGAGCTTGTCCGGGATTGGCACACCCAGCCAGGTGAGTACACGGGGGTGCCCAGGACACGAGGCTCCTGACAGGCAGAGGGCCAAGCTGCCACCTGCCTCACCTGGGTAGACCGTGGAGATCTGGAAGCACTTGCTGTTCAGGTGGGCTGCTGTGGAAGGTGGCCCTAGAGGCGGCTGAGGGAACTCTAGCAGTTGAGGAGGAATGAAGGCTGGAGGGAGACCTCGAGGGTGTAGAATGGGGAAGATGAACACCAGCACCGAGACTGGTGCAGGCTGGAGCTGGCTGCAAGGTGTGTGGAGACGCAGAGGCGGCTCAAGGCTGCAGCTGTGTCCTCCCCTCCCTGGCTTTGGCCTGTGGTTTGCAGACAGTCGAGACGGCACTCAAGACCCTGCCAGAGCTGGCATTGAGCAGGCTTCTGCCTTGGTGCAGGAGAGCTGGCCAGCTGCTCTCCCCCTTTGCTGCTGGGAAGTAGTCCTGTGGGATTCCACCTGGATTTGGGAGTGACCTTCATAGCAAGCCCTGAACGTCTTAGCAAGCCCTGGGTCCAGTTCTGGCCTCCCAGCCCTGTGTTGAAGGGCTTGGCTTGGTTCTGGCCTGCAAGGCCTTCCCTCTGCTCAGCTCGGTCAGCCTCTGACCCTGGCTCGAGGGCTATGCCATGTGCTGGCCTAGCTCTCCAGGTGCTGTCCTCTTCTGGGTCACCAGCCCACCCCAACCCTGGCCACCTCTCAGTCCTTCCAGGAGGTTCTTTGGGGTATCTTATCCAAAATGGCCTAATAATTAGTAGCAGTATGATGATGTTTTTTGTAAACCTGTCCATCATGGCCACTTCCCTGATTTTCCAAAAAATTTGATATAAAATCTGCAACAAGTATGCACTAAAATGTGATTTTAAAGAAAAATGTAATTGCAAATTTTTTTCAATGATATAAATTTTTCTCAATAATATAAATAAATACATATAATTAAATAAATAAATAAATGCTGCAGTCCAGCTGCAGCAAAATAGCATTGGGGGCGGGGGAGTGACGAACAACTTGGTAGATTGATACAGCAGGAGTGGGAGCTGTTTATTGTAGGACAACAGAGGTATTTATACATTCCACACAGCTTATCTAATTAACATAAACTCGATACAGCAGTCAACCAATAAGGAATCTCCACACTTAATGACTCACTGGCCTTACTTCACAAACCACTCCCTCTGGCAAAATGCCAGGCGCCATCCAGACTTGTTTACAGACTCTAACAAATAAAATATAAATAATAAGAATAAATACCATCAAAAGAAACTTTTCCACTAAAAAATTTGCCTTCTCGAAATTCCCTGCTCACCTAGGTCTGCAGGAGACACCGTTTCCCTCTGTGCAGCTGGAGGAGGCCATCACAGCTGGCGTTTTGTGTCCAGGAGACCTGACCAGCTGCTGGCCCAGCACAGCACTGTGTCTCAACTAGGGCCACCAGGTGTATCCTAGGAGTGCAGGGTGGCAAATGCCAGTGACTCCCGATGCATAGCACACGCACGTCAGGACCGTGATCATGGTGGCTCAAGGGGGAGAGCTTGGGTCACTGTGATGGATGTAGGAAGGGATAGTCGTGCTCAGTGTCCCAAACTGTGCTCAAGGGCCCATGAGGAGCCCAGCAAGTGCCAAGCTCAGTGGTGATCAATGTGCTCACGGGAGGTGAGGCCCTCTGCTGCTCATGTAGTTGCATACCATGTGTGGCATCATTGGCACAGGCTGACACAGGACTGTCCTGGTGTTGGGGGAGAGGCAGGCAGATGGCCAGCTGGAAGAAAACCTGCTGCCAACTGGCAGGGCTGTGGGGCTCCTGGAGGCCTCTGCAGACAGCCCCTCACAATCCAGCAGTGGTGATAGCCTGGGAGGAAGGGCAGCCACAGAGCCCTTGCTGGGCTCCGGGCCATGTGGAAGGAGGGCTGTGCGAGACGCAGGGCCTCCCGGGAAGCAGCAGGGTGCAGTCCAAGGACATTTAAAGCTCTGTTTCTAAGACGGTGAGTGTCGTCTTCAGATCAAGCTGTGGTGTTTAAGGAGTGTTAGGAGCTGATCCAAAGCTCATGAGGAAAACCCAGTGGCCCAGGTGAGGAGGAGCATGCCAGGGCAGCTGCCCCTCTGACACACCGCAGGCCTGTGGCCATGCGAGTCTTGCAGTGGGAAGCAGGGCACCAGCAACCTTAGAGACCAAGGAGCCTGCCCTGCTGTCCTGCTCTGGGCTGTCCAGCGGAAGAGGTGGGCAGTGTGTACCCATAGGGCAGCACGCAGGGGGCGTGGCCCGAGCTGGGCCCTGTCAGAGGTAAAGCTAGACAGAGTGTGTGCCACATGGGTGGCCTTGGGCACAGAGGCACTTTCTTACCTCCTCTGGGTCCAGAGTTGAAGAGCCAGAACTTGAGGGTCAGTGTGTTCGACTAGCTGAGAGTGCCTGCCACCATCTCAGGGCTTTGCCCTGTGTGTCGCTGGTGCCCGTGCCGACGCCTACCCTTCTGCCACACCAGGATGCAACACAAGGCCCTCACCTGCTGCTGCCCTTCGCTGGGACTTCCAAACTCCGTGCTCCCTATGATCACTTGGTGTGCAGTCTTGGACAAGGCACTGCCCATGGAGACCGCATGGCCTCACCCTTGCAGAACCTGAGTTCTACTGGCATTTCAGGAGGGTGGAGCCTTTCCCATCTCCGTGGCCATCTTAGAACGGGTGTGGTCTTGCAGCTGGCCACGCCCCTCCCCAGCCTCTTGGTATCCTGAGCCCACATGCATACTCTGGGGGTCTCTGGCTGCCCTGCCTCCCCCACCCCAAGCTCTTCCTGCAGGCTAGGTGCCCTCTCCCTGTGGCTAGGCGCACCTCCCCCAGGTCCTGCTGGGCCTCAGCCCATATGCTGACTCCATCCTGGCCTCTGTACACAGGTGACCTCCACCCACGCATGGTTGCCCATGCAACTGTTCCCTATTCCTTACGGTGACCTTCTGGTTCTCAGTGTCCACTTTTATTGCTGTATTCCTTCAATGACCTGAAGGCCGGTATGCAAAGGAGTGAGGCAGCTGCCTCGGAGCACACAGCTGGTGTCCAGAGCCAGCAGGAGCAGGGCACTAGCCCAGCTGAGCACCAGGGGCCATGAGTCAGGCAGGGCGAGGAGACGCCACGGCCCCTTCCCACTGCTACCTGGCCCTCCCTGGTGCAGCACGGAAGCCTTCGTCCCATCAGGGTCATTGCCACCCAGAGTCCCCTGCACCACAAGCCACCCTCCCCAGCCAGGAGCTCATCTGTTTGCAGCCACTCGAAGTTCAGATACTGATGCCGGCAGCTCTCAGCCACGTGAGCCCAGATTGGTGTTTTTCAAGTTTTTGTGAATCTAGTGTCTAAGTCTCCATTTTACTGGACTGGAAGGTTCCAGAATGACCACAAGAACCCTGGGAGCAAGTCGCCCAAAGCCCCGCCTCTTCCCAACACCGTGCTGCTTCCAGAGGACAAAACCTCCGCTCTTCCTGCTGCTGACCTCAGACCAGCTCTGCTGGCTCCTGGTTATAGCCCTGCCATGGCCACTGGAGAGCTGGCAGGGAGACAGCCCTCGGGCAGAACGCATTCCGTTTCTCCTGACTTCTGTAGTGCCTGCTCCCATGGTTCAGCATGGACCTGGGCACATGTCTGCATGTTCCGCCCTCAGGGCAGGAAGGCTCACAGACTGGTTGCTGCTGCTTCTGCCTGGAGGTTGGCAGCCCTAGTCAGCCCCATGCCTCACATTGAGGTGGAGGTATGGGAGGTGCCACCCCCGACTCTGGCCTTCATTGGCACCACTCGCCAGTTGCCATCTTGGGACTGATGCTGTCCAGCAAAGCATTCACAGTTGAAGCTTTGGAGGTGTCTCAGTTCCTTGATTTGACCAGCTAACAATTCTAGCTACCGGTCTGCTTGTCACTAAAGGCTCAGCGGTAACGAGGTTCTGTGTCAGTCACAGAATCATTTGCCCCAAACAGTGGGGACTGTTATGTGGTTCTTTCATGACTAATTAAAACAGACCAGCTGTGATGACTCAAGTGAAGCAGGGAAGTCCCTTTTGTGATCCCACCTTACTGCTCTATATTTCTCACTCGTGTTTGAGATTGTCTATATATTTCTCACTCGTGTTTGAGATTGTCTTCCCAGTCTGACAGGAAAAGGTGGTGAGGCTGCCATGTCCCTCAGCCCACACCATGCACTGTGTGTAGTTGTTCAACAGCTGCTGGGGTCCACTGCATCTCACTGATGGACATTTTGGCCACAGCCACCTTTGCCCAGTGTGGTGCTGTCTCAGCTTGGCCGGGGACCACACTGGCTGAGGAGTGAGCCTGGCCTCATGGCCTGCAGGTCCCTAGAGGTGTCACCTATTGGTCCTGCTGGCAGAGTTCTTGATGCCAGGGTTGCAGGACAACCTTGCAGGTGACGGTGACAGCATGGAAGAGCTTGTGTGGGCAGACCTTTGGCCTAGCCAGGCCTTGTCCTCACCACTGCCTGGCTGGCATGACTGTTCAGAACTGACCCTGAGCCAGGCTCTCAGCATGAGCAGCTCTGTTCACACTCAGGGACTCTTGACTCTGGCTCCTGGCGCAGGCCTGGCACTACAGTTGAGCCTCCTGCAGCAATGTAGGCTGTGCCCTCCTGGGTGCTGTTCCCTCGGGATGTGCAGCCCTGCCCCGAGCAGCACCAGGAGTCCGCAGGCCTGCCTGGCTCTCTGCAATGCGATGCTTGGGCACTTTAGTCTAGAACTGAGGACTCTTGTCATGTAGGTAGCACTTGGTACCCCTGCAGTTCTGTCTCTGCAGTACAGACCCAGGAAGTGCTGCGTGGAATCTTCCAACCTCTGGAGGCCTGGTCTCATGTTCTGCTGAGAAGTGGCCCCAGAACCCTGCTCACTGCTCAGGAGAAGCAGTGCCCTTGTGCTCCGTTCCACCGGCTGCGGACACCACCCTCACTCTGGTTGTTTGGAAATGGCCTCACTCTGGTTGCTTGGACACAGTTGTGGGGCACTCTGACATCCAGGTGAAGGGGAGTTGCTGTGGACCTTGGCTGCTCATGCCAGGTAGAGGGGAAAGTACAGGCAGGGCAGCGGGCACAGTGGCCTGCCCTGGGCACTGCGGTGGCTGTGAGAGTGCCAGAGCTGCGTCTGCAGCAAGTTGGGGTAGCCCTAGGCTGTCCTGGTCCCGTGTGTTCTCAATGTGCTGATCCCTAAGCTCACTCTGGACCTTCCCTGTGGTCACGTCCTGAGGGTGCTCTGTCTCCCAGCTGCCCAGCACAGCAGCCATGCCACACTGCACAGATGGACCTTCTCTTCCCTCAGGTGTCAGCGGAAGCAGTGGCGTGTGGACCTGCCAGCCACTAGCGTGGTGATCACGTTCCACAACGAAGCCAGGTCGGCCCTGCTGAGGACCGTGGTCAGGTGAGGCCAGGACACCAGCTGTGGCCCAGTTAGCCGGGTCAGCATGGCCAGCGGGGCCGTGAATGGGCCACCTGGTGGCTCTGTCCCTGGGCAGCCGATGGCCCCTCCAGCCTAGGCGGGGCCAAGAGAGGACACCCCACCCGGTTGCCTGCACCCGGCCACGGCCCTGTCCTCTGTTTCTCCTCAGTGTGCTTAAGAGAAGCCCCCCGCACCTCATCAAAGAGATTATCCTGGTGGATGACTACAGCAATGACCGTGAGTGCTGGTCCTTCCCCAGCAGGCTGTGGGCGAGAGCGTTGGGCAGGCTCCGGCCAGAGGGAAGGGCTTCTCGCGGCCCAGGGGCAGCGCCCACCCAGCCACAGGGACTCATGCTCCCTCTCCTCTCTCCCTAAGCTGAGGACGGGGCCCTCTTGGGGAAGATCGAGAAAGTGCGGGTCCTCAGGAACGATCGGCGGGAAGGTAAGACTCCCTCCCCAGCCTGGTGGCGACTGGGCAGTGCTCTGACTATGAAAGCAATCAGGTCTCTGGTCCCGCTCTGTGCCCTCTCCTGTCCCAGCACACACAGGGAGGACGTCGGACACCTAACCCATCAGAGATGTGTGCTCTGGGTCTGCTCACACATGAGAAGCTCTGTTCATGCTTAGGGACTCTGACCTGTCCCTGAAGAGCTTTAGCCACAAGCTATTCAATGCTCCTAGCTTCAGCGGCTGACCAGAGAGCAGATCCACGGCCGGCAGCTGCCGCAGGGGGCCGTCCAGAATTGGGACACGCTGCCCTCGGTGCTCACACCCCTGTTAGTCCACCTTCCCATGGGCTTCCTGTTACTGGACAGGGCTGAGCCCCAGGAGCAGGCCACAAGGCCGTGGCAGGAGGGCTCCCCAGGGATGTGCGTATTGGGGAGCTCAGGCTGGTGCAGCTGGTGTCCCGGTACCAGAGCGTGGAGAGAGGCCCCTCTTGGGATCGGGGTCTCTCAGTCTCTCCAACTGCAGAGCCATGGCACCCATGCTGCTCCCAGGGATTCAGGAGTGGCAGTGCTTCTCTGGCCAGGGCACAGCCCTCCTCCTTGTCCCCACACAGCCACTGCGCTGGAGGAAGTGGGTGTCTGAGCAGGAGCCTGCCCCATCGGCCCAGCGGCCCTCAGGTGGGAGCAGTGCCTTGGGCACCTGTCCTCACCAGCCCGCCGATAGCCTGCTCCTATGTGCACTGTGGCCTTACTGGGCTGGCACCAACCCCAGACCTGACCACCTGCTGCGCTCCTTATGTCCCCTGAGTGACAAGGCAATGATGAAGTCTCTGCTGAGTGTCCTCACTCCCTTGCCTAGAAAGGGGAAGCTGGCCTAGGACACAGGAGGGGAGGAGAGGGGAGGGGAGAAGTGGGGAGAGGGAGAGGAAGCAAGTGGCTGTTGTGTTGCAGTTTGTAACTGGCCTGTCCCTTGCTGGCCTTATGGGGGGTGTCCATGAGCTGCTTAGAAACTGGCCGTGTGTCTGCATGTTAACTCTGGACCTCTGGACTTGGTGCTCATGTGGGGGAGGAACTGTGTCACTGCTGGGTTTAGCAGGGGTGAGGGGCATCGTGTGGAAGCGACTGGCAGACAGGTCTGGACAGCTTGAGTGGGCAGCAGCTGTGTGATGCGGCCATACCTGCCTTGGACCCCAGGCAGGTGCTCCTGCAGCATTGGCCAGCTGCATGGAGCAAGGAGGCCGAGAAGGGGCCGGGCTAGCTGCTCGGGCACAGCTGAAGATGAGGGAGAGGAGGTAGGCAGAAAGCCCCTGGCCACATCTCAGCCACCCCATCCCAGGGCCGCTGCGGCACCGTCTCCTCTGCCTGCCACTCGACCCCACAGTGCAGTTGCCTCACTTCAGGGATTGGGAACCTCCTCAGGAGGTCGGCAGGGAGTAGGAATGCCCTGGATCTGCCCTCCTCTTCGCTTCCAGAGCCTCCAGCTTTTCCTGCCCAGAGTCCCCTGTTGGTGCTGTCTCCGCCACCCCGGGCGCTCTTGATTTTCCCTTGCCAATGACGGCATGTGGGCCTCTGTCCTGCAGAACTTCCTTCTCGTCCCAGAGAGCGTTTCTGACTGGAATTCTGAGCCGGCCTTGGATGCTTTTCAGCATGTCAGAAGTGTTGCTGCATGTTGTCCTTGCCTGGCTTGCACTTTTCTGCCAGGACCACAGGTCTGCTCGGGCATTGGCGTCTCCTGGCTGCACCCAGCCCTCATCACAGGTGTCCCAGTTCACAGCCCTGGGCCTGGGTCCCCTTTACATTTAGGCTACTTTGCTTCACTGACTCCGGGAGGTATGAGGTGGCATTTTCCACCAGACTTGGGACTTGCTGGCCGTTTGCATCTCCAGCACTTGTCCTGCTTTCCCCTTGACGTCTTTCCTCTCTGTCAGGAGGGCCCATGTCCCTGGCCTGTCTTCAAGTCCACAGGTCCCTCTGCCAGCTCCATTCTGTGATTGAGACCGGTCAGGGAGCTGCTTGTCTCCCATCACTTCCTTTTCCTGGCTCTCGAGTACCCCCCTGCGTCTGCCAGGCAGGCTCCAGTGCTCTGATGAGTCCCCTGTCTGTTCACTTCCCACGAGCTCTTGAACATGGTCATAAAAGCCATTCTAAATCCTTGTCTGCTGATCCAGCATCTGAGTCATCTTGGGATGCTTCTGTTGGGTTTTTCTTCTGGAGATGGACCATACTCTGCAATTTCTCAAGTCTAGTTATTTTTTATTTTACAATAGATGTAAAAATCACCCCATATATTGGAGACACTGGGTTATGTTCTCTTTCTGAAGGGCCTTGATCTCTTTTAAGCAGGACAGTAAAGTGACTGGTGGTGACTCTGCTCTGGTAGATGGACAGGTGCTTGTCTGGGATGGGGATGCCCTGGGTGAGTCTCTTGTTTCTAAGGTAGTAGTCTGCATTTCTGAATGTGATCCTTTGGGTTTCCATAGAACTGAAGTGTTCTCCAAACTTCTCTAACTTGGCAAGGCTTGAATTCCAAACCTTGTGTCCACAGGGATTGATAGCAACTGAATTCTCAGCTGTGTCCACTACAACAGGGATCAGATGAACTCAGCTCTCTGGTTGGTCTTACGGGGTTTCTTGGAGTCTAGGCCTGTGAAGTTAGCTCAGGAGTTAGCCAGGCATGATCACTGGCCCTTTTCAGGGTCTCCTTCTCTAGTCCCAGCCATTCTACAAGTCCTACGCTTTCTCCTCTGGCACCTTAAACTAGAAGGGCAGCATTGTAGGGTGGGGTGCCTTGGGAAGCACCCCCTGAATGTGGCCTTGGGCCAGGTGGGCCTACTCTCAGGAGTTGATCCTCTGTGGTTCCATCTTCTGTTTCCTCCGGCTCTGCCACACGATTGGCTTTATGTCTTACTTGGAGTTCATACCAATTTCCAGGCTGGGCTTTGCCCAGTTGCAGCGGCTCTGCAGTCAACTGGTCACTCTGTCCTTTGCCCCTGGGGGCAGGCAGCTATGTGGGGTCACTGTGGCTCTCCTCAAACTGCATAGAGAGGAACGTAGAGCCCTCATCCTCCTTGGGTGTGAGCCTCTCGTCCAGTCCAGACACAGAGCCCCCAAGCACAGCATCTGTCGCGTTCCTCACGACTAAGACATTCAGGGTCACCCAGGGGAACTGGGCTGCACAAAATAACCACACAGAGACAGAGATACCTTTTTCTTTGGGTCCTGAGGGCTCCTCTGATCTTAGGGGTCTGTGGAAAGATAGCAGGTGCTGAATCCTTTTATTGTGGAGAAGCCATTCAAATGAGGCAAGGGGTCAGGTTTCAGGAGGTTGAGTCTAGCTTCCTGATGTCTGCTGTCAGCAGGTTAACTGACAGCTAGGATGGCCACACCCAAGGGCAGAGCAAGAGAAGGGGACACACAGAGGGAGCTTCCTTGGAACATTCTATCCCAAACAGGGCAAAGTATTACAAAAGAACAGGTGAGTGTGGCTCAACCCCACGGGTGACATGCCTACACCTGAAGACACACCTTCGACTTCCTGGGCTGGGACCACGCCCAAGTCACCATGAAATGTAGTGATGGGTCAGAGCCTCTTGCTTCAGGATGGAAGGCATGGGTCATCCAAAGGGGCTCCCCACAAGCATCCAGGACAGTCAGATATGTGTCTCGAAGAGCAAGTGTGTGTGTCCAGCGGGTCGCAGGCGTTCAAGCTGGCCCAGCAGCACCACTGGGTCTCTGGCTCTGATAGGTCTCAGAAGACAGAGCTGTCTGCTTCAGGCTGGGGGGTTGCAGCCAGGTCCCAAGATGTGGAGCTGACATCTTCCAGGGCCCAGCCAGTCAGGAAGCTGTGGCTGTGCCAGAGAGAAGACCTTCTGAAGGTCTAGCTTCCTTGCTAGATAGAGGCTCTGATATGCGAAGATCTTTCTGGACCAGTGGCTCTAGGAGGTGGCCTTCCCAGGCAACAGTCAACTGCAGAGAAGCCCTGGGGGGCCAGGCTGCCAGGCGCTGAGCCGTCCTGGGTTCTCGCTTCCCTGACACACTTCTGCCTTCCTTTTCAGGTCTGATGCGCTCCAGGGTCCGGGGTGCCGACGCTGCCCAGGCCAAGGTCCTGACCTTCCTGGATAGCCACTGCGAGTGTAATGAGCACTGGCTGGAGCCGCTGCTGGAGCGGGTGGCCGAAGTGAGGCCCAGGGCCGGGCCGGGGCAGGGCACATGGGCGTGTGGTCCTGGGCTGGCCGTGGGTGCCCCTGGTGTGGGGAGAAAGGCAGTGTCTCTGGGGGTTCATCTACAGTGCTTTGGGCTGTGGGGTCCCTGTACAAGGAGGTGGCAGGCTCAGCAGGGGCTGGGAGGTGGCTGGTGAAGGCAGCTTTGACTCAGGCACAGCTGCTTCTTCGCCTCAGCTCTGAGGGCGTGAGGGAACCTGGGACTTCAGGCTGGGGCAGTGCCAGCCTCAGCTCCCACTGAAGACCAGTCCATCATGCTAGACTCAGGGAGAAGCATGTGCTGATTGTCACTCAGTGCCTGGGCAGACCTCCAGAGGGTTACCTGGGGCCCCCTCAGGTACCACCTCCTGCGAGGGGCATCATCATAAAGCTGGGTGGCCTCCTTAGTTCTGGCCGCCTTCATTGACTTTCTGTCCTTCCTGCTGTAGCTCTTCCTTGGACAAGGAGGGCAAACATGACTAGAGGAGGTGAAAAAAGGTAGAAGTGCTGGCTGCAGCATGGAGGGGCAGCTGGGCCAGGGAGATGCAGACACAGACGTCCCAGGCTGTAGCTTGGAGGGATAGCTGGGCCAGGGAGACGCAGGTGTCCCAGGCTGCAGCATAGACAGCTGGGCTCAGGGAGATGCAAATGGCTTGGGCTGCAGCACAGAGGGACAGATGAGGGTCAGTGACTCATGAAGTACAGCATCGTCAAAGCTGGTAATAGTCATGACACTTCACTGCCTGCTTTGGGTTTGTTGAACGATATGGTAGACACTGCTTATGCGCTGTCTCTACTGCAGGTTCTGCCTCCTCTAGACTGTTGAGGAAATGGTGTAGGGGTTGTTGGCCGTCGGTGATGGGCAAAATGGTATAGGTGGCAGGATTTCAAATCAGGTTCTGCTGAGCCCCAGGGTTTGACCCGGAGCCCTCACCTGCCTGCTGCTGCCCACTCTGCCAGGCCATCTCCTGAAAAGCCAGGCCAGAATCAACCTGTGTTGGCCAGTGCACAGGCCCCTGCCTCGAGGCAGGACCAGCAGAGCTGCCTCATGCCCATTCGAGTTAAGGCAAGAAGCACTGAGGTGATGAGTTCTCACACATCCTCATCTTGCCAAAAGAAACAGAGGTGTCCTGTTGACTCCCACAGCCAGAGGAGAGGGAGCCAGGCCGGAGCTACTGCACTTGGCCTGCCATCTGCACATGGTGGCGCTGGAGGCCCCTGGTGCTCTGTGGCCTGTCCTTATTTAGCTTCTCTGATTCCCTTGTCTGATGGTTTTCTCGTCTTTCCTGGCCAATAGGGCTGCATAAGAGGCCTGGGACAGTGTGCCTCTATGGACTGTCAGTGTGAGGCAGGGCTGCAGTCTCCACACTGGCCACGGCCATTCAGGGTTGAAGATCAGAGAGGGGAACAAGCCTTTGTCCCAGCCTCTGACCAGAGTTTTCTTGTGGGCACAAGAAGGGGCGCAGCCAGAGCCTTGCTGTGGGAGCACGGGGAGGCCCTGCGGCCCCCTTGTCTTCTGCTGGAGGGACCTGGATGCAGCTCCTCACCCCTCACACCCCCTTGTCCAGAGAAGCCCAACCCAGCCTGGGGTCTGCTTTGCCTTAGGGTGCAAGGCCAACTTGCTGCACATCCGAGCTAGGACTTACCAGAATCCTGTGGCGAGACTGAGGTGGACCAGCCCCTGGCATGGTCCTTACCTTAGCTGGGTGAACAGATGGCCAGAGTGTCCCAGGCCCCCACTGACCCCCTCTCATGCAGGCAGCCCCTCTGCCTGCCCCATTGCAATTGGGTCCTGAGTTGGGGGAGGTCCTAGAGGGATACAAGCAATTAAGGCTGCCTGGTGACCCCGACAGGGCTCTGGGGCCTATGTGCTGGTTTGGGATGTTGACAGCTTCTCTGTTATTTACATATGCAGGACAGGACTCGAGTCGTTTCACCCATCATCGATGTCATTAACATGGACAATTTCCAGTACGTGGGGGCCTCCGCAGACCTGAAGGGCGGTAGGTGTCCATCCTTGCACAATGCCCACTCGTCCTGTTTCTGGCATCTGAGGGGCAGTGACACGGTCCATCCTGCCGTGTGTGCCCATAGGAAGCCCTCTGCATGCTACCAGGGCTGTCAGGAAGGGGCCGTGGCCCTGTTTCCCACCCTTCCTCTTCCAGCCATGTGGCTCAGTGTGGCTGTGTTGTTCTTTCTGACCAGAGGTGCCAGGCCCCCACTGACCAGCAGGGCTATAGCTTCTCAGAACTGAGGTTTTGTGGAGCTGGGGGCCATGGCCTCTCTGTACTGCCCGTGCCCAGGGATCACCATGTCCTGCTGACCCTGCCCCTTGCATGTGTCTTGGTCACTGACCCCTCTGCCCTGGCCCAGCCACCTTGTCCTGCTCCCTGCCAGGCAGCAAATTTGTCTAGGGGACTATACTGGCTCTTATAAGCCTGACAGCACAAATGACCTGCAAGTCCACCCCCAGGGCACCAGCCACAACATATGTAAGACCCTCTGTCCCTCCTGAGAATGAGCAAAGACACGGAGCTTCCACTGCCAGGGCCTGGCTTAGATCTTGAAGCCAAGGTATAGCTAAGCCTGGGGTGAAGCAAGACATGGGCCTGGTTGCCTATCAGCCTCTGGCCACTGAACTCCCTCTTCACTTCCGAGGTCTGGATCAGAGGCATAGTGCCCACACCAAAGGGCCTCGAGCCACTAAGGAGCCTCCTGCTGCCTCTGGCCCATGCTCATGGGTATAGCCCCGTGAGGGAGCATCGAGCTTGAGTGCTCATGTAGGAACTCAGCTGGGATCCCGAGGGGAGGGGCTGCCTGGTAGCTGGAGAGCTGCCAGTGTCCTCTGGTGCTCTTCTCACTGGCTTGTCAGGAAGCCCATGGGCCCACTCCAGGGCAGCCCTGTGCAGCTGGTCAGCCCCTACATTCCCATGTGGAACTGGACATCTATCCTACCACCTAATGTTTTTAGCCGATTAGAAGAAAATATCCTAATCCAGACAACCCACAGGCCAAGGGTCCACTACTGTTCTGACCTCCAGAGAGAAGACAGTGCAGCAGAGGACCGGGCCCCAGCCTCTGACAGACAGCAGGCGCTAGGAGGCCCTACTGCCATGGCCCTCCTGCGGGGCCTTGACTTTGCCCCCACTCCACGGGCCCCACTGCCCTGGGTGGGCTGGTCGCCTCTGCCCTCAGCGTCCTCATCCAAGATGCAGGTGGCCACCTTCCTCTAGTTCACTCTCAGGTGGCAGTTTTCACATCCCCACCCTATCCCCACTGCTGAATAGTCTCAGGTGGAATCAGAGACACCAAGGAGACCCAGTCGGTAGGCCCAGGAGCATGCCCCTCCCCTGTGTCCCTGTCCCAGGGGGTAGGGAGCAGTGGCCGGGGTGCTTGGTCTCCCCTCCTCGCCTCTCATAGCCCTTGGATGGGCAGACCCAGTGTACTTCAGGTTCCGCACTCTCCCCAGCTCGCTTCTCAGGCCCCAGGGCGGAACCTGGGGCCTCCGGAGCAAGGCCAGTGCGCCCCACTTGGCTGCACTGCCCTCCTGCTCACTGCAGTGTTGGGAAGCCTGGCCTGAGCATCTTTCTGGGTCAGGGGCCTGCAGTGCTGCTCCTGCCCTCCCTGCCTAGCACCACTGCCCCAGTCGCTCCTTCCACGTACACCTTTGGTCTGGGCTTGGTTTTGTGTGAGTCAGGCCGCAGGCCATCTGTCTCCGTGCTGGGGCTGGGCCAGAGCGCGTGCATGCACATCCCAGCACTGCTCGCTTTCCCACTGCAGGCTTCGATTGGAACCTGGTGTTCAAGTGGGATTACATGACACCTGAGCAGAGAAGGTCCCGGCAGGGGAACCCGGTCGCCCCTATAAAGTAAGTGCAGAGTGTCCCGCAGGCCGGAGCCCAGCCCCTGCAGACCGCCCTGTGCCTCCTCCCCTCCCCACAGCTCCTTCCCATGGGTGCTCATGAGGCCGCTCCACCAGCCCTGGGCTGCCTGTCTGCTGCGTGGTGCTGCCATGAGCAGAGTGGGGGCCTCAGGCCACAGCTCCATATCACTTTGAACCTTACGACAGCTCTGTAAGGAGAGCAGGGCCCAGAAGGGCCAAGGATCTTACCCAGTCAGCAAGTGTCCAATAGCAGTCGGTCCCTCACAGGGAGGCTTGGCACAGCCTGGACAGGGGCTGGGGAGGCATCTGGAGGCAGCGATGGGACACGGGATCAGCAGGACCGTGCTGCTTGAAGGCCAGTGTGTGGTCAGGGAGCCTAGGCTGGGTGTGACAGGGGTGCCAGCCGCTCACCTTGACCTGGGCCTCTCCGCCTCTGCAGGACCCCCATGATTGCTGGTGGGCTGTTTGTGATGGACAAGCTCTACTTTGAAGAGCTGGGGAAGTACGACATGATGATGGACGTGTGGGGCGGAGAGAACCTGGGTATGTATGAGACTCGTGGGGCGAGGCGCTCGCCAAGGCAGGGGCCTCCAACCCTGAGCCCACCTTGTTCCTCCCACCCCCCACTGCTCGGGGTGCTGAGGAAGACGTCACGTCAGAGACGAGGCCAGAATTCAGAGGTCCTTGAACGGAAGCACAGGCTCCACCTGCCGTTTGGCAGAGGGTTTGGGAGCCACCTTCCAAATGGGGAAGCTGCCCCTCCCCACCCTGCAGGTGGGCTCCCTGCGCTATCACAGAAGCAGGGCTCTCTGGTCCCTCTGAGCGCCAGACCTTGGTCTGGCTGCTCTGAGGGTGTTGTGAGCGGCTGTGGGAGCTGTTGGTACTTGGATGGGGCAGCCAGGCCCTGGGTGCTGGTTGCCGTGGTTGCCAGAGAGACTACGCATGCTCTCCTGGGCTCTGGTGCTCTCCTCGCTGGCCTCACCCAGCCTGACCCTGGGGCTGCTGCGTGTCGGGTCCCGCTGGTGCTTGGGCAGGTGTGCCCAGGAGGACAGCCAGGGACTGGCACTGCTCTGCTGACGGTTTTATTCCGACAGACTCAAGTGGTTTCTGTTAGTTTAAAAGCCCAGTCTCGCCTGTCGTTTCCCATCACGTTGACATGTCATTGGAGAAAACGCCTCATCTCTGAGGACCCTTCATGTTTTAATGTTGAAAGCTGCTCTGTCTCAGCCTGTGTTGCAGGGAGGGGGATGGAAGGGCCTCAAGTTGGTCTCCATTCCTGAAATTTTAAGGATACCTTGACCTTAGGTGGGGCTCGAGTGGAGTCTTGGCGCTGAGGGCTCCGGTCACTGACCTCTGAAGAAGATCCAGAGTCCTGCTTGCTCTCCAGGCTCCCATGGCAGGACCCCCAATGGAGCAGCGTGGGGCTCAGGTGGCTCCTTCTGGGCACGTGCAGGCTGAGTGCACAGGCGGCACACATGGTGATGGGTGCCATCCGGGCTCCCGTCTGAGGAGGCTGAAACTCAGTCTTCGTCCCCGATGCCAATCCATTAACGAGGACGTGGTTTTGAGAACAAGGGAAAAGAAGGTTCATTGCTTTGCTCGCAAAGGATAAACATAGGGGACTCCTGTCCCGGAGGCTGTGATTCTGCCCATTGGCAGGAACAGGGGTTTTCATAGAGGTGACTCAGAGAAAATGAGATTAGGGAGAAGGTTAGGGAAAAGAAGCCTTTTGCCTCGTTGCACCCTTAAAATCAAGATGGATCACCAACAGCTCTATTGGAGCCACCCACAAAAATTCGGCCAGGGTTCTTCCTCTTGCCACCTGTATTCAAACTGGCACAGTCTGATCCAGAAACACGGCCTCAATTTGTGTCAGCAGTGTGTCTGTCTGTAGGCAGAGGATATGGGCTTCATTAGGTTGGACTAAGTGATCTTCCTCGACTGGATTGCCCAAGGCAACCACCCAGCCACCCAATGACAGAGAACACGCTAGTGCTCCATACATAAAATAAACTTCTAAAAAACTTCAAAAAAAAAAAAAGATTAGAAAAAGAAGAAACATGTACATTTCAAAGCCACAAGGGACATAGTCAGAGCGTCAGGTGAACCCTCACTTAGGAGCAAGTGTGCTGTCACTGTCACCAGCTTTTACCTTGTGTCTGGGTAGGGTGGGGTCAGCTGGGTACCCATGTCCTGGGCATCTTCCCCTCCATGACCGGGCTCTGCAGGACCCTTGGCCACAAGCTGCGGAGAGATTGCCCTGAGCATGGCTCCAACTTCTTGTTCTGGGCACTGAGCACCCTGCCCACAGCCGTCACCCATGTGACCTTTGTGAGTGGGGGGGGGGGGGGTACAAACGTGCCCAAGGAGAGTCCAGCCCCCATGGTCCTGGTCAGCAGCAAGTCCTCATGCAGTCAGAGCCCCCGCCAAGGAAGAGGACAGGGGCCTTGAGCCCAGGCAAGCTGAGGCCTCTGTCCTGAAGGAAGGAGCTCTGCTAGGCCCTCCAGGGCCCAGGGACAGACACCAAGGGCCTCACCCTCCAGGTGGGAAGCAGCTGCAGGGCTCAGCCATAACCTGCCCCAGGCCTCCCTGCAGCCCTCCCAGCTCAACAAGCCCCAGGCAAAAGCCTGAGTTCAGATCTCCAGTGAAGCAAAGGGTTATTTAGATTTTACTTCCTGAAATTCTGGGCCCTTCCTGCTTGGGTCTGTGGGATACTTGAAGGGTAGGAGAGCTTTCACTGCGGTGCCTGGGATGGGGTCAGCCCAGGGCCTGGCATGGCCAGTTTCTCAACTGAGTCCCATCCCAGCCCTGATAACACAGGGACGGTTATCAGGATCCCACTCTGCTTGTGAATGACCATCTTCCCGCGACCTGGCTTTATCAGGCGGTCAGTGCTGCTGTGTGGTGGGGTGCTCGGCTGGAGGGTTCCACGGGCCTAGAGCAGGTAGCAGTGCTGGCTCAGGTCATCTACCCACATTCTCAGGGCCCTTATGCAGCCTCTCCAGGCCTCTCTGACAGGGAGTCCTGACCTTTCAGAATGGTTCATCTGAATTTCTGTCCAACATGGGTCCCTTGCTTTTGGGGTGCTGGTTAGGAGAGGTGCCTGGCTGACGTCCCCTGGCACAGAAGACTGTGCTGAGCAGTTGTGTGCCACAGCCCTGCAGGATGACCGCCCAGGACCAGGCAGTGCCTGGCCCCACCATCTGATTCGCAGGCTGACTCTCTGGATGCAGATCACTTGTGGCCTTCTTGGGAACCATCCTGCCTGGGCAGTGGGTGCTGTGACGTGCTATGGGTATCTCCACTGTCCTCAGCCACTGCCGTGGGTGGCCTGAGAGGCCAGTGCTGCAGCTCAAGGCCTGAGAAGCATGGTGTTTGTGGTTGGGAGAAGGGTCTCTGGTTGGGGCCCAGCTGCATGAAGAGCCCGTGGTCTCCAGCAGTGAAGCCCGGTGTGCATCTCAGGGCCCTCAGTGGGGTCGGAGCTGGGCGAGTAGGCGAGATCTGTGAGGGCCGGGCACGCCCGGTCGCCGGCCAAGAGCGCCCCTCGTCTCCAAGTTTCTGGTCCAAATCTGAGCTATTTCCCATACATGTGCCCTATCGAGGGCCCTGAGGAGTCTGACTGTTCAGGGTGTGTCACGTGTCTCCACTTAGAACGTTCTGGACTGTCCTGAAGGAAGGCGCTGCTCCTTGGGGCTCCTTCAGCGGGGAGAGCAGGCGGTGGGTGGACGTGGGCAACTGTGCACCTGGGGTGACTCTGTTGGTCACTGAGTCTCATTCCCACCCAGAGATCTCCTTCCGGGTGTGGCAGTGTGGTGGCAGCCTGGAGATCATCCCCTGCAGTCGTGTGGGACATGTGTTCCGAAAGCAGCACCCTTACACCTTCCCAGGTGGCAGTGGCACTGTCTTTGCCCGGTAAGTACTGGAAGACCGAGGCTGAGGGGGCCAGCATGCCACTGTCCTCTGTGGAGCTGGGCGTGGCCCTGGGGGCCAGGGTCAGGGGTCTTCAAGGTGGGCATGACCCTGGGGCCCCTCTCAAAGGGCTCCCCGCAGCTCCAGGTTCTTGGCTTCCTGTGACATGCAACACTGTCATGCGAACGCTTCCCATCTGAGTGCGCTAAATCATGCAGGGCTGGGTCACAGCGGTCTCCCTGGACCTGATGCCTGGAAGACTGGGGTATGGTAGGTTCTAGATAAATGTCTGAGCGGCTGGCTGAATGGACAAAACTGGTGCAGTTGCTGTGAGGCTCATCCCATGGGCTCCCCAGATGAGCACCCTGTGGAGCCACTGGGGCAGAAAGGGTCAGGGCATCGTGAGTCTGATCCCGTCTCGTCCTGACTAGAAGCTCAGGCCCACTGGGCAAGGTCACATAGCAAGGCCAGTCCCGTGAGGAGGGCCACTGGCGTGTGCCCAGTGGCCCTAGCACTGGGGGTGCACACTGCATTGCAGGTGCCCCTGCAGAGGGGAGGTGGGCAGCACCGTCTCCTCACCCACAAGCCCTGCCGCACTCACACCTGCTGTGTGGGCCTCAGCCATCTCCCCTCTGCCATGCCCCTTCTCCCTCCCCACGGACCTTGTGACCCCTTCAGTTCCTGCCCGCAGGTGAGATGCCCCCAGGGCCTCCTGGCATCTCCCATGCTCTGCCCTCTATGCACCTTCTCCCTGCGTTCTCAGTCCTGATAATCTCCTGGGGTGGAGCAGGTCAGGTGGGTGCCTTCTCATCCTATGTCCCTCAGTGGTGTCGCTGGCTACTGTCGGTGACCTATTCTCCCTGCACTCAGGGAAGACAGACACAGGTACCTTAAGTAGCAACTGTTGCCTCCCTGCTGAGCAGGACGCTGTCCAAGGTACCTAGTGAGGGTTAGCTGTCACTGTAGCTGGAGTTCGAGGAAGAGTCCGAGATGTGGGGACTGAGAGGGTGCCGTGCCACCCCCAGTAGTGGACATGCTGCCAGGCTGCACTCAAGTGGCCTTTGTATATCAACAGCCAAGAGCAGCTCGTCCCGGGACCTTCTCTGCCACGAAGCATGGCTCGCTCCATGGTGGGGTCCTGCCTGCAGCTTCCCTTTCCTGAGAACCTGTGAGCCCAAGCAGGGGCCAGCAGGGACCCCAACACGGCCCACACTGCACCTCCATGTGACAGTCCCTCTGTTGGGCCGGTGGAGGAGGTGACACTGACGGCCGTTCCTGCCCACCTTTGCTTTCCCCAGAGCTGTGGAGGCCGGAGTCCCTCCTGGTCCCTGGTCCTGCCCTCTTTGTAGGACACGTGGGGTACATGAGGGTCACGCTGGTCTGTCCTTGGTACATCACAGGCCCTTCTTTAAAATAGATGCCTCCTCTGCTCTGGCAGTGGCCCCAGCTCTGGAAGATCCGTGCCCTCTGTAAGACCAGGGGCAGTTCCATGGGCCTGCTCGCCAGAGCTGCCCCACACCCAGGGAGCTCACCCAGTCACGTGCCTGGTGGAGGGGCACAGCACTGTGGTGCCAGCAGAAGCACCCTCAGGAAGGTCGGTTTTGTTTCTAGCAACACTCGCCGGGCTGCTGAGGTCTGGATGGATGAGTACAAGAACTTCTACTATGCAGCAGTGCCTTCTGCCAGGAACGTCCCCTATGGCAAGTGAGTGTCCCTCACCTTCTTGTGCGCCTGGGGGTCCTAGGGGACACCTGTAAACTGGAGCCTCTGCTCAGGCTTACAGGCCTGGTGGAGGCAGGTGGGGCTGCACCCAGAGCCTGGACAGCCCAGCTTGCCAGCAGGTGTCTGTTCTGTGCAGACAGCTGTCCTCCTACAGGTGTGAAGGGGTCTGTTTCTCTCTCCTCCAGTATCCAGAGCAGACTGGAGCTCAGGAACAAACTGAACTGCAGACCCTTCAAGTGGTACCTCGAGAACGTCTACCCAGAGCTGAGGTGAGTGCCCAGGGTCTGCATTTCTCTCTGTGAGGTCTCAGGAGCAAAGATAGTCAGGGAGGCTGTAGGAGGTGACGGTCACACTGCGGGCAAGAGACCAGGGGCAGGGACGCCCTCTACGCTTGAGCTGCCTGCTGCAGCCTCGCGTCTCCTGCAGAGTTGTCCCCACTCTGTGTAGACCTGGAGCAGTCCCAAGGTGTCACCTCATTCTGGCATGTGGCCTGTGGGCAGCAGACAGGTCAGTGGTGAGAGGGACCTGTCTCTCCAGAGCGGCAGCTGGGGCTGCACACAGGCCTGCTGCTCCCTTCCCCTCGTAGCTTCCCCTGCTCTCAGCCCTGCTGACTGGAGAGGGGAGGTGAAGCCAGCCAGCAAGGGACGGCCCCAGGGTGACTCAGACAAGGGCCTGCCTCACTCCTGGGAACAGCAGTCCTGGCCCTGCGTCCTGTCGGGTGGCCATTGACAGCAGAGTACTCTTCTGTGCTTCATTTTCACCTCTGGCCTCTGTCTGTGCTGAGCTCCAGAAACTCTTAGGTTCCGGGAGCCACTACACTTGAGCTGCAAGGGTGAGTCAGGCTGCGGCAGCATGGACCTTCCCATCTTCCCTGTTCCCAAACAGCAGCTCACAGACCCCTGCGCAGGGACGAGGAGCACTAGCTCCACCCTTTGTGGCTGGGAAGGCTTCTCCAGAGTCTCCTGTTACAGGTGGCTCTCGGGAGCTTTTGCTCTGCATTTAGGTGGCACTGGAATTGGCAGGTGGAGGAGGGGAGAGGACCCAGTGTCACCCATGGATGCCACTGCCAAGGACCACCTGGCTGCTTACAGGCATGCCAGCAGGGCCCCAGTCCTTATCTATCACCACCACAGGGTTTCACAGCAGGGACTTTGCCTAAGTAGCACGTGCTGCCCTTGTCCTGGTGGCCTGTGACATGTGGGTGACAATGCCATGGGGTGACGCAAGAGATGCTATTTATTGCTAGGGGCACCTGTGGCTGGGGGACATGGGCCCTGAATGCCCTGCAGACCCCGGCTCAGGCGCTGGGTGCCTTACCAGCTGGTGGGCCTGCTTCCGAGCTGCAGGCCAGGGAGGTTCCAGCTACCTGTTGTGACTTGTCTGTGATGTTGCTGCCATGTCCTGCTTCCCGTGGCAGATCTCCATCACATTGCAGTGGAGACCCATCTAGTCGGTTCTGGATGGGGCGTGAGCTGAGGTTCGGAGAGCGTGGTCTTCACTGACAGCCTCGCGGCCAGCACAGCCATGCAGTGGGGCTGACATCCAATCTCATTCCAGAGCTGGTGGCCCTTGCCTGTGAAGCCCTACCACACTGTGGGGGTTAACCACTGGCAGATCCCAGGTCCCCTGCTAGGCTCAGGTCCCAGCCTCTGGAAGGTATAAGCAGCCAACTTGTTGTCTATGTGGCATCCACAGGCCAACTTGAGTGTGGGGACGTTTCCTTCCCAGAAGGACTTCCCAGTACAGAGGAAAAGGGGTTATTGCTCCCACTCACCACCTGATGGCCCTGGAGCCCAGAGCAGAGACTGGCCGTGGGAATGTAGACCAGGCCAGTGGCCTCCCTCTTGTACCTGCTGCGGTGCTGAGGTCACTGGTGGTCCTGCAGGACTGAGCAGCTTCTCATGTTGCATTTCAGGGTCCCAGATCATCAGGACATAGCTTTTGGGGCCTTGCAGCAGGGAACCAACTGCCTTGACACTTTGGGACATTTTGCTGATGGCGTCGTTGGAATTTATGAGTGTCACAATGCTGGGGGAAACCAGGTAGGTGTGTGGGTGAGCTGGACGCTGACAGCCTGGAGGGAACGGGCTGGGGTTCTGCGTTATCAGACCTGGCTGCCACTTTCCCTATGTGAACGCACCTGTTCCTACAGGGCATAGCCTCTGTGGCAGCCAGATCAGGGTCAGGTGGCTGCCACAGGCCTTGGTGGACCTCCAGGTGCCTATCTGGTGTGCAGCCACTGCTTCTCTTGCTGCCAGCCGTTAGGTAGTTGTAGTGTAAGATGCAAAACACAAACCATCGATGCTTTGGTGTGAGCCTACACGCCTTTCCCCTAGCAACATAACACCCACCACCTTCTCCCACCACCACGAGAGAAACCTGCGAAGGCTGCTGGGTCTAGCACGTGTACAGTTGGAGCAGTGCCGTGCACCCTTACCTCCTCAAATGGCTGCCTAACTCTGTGGGCCCAAGTGCTAAGGAGGGCAGTTAGTTCATTGCACACGTCATGGACGTGTCAATCTCAGGCCCTTGTGAGATGAAACACTCTGAGGACGGGTGGGGTTTCATATGTCCCACTTGGGATGCAGTCTTAGAGACTGCTTGGCATGGCCTGGACATCCTGAATAAGATGGGCATGGCACAGGATCTCTCCTGGTCATTGAAGTCCCCATCAACTAGGGCAGGCATTGGAGCTGGCCCAGCCTCTTCCTGGCACACTCAGGCCATTCCCAAGCCTCTGGGCCCTGAGGATGCTCCCCAGGGCCAGGCTCCCTGCTCCAGGCTTTGGGCGTGACTGTATCTGTCAGTTTCAGGTGTCTGTCCCTGTGGCAGGTGGGTCCCATTTATACTCTTGTCTCGGGTTCCTCTAGTATTGGGATTTCTGGAAGGAGGCCCTCCTAGAGGGAGAGGGGAGAGGGTTGGAGGTGGAGGAAAAGAGCAGCTGTGCTCTCCATGGGCAGGGCGGAGGAAAGGGCTGTGCTCACCATGGGCCGTGTTTTGGCAGCTCTGCAGCCCTGGTGCTGATATAGGTTGGCTCTCGCTGTGGCCTCCAGGCTGGGGCCACCTGCGGAATCTGCTGTGAGTGGCGAAGCTGGGCCCCAGCATGGGTTTGCCGCTGTCCTTCTGGTCCAAGCCTGGTGGCCCTGTCCCCCACTGCGGCCCCTGTGTTGACGGGGGATGGCAGCAGCACAGGTGCTCGTGTTTCCACGTGTGTGTTAGGGCCCTGGGGAGGCCCGCATGGCCATGCTGGGAGTCAGGGCAGTCCAAGGCAGAGAGGCCTGGCTTCCAGGTCTGGTGGCACAGAAGTCCCTCAAACCTTGCCAGCCTGGCTTGGGGCTGCTGAGGCTCGCCTATGGCCTGTGGCCTGCGCGGGTGTGTCTGAGGCTGAGTTGCCCTCAGCTGACGAGCTGAGGTCAGGGGGTCAGACCTGCCATGGGGGTCAGGTCTACACTTGCATTCCAGAGATCCTCTGGGAGGTGCTTCCTGACCAGGCTTTCCAGTCAGCATCTCTCCAGGCAGCAAGCGTGGAGGCCTTCCTGGCCCTGTGTTGGCCATCACCACCCTCGTGTGCCCTGGGTCCAGTCCCAGGCTCCCAGGCCTGCACAGCTTGGCTCTCTGGGCAGCAGCATCCCCTCCCAGGCCTTCACAACGCATGGCCATCACCAGATTTCATTATAACTCAGTCCCAAAGGCGCTGGCTTGGGCAGTACACTGCAGTCACTGTGGCCAGGCATGGAGCCCTCTGCTAACAGGCTTGGTGGCACCTGTCCATGATCAGAGCACCTGGAGCCTGAGGCTCCTGGCTGGAAGTAAACAGGTGGCAAGATAGGAGGGCCTGCCACGGACACGGGCGGGGTGGCACCACAAGGACCTGCCGTGGATGTGCGGGGTTTAGAGCCAGGACACAGCACAGTCGACCCCACCCTGGGGCTGTCTGCTGCACAGGTCACCTGCCTGTCAGTGCTGCTTCGGGGGTCAGGTCTTCCCTGGCACCACGGCCACCACACATGGATGCAGCTCGTGCGGATGAAGTTTATGTGGCCTTACTGAACTGAAATCCAGAACGTGGCTCTGGAGATGGCTGGAAGTCTGTCTAGCTGCCCCCTTGTAGACCCACCACCACGAGTCCTCTGAACTGATGGTAGAGTGCCACACAAGAGAGGAGGGGCACATGGGAGCTGAGGACCTCGGGGTGTACTCCTTAGTGACAGCACAGGGAGCACGGCCTACACACCTAGGTCACTGAAGGGCAGGGCAGAGCTGCCCACACTGCTCGCACCAGGTTGGTTTTGCTGGAACCATTGTAACATCCGGGAGGATGCAGGTTTTTTTCACTGGCCAGCTGCAAGCCCAAGGCCTCCAGATGCCTGCCGGTAGGACCGTCTGAGCCCCAACAAGACCTAGTCATTCCCAAAAGTTGGAGGCCTCCTGGAGATATCTGTGCAGACAGGAGGACTTCTCAGAGCCACAAGGCCTTGTGGGAATTTTCTGCAGGACAACGTGGCAGGGATACCTTTCCAAATCTGTTCGACCTCAATCTGGTTTTTCATAGAATTCCTGACGGTAAGGTTGAGGAAACACCAATCAAAAGCAGAGAGGACTGAGGCCCAGCATGCAGGACACATGCCCCGTCTTACACCATGCAGAGGTCCAGGCGTCCACTGTCCCTGGCTGCCCCCACACACCCTCCCCAAGAGCCAAGGGAGAGGAGAGGGGCATATTCCCACGTGGTGGTTGGGCGGCAGGCATGAGGCTCCAGCAGTCCTGGCCATACCCAAGGACCGAAGAAGTATAAGCCATGTCACAGCCCTTGGCCCTCCTGACAGCGTGCCTGTGCCTCATCCCCCTTCCCACAAGGAGGCTGTCCTGGTGCTGACAGAGCTCTGAGTCAGGCAGGTGCAAAGGATGTGGCACTGTCACATGGGAGTGAGTGGGGGACCGCGAGGGAGGAACTTGTCGCAGGAGCCTGCTGGGCTCAGGGGAGAAGGGACCAGGGCAGCGAGGCGGTCCCTGCACACTCTGCCAGGAGCCTCACCACTCAGTCCAGAAGGATCCCCTTGACAGGATTCCTTGCCCCCAGAGACTCGGGAGGCCACCTTCCCGCCCAGTGTGGCCCTGCCCAGGGTGGCATGTCACTGCTCCTAGTGGTGGCTCGCCTGGCCATCTTAGCCCTGACTTGTGTAGCAGTGTTCTGAAGCCCAGGCAGGATATTTAAACATCTCAGGCTCAGTTTTCTTGTCTGTGAGAAGAACAGTAGCCCCCAGGCACTTTGGCACAGAGGACACACCACAGCGCTGGGCACTAGTGGCAGATTGGCCATGCATAAGTGCAGTACATGGACCGTCCTTTGGTTTCCAAGGACTCTGGAAGCTTGGGTGGATCAGGCGGCCTCTATTGTGAGGACACTCGTTCCTGCTAAACCTGCAGGAACTCTCACATGCTTTTCCGGTGTTCAGTCCATACCCCAGCCTGTCTTCAGACCAACCCTGTGTGGGCAGGACCGTTGGCAAGCACCTGCCGTGGGCCCAGGCCAAGGCCACAGGCTTTGCAGCTCATGGTACCTGCAGCAGCAGTGACAGGTGCCTGGCTAATGCCGTCAGCCTTGGCAACCAGGCTGCACGGAGCAGTTTCTGCCCAGCAGCAGGATGAGTCAGGCCAGCACAGCACCACCCAGCCGTGGGTTGGTCTTGAGCGGGTCCCCAGCTGGCGCTGGCCCCTCCTGGTCTCACCTGGACTCCTGCCTCTGACTGGGCCTTGTGTTCCAGGAATGGGCCTTGACGAAGGAGAAGTCAGTGAAGCACATGGACCTCTGCCTCACCGTGGTAGACCGGGCTCCCGGCTCACTCATCAAGCTGCAGGGCTGCCGGGAGAACGACAGCAGACAGGTAGGCCCTCAGGCACCATGGTGCCATGCAGGTAGCAGCGTTTGCTTGCAGGTGACTGCACCACACTGGTGACATTGGTTGCCTGCCAGAGCTCAGCAGAGCAGTGACATGGCACAGAGCATTTTACAGATAGACTACTTTGGTTTATTCGTTATTTTTTCCTGTTGAAATTTGCACCCATTCTGGATGGCTCGCATTCACACGGCGGGGACTGGATGCATGGCCCATGCTGAGCTGGGGACGAGACAGCCATGCCAAAACCATACTCCAGTGTGACTGGATCTTTCCCCAGATTGGCTAGCAAGGACTAGCAGGGCTCCTTGAGACGTGGTCACCAGGTCACTGCATGCTGCGCTCCTTAGGAGCTGGGCTTGTCTGACGTGTTCCCTGGTGGAAGCTTATAAGGCCTGGGGTACAGCTCGGGGACGAACAGGAACGTGGCATAGGGCACCTCCCAGGGTGCTGCGTGTAGAATGCCGCCTGTCCTCCTATAGGTGTAGATGAGGTGTAGAGTGAGGCACAGAACCTAGTGTGGCCAAGGCCAGGGCTGGCGCCCCTCCCAGCATCACCTGGGAGGACTGGGGCCGAGACAGGTCCCAGCTGGATTTCCGGGGTTGGCAAGTACTTTCAAAGGCCTCTCTCGGCTCCTTGACCCAGTCTGGGTGCTCCATCCTCCTGTCCTCTGCCAAACCCTGCCCGTCTCGGCAGTGGGTCCCTCTCTGGGGTTCTGCTTGCTGCCTGGTTTGCCTGGTTTGCCTGTTGGTGCAGTTTCAGGATCTGTGTGGACCTCCAGTAAGAAAGTGGCTGTCAAACTGGGGAGGGGGCCACCAGCACGACCCAGCCACAGAATTCAGCCAGGCTGCCAGAGGGGACGGTCCCTGATCAAGCCAAAGTGGCATTTCCTTTAGGAATTGGTAGGCAGAGTGTTTTTTATATAAAGCTGTGGTAAAGCATGTCCTTGGCTAGTCCCCAAAGCCTTTTTAAAACAAAGGGCTGCTATAATCCCTCGCTTCCAAGTTGCTAGTTGTTCTCTCCAGTCCTGTTCTCAGGCCATAACTGATGTCCTCAAAGGCTCTCTGGTATCCAGAAGTCACTTCGTGAATGGAATCTGCAAGGTTGTAGCTGAACCCAGATTTGGGAGAGGGTGTCCACACCACTGTGGCCGTCAGAAGGGCGAAGACCATTGGCCGACCAGCCCCCCTCCCAGGGCAAGATTGTTGTCTGTCCCTTGCTTGAGGAACAGCTGTCCTGCTGCAGCCAGTACTGGGTGACCAGGCACCTCCCACATTCCTGTTTTGTGAGCCTTGAAGTCAGGCCAAAGGGAGGCGGCACCGGGGAAATCGGAACACGCAATTCCAGGGGACCACAGAAGCACCTCCAGGAGGTCCCTGGTGCACTGCATGGGGGGCAGAGGTGCCTCCAGGGGTCCCTGGTGCACTGCATGGGGGCACAGGTGCCCCAGGGTCCCTGGTGAACTGAGTGAGGAACAGAGCTCCCCAGGGGTCCCTGGTGCACTGCATGGGGGGCATCAGGGCTCAGCCTCTGCTGACAGGGAGGAGTGTTGGGAGTGGAGTCGGAACTGCAGAGGTTTTTAAATGGGACTGTTTCTGGAGCTGGCTCAGCAGTGGACCAGGCTGATCCTCAGATGCCCTGCAGACTCTCGTGGGCCCTGCCTTCTGCTCTGGGTTGCGGGCCACCTGGCCGTGGTGGTGGGGCCTGTTGTGAGCCTGAGCACCCTGGTGGCATGCCCAGAGCTCCACAGAGGGCAAGAAGGCACATAGTAGGAATAGCTACCTGCACCCGTGTTCTTCCTCACCAGGTCTCCTGCCTGCCAGTTGGCTTGACTAGGTCTTAAGCAGGGGCTCCACAGCTAGGTGCCTGTGGCCTCACTGAACACTGGCCAATCCCTGTGTTCAGTGCTGTGTTTATGCCGGGGCCTCAGGCAGGCAAGGGGAGGACGGGCCACTGGTCAGGCTGTGGGTTCCAGCAGGGCGGAGGTGTGTTGCCTACAACCCTCACCAGCACAGGCACCTCCGGTCCTTGAGGCCAGGGAGGGAGCCCATTTGCCCATGGGGGTTACCCACGGGGGTTGCCACTGGAAGACCTCTAGGCTGCTATGCTCATGCCTCCTCGTGCTCTTCTCTTGCAGAAGTGGGAGCAGATCGAGGGCAATTCCAAGCTGCGGCACGTGGGCAGCAACCTATGCCTGGACAGCCGCACAGCTAAGAGCGGGGGCCTGAGTGTGGAGGTATGCGGCCCGGCCCTCTCGCAGCAGTGGAAGTTCTCGCTCAACCTGCAGCCATAGGGCCAGCGCTGCCGTCCTGCCTCCTGCACCACCGGCCAAGTTTGGTGATCACATTATTGATTATGTTTCTTAAACTTTCCACGAAACTATATACCTCAGTATTCCATCATGGTCTGAAAGTTGGAGAACCCAGCAAGGCATGGGCTGTGCCCATGTGGCAGCAGGAAAGGAGAGCTGTGCCCCACCCCACCCCCGGGGCCAGCCGCCCACTCCTGCCCACAGTGCTCCCCACTTGCTGGGCAGCTGAGGAACAGTCGAGGCCGAGGCCAGGAGGAGCAGCTGAGTGGCATGCACGCCAAGGACAGAAGGGGAGGGCGCAGTGCGCGGGGAGGACTCTGCGCCTGCACCTGTCCCACCGGCCACGTGGTGTCCGCAGAGCTGACTCCAGTGGCAGGCTTTGTGGCCGTGCCTGCCCTGCCTCCCCTCTTCACTGACGTGCTTGCTGTATCTGAACATGAACTTTCCGTGGTGGGACACTAAATATAACATACATGAGAAAGAGCGTGCAGCCGGCTCCCTGTGGTCTCCCTGGGTCGTCATCTGGTCACCCGCAGGAGGGCTGATGCTCCTAGAAGGAGCAGGTGGCTGCCTTTGTCCCCTGGACCTTCATCAGCCCATAGGTGCTCTGGTGGCCCACGGGGCCCCCAGTCCCTATCCCAGGGCCCCTCGGGTGGCCTCCAGTTGGGGACTCAGCGTGTTAGGAACCTGCTTTCATCTGTCAGTGTCTGTGAATCTGGACAGGTTACTTATTTTGGCAAGAATGCTTTGGGTTTTTTTAATTAAATTTTTTTTTGTTAAGGGGAAAAACATCCCAATTCCGTGTCTCCCAGTGTGAGCCAGCAGTACCCCCTCCACATGGCAGGCAGGTCAGAGATGCTGGACAGCATTGTGCACCAGCTCTGGGCTCCTGCTGACTCGAGGCCTGTATACCAGGCCCTCAGGGCTCCCTGAGCTGCATGCTCAGCCTGCAGGTGAACCTGGAGCCCTGGTGTTCCTGCTGCACCCAGTGCCCCCCATGTTTCCCACAGCATGGCTGCCTCGGGCCTTTGGGTGGGGCTGGGTGGATTCAAAACTAAGCCACACTGCACACTTGGGAGGTTTGGGTGAGTGGCAGGGGCCTGTGTCCTGTGCAGTCTCCGAGGCTGGTGTCAGTGGGGAGAGGAGAACACCAGGCCTCTGCCTCTCGCTCAGAAACACTGCCTAGAACCCGCTGCCTCCTGTGCCCCAGTCTTGACAGCCCATCCCCTGTGGGTATGGCCACTGCCTGTCTCCCCTGCCCTCCCACACGGGCACCTTGGCTCCTGGTGCCTCATGTGCGCACATCAGACCCCTCTGGGGCCTGTGGAGGCCGGGAGCTGAGGTGCTGAAGGCTGCCAGTGCACGCCCGAGTTGTAGAAGAGGGAGCCCTGCTGGGCTGTGCCTCAAGAGCCTGCGGTGTGCACGGTCCCAGGCCTCACGCACGAGAGCCGGGCCAGGTGGCTGCTGCATTTCCTTCCCTCCAGGTAGACGGTGTCCGTGTGACAGGTGACTCTGCATCTCTCCAAGCTTGGGTGTAGGACTGAGGGGAGCCGCTCCTAGGCACAGGTGTGAGGCTGCTGAGCAGAACCACAGCACAGTCTGGGACCCCGCCTGCCCGGCACCGCCTTCCTCACCAGGTTCTGCTCTCACCCTGTTGCCGCAGCCCCTTTGGTCAGAGGGCAGGCCATAGATGTGGGATAGATTTGGCTTGCCAGGGACGCCTGCACCCACGCCATCCTGATCACCTGTGCACCATGCTGCCTGGCCACCCAGGGTGCCAGCCCTGTGCCCCAGGCCGCTGGGAGCAGAGGCAGCTGAGCCGGCCCTCCAGAGGAGCCGTGTTTACATGACGCAGTGTGCCAAAGTGACTTCCTGGGCGTGCCCTCCTCCCACTCCTCTTTACCCACCCCACCATCCCCCCTCCGCCCTTGGGAAGCGCGAGGCAGCGTCTCTGCTGCGGTGGTCCTTGTGCCATGCTGAAGCGATGGTGTCTGTGAGTCTGTTTTGCAAATTCAGAATATAGTTTGGTAATTTTTTTCCAGTTGATTTTTAAAAAGAACTGCTGTACAGAGCTTGTACTTTGTCCATTTTATAGATGGAAACCATCCTTGAGATTGTTTAACTTAAATAAAGAGAAGATACTTTATAGATACCTCTGTCTGTGGCGTCGCCATCTCTGGCCTTGCCAGGGCATGTGTGTGGTGTGAGGGCGGTGATGTAGCCGTTGCTGTCATAGTCGCACACCCAGCATTGGCTGCCATGCCCTTCTGCTGTTGGGCCACCAGCTCCTGGGACCCAGCTACTCAGGCCCCTGTGGAGTGCACCTAGGGCCTGGTGTGCTCAGGCCTGGTGCTGAGTGCCCACAGGGTGGCAGCCAGCTGGGGCCCCACCAAGATTCCCTGGGTGTCTTCAAGCTGCCTGTGCTGAGTGTGCCCCACAGGCTCATCAGGGTCACCCGAGGCTGGCCACTTGTTTAGCAGCTGGGTTGAGGGTGTGGGGGACCCTGGAGGGATGCTAGGCACGCACACAATGTGTCTTCCTTCCCACTGTGGAGACCAGACGTCGGCCTGCTCCCACCCGAGGGACAGAAGCCCTCACTGTGTCTGGGGTGTGCTCTAGGCCTTCCATGACTGTGTGTGCATGTCCTGCTCTGGCAGCGCAAGAGGCTGTGCACTCTGCATGGGACTAGGAGGCCGTGGGCCCAGAGCCACTCAGCAGCCTGCTGCGTGGACAGGCCGTGGTGCTGTGCACATGGGCACCCACCCAGGGCCAGCCTGCTAGACATGTGGGCAGAGCATTCCAGCGGGAGGCACACCCTTGGAACACAGAGAAAGCCACCTGATGGGACAGGTGAGGCAGGGCAGAAGGGGGTCAGGGGAGGCACTGGGGAGCCCAGGAACAGTGGGTTCTGGGTCTGTGGGCGGGGGGCAGTGGGAGCTGGTGCCTGGGCCAGGGGCCAGATCTACTTCTAGCCAAACTCAGCTATTTGATGTTGACTTCACCTTTCAGAAAATAATGAACCAGAAAAATAAAATCTCCATTTCCTGTCTATGTATGTACCTTAAAAAGACAGTTCTTCCTGATCAGTGTGTCTGTCCCAGCTTGCTCCCCGGCAGGTGGCCCTGCTGGGAGTTGGTGGGGTCTCCGGGTACTTGTCACAGTGACGAAGTCAACTACTCACTCCATGTATTTTCAACTGTATTGTAAGTGTCATGTTTCTAAAGACCTTGCGTCCCTCAGGTCCAGAAGGAAAGAGGAATCTGCCACTTGAGCATCCAGGCAAGGGTGCTAGAGTTGGGGGCTGCGGCAAAGCACCCCTGGTCCTCACCTGCCCTAGAAGGCCCTGAAGCGGAGTTGGATGTGAGCCTTTGACTGCAGTTCTGGCAGCTCTGTGTAGCGTCCCCACGGGGCGAGTCCCACTCAGAGTGAAGACTGAGTTTCAGAAAGGCACTGGCTTGCAGAAGGTCACGTCAAGATCCTGGGGGTCTCCGTTGGCAGCACGATGCACAAGCCAGCAGTGGCTGAGGTGGTAATTCCCAGGCGTTGACCCTCAGCGCTGGGGCACCTATCCGAGCCTTCAGTTCTGCTTGTCAAGAAAGCCCCCAGCCATTGCTCAAGTGAGAGATGTCCATTCTCTTGGATGACAAGATCTGAAGACAACAGGATTCCAGGGGCGAGACACCTGAAGTGTGTTTCCTGCCTGGCCCTATGGACCCCTCCCACCATGGTGAAGGAGCAAGGGCACTCCTGAAAGCAGGCCACCTCCTGCACTTTCCCAGTGCTGACTATCACACCTGAGGCTTCCCAGGTCCTGGGGCTCAGCTGCTTGGGAAGCTGAGAAGCCACAAACTCCATGTGGTCCCTTCCAGGGACTGGGTTCTTTTGGCCAGGAGGACAGGGGAGGGGTGGCTGGCTGCTCACCGCCACATGGGACTACCCGACTTGCCATCACTGGGAGGACTCCGGCAGCACTGATGAGCAGCTGGCAGTGTGCTCTCCACAGTGCCAGGGCCATGGGGCCCTTGCCCTGTTCAGGGACTTCTCTGGGGTCTGCTGGTGGCTCCAGCCAGTCCTCAAGGAGGCTGCAAGTGAATAAGGCATTGCCTGAGTTTATGAAGACCACCAGTCACACCAAGACACCATCGTCTCCTTCGCCATGAATGCCCAGGCTGCCACCTCAGCTGCAAGAGCTATGTGCTTATGTGACACTTTGAAACACCTGCAGAGTAATTAATGTGATAAGGATGCCATGACAGGGCTGGGCTGGGCTCAGTAGCAGAGCACGGGCCTAGCTTGTGAGAGGCACTGGGCTCCCTCCCCAGCACCACATGAAAAGTTAAAGATATGGTGCCCTTCTACAACTAAAAATACTTTTTAAAAAATGCCCAGGAGGGTCTCATCAAAGACAGTTCCCAGTGTGTTGGCCACGTTCATAGTAGCAGGGATGCCAGGCATTAGAGAGCCATGGTATAAGGTCACCATTGCCCCGGAAGCATCTGGACCTGAATTTGCCCTCACCATGGATGAGTGTGGCCTCTTGGAGCTTCAGTGATATGCTGGTTAGTTGTGGGTGTCACTGGGGGGCCCAGGTTGCCTAGAACAGTGTCTGAGCTGTGTCCCAAGGAGGCTGGCCTATTGGGTGGCATGGTGAAGGGGATGGATGGCCCTCAGTGTGGGCAGCACCATCCAGTGTACCAGGACCCCTGGGAGGACAAAAGACTATTTCCTCTTCTGGAGCTGAGGGCCTCTCACTCTCCTGCCCCTGAACATCAGAACTCTGGGCCTCTGGCCTTTGGATGCTAGGATTTACCAGCAGCCCAGTTCCCAGGCCTTTGGACTTAGAGTCACAGCCAACATCCCAGGATCTCTGGCTTGCAGACTGGGCTTCCAAAGTCAGGTGAGCCAGTTCCCCTGTCCCCACTGTTTATCTGTGGGTCAGTCTCTGCTGAACCCTGACCAACATGAGTGGTTTTGTTTTCCCCCTGCTGCGATGTCAAGTAAAAGGGCCAAAACAGTGCCAGAGACAGGTGTCCTTGGGGCACGGCCAGGAGACTGTCCAGGATCCAGCTGCTATGACACTGCTTCTGAGCTCTGATCCTGACTGAGGAAGAATAGATCACCCTTGAGGCTCAAGCAGGCACTTGATGGACATCACTGGGAAGAGCAGCTGGTGGAGGCCTGGGCAGGTGGAGGCCAAGCCGAGGGGGTTTCTGGGAGGCTCCTACGTGGAGCACTGGTTGATGTGGTCTGGGGTGGCTGGCCACCTCCTCTCCATGATGCTGCCTGGGAGGTAAAGTGGGCAGACTATCGGGGCCCCAGAAGAAAGGCAAGGACCTCCCAAATGCACCTCCCCACCCAGGTTGGGGAGGTGTCTGACTGCTGGGAACGAGGGTTTATCCATGGAGCAACCATCTTGGAGTCAACTTGGCCTGGACCCAGCTCTGGATACACAGGGCACAAGCTGCCTGCTGTCTCCAAGCTCCCTCGGTGTGTGCGAGGCCTCTGAGAGGCTGAAGAGAGGGAAGGACCTGTTCTCAGGCAGCAAACTAGGGCCCACCTTCAGCAGGGAGGAACCCTGAGGGGAAGGGGCAAGTGAAGGGCCACCTGGGGAGGTGGCTGGCAGACTGCCTGCTGCCCCCATGGACAGGAGGGAGCTTGGGGAGAAGTGCTAGTTTTGGAGATGTGGGACTTGGATGCTGTGGGGCTGCAACTGGGCTTGCTGAGATGTGTTGTGCTTGTAGGATGGATATGAGTCGGGGTGCACTCTGGCAGGCCGTGGGCAGCCCACCCAGAGATGTCGTCCTAGTCCCTGGAGCACCTAAGTGTCGTGGCCAGCAGAGGGAGGTTCAATGGTCCCATGGTGGGCTCCAGGGGTGGACCCTGATGACAGGGTCCCCTCCACCTCACTCATAGCCTGTGAGGTGCTTGCCAGTGCCACCCTGTGACCTCTGAAGAAGCAGGTCTTAGGAGACCAGGAGCCCAAACTCCATGCTGCCGTGATTACTGGACACCGGAGCAGACGTCAGGGCTTAGCTAGGATCCAGGAGCTGTCCCCAGAAGCTATCAGAGCTCACGTGTGCACAGTGACATCCTGGGTACGTGGCCATGAGTCTGCCCTACTCCTTCAATTGCAGGAGGGCACTGGCACCTTCCGTGGGCCTCCTTGAACCCCCCCCCCACACACACACACGAATAGGTCACTTACAGGCTATGTTTTTACACAGGTCAATTGTGGGGGGCCCTGCACCCCTTCAGGATCTCAGTCCTTCGTGACCCCATCCTGAGCTCCCTGGCATCTCATGTTGGAGGCAGTGAGGGTCTGTGTGGGGATCGCTTGTGTGACAGGCTGTCCTGCTGCCTCTGTGGCCCATGGTGCCTGCAGGCGGAGGAGGTGAGCCCTCTGAGGTGCGGCTGCACCTTGCCCCCCAGCTGCCTTCTGCCACTTAGGTGACTCCCAGCCACAGGGGGCCCTGTGGCTGGTGGGTTTTCCAGGTGAGGAAGTGACTGCTGTCCTGGGTAGGGGCTGCTGCTACTGCTGAGCACTTGACCTTGCGTCTGAGCAGCCTGAGGGGCACTCAACAGCATCTGTCTGACATCACCCAGCCTGTGAGCAGAGGGTGCTGTGGGCACCCTCAAGGAGGTGGTGACAGCCACAACCTGGCTGCAGACCCAGATCCTGCCTGGGCTGGAGCACTGCTGCTCTGCGTCACAGCAGGGCTGGCCAGCCTGCCATGTCTTGGCTGCTGGCTGGCTCCTCCCTGGAGCTTGCTCCCATGCACCCTTGGACTGACTGCCATCCTGCCATCCACTTCCCAGTGGCATGCCCACCCTCCTGGCTGGTCATGTGTTCCTCTCCACTGCCGGGTGCGTGCTTCTCGGGCAGCAACCTCTGGGGAATGACCACAGAGGTGCCCAGAATTTTGAAAGCCCCAAGACGAGTATGAGGTTCTGCAGGCCCTTTCCACAGCCCTGCCGCTGGCTCCACAGGTCAATGGCTTGCCCTGGGACCCTCAGCAGGGCCCTGCCTGCCTCCCTGTCTCCATTCTGACAGCAGCTGGGGACGTGCATTGCTGCCCTCTGCTGGCCAGGCTGGGCAAGGCCTCTCTCCAAGGAGGGGCCTCATTGACTGGGAGGCGCTGACAGGTGAGGCCAGCTGTGAACAGTTGCTCCAACTCCGCAGGAACACTGCCTGGTCCGCCCTTCCCCTTCAGCCCCACTGTTACTCCCGGAGCATTGTTACCTTGTGTGGCTCCTGTTGTGGCCAGGGCTCACCTCCTCCTGGGCTCCCCAAGACATACCTGGCTAGACATAGCCAGGGGTAGGCGACCAGTGGGGGTTCTGGAGACGGAATGTGTCTTGCTGATCCTTTTAGGGGGCTGGTGGAGACGGATGCAGCCCCGAAGCCACGACCTCCTGGCCGGGCAGTGCTGTCCGTCACCTCTGCCTCCCTGGCCAGAACCTGCCTATCCTGACATCTCTCCTTTAGGCAGAAGTGTGGACCCTGCCTTCCCTCCCCGCAACCTCCTAGCAGGATTGGTGGGCTCCTGCTCTGTGACCCGAGATCTCCTAGTGGTAGATGTCCACCAGCAGTGTCACGGGTTCCCTCCAGCACACAGCCTTGTCCAGGAGACCCCATCCCCACTTTCCGGGATATGTGGGTCCTATGGCAGTCCCATGGCAGCTCCCTGAAGTGCCTGTCCAGAGGCAGGGCCTGGCTCAGCCAGTCCCACACGTGGCTTTGTTGTTAGTGCTTTGGCCACGTGAGACACTGGATTCTGCTTGGAGGGGAAGGTCCCCAGGCTTGGGCACCTGCCTTGGGTAAAAGCTGCTCTAGTGTGTGGGCGGGAGGGTGCCCAGAGGGAAGGTCTGGGGATGTGGGGAGCAGGGAGGGTCCTCAGGGAGGTGGAAGGCAGCTGTGCAGAGGACAGTGGATGGGGATAGGCAGGGTGGGTGGGCATCGCGTGTCCTGTTGGAGAACACTGTGACCAGGAGAGCCCGACAGGAGAGGTCGAGGGGCTGGAGATCACAGCCCTGGTGTCTGAGCACCGGTCTTGGCTCACAGGAGGGCCTAGAGCACCTCACATCCTGCTAAGGCAGAGAAGCATGTGTCCCAACCCCTGTTCCCCACGAGGAGGGTGGTAGCCCAGGGAAGGGGACAGCCACCTCGCTTTACACAGCGATCCTTGGGTCACAGAAGATGGCTACACAGTCTCACCTCTGAGGACTCTTCCTGGGCTGAGAGGACAGCTGTGGCCACAGGGGTGCTCCCAGCAGGGGCGTTGGCTCCTGCATCAGTGTCCCCCTGGCCCTCACCCCTTGCCCGCCCCGCCTGCTCCTTCATTTGCCAAGAGCCCTGAGGATTCCCAGGTGTGGCCATCTCAGACCCCAGTGCTTCCCCTGGGTACCCTCCCCACATTGCCACCACAAAGGACCACAAGAGGCCATAGCAACGTCCTTGACTGCACCTCAGAGTTGAGACCAAGCCAGCCTAATTGTTACCAACCTGACTGGAGCACAGTGAGGTGCCTGGCTGTGTCACAGCCGGCAGGAGCCACGCTCGGTTTAGAACCAGGAACGCGGCTCAGGCGCACCCAGTCTGTGAGGTCTGCAGCCAGTGTGACCAGCTTGAGAGCCCGGATGTGCAGAGGCACACAGCCCAGGGAGGTGGATGTCTCCCAAGGGTCTCAGCTGGGCCTTGGAGGGCCAAGTGGGGAAAGGAAGCAGCAGTGCAGGTGGGAGCCCCAGAGGAGCGCTGCCCAGGTCCTCACCTGGCCTCTGGTTAGCGGAACCCTCCCCTGAGGAGGGAAGGGGGCCTGGGGCAGGGTCCCTGGAGGGTCCCTGTGCTCCTGGTGTCCCACCTCCCCTGAGGAGGGAAGGGGAGCCTGGGGAGGGATCCCTGGAGGGTCCCTGTGCTCCTGGTGTCCCACCTCCCCTGAGGAGGGAAGGGGAGCCTGGGGCGGGGTCCCTGGGGGTCCCTGTGCTCCTGGTATCCCACCTCCCCTGAGGAGGGAAGGGGGCCTGTGGTGGGGTCCCTGGGGGTCCTGTGCTCCTGGTGTCCCACCTCCCCTGAGGAGCAAAGGGGGTTCTGAGGAGGGGTCCCTGGAGAGTCCTGTGCTCCTGGCGTGGAATCTGCCCAGGAGCTGAGTCAGGGCTCGGCTTCATCCCCCCGGGAGTTGAGGTCTCCCCAGAGGAGAGGACAGGAGTTGCCAGGAAGGCCATCCCCCAACCCCAGAGCCTCTGCTTACACTAGAGGGACACATGCTCTTTCTGACAGGGTCCCCAGGGAGGTGCTGGGTGAGGTCAGAGAGCAGGTCTGGGAGAGGGAGTCTGGAAACCCACCTCTGTTGAGTCTCAGGAGGAACAGACACAGGACCTGCCCACACCAGAACACTGCAGCAGGCAACGGCCACTGGCCCCTCATGCAGCGCCATGCTCCAAGACCCCAGTGGACACCTGGAAGCACATGGCAGAGCCCCTGTGCTCCTGTGGTGAGTGCATTCATGCTGGGCACAGTTGGGGCTGGCAAGACGGAGCAGCTGCCCAGCAGTGGTCTAGAACTCAGGAACTGGTCCTCCTGGAATTTTCCACCTAGTGCCTCAGGATCGTGCTTGATCACAGGTAGTGGGACACCAGGCATGGGACCCCTGCACTTAGAGACCACAGACGTCTGTGGCAGTCAAAACTCAGCTGGATTTCATCCATGAGCTGCTCAGGGGTCCAGGATACCAGGACATAGGCCAGCCCATACAGTGGGCAAGCTGTGTGTCCTGACCTTTGAAACAAATCCACATATTTACAAAGAATCAACATCTAAATAGACTTTTATTTGTTTGGACAGAAAAGGAAATTCATTGCTTTCATCCGTCTCCCTAAGTGTTGGAAACACATCAACTCGAAACAGTGGGCCCCGTAGAAAAGCAACACAGATTAAAAATATATTTCTCCACATGGTAAAAGTGCTTCCAGTCCACCCCAAGGGCAGGCAGAGGTGTCGGAGATGGTCTAGGATTTGGCCTACAGTCCGTGGCATCGAATTCAAATCACAGGTGAGGTGGCCACCGCGACTAGGGTGCAGAGGTGACGTGGGCTTGGAGCATGCTGGGGCACGCCGGCTCACTGGGGTGAAGGAGGCGGAGCATCCCCAGCCTGAGAGGCTCTGCTGGATAGAGGGCCACCTATCCCCAGGCGAGGCCACCCTGGAGAAGCCCCAGGCCTTGGGCGTGGCCAGGAAGGCAGCCTGTGTCAAATCATGCCCCACCCAGCTTGTCCCCATGGTCCCCAGTCAGGGCTCACCAGAGCAGTGACCATCATGACCAGGAGGAAGGGTGGCCATCAAGGGTCCTAGTGGCCAGCAAGGATCCGCAGCAGGGCGTTTGCCTCAGTGGCGTTATGCATCTTTACAGAATAAGTAATTCTGTCAATAATGGTGACTTGAACCTGCAGCCACAGGCCGCCTGACCCTTCTTGGCCTGTAGCCAGTGTCCTGGGAGCCAGCGGCCCTCCTGCCCGCCACGGGGCACAGACACAGAACTGATCATGCGAGGGGGTGCATGGGAACAAAGGGCACCCCCTTTACAGTAGACCTTAAGCAACAGTAAGAAAATAACCTGAAGAGAGATTTAAATAAAAACAGCATCGTGCTCGGCTGCAGCCTCTGGGGGTCCCATGGCCCAGCCCCACGGGGCCCGGGCAGAAGCGCGGCCCTGCTCTGCATCTGGTGTTACCACGCTGCTCACAGAAGGCAGACACTGGGATGCCCGCCTGCCCAGGCCTCGACCAGGCTCCCGCACTGACAGGGCCGATGCCCGTGCTTGCCGTTGCCACTGTCCTCTCTGCCTGTCCAGTTCCTGATCAGCCCACGGGCAACAGGCACCTTGCACACAGCCTTGCAGGCTCCAGGGCATCAGGAGGACGAGACAGCTGAGATGGGAGCGCCACCCTGGGGGGACTCGCGCCTCTCTGGATGCAAACCTCACCGAGGGTCCCTGACGGGCAGGCTCCCCTCCTCCCGCCACGCCTGGGGCTGGCCTCAGTGGGCAGGCGACATGTCCTCCAGGCCCAGCAGCTCCCTCACCAGTCTCTCTCCAAACTGTGCCCGGCTGTACCTCTTCACGTGGTAGGCGTCAGACATCTTGTACAGGATGTAGGCGTTGTTGACGGCGATGCTGATGGCGAACCAGAACACCTGCTGCCAGGTCTTGCTGGGCTTATGGGAGATGAAGTACCTGAGACAGAGGGCAGGCAGGCTGAGCGGGGTCAGGCGTCGAGCCCCGAGCCCAGCCAGCCTGCTGCCACTCCAGGGACACTGGTGCCTGCGGCCGGCCCGCTGCCCACACCAGCAGGCCCCACCTTGCTGCCTTCAGGGAAGCTGCTGGCCCTGGGCTCACCCTGAGGACGTGGCTCCTCCCAGCCACTTCTGCTCCCACCCTACTGTCCTGTGTGCTCCACCTGCGAGAGTGCAGGGAAGATGTGCTTAGTGCTGACCACAATCTCCTGGGCAGAGTGCCCAGCTCCTTGCAGCCCAGACCTGGCCTGGTTCTGAAGTTTCTGTGCCTGGTTCTGAGGTATCTGAGCCTGGTGCTGGGCAGGCAGCCTTGGCTGGACGAACGCCAACGTCACACACTGGCATGGGGCACAGCCTAGCGCCAGGCATGCAGCCTGGGAGCCACAGTCCTTCTGAGGACTGCGGGGGTGGGAAGACTCCCCAAATGGCAGGGCTGGAGAACAAGGCCACGACGATGGGAGCTGCCCCAGGAGGGCCCAGCAGATTTCCACCGGCCTGGCCAGGCGAGCCTATTCCGGTCATGCCCAACGGGCACCCTCACCTGTGACCTCAGGCTGCTTTCGCAGGGGCGTGGGAGGACGGGCCAGCCTCTGGTGAGTGGAGGAGGCCCTCGCCCACAGCTGCCCGCCACACTCACCGGCTGTACTTGTCGTCGTATCTGCAGATGTAGCTGAGGTGGGCAGCGAAGGCCTCCACGGCCAGAGGGCAGGGCACCTCCCCGCTTCTCCTCTTGATGATGACCCCTGCAGGGAGAATGTACTCAGTGCCAGCCATACACCTCCTGGGCAGGGTGACCAGCTCCCTCCAGCCCAGGCCTGACCACTGTGCTGCCTAGGACTCCCAGGGCCCGGGGAAGGGATGGAGTGGCGGCCGCTGCTGTCGGACATGGCCACACATGCCCCCTAGCCCCTCCTGTGTGGGTGCAGTTGAGACACACAAGGGCACTGACACTGTCACCACAGGGTCACAGGCCCCACCAGCAAGGCCCGAGACCCACCAAGGCCTACTTCTTCCTCATCTGCTGCCCAAGACGCTGCCAGACTACCTGCGCCCCAGGTCTGCCGGTAGCCAAGCCGTACCCAGGCCTCCAGGTAGGCTTCCCAGCAGTGTGAGACTTCCCAGCAGCACAGGGGGTCCTGGCAGGGGGTCACAGCATGGAGGGTCATGGCACGGGCCCTTTCTGGAGCCTCTTTAAGGACTAAGTTCAGAGGACTGAAATTGCAGGAGCATGGAGCAGACGAAGTCCCAGCAAAAGTGGCGTGTTCCTGTGGGCCAACGGGCTCTGACTGAGACAGCAGCTCCTGCCCAGCAGGGAGAAGAGGCACACAGCTGGGCTGAGCTCTCTTCCTAGCACCGGTGCTCAGGGAAGGACACCGAGAGCCCTGGGAGGACGTGAGAGCACGGCCTTGTCTCCCTCCAGCATGTCTGTCTCTGCAGGTCCACACGGCCCTGCAGGAGCCCGTATCCTCTGCCCAGGGCTGAGGAACTAGCAGACGTGGCTCCCTCACTGGCCTTGATAAAGCTTGGTCTCAAATGGGCACAGACACTCATGGGGAGCAGGAGACAAGGAAAGCAAGAGGCTGGGAGGGTCCGTGGCTCCTAGAGCCGGGAGGAAAGGATTCCTGGAATGCTCGGACCGAGACGCATCTTCTGAGGCCAGAAACTCGTTCTCAATGGGGCAGAACCAGAAGGCTGAGAAGCAGCCTCAGCACACGGGAGGCTTCAGCTCCCCATCTGGGCCACCAAGGGGACAGGAAGGGGGTCTTCTCCAGGGTTCCATGGCCACATGACCCCACGCAGCCACCCCAGCCTGCACAAAGGGCCTTTGAAGCTCACCCCAGCAGAGGGGGCGTCCATCACCCGGAGTAGGCAGCGGGCAGCAGGCAGCAGGTCTGCCTCTGAGAAATAAAAACCCTTTAGAGCACGAGATAAAAAACCAAAGGGGAAAGTGCAGAGAGAGATTCTGCTTTCAGGTCAATGAGAAAGAGGCGAACTCGTCACCAGAAGCACGCACAGGTAGAGTCCGCAGGCCGCCGAGAGCTGTGGAGACACGCAGCCTCACCGGCAGCCCTGGCACCATGCAGATTAAAAAGAAGAGGTGCAAGTGAAGCTGGAGGAACATGGGTCCCCGTGAAGTCCCCGTGGCTCAGCCAGTGAGCAAGTCCAGCCTGTGGCCACTGTCATCAGGGCCAGGGAGGCAATGCTGTCCCGGCACTCAGCAGCTGGGAGGGACACTGGGAGCCCGGAGTGAAGACCCCACACAAGCGTCCAGATCTTCCTGAGAAAATGATCCCAGAGTGTGGGAGCCACATCAAGTGACCAGAGGATGGGCACTTTTGAAACTGTTTTTAAGTAGACCAAGAAAATCTCCTGTTCCTTAAACAAAAGTGCCCTCAGGTGTGGCAGAACGCCACTCCCAGCCACCCAGCCCACCTGCCCTTTCCTCTCAGGGCCTTTAGGGCCTGGAGCCTGACCTGCCACAGTGGCAGCGGCCCTATACCTTGGGATGCTGCAGGGAGTCGAGGCTTCGGGACTGGATGTCAAAACAGCTGAGAACTATCGCCAGGCTGACACAAACATTTCATCCCAACTCTTAGAGTCGCCCACCAGCTCCTCCTGCCCCACACCCCTGTGCTCCCACCAGGCCCCCCGTCTGATGAGAGGGTCCCTCCCCAGGCTGTCCCCAGGCCCCTAGAACATGCTCTCCTGTGCACCCTTGGGATCGGTGGAAGCAGCCGCCATGCCCTACTCCGGGCCAAGTGCCTCCCTCCAATGCCAGACGCAGCCTGGAGCAGCTTCCTGCGCCCCTGCACCACACAGAACAAAGCCCCTGCACTGAGTCCCCAGACCACAGTCCCCACCCAGGGTGCAGTGGAGGGCAGGGACATGAATGGCACACAGACCACACGAGGACGCCATGCCAGTGCACAGTGGCCTTCCTATGAAGGGCCTGGTGTTCCTCAGGCTCTTCCCAGGAGCTTCGCAGTACTGGGGTGACACCATTTAGCCTCTGGCCAGTGGAGGCCCTTGCTAGAGGTAGATAGACTCCCAAGGGGACACCTGGAAGGCCGAGCAGTCACAAATGCCAATGACACAATGATCCTGTAAATGCCTCACAGATGTGGCTAGCCACCACACCCTGTGCACAGCTGAGTGAAACCCGTGTCCCAGCTGGCCAGGCTGAGCTCACGCTCAGGAAACGCCCTCCACGCCCGCCTCCTGACACCATAGCCGCAGTCAGGCCCGGGGCCCAGCCCTGAGTCCCAGGGCCACATGACGGGTGGCAGAGTCACTGAGGGCTGCCTGGGTGCACTCCACGCATCACTGCTGCCACCACCAGGTGCCCCACCACAAAGACCCACCCTGATCAAGCTTCTCCAGGGACCCCCACCATAATTAAGCTTCTTGTCAGCAAGATTTTACAAAGAGTGTCAACAGGACTTCACAGGGTTTCTGCAGAGAGCTCAATGTGGTCTGAAGCTTCCTCTTAATGCCAGGTTTTCTGACAAAAGGTGCCATGGGCTCTGTCTCCAGAGAGCTCGATGTGCAAAAGTTATTCCTTGTTTTCTTGGAAGAACTTGTGAAACCTGTCTCTGATCTAAGAGTGTGGGACAAAGAGTGACGGCTCTGTGACAAGTGCCTGGTGTAAGCCCCCACTGGGTATGAGCCCAACCCACTCCAGACCAGGGGCCCGAGGATGTTAGGCATCAGACTCTCTGGACCACTGTAACTTAAATAAGCCTGCTTCCTAGAAATTCCTCGGGTGGCCAGCCTCATCTGTCCTACACCACCAAGACCTGCGGGGCTGGCCACGCCCTCACCCCCGGCACCCATATGGCTGGGCTCACCTTGCTGCACTGGGGAGTAGGCGTTGGTCAAGAAGCGAAAGTGCCCCTTGTTGTACCAGCAGATCAGGGACATGTTCCCCTTCATCTTGATCTGGTGCTGGCCGCGGGCCGGCGGTGTAGCTGGGTTAGTCAGCATGGACGGCGGGAGTCCCGTGCAGTCACTCTTCCGGGAGCTAAGCAGGCCACAGCAGTAGATCTCTAGTGGGAAAAACCGCAGGTCACACAGGCAACCACCTGCTGAGACCAGCTGGGGCCTTGCCCTCTGCGGCTTCCCTGAGGCCTCTGGAGCACATCTGCTAGACTGCAGGGAAGGCCTGCAGGCATTGGACAGTGCCTTTGTCCACGGAGGCCCTGGGGCCTGGCACAGTGCCAAGCCTGTGCCCTGTCTGCTTCCAGAAGCTTTTGCACTTGTGTTATCCCAGTGTGTCAGGACAGGAGGCGCCACTGGGCCTCCAGACCAAGGCCCCTGTCACAGGTGGGAGGGCAAAAATGGGTGTGACCCATGGGGAGGGGCACGGCCCAGAACACTGCAGCCAGGCCTGGGGCAGGCACCACCCCAGCAACCCCAGTGTGCACCTGACCCCAGTGTGCAGAACTGCCCCTGCTGCAAAGAACATGCATGGCAGCCCCTGCGAAGTGCTTCTAAGGGGGCAGTGAGATCCGAGTATGTGTCACCTAGCCTCTTGCACACCTCCCAACTCCTCTACTCTCCTGTAGCTGGGAGCTTCCTGTCCCATCCTGCTGCCTTCCTGAGCTGGGAGCGCCCTTCCTCTGGGAGTCCCAGGAGCGGCACACCCAGCTCCCGGAGCAGCAGCCCAATGGCCAGAGCCACGCTCCCACCCCAGACTGCCCGTAGAGCCTCCCTCTGCCCAGCACCAGTCCCACCCCAGCACACCGGGCAAGCTGAGCCGGCCCCACATCTCTCCCCGCAAGCAGAGGTAAGCCAGGGAGTGGCACCGTCACTCACATCCTGAAGGCTACACCACTACTCATGGGTACTTGGAGGTCATTCAGGGTAGCACCAGCTGTGGCCCTCCCTGAACAGCAGTGCCACACTCTCCCAAAGTGGCTGCCTCTCAGGGCCAATCTCCTGCCACTCTCCCCCCCACACACCCTTCTCAGCCCTGTTACTCATACTTATGATGGAGCCCAGCAGAGTGGCCAGCCTATGAGGAGCAGAGGCCTGGCAGCTCCTGCACCTCATTGGCAGCAGAAGCCCAGGATGCAAGCTGTCTGCCCATCAGACTCACAGGGTCCAGTTTTAAGGCCAGACATCTGTGCTGCAGCTGAGCAACAGTGATTCTAGGGTCCACTGTGCACAGGTGGGCACCTTCCGTGCTTCCCCTGAGCTGCCTGGATCCACCCTGGCCTGGTCCAGCTCTCCTCCTCCTGCAGCCCCGCCTCTGCCTGAACCAGGGCAGCCTGGCCCAGTCTATGCAGGGGCCTAGGACATGATGCCCAGAGGATGTCCCCGGTCTGCACAGTGCTCATCTGCCCGCCGGGAAGGGCCACCTAGAGATGGTGGGTGAGCTCAAAAGTCTCCAGACCCCACACCCAGGACTCATACACCTGGAGGTCATCAGTGCCCCACAGGGTCCAGGCTCACAGGGCAGAGAGAGGAACTGATTTCCCCTCACCTGGCAGCCTGTGGTCTGCACCCTCCACCCAACCCACGCATTCTGCCTGGAAGTGAGGTGGGGCTTGCTGGGACCACCCGCTGGACAAACCTTGCTTCTCAAACTCTTCAAACAGCGTCAGGCTGGTGATGCTGGGCCCCGTGAAGATGATGTAGTTCTTGCCGGCTGCACTGCGACACAGGCTCCTGGCCACCATGCTGTGTAGCTGAGGCTTGTTCTTCAGGGCGTCCAGGCTGTCTGGACCTCCACCTTCCTTCAGGTGGACGTAAATCTGTAACAGACACCAGAGGCCCATATGTTCAAGGCGCCATTGGGAGAGACCTCAAAGCTGCAGGAAGTGTGGGTCTCTGGGCTGGAGCTGGAGGCAACCCCTACCCTAAGTCTTCCCCACCACGGTGGCCTGTGTCACCCAAGATTGCCTGCAGCTCCAGCGACTGGTGACTCAGCCTAATGTTTTAGGTAGGGGTCAGGGTGGCAAAGGTCCAGCAGCTACAGCTCTGACCCTGAGGCTGAGGTGGACACAAGCACCATCCCATCCTGAAGCATGGGTTGGCTGGTGTTTACTAGGAACTAGAGTAAAGGCTACCTCTATGGTCAGGAGGTGGGATGGGCCTGCCAAGGCCCAGGACCAGCAGAGAGGACAAGCAGGTGGAGGGTGCAATCAGCAGTATCCATGCTCCTTCTATGCGCAGCCCAAAGGGTCAGCACGAAGAAGAGCAGCTTGGAGAACCACCTGTCCTGCCCATGGTGCAGCCAGGAGGGGCTCCCCAGAGGGCTGGCAGTGTCCTCACCAGGAGCTCAGGCGTCTCTGGAGCATTCCTAGGGCCTCTGGGCAGCCATTCAGCAGTCCCTACCACTGCCTTGTGAATGCCCACCCCCGGAGGCACACTGACCTCCAACCACAGAGGGAGTAGGTGCAAAAGGCAGAAGCCAACCGTGCCCAGAGACAGAGGGCCCAGGCAGAGCCCAGCGCCCTCTCAGGACTGTCCTGTCCAGTGGCTCTGGGGCATCCCTCGCAGAACGCACCAGCCTGAGGTCCTAATCGGGGGCAAATGAAGGTCTGAAACACATCTGGGACGGGAGGCAGGGCCCTGGCTCAGCAAGAGCGTCTCAGAAAACAGTCACCACTGCAACAAGAAACATGGTGCTGGGTCAGTTGATCCCAGAATGCCACGTAGCCCAGGGGTCTTCACCTGCTGCAGGTGACCTCCACCTACACCACAGCTGGGCAGTTTGTCCGTCTACACCGAAGGTCAAGACGCTCTGCTGGTCCCTTTTCTTGCTGTACCAACTTGGTGGCGGCAGTTGCCAGTCTGTCAGCTCACGGCTCGCAGGCTGGGGTCTGAGCCTGGTGTGGTGCCTTTCTGCTCCAGGTCCCACGGGGCTGAAGTCAAGTTGTCACTGGCATGTCCCATCTACAGGGTGCATTTCTGTTTCCTGTGGCTGCAGAACAGAGGCTCTGGTCTTTCTGGTCATGAGGGACCCGGCTGTATCCCCGCCAATGGCAGCTCCACCCTCAGAGCCAGCAGCAGAGCCCCTTCCTCAGGCGAAGGCCTCTGGCGCATCCCATTTTCTCCAGGAAGAAGAAGTGGTTGAGCCTTCCCAGATACGTGCCCTTGAGTTAGTTTAAACTTTCACAGGGGAACACCAAAGCCCCTCAACAGTGCTGCTGTGGCAGGCCCTTTGGTGTGAACATCCAGGAGGCGTGTGCATGGGCAGAAGCTCCTGTGCGTGGGAGGAGCTAGGATGCGCGGGAGGGCGAGGGCCTCCTGAGGCAGAGAAGAGGTTGCACACTGCTGGCTGGAGACGGCGGCAAAGCACGTCCAGGCAGACATGAAACAAGCCTGCTGGCCCCAGCACCCGACATGGTGAGGCCTGGACCTCAGAGCAGCCACCAAGAGGGGTCAGCCGCAGGTGAGATGACCCGTGGTGTGTGGGTGGCAGGTGGCTTAGTCACATGCAGAACGTGCAGTAACAGAAAAGGCACCATGTCCCCATAAGGGCAGACGTGACTCGCAAGACAACTCAAGCGTGTGCACGCTTACACAGGCCATGTCCTTGGGCCACTTCTGTATGACAATGTGTTTGTTGTGTTCACAGACATCCAGGACTTGTGCTTGATCCTCAACAGCCAACACATTTAACCAGAAAAAGAAGAACCTGCGTGGCAGCATTGACCACAGCGTACGTGGAACGTGCAGCAGCTGCAGGGCCTGTGCCGTGGCTGTGGTGAACGCCCTCCCATGGCCTGGAGACGATGAGGCTGCAGAGTCAGGTGACCTCCTGCTCCTATTTACTGAGCACCCCTGATGTGTGCCGAGGGCCTTGACCCTGGGGCAGGCGGGGTGAGGGCGTCCAGCTATAGGAGGCTGATGGAGCCCCCTTCTCTGCCCAAGGACACCATTGCAAGGGAGGGATTGTGACAGAGGCCTCCTGTCTCACCAGGAAACCAGGAAGTAGCCTGCAGCCAGAGGTGAACAGCTAGAGCCCAGGCTGCCTGTCTGGAGAGTGGTGCACACTTCTCTTAACCAGTGAGAAGCTCTGGAAGCCTCACAGGCCCTGCCCAGCACAGGACCCAGGACCTGGCATCAGTGGTGCTGGGAAGTCTGGCTACTCCATGCCCCTGCCGGAATACGGGGCCTGGCCGTCCCGGTGGCCTTGACTGAGAATTCCAGAAAGCCTCTCAGCTGAGGAGCAGGTCCAGTGGAGTCTCATCCCCAGGACGCACGCTGTGTTGGTCATGTCCAGACTGGAGTCTCCTGAAGAATTTGTCAGCCTCTGAGACCACAGTGTCCTCGAGGCCACACACCTTCTTCCTTGGGTGCTCTCTACGGCAGTGTCTGATGCAGCACCAAAGCCTACAGCCTCAGGACAAGCATCTGTTGGCCTGCTTTTAAAAGGAGTGGGATCTTGCTAGGCACAGTGGTACACACCTGTGATCCCAGAACTGGGGAGGCTGAGGCAGGAGGATCACAAGTTGGAGGCTGGCTAGGTAATTGCCAATCACAGTCTGCAAGAACATTTTCCTGCCTGTGAAGAGAGTGGGCTGGAAGCCTCTTCAGGGCAGGACATGTCCCTTTTGGATGTCGAGCTTTTCACTTTTCCTAGAAAAGTTTTTCTTGCTCGTATGTCTTCTCACATGCATGCACATGGTACTGGGAAATTAACCCAGGGTGCTCTAGCACAGAGCCTTGTCCCCAGTCCTTTTTATTTTTAAGACAGGGCTTTGCTAAGTTGCTGAGGCTGGCCTCAAACTTGTGATCCTCCTGCCTCAGCCTCCAGAGTTGCTGAGATCACAGCACGGCCACCACATGGTTTAACTTTTGAAAAAAATGGAATTAAAGGTGGGAAGGCTGTTATTAATACACCATGCCCAGGATGTTGTTGCTGGTGCTGCCCATTCTATACTGACCCTGTGACAGAAGATCTGCGAGAACAAAGGCCAGGGTGTCAGCACTTCAGGGACCACTTACGAGATGGCATTCACCTGGCCCTACTTCCAAAGTGCCCAGACCTGAGAGGCAGGACAAAGTCCTCTCTCCCTGGGGCTCCAGGGAGCATTAGGGCTGGCTGCAGCTCCTGTCAAACCCCGAGGTCCAGACGCATTGGCTAACACGGCTCTGCTGTGGCTGTGTTGCCCGGGCGGCCAGGAGAGCACCAGGGAAACCCTGCTGGCTACCTGGTCTTAACCCTGCCCTGCTTCCTGTCTTCAGAGTAAGTCAGGATCCTCCATTGTGAGTGCACAGCATGTCTGTGGACACGAAACTGGTGACTCTGTCATTACCGATGGGGCAAGGAGCGGGGGATGGCATGGGGAACCCAGCGGTGGGCAGATGGCACAACATGCACACCTCTGCCCCCTGGAAGGACAAGGGCAGATGGAGATGTCAGGTCACCTGGCTGCCCCTTGTGACAGTCACGTGAGTTCAACCTGTCTGCCTGTGGGAGAAGCTGGGGACTGCAGGCGGGACGTTGGGCCAGGCCAGGGAGCTGTCGCTGGGTCGGGTGATTGCCTGGCCAAGGTGCTTGGCTGCCAGGAGCCCTGGCACACATTGCCAGGCCACGGTCCTGCAGCACAAGCTGGGCACGTGGGAGAGGTGCTGTGCACAGGTGCCCTCGGTCCTCAAATTCACTCTAAGATCCCCATGGGTGCCTGAAGCCACTGGTGGTACTGCCCTGGATCTGGTCACGTGCTGTAGCCACAACTTTTGCAATTTGAGGCACAACAGCAAAACTGGAGAGCATCGGTTCCCTTCATAATTCTACAGGCAGATTTGTTCTTACTGACGATCTCAACATTTGGGGTTTTTTTAATTTCTTACTATGTCAAGAACTTTCCTCTTTAATTTAGAAGAAGCAGCTTCTCTGGGCAAACCTGAGCAGCCAGCACCACCACCTCACCATTATGAGGTGATTTTGGACACAGTGCTGCAACAGTCCACCTGGTGACTGAGATGACTCCTGGGGATGCACTGGTGGGTAGCACATACAGGGTGGATACGCTGGGAAAGGGGTGAGTCAGGTCTTGGGCAGCACAGACAGTGAGCTTCCTTCACCACACTCAGAACAGTGCACAGTCCAAAATGTGTGTTGTCCATTTCTGAAATTTCCCATCCGGTGTTTTCAGATTGCGGCTGACAGCGGATGACTGACCCCTGAGAACATGAGACAGCGCATGGGGGCCACTGGGTGGAGCTCAGCAAGGGTGCTGCTCAGCCACTGCCTCTGGACACAGCATTCTTAAGCACACAGCTGCCTCTGCTCCCGGGGGCCAAGGCTCAACCTGTAGCCTGTACAAGCCCCAGGACTGCACCACATGCTGTGAATCAGTACCATAGTCTCTCCTGCTGGAGAAGCCGGGGCTCTACCCGTCCCTGGTATTCAGGGTGAGCACAGTGCAAACAGAAGGTGTGTGTGGTGTGTGGGATCCACAAGGCCGGCAGACTCCCTGCAGGAAGGAGTGGCTGTCCCTATAGAATGCACCCAGTGCACCAGGCCCAGCCCACCTGAGGGTCCTTCAGCCTGCAGGAGAAAGACAGGACCCACCAACTGATGGAGGACATCCCCAGAGCTGGTGCCCTCCAGCTCTGCAGGAAAACCTCTCTCAAGGTGCCTATGATCCGAGGTGGCCAGGAGTCACCAGGCAACTCTTCCTACCAATCCTAGCTCAGGACAGAGGGGTGGGCAGCCACCCTGAAGCTGGGCCTAGGTCTGCAGCCACGAGGCCAGCAGCCTGATGGGAGCACACAGGCAGAACAGGCCTGGTCACCAGGGACTTAACCTTGGAGTCACCCTCTGGTCTCCAGCCTGCTGCCCCCTCTCCGACACCACCTCCTCTGGGACACAGACCATGTCTGCCATCAGTCCTGAAGGGCCAATAGCACGCATGCCCCCAGTGAAGGCCAATTTCACTGGCGGGCTGGTGGCCTATTGTGAGGATGGCCTGAGGCCTTAGCCTAAGCAACTCCATCTTAAAATTCCACTTGGAAACCTGCAGTCTCTCCAGGCGCCTATGAAGCCCTCCAGTATGGCCCTCAAGCAGAGCCTGACATAAACAAGTCACTTCTCCCCACCCTGACAAACTCAGAGTGAAGTCTCTGTCATGTGGTCCTCCCTGGATAAGGGGAAGAGGCAAGAAAATCAGGGTGAGGATAAAGTGTGTTTGCAGTGCTTAGGATCAACCTAGAATTGTTTGCTGTGAATTGACTATGTCTATTGCAGTGCCCAGCATTAAGGATTGTCGTTTTCTCGATTAAGAACCTATAGAGTGAAATTGTACTGAGTGATCTGAGTGGATAAAGCATTGAAAAGGGCAGAAGCGCGGGGACATCTTTATTTCTCCACCTGGACTGCATAAGTCACACCTTTGCCCACTGTGTCACCTGTGCAGATGGCCTCCTGGGGACTGGCGGGCATCTTTGGGGACAGCTCAGGGGGATGTGGGTGCCTCTAGAGCCCAAGTGTTGAGGGAGCTGGCCCCCCAGGTGGCAGGGGCCCTGTGAGCACCTGGACAATGAAGCCGGTGGACGAGCACTGCCGGACCCAGAGGCTGAACTTCCGCTTCTTCCTCTTTCGCAGCTCACGCTCCGTGCACGTGGCGACAAACACAGGGTCCTCATCAATCAGGGGTTCATGTAGCACCTGCCAGGGAAAAGCAGAAGTTCCCACGGAAGGCAGCGTTAGCTCGGCTCCCGTTTGCCTCTGGCTGGCTGGGTGGCCTCAGCCAGACACCTGACTTCTCTGAGGCAGTATCCTTATCCACAAGTTGAAATGTCAGTATTTACAGTGTCCCAGGGAAGATACAGCCAGAAGCCATCCGTGGAACTGCTATAAGGGCCTGACGTCCCCAGTCCCGACTGCTGGGGAGAGGGATCCCAGCAGTGATCCTCCAGTCTCTGGCTGGACACATCCAGTGGAGGGTGTCCGTCTCTGTGCCAGGACACCCTGTCCACGGTGGGCAGCTCCATGGCTGAGGAGTTCTCTCTTACAGAGTCAAAAATGCACAAACACTCATCTAAAACCCTTGGGTCCCACTTCCACCCGTGAGAAACAAAGGAGAAACAGGCTCTCTTTGTCTTTTTCTGTGCTGAGGTGGGCAGGGGTCTCACAAGGGCTAAGCTGGGGCTCTGCCACCTCCCTCATTAGGGTCTCAGGTCAGCTCTCCTGTTGCCTGCAGCCTCCTCTGCCCAGACCGACTGTCCCCTCTCAACAAGCACCTCAGGTGACCCGGTTCCCTGCCAACCCATTACAAAGTTACGTGGCTTTCCCAATAAGAGGTCAACGAAGCTGCTCCAAGGGGGCAAAGGGCCAATTCTCCTAGCAGAAGCATCTTGGAGGCTGCCGGTAGATTTTAGGAACAAGCTACTTCCCCCACCCCACTTGTGTTCCAAAGCTAACTGTGAATCAGAACACGTGTCTGTTAGCTAAAGGGGGTCAGCACCGACGCAGCTCCAGGAGCGGTCACAGTGCTTTGGTCAGGATCAGCAGGCCGCAGCCCCGGCTGGCCCTCCCCTGCTTTGTAAACGAAGTCCTACTAGAACTGGCTCTGCGTGTTCTTTCATGTGTCGTCTGTGGCTGTGTCTGGGCCACAGCAGCAGAACTGACCAGGCCCACAGGGACACGTCAGTCTGAAGTACCCCATGCCATTAAATGAACACTGTCAACAAAGAAGTCACCCAGGGACCCTGCCCACGTGTGGCTCTGACCCAGCAGGACTGAGGCAGCAGCTGACACTGTGTCCCCGGGTCCCTGGTGCCGTCACAGCACTGTCTGACCAGGAATGGAGGTGCTCACCACTGGGAACTGCATGGCGCCCTCCTCTCTCCCATCACATGGAATTCCATTTTAATAGTGGAATGCCTGCAGGGTCTGAGTTGGGGACAAGCCCGCTGTGCTTGCTGTGGGAAGCATGGATGTCCCAGCCTCTCTCAGGGTCCCATGCCTGGCTGCAGCCTCCTGGGCCCTCACATCTGGCTCCTGGCATCACTGGGGTGCGAGTCGTGAGGTGTTCACAGCCTGTGTAGAGCCACTCTGGCACAATGGGCAATGGCATGGACACAGAACTGCCCTCCTGTTCAGCAGGCCAGCAGGCACACTCCACAGCACCCGCAGCACACACCCCTTGTGCACAAATGTGCCTGACACCCTGCAGGCTGTTGCCTTTGTCACAGGTGCAACTTCCAGGCCCCTGTGCATGAAGGCCTACTCTGAGTGTTCTGGATGGCACGTGGTGTGTAAGGACAGGACATCCATTTGCCTATTTGCACAACCCTCAGGTATCTCTGATCACTGGCTCTGGTCTTGAGAAAATGCAGCGTGTCCCATCTTATATTTGTTTGGATGCCACACAGGCAGGGGCACACACCCACCTGGCTACGACAGGAGGTCCTCTGGGGCTCTGCAAGCCTTCCAAAGGCTGTGGTGGGCTGGGCCTGCGGTGCTTAGAGTGGCAAGAGGGAGCAGGCACAGCACCTCCCGGGAACTGGAGCAAATCCGTCCTCATGCCTGAGCAGAGGGACAGAGTGTCCCGTTTTAACACCCGCCCCGTAGCTGCTGTCCAGCTGCTGCCTGCTCAGGGCTCTGAAGGGCTGCAGGGCCTCCCTCCAGCTCCTAGGCCAAGCGCTGCCCAGGGACAAGTCCGTGGATTTCAGGTCCCCTCAGGGCCCTGAGGCGTACCAGAGGGGCATGGTGAACATCCTGAATCAGGCCACAGAGGGCTGAGCCTGCAGCCAGGGGTGCACAGGCAGCCCAGGACCAGCGCACAGTAGGTATGCAACAGACGTGAGCACCACCATGGACAAGGCTCACCTAGACAGGGAGCCAGAGAGTCCCCAGCAACTCTGCCCTTAGACTCTGCACATCAACCAACCAACAAGCTGGACGTGGGACTCCTGAGAACTGCAGGGACATGACAGGCCTGCAGTCCCCAAGACGTCTGACCCAGGATGGTCAGAGGTGGTTGTTTCTGTTCTCTGTGTGCAGCTAACTCGTCTCCCACCTGGGTCATTCCCAACCATACGAGTGTTAAGCAACATAAAAACCACGTCCAAGCCCTGCAGGCCGAGGACAAGGCAGTGCTGTGTCCCCCAGAGACAGCACCTGTCGTTACTGGTAGGCAGGTGGAACTCAGCTGCCCCACCCATCATGGGAGGGACTCAGCATCAGGATCTGGGGAACGCAAGCACCGTGGGTCCTGGACAATGGACACATCTGCCCAGAAGAGAAAGTCATCCCAAACACCTGGCCATCGTGAGAGGGCCTGCCCAGCAGGTTCCAGAAAGCAGGGGAGCTACTCAGGGGGTCTTCAGACCCCCACAGACCTGAAACCTGGTGACGTCCTCCCACAGAGCCCGTGGCTTCTGGTGGGGTCAGGTGGGACAGTAGAGCTGAGGAGGGGCTCCAGAAGAGAACATCAGGGCTGGCGCTGTCAGAAGTCCGTCAAGGAAGGCATACAACATGGTCAGTGAGCCTCTGGACACAGAAGGGAAGGAGGCGTCTTTCCACACAAAACGGCCCAAGGCAACAGGCTCACGTGGATAAGCCACATTCCACAGCCAGGCTGCACCTCCCAGACTAGACGTACCCTGACCCACCTATAGCCTCCCAATCTGCCAGACCAGAAAAGCTACTCTAAGGAGGATTCCAGAGTCTGTCTCACTGCAGGTATGATGGTCCTGGGCCCAGGTGCACACCAGGCGGGGAGGTACTGGGCCATGGGCACAGGTGCACACCAGGAGGGGAGGTTCTGAGCCACGGGCACAGGTGTGCACCAAGAGGTGAGATTCTGGGGGCTATGGGCACAGGTGCACACCAGGTAGGCAGATTCTGGGCCACTGGCACAGGTGCAGACCAGGAGGTGAGGTTCTGGGCCACGGGCACAGGTGCGCACCAGGTGGGGAGGTTCTGGGCCACGGGCACAGGTGCATACCAGGCAGGGAGGTTCTGAGCCATGGGCACAGGTACGCACCAGGAGGGGAGGTTCTGGGGGCTATGGGCACAAGTGCACACCAGGCAGGGAGGTTCTGGGCCACGGGCACAGGTGCGCACCAGGAGGGGAGGTTCTGGGCCAGAGGCACAGGTGCGCACCAGGAGGGGAGGTTCTGGGCCACGGGCACAGGTGCGCACCAGGAGGGGAGGTTCTGGGCCACGGGCACAGGTGCGCACCAGGAGGGGAGGTTCTGGGGGCTATGGGCACAGGTGCACACCAGGCAGGGAGGTTCTGGGCCACAGGCACAGGTGTGCACCAGAAGGGGAGGTTCTGGGCCATGGGCACAGGTATGCACTAGGTGTGGAGGTTCTGGGCCACAGGCATAGGTGCACACCAGGCAGGGAGGCTGGGCCACACGCATAGGTGCACACCAGGCGGGGAAGTTCTGGGCCACGGGCACAGGTGTGCACCAGGCGGGGAGGCAGGGGGCCATGGGCCCAGGTCTTCACCAGGCAGGGAGGTTCTGGGCCACTGGCACAGGTGTGCACCAGGAGGGGAGATTCTGGGCCATGGGCACAGGTGTGCACCAAGCCAGGAGGCTGGGGGCCACAGGCATAGGTGCTCACCAGGTGTGGAGGTTCTGGGCCACAGGCATAGGTGCACACCAGGCAGGGAGGCTGGGCCACACGCATAGGTGCACACCAGGTGGGGAAGTTCTGGGCCACGGGCACAGGTGTGCACCAGGCAGGGAGGCAGGGGGCCATGGGCCCAGGTCTTCACCAGGCAGGGAGGTTCTGGGCCACTGGCACAGGTGCACACCAGGCGGGGAGGTTCTGGGCCACTGGCACAGGTGCACACCAAGTGGGGAGGTTCTGGGCCATGGGCACAGGTGCGTACCAGGAGGGGAGATTCTGGGCCATGGGCACAGGTGTGCACCAAGCCGGGAGGCTGGGAGCCACAGGCATAGGTGCTCACCAGGTGGGGAGGTTCTGGGCCACGGGTACACATGTGCACCAGGAGGGGAGGTTCTGGGCCATGGGCACAGGTGCTCACCAGGTGGGGAGGTTCTGGGCCATGGGCACAGTTGCACACCAGGAAGAGAGGTTCTAGGCCACAGGCACAGGTGCTCACCAGGCGGGAAGGTTCTGGGCCATGGGCACAGGTGCGCACTAGGCGGGGAGGTTCTGGGCCACTGGCACAGGTGCACACCAGGAGGGGAGGTTCTGGGCCACGGGCACATGTATGCACCAGGAGGTGAGGTTCTGGGCCACAGGCACAGGTGCTCATCAGGCGGGGAGGTTCTGAGCTATGGGCATATGTACACACTAGTCGGGGAGACTTAGGAGTTAAGGTTAGCCAGTGCTACCACCTCCTGCGAATGTGGGAAAGTTGACAGGGAGCCACACCAGAGGGGTCCTGGGCTCTACAAAACCTTGTACAGAGACTGGTCTCTGCAGAGTAGCCTGGTAGGCCATTGGCACCTAAGCTGCCCCTGGGACCTGAAGGTCTATGGCTGTCCCTGCTCATTCCCTGTGCCACGGGTGTCCAGCCCCTCTCCACCACCAGCAGGCTCATGTCCAGAGGATATGAGGAGGGGGTGCCAGCTTGCAGAACACACTTTGGGAGAGGAAAGTTGGACAGGTGACAGCGGCCCCTCAGGAGCAAGCCACACTCTGGTGGGAGCTCTCTTCCCATCATCCTCGCCAATCAACACTGGTGTAGGGGTCAACAGAACAAGGAACAGCAGAGGTGACCTGAAGGGACCTTGGGTGGGCAGGGGATAACAGAACCCAAGTCCCGCCACCAGCCAGGCACAGACAGGCACTGGGGCAGCTGGCCAAGGCCCCAGCTCACCTGGGTTTGGGACGGCCTGAAGGCGGCCTCGAAGCTGCCCTGCAGGGAGTCGAGGAAGGGCTGCACCTTGTAGAGCCCGTGCGTGGCCTGGCTGGAGCGGAAGGCCACAACGTGGAAGTATTTGAGGATCTTCTCGAAGCGGGCCTGGCTCATGGCCAGGGCCAGGCTGCGGTTGCTGTAGAAGCCGCCGCTCCAGATGCTGAGGACAGACTCACAGTGGGAGACGCTGGTGGAGATCACGTAGCCCAGGAAGGCCTTCATCTCAGCCAGCGTCACCTCCACCCAGGCACCGTCGCTGCCAAATCGCTCCTGGAACTTCTTGGCATACATGTTGGTCTGCACCACCATGCTCTTGAGCACGTTGTCGGGGACAAACAGCTGGAAGAAGTCCACGGCACTGGCACTGGGGGGCATCTTCCGCGTGGGACCTAAAATCCAAAGACAGGCCACATGCTCATCCTATGACCCCAAATGCAGGAAGAACATGCTGTTGCCCAGCCCTGGCCCTCCTCCCTCCTGGAGGAGCCAGAATTCAGTGCCCTGGGGAGGCAACGGTCCTGCTGCTCCTCCTGCCCAGCCTCTGGCCCCACGGCAGAGCCCATGCAGCTCCTTCCCTGAACGCAGCAGCACCAGTACTGACAGCCCATACCCCAGAGAGGACAAAGGGGCAGGGATGTGGCTAAGTGGCTGTCTACCTTCCACTGTCTTGTACTTTAGGGTGGCTCTGTGGGTAAGCCACTTCCACCAAGGAGCAGCTCCCTCCAGGAAAGGGCACCCTTGCCAGGCATGCCCAACGGGGCACCCTGAGCCCACCAGTGAGTGATCTGAGGGGGCTGGTCTACAAGACATCGCCAGTGTGCTGAGACTCCATGACTCACAACAGGGTCATGTGCCGGTAGCCCCTTCCAGAATCAAAAGCCGACCTGTAGCCCTGGGGGCAGCCACACATAGCCCAGGCCCATGAGCCCACGAGCTGCAGCCCAGACTTCAGGAGAAACCCACCCCACCTCACCAGCCCTGGAGAGGAGCGAGACCAACAGGTTGTTTTCCACCCAAAGATGTGACCAGTATTGCTCCATTGTGAATGGAAAAACCACAAGTTGAATGGCCTTCAGGGGGCCGTGTGTGTGTGTGTGTGTGTGTGTGTGTGTGTGTGTGTGTGTAGGGCCAGCAGAGCACAGATTTGGAAAATCCGAGCTGGCCTCAAAGCTGGTGCCCATCAAAATCCTGGTCCCGCACGCCTGCCCTTCCTTTACCACCAGCTTACATGTTTCCAAAAGACAAGGTCTCCACAGCACAACTAAGGTGATGCGGATAAGAAAGCCGGCCGCAGAGCAGATGGGCAGGTGCAGGCAGCCACCCACGCGGTGGGGCGTTCTCAATTGCCTCTTTCCCTAGCTTTTGCACTGTCCAATGGGCTCCAGAGTCCCTGCTGTGAAAGGCTGTCATGCAGAGTCAAGTAAGAGCTGAGAGTGACAGGCCAGCACAGCACACATGCCCTGGACCAGGTGCCTGAGGTGGGTGACTCTGTGATGGCACCCTCAGAAGCCCACTGATGGCCAGGGCAGCACTGTCCTAGGCAGACTCCTACTGTCCTTGCCCAGAGGAGCAGATGCCTGCAGAGCCACGTAGCCACCTCATTGACTCCACCCACCATGGCTTGGACAGGCAGCTGCATGCCCAGTGCCCCAGCACCACGCGACCATGGGAGGCAGCCAGGGCACGGAGGGCCTGGCTCAGAAGCCCCAACCCCAGGGATCCAGCATCCTCCTGTGGGAGCCGTGACTCCTGCACAGCATCACTGTATCACACTGACCCTGCACCACACTGACCCTGCACAGCAGGGTTTTCTCTTCCTATAGCCCCATTTAAAGTGACCCTGCCTCCCAGCCACTTGATGATGAATCCACACCATCGCCCTGGCCCTGCAACAGTGGCATGAAGCGGCTCCCATCTGCTCTCCTGGCTTGTGAGCAGCCCCCATGGCTGCTGCCATGGCCTTGTAAGGCAGCCACCAGAGGACATGCCCTGAGGGGCTGCGAGGCCAGCACACCTGTCCACAGAGCCTCTCCAGGTGTCCCTGAGAGCCATCACCCACTTGGCAGAACAGGAAACAGCTCAGACACAACCCAAGGCTTGCCTGAGTGACCTCAGCCCCCTGGGGCCACAGCCAGTCACCTGCTGGCCCCCACCTCCTGCCTTCTGACCTTTGCACTGCCAGATCACGAGGCCTGAAGCAGGATGGAACCTGCAGCCACCAAACTCCAGGGAAAGGACAGCATCCGTGTTGGGAACCGCAGAGGTGGCGGGAGACCTGGAAGGGGTGGTGCCACCTGAGCCGGGGTCTGGCAGACAGTGAGCACCAGGCAGAAGTCCAGCCCTCTGCACCCACCAGGTCCCAGGTCTGAACCTCCACCTACTCCCCAAGGCTCACAATGCACAGTCCCCACCAGGGTCCTTCCTTCCTCTCCTCTTTTCACATAGCTACAGGGGCTCTGCTTAAAGAGGGGCTTAACACAGGGCAGTCAGGGAGTCACCACCTGGACATATGCGCAGGACAGATGCTGGAAAGAAGGAAGAGGAAGACCACATCCTCTCCCCCAGGGCAGACTGCATAGTGAAAGGAGAAGGCAGCAGATGAGGACTTGGGCTTGGAGAGTGACCAGAATTCAAACCTCAGGGGACGGCTCCATGGAAGGCTGTCTGAGATGGGCTCCAGAGGGGACCTGAGAAAGGTGTCAATCCTGAGGAACTGAGGCATTTCAGGCAGGGAAAACATCATATGCAAAGGCTTGGGGCCAGAGAGCACACACTGTATTTACTGCCTCTGTGAAAGGGAAAGGGGCTTCAGGAGGGGGTCTGGACACTGTCACTTACATGGACCTGCCCGAGCATGTAAGGAGACAGGGGAGGACGAGGACAAGTGTGGCACACACATGCTACATCAGAGGGTGGTGTCTGCACCAAGTGCAGAGGACCTGGAGGCTGTGGCCGAAGTCCGGTGAGACCGGAAGGGACTGGGCCAGGTCCCTCTGCGGGCTCCCTACAGGTGTGTGGCTTGGAGTGCTCATGGCTGAGCTATCTGAGCAGGAAAAGAGTAGCATCCTGTCCAGCACCCCAGAGCCCTGTACCCCGACCTCTGCTCCCTTTGGGTCACCTGTGGGCAGCACTGCCCTTGACCCATAGCCACCCATTAGTACTTCTTGCCACCTCTCACACCACCCACCCACTGCAGCCTCAGGGAGGCCGGACAGTGCCGGTTGCCACAAGGTTGTTGACTACTGACTACCCCAATGGTTCACAGCAAGAATGATGCTCAAACCTAACCACACACACCAACCCCTGCAGCCCACTCAAGACCCCACATGCTCCCCTAGCATCCCTCAGGAGGCCCCAGGGCCAGTGTTACTCAAGCCTGCCCCTCAGCCTGGGCCTGGGCCACTCTGCGGGTGTGCAGGAAGCACTGGCCAGGCCTGGCCTGAGCCTCACCTGAGCCACGGGGAGGAAGGAAACCCCTGGGCTCCACTCCACTTGGCGCTGCCCTTAGGCTTTCCTGACCCTCAGCCATGACTGGACTCCCAAGCCAGCCTCCCATCATGGCCCTCCTGGTCATCCTCTTCATGTTGTTCCCAGTTCATGCGTGGTTTGGGGTCCTGTGTGCTGGGATGGGACCCAGGGCCCACAATCCAGGCAAGGGCTCCACCACTGAGCTGCACTCCAGCCCTTTTTATTTATTTACATATTTTTTGAGACAGGGTTTCACCAAGTTGTCCAGGCTGCCCTCAGAACTGTAAGCCTCCTGCCTCAGCCTCCTGCATCACTGGGATCACAGATTACGGGTGAGCACTAGTGCACCTGGCTTCCGTGCGCATTTTATGATCTGACAGAGCTTGCTGTTGACCAGCCTCTGCTGCCACCCTGACCCCAACAGAGCATGGGTGAGGCCGAGAGCAAGGCTGTGGCACCATCTGTGTGTCCTCAGAGGCCGCAGAAGACATGCTCCACACTCGCCCTGTTGATGAGATGGAGATCACTGAAGAGAGGACAGCACCTCCCCCCACAGGGTCCTTCCTCAGCTCAGCAGGAATAGCTGGGTATCTGCCTGCTGACGGGGTGGGACAGGACTGACAGCCCAGGCCCCGTCCTGCTAGCCTGCCAGGTGCACTGGGGACCTCCGGTGAATTGGGGCCATTTCTGATAGGCATATGTGGGAGGGTGTGCAGCCAGCCTAGGGCAGCACTGGGCCCTGCTGGTCTCTCCCCACTCCCCTCCTCTGCCCTCCCAGCTGGAAAACCACTCTTGGCCCTTCTCCCCTCCCACACCCTCCCCATTGCTGTGCTCCAAGCTGCTAGCCCTGTGACCTTGGGCAGGCCACTGGCACCGCTGAGTCTCAGTTTCTTTATCTACCAACGGGAACAGGCAGCACCAGGGTGTGAGTCATGGGACCTCACCCATGGCAGCTGCTGGGCCTCCCTCACAGTGCTTGCCCAACCTCTGCCCTGGAGGCCAGCTGGCAACCACGGGAAGGGAGCTGCTAGTGCATCTCAGAGACTCCATACTCATTTTGGCTAAGAATGGCTTCTGGATGAGCTGATGCTTTTTGGTAGAATGTGTCTGCAGGTTTGGGATGCAGGAAAGCATCAGTATTCCAGGTCAGGGTTTAGGAGAACAGAATCATTCACATCCAGGCTGCATCAAGCCAGGCCAAAGCAGCCGCACCTGCATCACAACCTCTGCTCTGCAGCACTGACAGCTGCACACCAGAAAGAAGCCAGGAAGGCACAAGGCAGGACTGGCTGACGCCCCGCCCTCCCTGCTAGCAGCAGGTCCCAGTCTGCAGCTAAGGTGACCCCACTCCCCTGCAGGCTTGCGTCTGCCCCCACGTGGGACAAGCCTGGTCTATCTGCAAGCACCTGGGTACCACGCTCACTGACAGAATTTGACCACTGGCCACCCAGTGCCCAGACACCCCTCCTAGTTCAACCTCTGCATGCACAACTCAGTGACTGGTTCCAAACTGACCCTGAGCTGGCTTGGGGGCTCCCAGGGGCAGGGCCCTCACTAGGCCCTGGTAGTCTGAGGGCAGCAAGGAGCTTGGTGGTGTCCCTTCTGTGTAGTCCGACCTGCACACACCTGGGCACCAAACCAAATTCAGATTATTAGTGTTGGTCCTCAAGCAGTGTCCTCTATCAGAGATCACAGGACTCTGCTGACCTTGTAAAACATACAGGGATCTTCCACCTCTCGTTCTGGACCATGAGGACGGATGTCAAGAGGAGGCTAAGGAGACGGCACAAGAGAGAAGGGGTTTGAGGGTAGCAGGAAAGCCAAAGCTGACCAGGAACCTGTGCGAGACCAACATGAACTCCTGGAAAGAAAGAGCTCTGAGGCGAAATGGCTCCTCCCTGAAGGTGACCAGGACAGCGCGGGGCCAGCAGAGCCAGGGCTCTGGCTGAGGCACGCACAGGAAATCAGGGGCATTTTTAGAGACCAAAAAATGGGCGACCCTCAGGGAGCGCTGTGGGTGTACCTGGCCCTGGGGTGGGGACAGCCTCTGCTTGCTCCTGTGTATCTGCAGGCTTCCAACAGCCTGGGCCACAGGAGGCACTCGGATGCCAGGGTGAGCATGAACAAACGGACTTGAAGGGACGGTGACAACTCCTGCAGGTCTGAAGGAGGTCAGTAGCATCCTCACTGCCCAGAGGTCAGGAGCGTCATGGTTGTCACTGGGAAATGAGGAGGGGACAGGCCCCTGTGCCTGGTGAGATCAGGGCTGGGGGCACCGCTGTGCAGCTGTAGCTCAGGCAGGACCCACACGAGGCTGGGAGCGTGTGTACACACACGTGTGCAAGACATCCTGCGCACGTGGCCCAGGTCAGGATCCTGAGAGCCCGATTCAGACCTTCACACTCATACACAATGAGCTTGTTGAACGGCCACAGGTGGGGTATACAGAATGCACTGATGTAACCCTTATCAGCATTTGGAAAGGACATGGGGAGCCCAAGCAGCCAACAGGTGAGGTCCCATGGCAACGTGAAGCCCCTGAAGGGCAGACCTGGAGACCTGCACCAGGGCCACAGCGACCCCTCTGCAGCAAGGTCGAGGCTGCACGCTGACTTGACAACACTGAGGGCAGAGATGACACAGACGAGAACAGGTTTGAAAAAGGTGAGGGTCAGCATGTCCTCTGCAGCCTCCATGGAGAGGGAGAGGTGGGGGGAGAGGAAGGAGAGGAAGAGGTGGGGGTAGAGGAAGGAGAGGGAGAGGTGAGGGGAGAGGTGAGGGGAGAAGAAGGACAGGGAGAGGTGAGGGGAGAGGAAGGAGAGGGAGAGGTCGGGGGAGAGGAAGGAGAGGGAGAGGTGGGGGGAGAGGAAGGAGAGGGAGAGGGAGGGAAGAGGAAGGAGCGGGAGAGGTGAGGGGAGAGGTGAGGGGAGAGGAAGGACAGGGAGGGTGAGGGGAGAGGAAGGAGAGGGAGAGGGAGGGAAGAGGAAGGAGAGGGAGAGGTGAGGGGAGAGGAAGGAAAGGAAGAGGTGGGGGAGAGGAAGGAGAGGGAGAGGTGGGGGAGAGGAAGGAGAGGAAGAGGTGGGGGAGAGGAAGGAGAGGGAGAGGTGGGGGGAGAGGAAGGAAAGGAAGAGGTGGGGGAGAGGAAGGAGAGGGAGAGGTGGGGAGAGGAAGGAGAGGAGAGGAGGGAAGAGGAAGGAGAGTGAGAGGGAGGGGAGAGGAAGGAGAGGGAGAGGTGAGGGGAGAGGAAGGAAAGGAAGAGGTGGGGGAGAGGAAGGAGAGGGAGAGGTGGGGAGAGGAAGGAGAGGAAGAGGTGGGGGAGAGGAAGGAGAGGGAGAGGTGGGGGGAGAGGAAGGAAAGGAAGAGGTGGGGGAGAGGAAGGAGAGGGAGAGGTGGGGGAGAGAAGGAGAGGGAGAGGGAGGGAAGAGGAAGGAGAGTGAGAGGGAGGGAGAGGAAGGAGAGGGAGAGGTGAGGGGAGAGGAAGGAAAGGAAGAGGTGGGGGAGAGGAAGGAGAGGGAGAGGTGGGGGAGAGGAAGGAGAGGAAGAGGTGGGGGAGAGGAAGGAGAGGAGAGGTGGGGGAGAGGAAGGAGAGGAGAGGTGGGGAGAGGAAGGAGGAGGGAGAGGTGGGGGTGTGTTTTTTTTTTTTTTGTTTTTGGGTTTTTTTGGTTTGTTTTGTTTGGTTTGGTTTTTTGTTGAGAGAGATTATTATTATTAGGTTTTGTTTGGATAG